>NC_143556.1:82620833-83307500 GCF_054136105.1 Typopeltis vanoorti | reverse complement strand
TGGAGTCTGAAGATTCATCGTGGGAGACCCAAAATCAACCATCATAAACACAAATCATATCATACTCCTCATTGAACCTATTCACTGTCAGGGAACTCACAACCATTTCTGGCAACCCAATCCACTCGCTCACCACTCTCCATCCAAAAAATCTGGTCCGCACACCACTACTAACAACACTCTTACACACTTCCACGGATGGCCTCTGGTTCTCTTACTATTTGTCATATATTGAAAATTTCACTTGCATCAATTTTATAATATCCCTTTAATATCTTAAAAGTTTCTATCATGTCCCCTCTTTTCCGTCGATTAACTAAGCTTTGTAGCCCCAAAACCTTCAATCTATCCTAATAGCAAGTATTCAACACACCTCTCACTATCTTGATCACTCGTTTATGAATCCTTTAGACTACCTCCTAGGCCCCCAGAAACCCAGGTGGCCAAAGCTGGGCACAGTAGTGAAAATGTGGCCGAATCATAGCCTTACAAAGAGAGATAATAACTTCCTTATCTTTCTTGTTAGCGTCTTTTTTAACATCCAGGTAATTCGTTAGGGTTATTTTACTAATGTTTGCAATATGCCCTCTGAACTTTATCTCTTTGTCCACTATTATTACGAAATCCGTAGCGTCATCAATTCCTGCAAACCAGTACCATCAATATTATGCACAATATGCAACCTTTTCAACCCCAAGTTCATAACCGTACATTTGGCAACATTAAATTGACAATTGTTATACTTTGCCCAGAATGCCAACTTATTTAAATCGTCCTGTAGGACATCTCCATGTCCTTTATCAATTATTACGCTCCCCAGTTTGATATCATCTGCAAAAACTCAATATTCCCCTCATAACTCTTTCCCGATGACATTGATTTACAATTAAAGAGTAATGGTACTTCACTAGTCACCACCATTCTCCTAGATCCAACTTCACCATATACTACTGGTATCTGTCCGTCAGGCACCCTTATCAATTTTACTAACTTCATATCAATTCCCATTCTCTCCAGTTTTTGTTATAATTTTCGATGTGGTATTCTGCCAAGGCATTTGACAATGTCGAGCAGTAGCATGGTATAGCCAAAACCTTTATCTAATACTACTGTCACTTTATTATAAAATGTAATAAATTACTAAGCGTACCTACCCTTTACAAAGTCATGCTGCCCACTATAGAGTTTCGCCTCCCTATCCACTCACTATTGTATTTTACCTTTCACCGAAGTTTCGAATACTTTAACAACCACTCCAGATATATTAATTGGTCTGTAGTTTGCTACCTCTGTCTTGCAGTCACATTTATGTATCTTGCCCTCTTTCCACTTGCTTGGACACCTGCAAGCGCTGAGACAAAGATTGAACAAATTAGTCACAGGCAATACCAATTTTCTTGCACATTTACGCAGTACATAGCCTGATATGACATCCAGTCCTACTGCTGTGTTCACATTCGTATTTTTAAATAGCTGAGAACCTCAATGATGAGCATCTCTGTAACATCAGCAACTGTAAAATCACCACATGGATGATACATCTTTGCAAAATGATCACTCAGCAACTCAACGTTTCCTGTTCGTTGTCACCTTCCTACCATGAGCATTGTTTAATGTCATTCTACCCTATCATTTTAACTCTTACTTGCTACATAACGAAAAAACTCTTTTGGGTTTACTTTGGCCTGTTTGTAAAATTCTCTCTAATAGTCTGATTTGACCTTTCTTACCATAGTAGTCATCCTTGAGTATTCAGTTCAGTTTTTTCTTTATATTTCCGTTAAAATCTTATCAGATTGGATATCTGATACTGTTTTTTCAAGCAATCTCTGACCATTTGTCATGTACTACTGACATTCTTTCCTTGTAGCTTCTCAAGACCTGGCACTGTTCCTAGAGACTGGTGATTATGATCTCATAATCACCAATCTTATACTTGAACATAAATCCGTTCTTGCAGGAGAACTTTGCATGTTTGCCAATTTCCCAGAACAAGTCCTCATGCCCAATGTCCCCAATTGGAGGCAGTATCTACCTGGATACATCTTCTGATGCTATTATGGATATATAGTTATGGATGTTTCTTCTGAAGCTATTATAAGATCCAATAACCTCAAGTCTTTCTCCCTTCATTAACATGTGGTTTCATGTAATTATCCCTTAGCAACTGTATAAATCTCAGTTCTATCTTTCCTCCCTCCAATAGATGTTTCCATAGTTATCGGCTCCCTTAATAATTATTTCGCCGACTCTCATTGTGCTAATCTGCCGATACATGGCATCCACATTGTTTTCTGAACGTCTGGTCTATAACATCATTCATCTACATATTTGTCATATTTGCCTCTATCTCAGATGGAACAGCTTCAAGTAAACCATCTCCCTCAGACATAATATCCTATTTATCTTCTATTTTTGTAGGATGTAATTTTGGAGCTATCATCGGCAATACCCCCATCTCCTGTCCTGTTCCATCTATCCTCCCTGAAAATTCTTTTTTTTTAAATTCTATCCCTGTAACTATATCATTTTCAGTCAGTATCACTGATGCCTATAATATTTGGCCACCTGAAGCTTACCAATGCTAAAATCTCCTCACCCCTTTTTTTTTGCAAAGAGTGTTATACTCTTAAATAAATCTAGTACAACTTTAGGATTCCTTATCTAGACTGTATAACTGCTAACATCAGCTTCATCCTGAATAGAAAACCAATAGGACAATATAAACATTTACGCTATTTATTCACAAGTTATAGAATGTACTAAATTAAAAATATGGAAACGTGTAATATAATCAGCATAAGTTGTTTAATGGGAAGAACACTGGAGGAATTCATACCGAATAATATTGGCATTAGAATATGAACTCTTGGTATGCAACTATTCAAACCCATTTCAACTTATGAATCTATGCACCGGGGTTTGAAATAAATTTGTATCAAAAAGTGCAGAGAACAGATATGAGATTTCAGAAAAATATTACAGGAATGAGCACATGGCACTAATGGTAGAATCATATTAAAATTTAGATATTAGGAAAGATTAATAAAATTTAGAAATAGAAAGCAGAATTGGCAAAGCTGGTATGGTAGGAAGTCAACTGAATCAACGTATATGGAATAAGAGAGATATTACTCAAAGTAATAAACCAGCTGTATACAAGACAGCGTTCAAACCAATTTTAATCTCAGTTTTAACTGAGAACCGGCTAGAAATAAAATTCTTCATCAAAGACTAGAGACCGCAGATATAAGAGTCCTGAGACAGGTAAGAACAAATGGCAGGAATGGTAGTATCACATTAAAAACAAGGATATTAGAAAGAACTTCACATTGTTAACATTCAGGAATGTGTTAGCAGAGCTAATCTCAGGTGGTTTGTCCACTTAACAGAATAGGAGAGGAATGATGAGCTAAACAAGTGTTCTTTGCCAGGATGTCAGGAAAAAAAACCCAGAGGAAGACCAAGATGTAAGTGGATTGATAGTAAAAAGTGTCTTAGAAGACAGAAATATAAGATCTTATAATATTGAAATACTGACAGATAACAGAGGCTAATCTGGAGGAAAATTGTTGATAGGAGGTTTGTAATGATGTATTACTATCATAAGAACCTGTACACACCCTGAGGGTATATGTCAGAAATCTGATGATGATGATATTAAGAAGGAACGCCAAGTGATTATACCATATGAATATATGGTATAATCACTTATACACAATGGATATAATCACTTAAACGTTTGACTCTACCGTGGAAAAGTCAAAACAGCGTTATGAATCCGAAATGTCAGAGCTAACAATGGAATTCTGACTTATAATACTCTGATATGGGAGATGGGGGGGGTGCATTAGATGATAGGTAGTCAGTAACAATGCAACTTTCCATGTGGTATTACCATAGTATCCTATATACCATTGAGAGTTTATATCGAGAAGTTAGAGAAGGTGGTGATAATGATGACGATAAAATCCTTTTTTTGTTTGAAGTCCATGTTTATGATCCAAGTTATAATATAGCTGTGGCCATTACCTTGTAGAATTTTATTTATTTGTTTTCCGATTTAAAATGTTAACGTTCATCTTGTTCCTTATAATGCATTTAATCTATTCAGCTTTTTCAATCATGTTCATTATCGAGAGTGTGTATGGGTGAGGAAAACGAATGAACTTTGGAGTAAAGCGATAAACGAATCTAAATGTTTTGTAGATACAGTTTCAAATGAAGTTAGTTCCTTTTAACTTCGTTTTGTTTCTGTACAATGAATAGTTGGACTGTAACATTTTTTCAAGTACAACTAAACAATACCACTTTCACACTCGTCAATCGGAGGAAAAAGTAAGACTACTCTCATATGTAAAGAGAACATTAGCCCATTGGTATCATGTCCGATTTTTATGGCTATAACACCACTGAATATCCCAGACGTCTTGCCACAGTTTGTGAAGATATCCGCGTACCTGTGTTCGAATGGACCAGACATGCAAGCAGACCTGCCGCGGTGCGTTGATTACGTTTTGCTGTTATAACCAAATATCTGTCTTAGTGCCACGTGGTAGAGCCAGGCCTACCTCTTAGACAATGTCTGGAATGAATTCCATTGATTGGAAATTCTGCATAGATCCTGGATACAACGTTATGTGAGATTGCAATCTGTCTAGCAATATCAATAATTCTGCTACTTTCTTCAAGCTTTCCAGTAGCTCTTAACCTCGTGAAATTATCTAGATAATGTCTTTAAGACATTGTAAGACATCCACGTTTGCAGCTTTAGTCACGAAAGGGTTTTCTTCAAACACAATTCTCTTAGCGCAGCCTTTTGCCTTTTATCCTATCGAGTGCTACCACGTGACCCCATTACGCTCGATTCGAAAAATTGAATGTATACTCGCTTTCTACTCGAAATCATCAGTTATACAAATTACCACAAGCTGATCCGTCTGAATTTGCTGTTAATCTTCAGAAATAGTGTTCGTACTTCGGTTTTGGATACCAGTGTATTGTCATATAAAATAAGTCGATCTGGAGGCAGATAAGGAGGAACTTGATTTTGAAAGGAATCTGAATCATAGGTGGTGCTGATGAGACCATCACTGAGAAGAAGAAGAAAGCATCAAGTTTGGCTTAATTCTGAAAGACAGAAAGATTAAGGAAAATATCAAGTTATTAAGAGGAAATCCAACATAATCATACGAAAATGTAAGGGAAAATATTCGAAAGGAGTTTGTTCTGAGATTATACACTTATTAGGATACAATAGGTCCGGCTCAGGTATGAATAGACATCAGACACATGAGAAAATCAACTTGTAGATCACATCTAGTGGGATCATTTTAAGGATCTTCTGACAGATTAGAAAGAAATACATTGAGGGAGACACAGATGGTGATCTGAGGATACAGGTGATACCAGAATCAGTTTTTGGAAAAATGATATGCGCCACGCTTCTGCATTGTCATGTAATATAAAGGAAGCTTGCTCAGGAGGAACACGCACCGAATATCACAGGTGGTGCTGATGAGACCATCACTGAGAAGAAGAAGAAAGCATCAAGTTTGGCTTAATTCTGAAAGACAGAAAGATTAAGGAAAATATCAAGTTATTAAGAGGAAATCCAACATAATCATACGAAAATGTAAGGGAAAATATTCGAAAGGAGTTTGTTCTGAGATTATACACTTATTAGGATACAATAGGTCCGGCTCAGGTATGAATAGACATCAGACACATGAGAAAATCAACTTGTAGATCACATCTAGTGGGATCATTTTAAGGATCTTCTGACAGATTAGAAAGAAATACATTGAGGGAGACACAGATGGTGATCTGAGGATACAGGTGATACCAGAATCAGTTTTTGGAAAAATGATATGCGCCACGCTTCTGCATTGTCATGTAATATAAAGGAAGCTTGCTCAGGAGGAACACGCACCGAATTATGGAAGTAAGAAAGTTACCGTCTGCTAAAAATAATAACAAGAAGGTTCAATCGAGTTCTAGAAGGATATGTGATTCCTGATGCGCGATAATTATCATATATTACTTCATTATTTAAAAAAGCAATAAGAACGATCTTTCAAATTACAGAGGAATTGGTAGCATGAAATCCATGAGTGGTTTGGTAAGTGAAATTATAATTACAAGATTAAAGAATAGGATTCCTTTATGTTCCAGATGACCAGACTAGCTTTACTGATGAAAATCATGTATTGATAATATTCATCATAAGAGATCACAGATCAATCGTCCGAAAACAAGGCCAGTAAACCGATCTGATTTTTGCGAATCTTGAAAAGGCCTGTGATTCTGTTCTCATTACCTCACTCGATACCGAAAAGGAAGACTTGATCATTTTGATTAACAGAAGGAACAGATCAGCTATTACTTTTAGGAAACGGTAACATCCACAGGAATGAGACATGGATGTTAGATGTCAATGACTCTGTTCATTCAGTCATTCATTCACCATTGTTTGAATCAAGCAATTATCACTTGATCATTGAACGATCAAGTGATAATTGCTAAAGATCATGATGACATTGATTTGATGATGAGGAATCTTGTTGATGCTTACAGTACGGGAGGTCTAATATTCAGAAAATATTCAGTGGTTAGCAGAGAATGAAGAGACTTAGATCTCCTACTCTATAAAGTGAATCTAGATCATCTGAGGTATTTAGGTTCTGTTATTCCTAATTATTCGGAAACATATAAGAAAGATGTAGATAATCGGGCCAATCAAGCCAGTGATGCTATTAAGAAATTGAATGGTGTGTTGTGGTGTCGAGATATTCGAGAGGAAAACAAGATAGGATTCTCTTTTTTATTGTATAGAAACTATAGTTTTGATATCCTGAACTTAAAAAAAATGGAAGGTTGATCTACCACTATTTTTGGCTGTAACCATAGTCAGGATTAGAAACAGGAGATGGTGGCAGCAATTATTTGCCTCTTCTCTCTCTCTCTCTCTCTCTCTCTCTCTCTCACACACACACACAGACACACACACACAATCTTCAAAATCATAGCTAGTCATGATTTCGTTTACTGGCGAGGTCTAAGGATGGAAATAATTTATTCATCGATATCCACAATTTAGATACAACTAAAAGCCTTTCACTACACTCTTCATGATATAAAAGAAGTTAGATGATCTTTTAATTTAATTTTATTTATGTACAACATATTATGTCAACAAAGCCGCGCACATATTCATGATATGTTTTTTAAAAAATCTTCCAGGATAACAAATAGACGAAATATCGCCTCGAAAGTGACAAAAAGAAAGTTTTCAGATCATCCAGAGTGATCTTTCTGCCAATATTGTATTTTTCCACATGTGGTTGGATGGAGTCCTGTAAGAGAATATATAGCAGCGAGGCTAAGATTTGCAGAGGGGGCTGGTTAAATTCACCTCGTATATGACTTAAGTGATAGCTCTTTTTTGAAAATCCAAAGAACGATAAACAGATTAAAAGCGGAAAATATCAAACAAAAACATTCATTTAGGGTTCACTTCTCAGTTAGCAATCCATACCAGGTCTTTCCTAAACAAAAAGTAAAAATTCTTCTCCAAGTATTTCTCGTAGCAGTTTTCCCATTTGCACGCCCTGATTAATTTCATTTTCAAGGTAATCTATGTATATTCTCCCTGACCTAAGACACCAGAGAGTTTCCAAATTAGATCCTTCTCTTTTATATATTGTTTAGCAAAGAATCTCCCTATCTGATTATATCAAACTCATTTTATGCCTTTATCAGTGTCCAAATGCCACCATCGAATTGGAACTTTTAGACTTTCTCCATTCAACTTTCGTACTATGTTCCTTCCATATGTTAATGTTCACATTTTGAGCGGTTTTAAATTTTCACCTGCCTGATCCAGCAGACAGAGATGCTAACGTTTCACGCAAGTTGTTCACATGCCTACAAAAATTCCAAATAACCCT
The DNA here is from genome assembly GCF_054136105.1 of Typopeltis vanoorti. Lineage (NCBI taxonomy): Eukaryota > Metazoa > Arthropoda > Arachnida > Uropygi > Thelyphonidae > Typopeltis > Typopeltis vanoorti. The sequence goes on along the minus strand of NC_143556.1, from coordinate 83,299,551 downwards.
AAACTCCCCAAATGCTTTTGATCTCGTTCTCATATTGACTCATCTAAATATGCAGTGGATGTTGTTTTTCATCTAGGCAATCCAGACCAAAATCAAGTGATGAGTCCTTTTCCCATGAGCAATATTAGGCATCCAATCTGTTTCATCTGGGTTCTGGCATTATAAAACATTTTTGTGATTTCTATTGGTCTATTACTATTTCTGGCATTCCTGTCCAAATATTTTCAATTACCATATTACTTGCAATTCTTATCAGTATGGAAACAATCATTCATTATTTTACTTTAATTTCCTGTATGTAAGCCTTTGTTTCTCAAAGAATTATGCTAAGGCTGCATCAGAGAAGAATCGAGAATATCGCGAGTAATATTCATCAAAACTCCCTCTTGCTTTTCTATTTGTACTAAAGTTCGAATTACTTGAAAACAAATGATAACTTTCATCCTCTACTTCGACCTATTTTCAATAGCGGTATCTCAAAGGATTCCCTGGCATCGTTTCCCACGAAACGTTATCTCCTAGTTCCTTTGTTTCCCGCAATTATCGCATAGACGATGTTGAAAAATGTTGGCATACTATTCCAAATACTAAATTTTTCTCAATTTTTCTTTAAAAGTAATCTGGTCCTGATGTAAAGTCTTCTGTTTTTCTGAAGGATTTGTTCTAAAGTTGACTACAGTGTACTGTCTTTCTCCACACACACCACCCCCATTTCACTGCTATCTATGGTGTAGCTAGAATCAGCCCATGTTAAACCCTTTCTTAAGTACAGTGAACAAATTTATAATTACCATGCAGTGTCACTTCAAAAATTTCTAAAGAATTAATAGGGGAAAAACTAACCGAGCAACTTTTAAACCACATGGCAACTTCACAACTAATGAACGATCCCAAGAGTGGAATCTAACACTACTGATCAACATCAACAACGGATACTCTCGCGTATGCGACAACTGCCATCAAAATTTTGAACTCTCTAAAGCGTTGTTTGTTAATTCCCAAGCATGTGATTGGGTTTTGCACATACGTCTGAAGAAATGCCTCTTATACTGAGGTTCAAATGCTCTAGTGCATTCATTATAGAGATCATCTGTCACCTCCATTTGACTGCCAATTCAATTCACAGTTTAGTTCATGAAAGTATGCTCCACTATTTTTTTTTTTTTTCATCCACAAGGAATCTTACGGAGGCAATGTACTGCAAGTTGAAAAATGTATCATGTGTGGGTTTACCATAAAAATAAATAAAATAAAATTAAGAACGTGTTATTTTTATGGAAGAAAATCGAGTTTCAATCCTCCAATTGAGGATAGTGGACTGTAAATAAATACCAGTTACGATTAGGATTCGGCTTTGTAATACGTAGTAAAATGCATCGCCCATTAGTTAATCGAAAGTAAATCAAGAGGCCTACCAACTACGAAAGCTTTGAGAGTGCTATATACTCTATTTCGGGAATTAAAAAGTATTAGAAAATTTATCATAAATTATTCATAAATTATGCCTTTCCAAATATTTTACCTTTCTTTTTACTTTTACTTTGATGTGAACTGTTATTTTTATTACTTTTAGTATAAACTAAATTATAATATATGACACCAATATACTCAATTCAATATATATATATATATATATATATGGGAATAAATTTTTAACTTGGGTATATTGTATATTAGGATAACCAAGCAATTTTATATGCTTGGTTATTTTAGCTCCTAATCCCAAGTATGCAAACAATTAAGTTTGCGCCTGAAACAAAGTTCAAGTCTAAAGATGGTACAACACCAGGGCAACTCATTGTAAAGGTGGCTAAAGCTTTGATCACTATTCTTAGTATTTTCCCATAATGTAAAGCACATCTCACTAGAAGATGTATACTGCAATGCATTATGGGTGGGGTCACTACCCAGACCGGTTTCGACCTTTTTTGAGGTCTCCTCAGTGAGTAGCTAGACCCTAAATACCAAGGTTTTAGTAATACAAAGCCTTATCAACTTTACCTATATAAGTTGCAATCTCCTCCAGAGATTTTTATTAAAACTTAATACACCTTGTTGCAACTTATATAGGTAAAGTTGATAAGGCTTTGTATTACTAAAACCTTGGTATTTAGGGTCTAGCTACTCACTGAGGAGACCTCAAAAAAGGTCGAAACCGGTCTGGGTAGTGACCCCACCCATAATGCATTGCAGTATACATCTTCTAGTGAGATGTGCTTTACATTATGGGAAAATACTAAGAATAGTGATCAAAGCTTTAGCCACCTTTACAATGAGTTGCCCTGGTGTTGTACCATCTTTAGACTTGAACTTTGTTTCAGGCGCAAACTTAATTGTTTGCATACTTGGGATTAGGAGCTAAAATAACCAAGCATATAAAATTGCTTGGTTATCCTAATATATATATATATATATATATATATATATATATATATATATATATATATATATATATATATATATATATATATATATATATATATATATATATATATATATATATATATATATATATATATATATATATATATATATATATATATATATATATATATATATATATATATATATATACAGGGTGTTCGGGATAAATTTGACAGTTTCGTAAGGAAAAAGAAAATCTTCTTTGTATCTATTAAATTTAATGAATTGACAAAAAAACATTACAGGCAGAGTTAATTACAATACTATCAACAAGATTTACTCAAAATAACCACCATTAGCATCGATCACAGCTTCAATTCTGCTTCGGAACCTCGAACAAGCTGATGCTACAGTCTCCCTGGGAAGGGCCGCAAAAACTGTTTTAATTTTATCCATTAACTGGGCTTTTGTATTACTGGAAGTGCGATTGGTGTCTTTTTCAACTGCGCCCCATACAAAATAATCCATGGGGTTAAGGTCTGGGGAGTTTGGATGCCAAACATTTGGACTGGTGAAGTCGTAGAAATTTTCAGACAACCATTTTTGACTTTTCCCAGAGGTGTGGCAAGGGGCCGAATCCTGCTGCCATACATACGGCCTACCATTGGCTACCCTTGTTATCCAGGGCTTGACTACAGTTAGCAACTCCACGAACAAAGCCCGAATTCCAATGCCAGGGTTCTTCAACACCTGTTCCTGCAGATTTGCGAGGAATTCTGCTGTACGAACGCAATCAGATCGTCTGCTAGGGATCTTTCTTCTTGCTACATCCTCGTAGTCACCATTGCAAGTCTCTAGTTCATGCCTGATTGTTTTTACTGTATTCAGGGAGCATTGGGCAGCAGTCGTAATATCCTTATTTTGATGGCGGGCACGAATCATCATGATACAAGTTATTCTCTTCCATGATTCAGGTGGGTTCCAGCTATCCATCCTTTCTGACATCTTGTATATGAATGAAGAAGGATCCAAACTTTTAAATGAAGAGAAGTGTGTGTTAATTCATGTAACTTACGGAAAAATATAATTAATTATAAATATGTCAAATTTATCCCGAACACCCTGTATATATATATATATATATATATATATATATATATATATATATATATATATATATATATATATATATATATATATATATATATATATATATATATATATATATATATATATATATATATATATATATATATATATATATATATATATATATATATATATATATATATATATATATATAATAATAGAGATTTAAACTGCCTATCTAGATAACTGGAGAAACCTAACAAATCATGCATTGACTGTTAGAATATTTAAAACAGTCTATATATGTTAGAGTATCGACGCAATAACGTTATACAAAAACATCAAAATTTCTATTCCCCCCTTCCCAATACAGGACGTGAAAAATTATTACATATCATTTAGAGTTTCTAAGGTATTTATTTTCATATCCATTTAGTTCCATTACATTCCAAAGATGCTCGTTGAAATTTAGATTTCACTCCGAGACCAATCCATTAAGGTAAAATTCTTGGTTTGTTTCTGTAGTTATTTCTGAACGGAAAATGCTTTGTGATATGGTGCATTATCCTGTTAGAAGTGTACAACAAAAGGAGAGTACTTTGGCAACAAGGGTAAGAGTGCTTGTTTGTAAACTATGCTGGGATAGGCTGCACCGATCAGACCTTGCGCTACTAATATCAAGCATCGGTAGTGACAGAAAAGCGAGCAGTATATTGTAACTCCACCATGGAAATAAATTGCACTCTGCTATGAAAACACATGTTGGGTCCCATGAAACAGAAACCGAACAATATCAATGCATGCAACCTTTCTCCAGATACTTCTATCGAATGATCATGTTTCTTCGCTAATCTTAAAACCGGAGCAACTTATTTTTTTTTTGTTGGAGAGAGGTATAACACTCAATGAGTGTCTACTGTTACACTGCATTCAATATATTGTCCGACTCTTGAGACATTTTGATAAATTCCTTCCTTCGCAGTTCCTTTTATTACTGTACGATTGTGAACCCAAGGAAAAACCTATTGGACTTAATCTTCCGAGAGATCCTTCCTTGGTTCCTTGCTTTCATCAGTTGCTTCTGTCCAAAAGCCCGGTTTGAACTCCATGTTTTCTGTTTATCATACTGTTTTCATTTCACTAGAGAAGCGGTGCACATTATTTAGAAGGAGAGAGGTTTTCGAAATATTCTCAATGACCCGTCTCTCTCTCTCTCTCTCTCTCTCTCTCTCTCTCTCTCTCTCTCTCACGCTATTAACCCCCATTGATAGGCATTGCAAGATTTTCTTCAGGTATCATCTCCCAACACACACACACACACACACACACACACACACACACACACACACACACACACACACACACACACACACACACACGGCATACAAGTCTCCTCTCACAACAAATAGTGCCTGTACATATATGGACTGCCAGATGTCGTCAATAGCTAATGATTTGTAAATACAATTTAGAAAGGGACTGTTTCTAATAATATGGGAACTTAACCAAAAATTAAAATTATCACCATCGGTTTTGCGGACAATTAATGTACCTTTCTGAGAAGCACTGTTTATCTGTGTTATGATATTTTAATATCCTAGAATAGAAAGCGTATACATCGCATTCATTGTCTCATATTAGTGAGCTGTACTAAACAGTGTACTGAAATAAATAAATAAAATAAATAAATAAACAAAACAATAATACAAAATAAAGGAATGTGCGAAGATATTTATTCATACAAGCTGGTATGCTTCGTAAATAGCTCGTTTCTAAACTTAGTTGGATAGCCTTTGGAAAACAACGTGAAGAACTCAAAGGAAACTTCCAATCTTCATTAAAAGAAAAAAATGTTCCACAGTTACATACTTCTAGCCATGACATATGGAAGTAAATCGTGGACTTTGACTAAAAAATTGATCAACAAGTTGCGGATCACCTGAGAAAAATGGAAAGGCTATTACTTGGTATTACTATTCTAAATAAAATGAGCAGTACTGGGATTATAGTTCAGAACTACAGCACTATTAAAAGATACAAATGCAATGGATTGATCATATTGCAAGAAACACTAAAAAGGACTAAAAAGTTAACACTATCACAAAAAGGGAAAGATGGTTATAGAAAGACCAAAGAAAGGGGCAGGATGAAATTAAACAGATGGCTGCAATTCAGTGACATAGGAAAGCTCAAGATATAATTGAATGGAGGACTTTGACGAACTCCTTCGTCCTGCAGCGCAGAGAAAATATCTGATAATGATGTTGAGGATACTTAAACATTCCTTAAGTTGACTGCTTAGTGAATCTAAAATTTTTGTCTGATTTCTACTTTTCTAGGATGCTTAGTTAAATGGCATGTAACATCCAAAAATCTTCCAATTTCAATCCTTGTAGCATGAATAATTGTAATTCTTTGTGGAATCAGTTATATTACATCACTCAGTGTACCGTCCAACTTACTGGATGTCTAAAATTGCTTTAAAAATTCATTTTATTTCTAGGACAGGGTTTCCAGATTATTGGCCTAACTGTGATCCATCCACGATAGTAAAATCCTACAAATTTACATCCTTTCGTGAACGGGCATGATTAAAAATAAAATTCCATTCCAACCGGAGCGGAAAAATTATTCTTATTTTGATTATAAAATTAGCTCCAAATCGTGCTATTGCGTACACCTGAATACCACATGTTATTAGTTCTATCCGAAGAAAGGAGTAAAATGTCTACGTATGATTTCGATTTTTTTTTTTTTTTTTTTTTGACGTGAATACATCTTTAAATTCAGAACAGTACTAGGGGGTAGGACGAAAAGTTGAGTGTAACGAAATCATTCGATAAGGTTAGGCTTCATAATTACTAAAGTATTAACGGTAGCCAAACCAAACTTATATCATTCGATAGCTGAGGGAATATAGATTCGTCAGTGACCTTCAGATAGCGCGCCGCATCAGGTGGGTGGTAGTGGAGCTCTGCCATTTTGTGTACGATCCGCCGCGCCTCGGAAATTTCCACTCGGTATAACTCCGCACTCTCTCTTGGTACGACGCTCGTTTTAGTGTCAGTCAACAACTCTCGTCGAGATCTATCTATTTAACGTATAATTCTTAAATTTCAATACAGTGTTGGTGAATAAAATGTGGAATGAAGTTGAAAAATTTTAGAAATTTTACAATGTCCACCTATACCTCGCCGAAAAGCCAGACAGAAATATGCCGAACGCATACGAGGAGAAAGAGCAACTCGTCAGCTTTCCAATAATATCCCAATGTCTTGGTCGGAACGAATAAGGAAGTATCGAAAGAAATTGGAATCAGCGCAGCGCGCGGCTGACGGCGGCACACGAACCCATGGATGTACCACCTATTCAGAAGATGGATTGAACGAAGTGGATGTGGATTTCAAAAGATCGGTGACAATGGAAGAGCACTGGAGGTCGGTGAGCCCGCTTGTATCATAACGATTCACAAATCGCAAGGAGGCACTTTCGATCGAGTCGTCTTTAGTACGACAAGTCTCAACAAAATCAACTGGTGTACGTTGCACTGAGCAGAGTCACTTCCTACCACGGGCTGTATTTGACTAACGAGAGAGACGATTATAAATTGTATCACGGTTACGGATATTCAGCACCCACTGTCAGAGAGATAAGCGACGAATACGAGAGAATTAAGAAACACCACTTGCCGACGCTAGTTACGTGACTTGACAGTTTCCGTGGTCGACGATCGTCGAATGCTGCGATCACAGGGGAGGTCCACTTGTCTCAGCGATCAACGTACAGAGTTTGGTGGAGCACGCCGAAGAAGTCAAAACTGAGTCCATTATGAACAGATCTGACTACTTGGTCATCAGTGAAACCTGGATGGATGATGCCACACATGTGAATGTACTGTATCTGGTTTCGAACTTAAAGCATGTAAGAATACAGCCGTAGAAAGGCGACCGACGAAATCAAACATCAACTTCGTCGTCATCGTCCAAAGCACCGACGGTGGAGTCGCCATATATAGGAACCTAAACAGCTTCACCGATTGTCAACATATCATTCCCATTGATAGTCGTAAGCTAGAGTCGAATAACCATCAGCGGGCGATATATGCCTGGATGATGCAACGATCAACGGTGTATCTAAATTTTTCCTCGGTGCTGTGTACATTCATCCGAACGCTTCATCGTCAGCGATAAGTGTTGTATCTATCGATCCCTGCTGCAATACTCGAAAAGTATAAAGAAAACAATCCCCAGTATCGAGCCAGACCTGCATACGCCCGTCACCATCACTGGTGGCTTCAATGTCGATGTGTCACAAAACCGACCACTGCAGGACTTTAGAGAACGCGAGTTTAATCTCACTTACGTTCAGACCACGGCGACCACGTTAGGTAAAACTTGCATTGATTTGACTTTCGCCAGAAACTTGGATATATCTTGGCTACCGTTTGTATCTTACTTCTCTTACCATAGATCTATGATAAATAAAATTATAATCGATTATTAAACTTATTTTCATTTATTTACACTTCCCAACGCATATATTATCCGTTGGCGTGACGTATTCACGTAACACCCCTCCGGACGTGTTCCGACACAGCCACACCCGATTTTTTTTTTCAAAAATTTTCCCTTTCATCTTTGTGATCGAGAATACTCAACTAATGTTTGTGTTGATCCGTATTAATTGAGGAGCTACACATTTTTCAACAAGTGTGTAATAATGGAAATGTCTTCTTCTGTTTCTTAATGATCATCAATATGGATTCCGCAATTGTTGTTCCACAATAGACCTCCTTGTTAACCTCATCAACTTTTCGACGCAAACGAGGAAAAATTGAGAGAAACTCAGTTGGTCGTTCTTGATATTTCCAAGGCATTTAATCAAGTCTAGCATCGTGGCCTCTTTACTAAGCTACTATAGTATTCCTCCATCCCTTTGGTACTAGATTTCTAGCTTCCTCTATGGCCGTTCAGTGGGGGTTATGGTAGATGCTTTCCTTTCATCAGATTTCTCAACTTGTGCTGGTGTACCCAGGGGCTCAACACTATCACGTACGCCCTTCCTCCTATACATTAATGATCTTCTCTCTCCATGACATCCACTCTTATTCATAGCTTTGCTGATTACAGTACTCTCCACTCCTCGTTTCATTTTCAAAACCTAGTAGTGCTCAGGTAACTTGTGCTTCAAGATCTTCTTTAACTGCTCTCTAAACATTTATCTCCTTTCCATTCTCAAGTGGGATGTGGATAACATGGTGAATTTTAATGCTAACAAAACATAGTCCTGTATCATTTCTAGAAAGACAGACCATTCTGCTCTCTTCCTCACTTTTGACAATATTCCTCTCGCCAACCAGGAACAAATTAGATTAACTCTCATTTACAATCCATCATGACATGAACACACACCAAGTTCACAATTTTTCAACTTCCAAAAAACTTTGTAATTTTTATCGTTTTAAATAAGGCTTCTATCCTGCTCAACTTCTGACACTTTATAAAGCTCATATCATTCCAACCTTACAATACTGTTCACACATTTTTGGCAGTTCACCTAAAATTTCCTTAAAAATATTTGATTGTATACAGAAGCGAGTAGTTTGCCTAACTGGTGTCCCTCCCTCCAGTCACTTTCCCATAGACGTTCTGCTTCCGTATTGGCTCTTTTACAGGTATTTTCAAGGCCACTACTTCTCTGAAGTAGTGGCCTTGAAACAATTCCTCCAAGTTCCTGTATTCATATACGAACACGAGAAGCGGTTAGTCGACACCCATTTACAGTTCACTTCAAACTCATCGAACCAACTCCTCATTCTCTGCCTTCAATTCATACACTTCTGCTGTTTGGAAAACTGTACTACATTCACGCTTTCAAAAAACAAATCAACACAAAAAACATACACGTACTATCACATCATGTGTCTTGGGATCTCTCGTGTAGGGACTGATAAAAAAATTAAATTCACATCATTACGAAAAGGGAATTCAGATCTTCTCAAATCGAAGGGCGCACGTCAGGTCGATCCTCCAACTGAAGGAGGAAATATAGTACAAATCGGGGAGGAGGGGTGTTTACGACAAAAGACGAAAATTTATTAAAGTGTTTCAAGTGCAAGTTAATATTTTGATCTCTAGAGAAAAATATAGTTTCTAGATGAAAGAGGAACAATAGTTGTTTCGTTAAGTTCACCATTCATTCAAGCTGGAACTTTGGGTGAATGGATGATGACTATCAGCAAACAGTGTTTGTAGACTTAAGTGAAACCGAAGAAATAACTGAAGGCAATTCAACAAAACAAAACCAATAATAAAAGCTATAGAATAGGTATAGAGAAACTGAATGGCTGTGTTGCAACCAGGCATATTAGAGCTATGTTTTGTGTGGCTTTACATATTTTAAAACATGGTTATAAATTTCAATAGATTTCGGACATTTTATAAGATAAGTACTGTAGAGGAAAGAAGTATGTAATGAGCAGAAAATTACACTAGGATTTTTGGAGTATGAAGAAGCTGTGTATATTTATGTATGAAGTGTATGAAGAAGCTGTGTATGAAGGAGCTGTTAGGAGTGATAAAGCTACTATATGGGCGGCCTTTGAAGGGTATCCAATCTCATCTGGTGATTTGGAGATGAGATTCTCAAACTGAGTTACAGAGGCTCCTGGGGAAGAAGCATAGAGAAGATGAAAGTCTACGATAACTCGAAGATTGATTGATTAATATTTTTGAACGTAATACGAGTTGCAATGTAGACCGAGTATGAAACTTGTAGAGAGATCTATAGAGTGTTTTTGAAGTTAAGATGAAATGGTTGGTTAACCCAATTTGTACTCTCTTAAACTCGGGATTTTCATCCCGTAGACAGACAAGCAGCCAGTACATATTAAATTTACAGAGTACATAATGCAATTGCCTCATAAGTGGTAAACACCTATATTTAGATACCGTCAATAAATGTATATGTGCATTTTCTCTAATTTTGGATATCTAAAATGGAACTTATGTCTTTAGATCAATATCATTTACGCTATATTTTTTCTATCGAATAAAACTAACGTACAGTAACAAACAAATTAATCCTAACACCCACATTTTAAAGAAAAAGTTTAATTTTGCAAAAAAAATTAGTACAAAAATTAAACTTCAACTTTACCTAATAATCTATATGTGATCCTCTTTCCTAATAGGTCATTAATTCGCTTAGGTATGCGCTCTACCAACGTAGCCCATTTGTCTTCTTTCTGCATCTCGGAACCATACTTTTATAATGAATTAAGTTGTCTTTTGTATCACAACTTAATTTTCCAAGTCTCTTTTTCACTTTGGCCCACAAATATTCTATTGGGTTAATGTCAGAAAAGTTACCTGCCCACTGAAGAAATTGGATATTGTGATTTTTAAGGAGCTCGTTCACTTTTTTGAAATGTGGCATGGAGAGAGGTCTTGTTGGAAGATGGGTTATTTCTCTTTCTGGATCTGTGGCACCACTCTTTTCTGAAATAGTTTTATTTATTGCCCATTTTTCATAATACCGTCAACAAGCATAAGTGATCTTGGACGATCATGTTAAAATAACCCCAGAACATCTTTTTAGCCGGGTGATTAGGAGCTTGTTGAACGTGGGAAGGAAGTCTTCTCAGCCGATGAATTGTGAACAGGATACTTGCTCTCCTTGGACAAAGAAATGGCTGACATCTGAGAATACGACCTTCTTCCACTTCAACAGTCCAATCTTTGTACATTTTTCCAGCGGGAAACGTACAAAGTAAGCCTGTTTCCAACAATCTTCGATGAACTGTCATGTCAGAAACATTAATCACACTAGCTGCCAAGTCTTTATATAAGTCTGCAGCAGACAATCTTGGATTCATTTTGATTTTCCTAACTAGTGATCTAACTGATAAGCTTAGGCGTTGCTGGTTATTCATTACTTATTTTTTCACGGTATTAACAACACCACAAACACTTTTATCAACAAGGATGTTTTATTAACGCTAATATTTCGCTGGTTTTCAAATCAGCATCATCAGAGCACAACACACATGTAAACGCGACAGTGAGTGAAACAATATAATTGCAGAAAGACAAAAGATCTAAAGTCCTATTTTTGGCGCCCTCTAAAGGAAAAAAAATAAAAAATAAAAAAAAAAATAAATAAATAAAAATAAAAAAAAAATAAACAAAAATTTTCTAACTAGTGATCTATTTGAGTAAGTTTAGTTTTATTTTTTTTTGCCCAGATTTTCCTTTTCGGTAAGGAGAAAAGGTATGTCTTCCTACACCTCTTTAAAATCGCATTAACAATATTAACAGTACCCGAAACAACACCACACTTATTGGCAATTTGTCTTTGGGTCATGGATGTGTGCTGAGAAAGAAGACATATTTTGACCGCTTTCTTGGAGATTTTTTTGCATTTTATAGCTATACAAAATTAATACATCACTGAGAATGTCAACTTTACACTTACAAACGCACAACACTCAAGCAAAATAGTGAACTGAAACCAAATCGAAAATAGTGAACTGAAACCAAATCTGAAAATATTAAACCGAAAACAAAACCAAAAGTATTGTTAATTGAAACAAAAAAACAAACTAAAATCAAAAAGGAACGAAATTCTGCTTATGCTTATTAATTTGTTCATTACTGTCTAACTAACTGTCCTAATTAATCAATTAATCAATTCATTACATTAACATCATACAGGAGACGTTATTGGATTATAAATAAAAGAAAATAGTTTTCATATACAAATAGGACTTGGGTGAATATCTTATAATAATTAAATATTACAGAAATGACTATTTAAATAAAATATGTAAATATAAAAATGCGCTTGTTTTATACCCTTATAATCAGAATATTTTATAATATTCTGTTACAAAATGATGTAAATTTATGACAACTAAAATTAGCTACTTCATTATATAAAATATTCTTCAACATACTTTTCGTAGTTGTTGTTTCGTGTTGAATGAACAGCAGAAGTTGCTTATGCTGTTCAACAGTAACCATAGCATTGGTAAGCCTGTTTTAAACATTCGTTTTGAAAAAGATTACTTTCATCATAAGTAATAATTGTATTGTAGTAATTTATTTAACACTTTCAGCTTGTATATTTAATGTAAATAGCCTGTTGCTGTTGTGGTACTTTTTAATAGCTTGAAATCTGTTAATATACGAACGAAATAATAAAAATAAAAATAATCGTATTTCTTGCCTAGTTCCATTCTTTGAATAACTGGTTAGCGCGTTTTACTACGGCGCCAAGTTTAATTTAATTACAATTAACAGTATGGTATTTTTAGTCTATAGAATTTGTGTTCCCAAACCCATTGTATCATGATTGTTGGTGAATGTCTTCAAGTAAAGGTGATATTCTTATTAGACGAGAGTTATCATTTTGCTTACTGGATGCCTGAAGTGCTTGGGAAAATAACAAGGCTTTGTCATTAGAAAACGGTTCTCAGATGTGTAAATCATAATATACCCAAGGTGTTAATGTGCTGTGAATTTATGACTATTTGTGTGTAGGTAATAAAGAGAAATGAAAATAACAAAATACGATTATCATAAAAAAGCAAAAATGTGTTTCCGAGTTGAATTCTTGAAAGATGTCTTTCATTATCCTTGCTTTTTCAATTCTAACTTTTATTTCAATTTTTGGGTTCATTCTTCATTTAAACCGCATACTAAATATTTAAATGTTGACACTGTTTCTATTTGTTTCCCGTTTAAAGAAAGTGCTGAATTAAGAATTGGTTCTTGCTTATCACCATGAATTTAGTTTTGGTGATATTTAATCTTAATCCCATTTCATCACTTTCTTCGTTTACTAGTTCGAGAAGATTTTTGAAGATACTGAATATTGTCAGCCAGAAGAGCTGTGTCATCAGCTAATCGTATGTTATTGATGATTTCACCATTTACATTAATCCCGTCCTCTCTTCCTTTTAAGATTTTTGGAAATATGGCTTCTGAGTATGTGTTAAAAAAAAGAGGCGACAACACCCATCCTTGCCTTACTCCACTTTTGATCTTACTGGAGCTGTAATAATGTCATCAACTTGAATAGATGCCTGTTGGTTCCAATGTACATTTTCGATGATCCTAATGTCTTTACCATCTAACGGGATTTCTTTTAATAATTCAGTCACTTTAGTGCGTTTATCTTTGTAAATGGCTTTCCCGAAGTTGATGAAGTAAATGAATACTTCCTTGTTTTTGTCACTATATTTATGGAATAAGATTTGAGAAATAGAAAAGAGCCTTTCTCGATCCCAAACCGCTTCTGAAGCCGATTAGTGTATCACTGATGGTATTTTTACATTTTCTCTATATTCGTTTTTGAATTATTTTCAGAAACATTTTGAGAACATAACTCATTAGACTGATCATTCTATAGTCATTACAAGTTTTTGTATTTGCTTTTTTAGGTAGCATGATAAATACCATATCATATCATAAATATCATATCATACTCCCTCAAGACTGAAACCAGTCTTGAAGGAGTATGCATGTGTCGTAGATTTTAATAAATAGCTTTACTAATATAGTAATGCTGTAGCATTCTAATGATTTTGTTATTTCTGCTGGTATTTTCTCAGGGCCTAAGGCTTTACCATTTTCAGTTCAACGCATATTCTACCTCTGATCTTAAAATATATGGACCTTCCATCCGTTCATAAGCATGTTCTGGGATTTATCTGTTATCAGAGTTCTTCTACGTATTTCATCCATTCTTGTATTTTATCATCCTTCTTAGGATATTATTTCTTCCTTTTGTTTTTTTCCTAAGGATACATAATTGTTTTGTTTTTCTTAAATATACCTGAAGTCTCTTTCAGCTTTTTGTGTAGATTTAAACTGTCATGCTTTTCCTGTAAAAATTATATTTCTTTACATTTTTCATTCATCAAGATTTCTTTTGTTTCTTTGGTCTTGTCTTTAATAATTTTTGAACCCCATTGTATTTTGTTGGACTATGATATTTATATGATCTGCATTATTCCATGAAAGAAAGAATTTCATCATTTATCCAATCTTTCTTTTTTATTGGCACAGCAAAGTATTGGCACATCTCGATGAAGTCAGATTTTAATTTGTCCCTTCATGAAACCTCAGGATGTCAACATTCGTGATCAGTGCTATCTGTTGATTCAGATCTTGACTCAGTTTTTTCTAATCTCTAGAGTTTTAACTTTCCTAGATCAAACCCTTTTTATTGATGTTTCTTAAGTATAGCTTTCAGTCTACGCTTTTACTCTGTCACCAGTAGATTATGATCAGAAGCAATATCCGCACTTGGATAGGTTTTTGTGGTGTTTATGGAAGTTCGAAATCGTTGATTAATTAGCAAGTAATCAATTTCGTTTCTGATTATAATTAAATTATTATCCTGTGGTGATCGCCAATTTGCGTTTTGGCGTTTCTTTGAATTTCCCATTAGTTCTTTTATTTGATCATAAAATTCTTCTATTTCGGTATCAGTCTTGTCAGTAGTAGGGGCATAGACCTATATAAGATTAATATGTAGTGGTTGACCTTTCAGTTTTAATAACATCATCCTATCTTAGTATAGGATAAAGGTAAACAGTGAGTAATTGGCATCTTTGTTTAAAATTATTCCAACTCCATTTTGATGATTGTTTACACTACTTTCAGAGTGGTAAATTTTCATGTCGCAAACTTGAGTTTTGCCTGATCTAGCCACCTAACTTCGCTTATTCCTAAATTCCCAATTACAATTCTTTATAATTAATTGGATGGCGTTTCTTAGCTTAGCTACTTCATACAGGGTTCTGATATTCCAGGCTCCTAGTGGGGACACACCATTTTAAGCACAGAGATCCTTCGCACAGCTGTCTCATTTAAGAAATGTCGGGAATTTGGTGCCCTGTGTGTAAATTTGCTCTCCATGATGGTTAGTCTGGAGAGAATTAGCAGTAGATTGTCCATTTGGGTTCAGCTCCGCAAACGGCAATAAAATAAATTGTATTGCCGTTTGCAATTTTCTAATCACAAGCTTTACCGTGATCATGAGACTTTCACCTTCTGTCAATATTGACAATGCCGCTTCATTTTTTCAGAGGATTAAATCCTTTAGTTTACCTTGTAACCCAGGTAGGGGGGTCTTGACCAGGTATACCGACAGCCAGAGTCTGCTGAGTCCAGGTTATTTATAGAGGTCTGCTCCTCTGAAGATTCTTCCTCAGATTTCGCCGTTCGGATATGAATCCTCTTCCGCCGATTTGTCCATTGTTCTTCACAAAGGTCCGTTAGCATCCTTGTAGGGAATGTACCCTACAGAAGGTCCCAGGGAGCATGACTGGGATGTGGACTTGCCTCACTCCACAAAAGGGATCTGAGCTTCCCTTACTATGAGTAATACACACGTCACCATAAAAGATCAGATCTTACTTCCTAGTTTGACATTTACTTCCTGCCACTTCTGGCATAAAAATAATCACACCAATAGCTTCTTGAGTCTCTATAACTTCATCTCTATATATGCAGCTATTTGCTGATGATGCAAAGATAATTAATGTAATAAAGAATGCTGCTGATATTGCAGTACTTGCAGAATGATTTGATTAGGCTGGAATTGTGAGCATGGGAAAATGGATATCAGTTCAAAGTCAGTAATTGTTAAGTCATGCACTTGGGCGTGATTAAACGATATATCCAATTAATATGATGTATCCACTGTCGTATTATATTATATTGGTGGGAATATCTAGAAGAAACTGATCAGGCGGAGTGTTAGTAGGTAGAAAGTTGAAGTTCATGGATGGACCATGTAGCAAAGTTTGCAAACTCAGATAATCGCAAAGCTGAAACGAATTTTCACATCTAAAGATAAGAATTCATTCTGCCTCTTTACAGGGCCGTGATAAGACCTTACTTGGACTATTGCGCGCACCTCTGGTCTTCTAGTTTCCGTTATGATTCTGATATAGTGACGAAAGTGGAAAGGGGAGTGTTAAACGATACCAGGATTATCGAATACTGATTATGAAGACAGATGGAATTTTTCATTTTATGGAGGGTATGGAAAGGACAAGAGGGAATCCTTGGAACTTGAGAATGAATGCTGGTAGAGAAGAGAATGAGGGCTAGATTTTTCATTCATAGAGTAGTGCGTGATTGGAATGGATTACCATTGGATGTCGTGTGCGCAAGCAGTGTGAATAAATTCAAGAATACGTATCATAGCTGGTGCGTATAGTATGTGGCCTCCGTCGATGAGTCCACACGCATCGAAATCTCTCTTAATAATAATAATAATAAATAATAATAATAATAATAATAATAATAATAATAATAATAATAATAATAATTTTTTTAACATTAACATTTTTTATCATCTTACAGAGTATTTACATATATACACATATTTACATATATTTACATATTATATATATATATATATTTTACAGGAAATTTCATAGAAATTTTTCCACTTTTTGTATTCTAAAATGCATTAATAATAGTTACTATGGATGGAAATTTATACTTTGCAATTGGATAACGTTACGTTTTTTTTAATAGCATTTATATTATAACAGTAAGTTATATATATATATATTTTACAATTTTTCTTTTTAATGTTTTTAACCGCTGTAACTACAGCACTTCAATGTAATAAATATATATTTTTCCCCTTTCTTCTGATCTCAGTTGAGATGTAATGTCTCAGCTTACATCCTCGAAGCTTTTTAATGAGCTTATCTGAGGATGACACCGCACTTGGATAGGTTTATATTAGATATATGTATTTTTTTATTGATTTGATTGCGGTGTTGGAAATAAGCTGATGTTTGGGAGGTCAAATGAATGATCTGAAAGGTCTGAGCAAAGTGAAATTGCCGATATGTTCTGGTGTTATTGCATCTGTCTTGGTGGTTCACATTCATGTTTATTGTGGTCTTCTTTTTGAACTAATTAGGAAACTTTTTTTTCACCGTGGCAGCCTTTCTATGTCTTCTGGGCTTTTAATTTATATCAGTTTTGAAGTTTTTGACTTCCTCAAGAATATTTTAGCATCCCTGAGCCACACAAATTGGTAATTGTTTTCTGTTTTTGCCTTTTTTGCTTGGTACAATAGATTCTGGTTGAATGATGTTAAATAATCGGATAATAAGATTGGTGTGTTGTCTTGCAATGCGTTCAAGTCCTTGGCAACTGATATTTTCTCTTTGCTGGTTTTTATGAGATTGTCTCTTGTGGATTTGCTTGTAAGACAAACTATGACTGGTGCAGGTTTTAGCAAGCCTTGTTTTTTGCTTTTCAGAGGAATCCAATTTAAAGTCTGAATGTCAATAAGCTGTAGGTGGTTGTCAATTGCGTGGCCTAATTTTAAAACTTACATCTCCGAGGTTTTCTGTAGGTGCAGTTTCAGGAAGACCGTTTATGACAAGATCTTCTTTATGTTGTTGCTGATTTAAACGTTCGTATTGTAGTTTTAGAGAATGAAGTTCTTGATGGAGTTCCGATGTTTCTTTCATCAAATTGTGTTGGCTGTCATTTAGTGCGTTAATGCTGATTTTGAGGTCTTTTACCGTTTACAACACTTCTATCACTGCTAAATTATGTTTGACCAAATCTTAATATACGCTAGATTTTGTTATTCGTTCATTCTGTTTGTCAAGGAGTTCTTGCACGAGATCTACTAAGCTGGCTTTAATAGTCTCTAGACCGTTTTCTATTAGTATATTTAAAGAGTTGATATTATAGGACTCACCAGCATTTTTTTGTCTGTTCATTTCGTCATCTGATTTTACCTCCGATATAATCGGCTGCTCGTAGGTGGCTGCCTTAGATGCGTTTCTTTGTTCCTCCTGCAGATTACACAGTTCCATTCCTCACGTGTTGCATTGGTTTTACGTTGCCAGGTTGTTTCTGAGAAGCCTGCATATTTTAAGTGTAGAATCCTACTGCATTTCGTACAAGTTATTTGATTTCCGTCGAACGATAAATCCTCCAGGCATTTGATACACTCTATGTCTCACATTTCTTCCCTTGAGCAATTGTGGCTGATTGTAAAGATGGCGACGCCCTTTGTTCTTTGATGACCGCGATCCTATCTGTTCACTTTTCAACACTTCAAAATTTGGTTTCTTCTTAGCCGATTTCGGTGAATTTTATATCACTGTCTTCGACGTGACTGGTAGAGATACTTGGGAACACTTTCAAATTAAAAACCGGAGTTGGAACCACTTTAAAACTATACAAAAGAGGGGGACAGCGATATCATCGTGCGCCCGTTCATATGCCTACACGCTACCACAATAATAATAATAATAATAATAATAATAATAATTTTCTGATCCTTTCTTTTTTTTTCTCATTCACAATGTTGTTCTTGCCAAACAAAATGCTCTTCTGACGCAATCTTGAAGAAAACCATAAAATAATTAAAGTTTTTCGTTATATCTTGATTCAAATCATCCAATTAATTGTTTTGAATGTAGTGATATAGAAAAAAAACGGAGATTTAGTATCAAACCGAATTGTAAATTTCGTGATTCTATGTTTAAAATGGCGTATGCAAATTGCTACAGTCATTAAAGTCACACTATTATTCTTCTTTGCTTTGAAACTCTGATCGAAACAGCATACGAAACCAATCCAAGTTTATTTGTCATGATTTCTGATGTAATACCCTCTGTTAAGCAGCATTTTATCCTATTGAGGAAGATAACCTTAAGAATTGCAACTGCATCGATCACGGTCATAGCCTCAACCGATTATGGCCATCGATCATGGTCTCCACAGAGCTCGGCATTGTTTATTAGGTATGAGATGACCTGAAAGGATATATGGCGAAGATCTACTCAAAAGAAAGAGAGATGATTGACAACACATGAAATACAATAGTATGCGTTTAAATATTATATTTACTGTTACATGTGAAAATTATATTTTTTATTTTTTAAATTTTTCTCTGACAAATTCCATTAAGACCAAGTGAATGATAGTAATGCGCTTTCACCAGTGCATGGACTTTAACTCATCTTGAATTTTCTATATCCCATGAACAAATATATGTTTTGTTCCAAGACCAATGGTGTTCATTTCCGCTTCCCATCTGAACTTTTCTAAAGAGAAACTAAACTATTTGCGTCTTCAATCACTGCTTATCACACGACTTCCAGTTATATCCTTCGAATCTTTTACCGTTAAAGACGATAGTTGTGCAAATAGTCTCATTTATTTCTTCTTCTTCTTCTTCTTCTTCTCTCTCTCTCACTCTACTCTGCTCTAAGGGGAATCACCTTTTTTATTTTTATTTCTTTTCTGATTTCTAAACAATTATTCTTCTTCTTTTCAATCCAACCTCACACATACTCACCCGATATCATTTAGAATATCAGACAGCGTGTACTTCATATATTCAAAAAAATTATCTATAAAACTATTCTAGAAAATATAAAACATTATATTTTCCTCAATCCCTCTTTCCTTCTTGGTATATGTAGATCATCCTTGTCTTCTAGACCCTTGTTCTTCAACCTGTGGTCGAAGACCCTTGTTCTTCGACCACAGGTTGAAGTATATATATCAAATTTCTAACCTCTAAGCAGCAGAAGATGTCGCACTAGCTAAAAATTGTCATTTTATAACATAGGATTTAATAAATAAAATACTATCTACATTGGTTTATGTTTCTGTCTTAGCCGTCAGCCGGTCCACGAAATATTTCTCCTATTTTCCCCGGTCCACAGGTGTAAAAAGTTTGAAGAACGCTGTTCTACACTACTCATCTTTCTTCCTGTTCAGATCATAAAATAGCATTTCTTTTCTACTAAATCAAACATGTATCTAAAACCACTCACATCATCGTGTTACCTAACTTTATCCGGATGATAAGTGAGATAACCTTCGTTTATATACTTAATTTACTTTCTTCTTCACTGATCCAGATTTTACAATGAACACATTACGGAAGCAATTCTTATTAGTGACAAAACAATTATTTCCTATTTCGAAATAAAATTTTCTCACTTAGTTATGGCGTTTTTCTTCCAAGAAGAGTGTTCTCTTGGAGAACAGAATCAAATATACCTATAAACGTTTGCCTCGAAAATTTCTCTCTCTTTTCGCTAAAACTGCTGTATATTAGACGTTAAAACCTGCAGTTAAAAAGCGGATTTTATATCATGCTCAAATAGTAGTCATCGTTTCTTTTCCTTTTACAAAGCCGTAATAACAAATTTTTTATTCTGCTTGTAGTATTAAATTCTGTTTTACTAAACGAATGGTTCTATCATTATTAATGCTTCTCTGCCTAGAGTAAAAAGCTTATGATTATGGTTTTTCCTTACCTTTCTTCCAGTTCATTCATCCTTTATATTCATAAATACCCCCTATCATTTTAGATTTACAATATTACAATGTGGTCACTTAGGCGTTTTGCTAGAAAGAAACCAGAATCATCTTCTCTGATTTCTGTATGAAATATCTTAGACTTGATGACATTTGTCTAATTTCTCTGCCGCCTGAAAATTTGCGGTAATTGTCTTTCGGCTTAGATACTATTACCCATTATTCAAACTACTTTCAGCAAGATTGATATTGCTTATTATTTCCAATACTTCGAAATGGAAAGATTCATCAATTATAAATGATCGCCATTATTGTTCTATATGAACAAATGAAGTCTGAAGAGGCTCAAGTAGTATACCTTAATATCTTGAAGTATTTGATACTTTTTTTACACAACGGCCTATTAGCTTCTTTTTGTATAAATCCTATTGTATCTTATTAGCTCCCAAATCATGATGTGTATTTGCATTTTGATTATCATCTTTCACACACCACGCGTGATAGTGATGTGTCTTTTATCCTGAAACTTTGCAACGGATGCTGATATATCACACAGCTCTCTTCTTTTATGTATTCCTTTCTTTCTTTATAAGAAATTCTTCTCTATTTGACTAGAAACAAAAAAATATTCTGTTGATTTTGCATGTTTTCCCTCTCATATAACAAACATCGTGATCGTAAAATAAGAAAATATCTATATGTGTCCATTTCGCTAAATTCTAAATTCCAAATCATCATTCACCGGGAATCTGATATCGTTTTTTTTTAACCGAAATGATATTATCACTCAAGTGTGTCTACTTTCTTACAAAACGAATCCTTTTATGTTAGTCATGTGTTTGACAATGCCAAAATCTCAAGGAAAGATGCAATTTCTCTTCTTGATATAATAACGCTAACTTATCTATTTTTGATAATTAAGTCCATCGGAAGTATAATTAAATTTCTAGATCGCTTTAGGCATTATTATAGCTCTTATTAACTCTACATAAATCACGATTTCTTCATAAATTACATACGGTTTTCAAATTCCGTATGAACTCTTAAAATACAGAAACCTTCATGACTCCCTAAAGAAAAGAACCATTTTTATAAACGACCTACTCTCACCAGTTAACGCTCTTCATTTATATCACGGCGTTGATTGCTGCTGCATACTTTTCTATAGATATTTTTGATGTCACTGTTCATCAAAATTATTAATAACCGTTCACTCATTGTCCTATAATTCTGTTAGGAGAAGCAAGGGCTAGTCATGATCCTTTTATACTTCAGCTCCATTTGCACAAAATAACTGCCTATTACTGTTTTTGGGAGAGTTCAATAGATATGTATTCAAATTCAGTAACATACAATTTATTTTCCTTGTATTTCTGCTAATTCATATGAAAATAAGACAAAATTAGCAGCCAACAAAAGAGGTGGTTAAAATACATATCCTAAGAATAGTTATAAAATCCTGTTTCATAACATCAAGACAATGAAAATCCATTTCATTATGTTTTATTATTCATTCAATTGTCCGTGTAAATATTTCATATTTTCATCAATTACATTCCATATTCTATTCTTCATTATTGTATATGCAATCCACTCGATCAAATGTTTGGGGTTGAACGCAGTTGTATTGAAATATTACAGGAGGTACTGAAAATCCAAAGGTATTGCAGTCCTGTACATGTAGAGTACTGCAGTTGTTTTCTGCTTTTCTGATTTGACGTGAACTATATTTTTCGGCATATGCATTTTGAAAGCGGCTCGTCTTGTTTGCCAATAAATTTTGTTAAACTTTTCACGCTGGTGTTTGTGAAGAGTTAATCATGACTGGTGTTGATGAAATATAGCTATGGTATTTGGAGATAACAAACCTACCACATTAAACATCCTCTGAAACCCATTCTTAAAACCGTTAATTTTTTATAGGCAGCAGTAACTTCTTATAGATTCAGAAAGATAACTAATTGTTCCTTCAACACGAAAGGAATTACGAAAATAAAGAAACCTGAAATAAAGAAATATGAATAAAAAGTATATCGAGATTGTTGGCAGTCATCAGAAAACCCTTAGAAATTACTTTATAAAAGTAATTTTAGTACGGTCAGAAGGTTGTTCTAAATCCTAAAATAGAAAATATTTCTCTCACATTCTTATAGTGTATTCTTCGCTTTTCTAGAAAGATTAAAAATTTGCATAAGATAAATTCTAGAAGACGCAGAAAAATATCCGACAATTATATTTTGACTAAATTTCTGTAGAGAAAAAACTTTTTTTTTGACTTTAACAATTTCGGTAAGCAAAATTTCACTTGGAATCAAAGATTCGTTATTTTTCATCGACTCGGCTAAGAATATCAACTATGCACCCCCCTCCCACACACACACACACACACACACATACATAAATACATACATGTTAATCACCTGAACTCAAGGTGAGATAATCGGTCCCATATTATTAGCAGGATTTTTATCGTATAATTGGAGTTTTACATCCCTCAAAACAGGCCGGCCGGCCAGAAGAACATAATTTATAGTTATATAAATTATGTTATATAATTACATTTATATAGTTATATAAATATAATTTATAGCTATAGTAGACAATATCGATATTATTAAACGCCTTATCATTAGCAGTATCAGGCTTTTATGAAATACCATTAAAGCTAAGGTAGGATGAAATACACTAATAAAAAGACCAAAAGGAAAATCAGAGTGAGGCAGATTAACACCACTAGCTTCAAAATAATCTTAATGGTTTTTAACTTTTAATAATTTTAATAATAATTTTAATTTAATAGTAATAATTCATAATAATTAATTTCGCCATGTTTTGCAGGTCACTTAGACTTGCACTACGTGCAGGCGCAAACTTGACTTATTTGTCTGTTTGCTTACTTGGGAAATGGAGTAAAACCAGGTTTAAAATACCTTGGCATATATATATATATATATGCCATCGCCAGCTTCGCAAGTTTCCTGGCAATTCTAATCTGGTCATTCACTTTCAGAGAGAAAGGTTTCTCACGGATTATGCATTATGTGTCATTGTAATTAATTTTTTCAATAGTCTTACTGCTATCAATGAATAACCTGATAACAGGATCTCAAATTTTACCAAAGATTTGCAGAAGAAATACACTCCATTCCTTCTCTTCGTTTGACAGCGTTTTAGTGGTAAAATGTCCTAAGCTTCAAGATCCAATAAACAAGGTGTAAAACCTCTTTCCTTGTAAAACTGCTATCAATGAATAACCTGATATCAGGATCTAAAATTTTACCAAATTTTTCCAGAAGAAATACACTCCATTTCTTCTCTTCCTTTGACAGCATTTTAGTGGTAAAATGTCCTAAGCTTCAAGATTCAATAAACAAGATGTAAAACCGCTTTCCTGAATGGTAAGAATATACTTGAAACTAAAACTACCTATTATTCCCAAACAGTTTGGCGTTATATCTTACAAGAAAGATTTTACCTAAGTTTCCCTTACCTTTAATAATAATAATACATCTCCAAACAAGATCAAATGTTTACCCTTGGATCAATTTACGCCTCTGTCTCTTCTGGAACAAGTACGTTACATTATATACATAGTCTCTTCATTTTTCAAAAAACTTGCTGTGCTTTTCCTCATTACATTACATTACATTTACATTTCATTACATTACATTTCATTACATTACATTTCCTCATTACATTTCCTCATTACATTACAGTTCCTCATTACATTTCCTCATTACATACCACTCCCATGTACAGTTACTATCCTTATACAAGTCCTAAGTATTCGAAATTTAGAATACATTTCTTACATTTGGGGCTGGTTCAAAAGTCTCCTGAAACGCAATTCAAGTATTGCTATCAGATTTGCAGATGGCCCGAATTTCTCTTATCAATCCACTTAAATCATTTTCTAATGAAAGTTCTGGTTCGGATTTATTCCTTTTCTGTAAGTACTTTCATTATTTCAGCTGTTCCCTTGAGTGGGATTCAGTCATTTATGAATTTTTCTCGGAATCCGTAAAAACATGACTCCCTACTATCAGTATCTGTTTATTCTCTTTCTTTTTCTCTCTCTCTGTTCTCTCACCCTCACCCACACACACACAAACACACATGCTCTATTTTTACACTCTCTCTAATATCAAAATCTTCTAATAAGGGTACATACACATATTGGCTACTGAATAAGAAACTTTTATTTAATAGCATGTTGGACCTTTTTTATCCCGAATTACAGCGCATATAATATAAAGGGTTGATATAGATTCCCCAAGATTTTGGATTGCATCGACGTCTACAACATACTATGCATTCACTAGACAGTCATTTAACTGTCCAGTGATCTGAAGAAAGAGGAGTTTGCTCCCGGAACTGTTTTTCTAACATGTCATTTATTCTCAGTGGAGTTCAGATGAGGGATTTTGGTTGGTCAGCAAAAATGGTGGAAGTCTCTGTCATGCTCGCTAAACTACTGCTAAACAATTTTTGTGCGATGGTCAGTAGCGTTGTCGTCCATGAAACAAGCGTCACCTGCTGGATAAAAATTTAACATTGCAGAATCGACTTAAACGGCAACAATCTTCAGATATTTCTTCGAGGACACTCAACATTCTAGCAATAACAGGGGACACCCGTTTAATCCTACAGAATATGCCCCACACCATGATAGAACCTTCACTTGTTTGAAGAGCAAGCTGAGTTCATTGCTACATGGAGCTCCAGCAAAACTTTCTGCCTACTGTAGAACAAGGTGTGCCATGGCTTTTTTTCCCACTCTTCCAATGTCCAGTCACGATGTTCCTGATACCACAGTAGACGAACTTTACAGTTTTTCTCAGAAATCTGTGTTTTCCGTATAGGCAACACCAATCTTTATATTGAAGTTCTTGTAGGAATTTTCGAAAATAATGCCTGCGAAACCAAAGTTCTTGGAGTGTGAGTAATGTAATGCCTGAGAAACTAAAGTTCTTGAAGTGTGGGTTGCCTTATAATCTGTCCAATTCATTTTGTTCATTCATCCCTCTGCTTTAATCTATTATACAATCTTGTAGGATCGAATTGTATTTCAGGTATTAGAGCGTAAACAACTGGACAAATATTTCAACATGAAAATTTGAATACCATAGAAATTCACCTCAACGAGTTATATATATATATATATATATATATATATATATATATATATATATATATATATATATATATATATATATATATATATATATATATATATATACCGTTTTAGACCGGTATCATTGAATAGGAGGGGGAAAAATATCAACTGAGTTCTCATTGGATACCTAGTCAGTTGAACTAACGAAATAATTCAGACAAGAACGGGATCAATGGCAAGTTTTTCTCTTTTGCTTCCATGTTGCGATGGGCAATATTTTTCTTCACAAAATGATTACCGATTACTAAATGAAAATTCCGTTTATGGAATAACACGATCCTGCCTTAACAGGAGTCAAAAATTAAAAAATATGGCGAAAGGGGCGAGAGTAAATTTGAACATCACTGTGAATTCCTTGAGAAGTTCGAAATAGAAATTTCTCGTATACGCATTGAATAACTGTCATTGCGCTTCAGCATGAAATGCGAGGCAGTATACGAGCGTTGTCAATTCAACAGCTATCAAAGTTACCACAATGGAAGTTGTGGCAAATTCTCCCTCCACCCGACATTGCTCTATTGGATTTCTCGTTGTTTCCTAAATTGATGATACATATATCGAGGGTGTCCATTTTGAAAATGACGAATAGGCAAAGCGGAGGTGAAAATTGTGTCCAAAACATCCTGAAAAATATTGCCACTATAGCATTGAATAACATGTTACAGGATAGGGGAAATGTATTGAAATAGAAGGCGAGTATATAGAGAAATAACGCAAACAAACTATAGACTCCAACTGTATGTTTATCATTTCGGTGACATATCTCTTTTTTTGGAGCTGTAACAATGGAGTTATATTACTTTCGGGACTCTTTCGTTTACCAATACAAGCAGTATTTAGATATCTGTTCATTTCCTTCAATGTCTAGTCATTTACTGCTTACCGTTAATAGTTTTTGTGAATAAAGCATCTTTATGGGAACTACTGTCATTGAATACAAAAAGCTTCAATCGCTGCATTTAGCATTAAATTAGCAATCTACGAGCGTCTTGCACCTAATTCGCACAGTAATTAGATTTTATTGATCGGCAGAAGTTAACGATAACCAGAGGTAAAGACATTTGTTTTAAAGGAGAATAGAAAATAAAAGGTACAAGTCTAAGCCTCTCGGTGATTTCCTTTCCATCGCGAACTTTTCAAAGCCAATGAAGATGTCTGTGGTAAAAATATCACTTAATTGCCTAGTTGCCAAAAGTTTTCCGAAGTTGAAAATTGGCAGTTGAGTTTTAGAATAAATTACCCTTAACTTGATTTATTTCCACAATGTCTTGAAGTTCAGACTGAAGAAATAATTGACCGCATTGCTTTTCAAAGACAAATTAAAGCAGATCAGTGTTTTCCTCTAATGAGTGTAAATTGAAAGATCATTTTAAAAATGTAATTTTGATAAACCTCCGAGTACAAGGTTAATCACTAGATGGTGGACAAAAGGCCTGACATTTTGCATTCAAAATTCTTCATACTAATTACGATATAAGCTTTTGTCATTTTGGTAGTTTAAAATAAATATATCTAGGGAAATATATTTTATACAGACTTAATATGAGTATCCATCCAATGTGAGATCAAACAACTGCTATTTTTCTAAAATCTGGTATATCCAGCAAATCGCTTCCCGTCATTTTATAAAATGTAATGAATCTATAAAATAAATAGATCAATAATACTGAAGTTTCTTAAAAAATTCAGCGAGCAGAGTAAGTTGCTTGCATATATATTTTAACCATTCCTGTTTAACCAACAAAATGCTAAATATATACTTTCTAAACATACATATGTCCAAGATATGAGAAATATTTATTATTGAATTATTATCTTGCCTATTATTAGCGAGACGATTTAAACGGTAATAAAATAATATCCTGAATATATTGTATGATAAGACCGGTAAGTGACTTGATGATGAAAATAAAGATAAACGTTAAAAGGAAAAAACAGAAATTGTATACGAAAAAATGGTGTTGCAATAATTTTAGGGAGGTAAAACTAGAAAACTAGAATTAGTGAAGCTAAATAGCCTTAATATTTGACCAAATATAAGTGATGTCGATGTAAACTATTATTTTAAGTAATAAGGTGAATAGATAATACATTTATAATATAGTGTAATAGATTTATTACATTCTGATCAAAGGGACAACAAAGTCCATATCACTTGAATATCCTTCGAAATGCATGTACTACAGATATTAGTCTTAAACTGAAAAACATATTTACAATAAATTCCCTGTGTGTGTGTGTGTGTGTGTGTGTGTGTGTGTGTGTGTGTGTGTGTGTGTGTGTGTGTGTGTGTGTGTGTGTGTGTGTGTGTGTGTGTGTGTGTGTGTGTGTGTGTGTGTGTGTGTGTGTGTGTGTGTGTGTGTGTGTGTGTGTGTGTGTGTGTGTGTGTGTGTGTGTGTGTGTGTGTGTGTAAACTATAAATGATATAAGTACAGTTGAGTTCTTTAAGAGCTATCTTAAAGAAAATGTGATATTTGTAATGTAAATTATTTCTCGATAGAATTTAGCATATTTATATATTTATGAAAAAACCACATTTCTGTTTTTGTTTCGAAATACCCTGAATAATCGTATGTTACATTATCACAGTTTATGGCACTATCTCCTTATCTTTCATCGATAAAGTTAGGTATATGATGTGGATTGTGATATGCTTACAATCCATACCACGTGGTTACAATCCACTAATATGAATTGTAAACACATGGTCTGAAGTGAATAACATTGGAAAACTGTGTTTGCATTCTCTACTATAGAAACCCCCCCCCGTCCAACTGAAACCAGTGGAATATTTAGGATGACCCGGAATAGAAGTAGGGCATGGCCAACACAACCTTCTTCATTAGCGAAGTTTTTAACACTTTAAAGGGCTTTCGAACAACTTAACCACTAGTTTTCTATCATAAATTAATAGACAGGTTTATACTCGATTTTAAGCAGTTTAAGCGAAAGTCGTTTTAATTCTCTATATCTGCACATGTTTGGATAGTTTAGTGTAAATAAAGAATTTCAAAATCACATGCATAATTCAAATAAGTATTAGACGGATATTTCTTCTTAAGAATCTCAAATTTAACATGTATACAGCACTGAAGAAACGGATGCATGATTTTAAAATGATTCAGAAAGTTAGCTGTTTTCGTATACTCATAGAAGAGGATATCTGGCTGATAAACATCATAAAAATATCCATCCGAAAACTAAATCATTACACACAGTTTTTGATTTTTAAGGCTCTTAAAAATTCAAACAGCTGTAGCCGCTGAAAAGTTTAATATAGAATCACTGTTTAGATGAAGATATTTTACTCGAAAATAAGTCGTTTGTATGTTTTAAAAATCAAAACTTGCGAATCTGAGCTGATCGACTCCTCTTTTTTTTATTAATCCGTTTTAAAAAGACAAAGAACTTCGTTCTTCGCCTGTTCAGTTTATATCATTGAGAGATGCAATGGTAAATAAATTCCGTGTGCAGTCAGGGTTAAGAGCAAAATAGTCTGGTCATGTTCTCTTAACACTTTCATTGCCATGCTGAAAATTGGAATTTCGTGTGGTGGCCAATTTTTTTTTTTTTTTATTTAGTTAGCGACGTCAACGCGATAACGCGTGATCGGCCGTTTGATGAGAACTCGCATCGCGCGATATCGCGTGATTGGCAATGAACGTGTTAAAGAGCTGGAAATTGTAGTTTGGGGCGAATACTCCATAGGGATATAAAGATTACTGGGGATAAATGGAATGAAAGAAACTGGGACATGATAAACTAGTTGATTCAGTGAGTAATCTGTTCAACTATAGTTGAAACGCTGACTCACTTAAATTTTGAATGTTCGGCAGCTGGTGCTACTGTTGCTGTAGGTTTAGCAGAAATGGGAATGATGTCTGATGTCATGAATGCGACTTCTTGCTATAGAATGACTATGAACTATGAAAGTATCTATGAAAAAGAATACAATGCGGCAACTGACAGTCTGTGAAACAATGGTTGAAGAGAGTCTGAGAGAGAGAGAGAGGTGGTTAGTCAATCGAATTGCTCTCTTCTGAAAAGCATCAAGAATTTTTAGGTTCACTATCCAAAATATGAGTGCAAAATATTCCAAGTCTGAGAAGATTTGAGATTTGTGGACTAAGTAATTAGACAGATGAAGATAACAACTTTAATAAAACAGGATGTCAAGCTTTCTGAAAGCTCAGAATGCTGTATAAGTGATGTGATTGTGTCAGAAAAGGGTAGGGGTAAGAGTCAGGCCAAGGCGAGAGTGAGAGAGATCTGATCCGGACTATTAAGTGGAGTATTGACAAAAGTAAGGAAGAAAAGAACTACGGTATTTTTTCGAAGAAAGAAGATAAACTGTGTTTTGAAAGCATTAAAGGTAATAGACTGTTACTACCCACTTCAGGGTGATGTAGAGAACAATGCTTAAGACACTTATTGTAGATGATCCTGAAAGTCGAGATGTTTAAGCTCTACAAGGTTTGTCGAATATGTTTGTCGAGTGGAGAATGCTAATTAAGACTAGTTGATACTTTTGCTTTTATGATAATCTCTTTTCTAGCTTATATTGTAGCTGTAAATTGTTGCTTTGTAGAAAGCGTTCTGTAGTTGTTCTGGAGGAACAATTCCAGAAGGATATTAAAGAAGCATATTTGATTCCATATTAATGAATGTCGAAATCGGAAACTAAAATTACATACTCTGATCTGATGAAATGAAAATGTAGATTATGAAGCAAATTATCACGAAAGAAGATCACATTTTCAGAAAAGTCAAGAAAGAGAAAACAAAAATATTGAATAAATGTGTACACATTTATAGAATCACTGAAGGATAAACATTGCAGCAATTCGACAAGTAAGCGAATAGAAATAACTTTATATTGTTGATAATTTGCTCTCCAGTCAAAAGGCAGTGGGTTCAAATCCGACTGTAGACAGATGTTTTGTGAATAATTTGGGAAGTAAATGTGGTTCATAAATGTGTGATCACCCTAAGGATTGGCTGATTTTTAGGAATTTTCCGGATTATATGTATATATAATCCTAGGGTATGTATATATATATACACCCTAGTACACTAGAGGTACTACTAGTAATATTTTATCGTTGGTGGGCAGAATACACATAAGGAGTTTCGCCCACAACTGAAATGAGAAATAATAACAATAACAGTAAACCTGAAGCAAATGCAGGAATGAGATGGAATCCACCTATGTTTCCAGTTTTGCATTAAAAATCCACACTCCATAATAAATATGTAACATACTTCCGCATTGCTGCAGACCATAGCAACTAAAAATACCAGGCCACTGCACTGTCTACCCGGTTTCTTTGGTCTGGGAAACAGTTTCAAGTGATCGTGAAGTATAGCGAAAGAGGTGACAATGGAAGAACAAATGAATACTTTATATTCAAACAAAAATACCTTCCGGGATATTTTACTACTTGTATAATCTACACGTAATCATGTACAGGAAGAGTTTTTAAATAAAGAATATAATTTAATCATTAAATTACCGATGTTTCAAGTGCGTCTTCTTTTCAGATTTTAGTTATACGTCTCTTGCATATTCGATGTAAACATAAATTTTATTGTCTATATCAAGATAAACCCAATTCTATCTTATACAATCGATTTAGATTTATACAATTCATTATTAATAGAATAATTAATTTTATTAAAAAAAAAAGAAAAGGAAGAAAGAAAGGATCCTTTCTTTTAGGCTTACACGGTGATCCGAATACATTTTGGAAAATTATGGAGACAACTACAGTGTTTGAATAGTGTATTTTGGTTTATATTAAAGTAAAGTTTTACTCAAATACAGAAGTTGTCTCCATAATTTTCCAAAATGTATTAGGATCACCGTGTAAGCCTAAAAGAAAGGATCCTTTCTTTCTTCCTTTTTTTTTTTTTTTGTAACTTTAACGGAGGTTCGGAAATGGCGAAATATGTATTACGACAGCATTCATATTCAGATCCGCTTGTTGTGCAGCACAAAATTATCTGTCATATTTTATATCAATTTGTAAAATGTTTCACCAACAATACTTCTCAAATTCTAGAATGGAGAAATTAAGTAAAGCATGCAAGAGCAAAGTATGCCTGTACGTCTGCACAAATATAATTTGCTTATAATGACCTATTACTACCACTTTTGAAAACAAAAAAAAATGTATATTAAGAAACGCTTTCTCTTGAATAATATTTTAAAAATCTCTGAAGAGCTAAATAAAAACGTACGAAAATGAATTTAATAGTCACAGAAATTCTCAGTTTTAGATTTATCTTTAGTTATGTTGAGAGCCATAGTTATTCCTAACTTCACTAAACAATACTGGTGCCACTTTATTGTGCTTATACACTATTTTAAAATATAAGCACAATTTAGAAATTATTCGCGGGAATATTAAGTGAAAAAAGTTTTTCATTTTATTTTATCATATCGTTAGCTTGTCCTTCCTTTTTAATATTAAAAATAACAAGGAAGGACAAGCTAATTATTGTTAGTCAGTTATTCTGAAGCGCCGTTATTTGACACTGTCTGGTCACTCCCGCACCTCAACGGATTTTAGGAGTGAAGCATTCTGCTAGAAGTGAGAAGGTCTCAGAATGCCTTTCCACACAGAGGTAGTAGAAGAAACATAAACATCTATGCCCCTTGTGAAATTCGAACACGTAGCCTGTTTGCGGAAGAGTGGATACGCTAATCACTAGGTCAACCAGGCAGGCTAGTTAACTCCCTGATAACATAAAAACTTTTTTATTTAATATTCACACGAAAATTTTTAAAATTATGATTAGATTTTTGGAAATTAATATCGCGAGTGCGTATCATTCCAACTTGATACTGACTGCCTAACTTTGATTTCACTATGTGTGTAACTAACTCAAGGAGAATATATAGAATGAAAATCCCCTTAAGAAAGTTAAACGAAGCTCCATGTGCGCTCGTAGTGAATTCAGTCATAGCAATGGTCTGTTCTGGGGCATGAAATGACCTCCAGAACCCCTTTCAACCTTTTGCACTTGGCAAGCGTATAATGATATTATCTATCTATCTATGACCAAAACGTTTTAAATAGATAATCATAATAGAGCTTAACAGCTAAAGGAATATTTGTTGTTTGCTAGTTCTGGCGAATTTCATTTATTAGTTAATAGTTATATTTGTTTGTAAGAAGCCTCGTGAATAAAAAAAAAAGCAAAAATTTATTTTAAATTATTCTAATATAACTAGCTCATAATTCAACCCCAGTGAAATGATGTAATAATATAAGATAAAATCAAATGCTATGACTTTCTGAAAGGAACATTTATCAATTAGATAACAGAAATCGTGACAAAAATTATTGATATCTTAGGAAATAATGTCACATGGTTTCATATTTATTATGAATCTGTAATAATCTTATGAACTTGTAATAGTAATAACCACAATCAATTTTGTATACCATTCAAATTATAAATATTAATTATTATTATTATTAATTAATTATATATATATATAAAGAAATTATTTCCGTTTAATTGCCAATTGCCATAGTGTATTTGTGACTGCTTTTATTGCTATGACCCTCAGTTTTGCTCCTCTGGAAAAGAGCGACTGTTTCGTTTAAAAGAGAATTAGTTTTATTTACATAATTAGGATGTCTGAATTAAGCAATAAATATCGTGACAATTTAGTAGATAGATAAGTGAAAACAAAGTGTGTGTGTCATGACATTGTTTGAATTAGTTTGAAGTATTTCTAAATATTACAGAATATTTAATAAAGTGGAGAGATTAAAACTTAAATATATACATAAAAAGAGTCTGTACTTAATTGATTTTATTATTATTATTATTATTATTATTATTATTATTATTATTATTATTATTATTATTATTATTATTATTATTATAGGTTTAATTATAATTTGCAAGAGGGAAATCAATTTCGAGGAATTTGTTCTTATTTAGCTCTAAATTTAGTATCACTTGAGTTGTACATAATTTCTAAAAAAAAAAAAACATTTTCGTCTCGAATTATCAACGTATCATGTTTATGTCAAAGTCTACAACCTAAGTGGTATAACAATGCAATACGTCATGATGAAAGTGTTAGTGAAACATATTAGAAAAGTGCCGTTAAAGCCTGCAAAATGTTATACACTTTAGCTATTAATTTTAAATGCTATTGTTGAAAAAATTATGTCTAGATTAATTTATCTTCAAAATTTTGAACATGTTTTGTTTAAAGCTACTGTTTCGTATAGAGATAAACCATTAGAATAATCAGAAACATTGAATTAGTAAATTATAATTAAAAGCCATAGTTAATTTTTGAGAATTGCAATTTATACAGAAAAATATTTACATACTATTCGATCAATTATTACGTGATTTATCCTCACATTTACAGGAGTTTATACCTCAAAGGTAAGTTTGTTTTTGTTGAATATTGATGTTACCTCGGACTAAAGCCAAGGGACGTACTGACATGGGACAATCAAAAGATTCCTGAGTGTCAACTGGAGAAAGAGCCCATGTTCTTAAATATATCCCAGAAATATTTTTAAAAATACAAAGCAGTTAGTTGCATAAAATGTTCGGAAATATTCCGCATATGCAAGTAACTGCTTCTCTACAAAATTTAATCTACGTTAATTGCGGATAACAATGAATGCAAAATGAAATGAACTTTCGTTTGAATATAAGAAAAATTATTATTTCAACTTCTGATCTCTACCTCTGCAGCTATATTTAATGGGCAATTTTAGGATTCGCTTCGGTAAGCAAAAGAGCTTTTTTCTTCTTTCTATTTATGGATGAATGATAAGATGCGTCTGTGAATTTGAATGAGATCTAATGATTTAATGATGAAATTAAATGTTTGGTACTGAGCTACTTTCTTGGAGTGACCATAAGTAAACAGCCAAAGTTAACCTATGGTCATTCGCAATTTATTCATATCTATATATTTCTATTCAGCTGCAAAACATATCAGAGAAATGGAAGTTTAATGCGTAATTAGAACTAGTATATATCTTTATGATTATTAAAATATTACAGACCAGAGTTTCAATGCAGCATATGAAATTCGCCTTGTGTGCTTAATTTTGAAACCAAAGAAGCAAGCGATTAGGTTTCCTAACATTTTTGTTTTCACATCAGAGAATTATTACAACAAATGAGAAGTTATATACAGTGATTATACAAATTCACTAAATATTATCCCATTGCTACAACATTATTTTCATGGTAATAAATAAGAAGTTTGGACTTTGTATAGTAAAAATTTATGAAAATCTTCGCCAGGGAATATATGTGTTTTAATGATTCATGGAGTTCACAATGTTCAATTTCTTTATTATAATTCAGAGAAATGACGCGAAGATGTAGGGAATTATAAGCAAAACTCCATAAACACTGTTCAATATCCAATCTCTCATGCATATCACGAATAGCATGTGTGAATGCTGTTCATAACGTACATGGATGTTATGTATGTTATAAGCAGCATTCATCACATACATTGATGAGGAATAGAGAAATAATCACGTTACAAAAAGTCAATCGAACGAAAAAAACGACAAGGAGGTTAGCGCTGTCTCTACTGCTTAATTACAATAAAAAAGCAAACAGTACTGATTTCGTATCATAATATTGTGTAATATTGGAAATTATGGCTTTCAGTTAGGAAAAAAGTTTTTTTCTTTCTGTTAATATATGTAATACTAATATTTCGAGAGAGTAGGTCTAATTTCTGGCCATTCCGGATTTATGTTGTATGAAATACTCGATTTTCATCCGACATTTGACTAATAATACACAAGCAGATTATTCTATCTATATTTTAAATTCTTTCGAGATATTCAATTTATATAATTTCATTGCCAAAATTCCTATTTGCAGCTAATTTGATTTCCATTAAAAACCAAACCTTCTTTAGCGAACGTACGAGTTTTCTTTTAAAACACTAGGATATATAGTGGTCCATAAAGGTGGAAAGAATTCCTTTTGATTATTCTCAGCATTCCAGGGTGTAGAACTTAATTAGGTCGATATGAATTCTCTTTTTGTTATCAGCTGGGTACATTTAATTTTATGCGATATCATATAGTATTGATATTATATTCAGACATGCATAAAAGTTAGTCCACTGTTAATATTAAAACTTCGCTTTCTGTTGCATTGAAACTTTTTAACATGTCATATTCAATTAAATTGAGGGGGCCAAACATTATCTAAGTATAGTTTTAGTTAACATTTATTTCGATTCTTTATGAACATAAATAGTTTTAATATCTAAATGTTCTGCGAATATAAAATATATGTCTACTGTATTAGATAACAAATAAATTATATTTAGAAAAGAATATTGAAACAAAAGCATTGATAAGATGATATTTATCAGTGATATATTTTTTAAATTTGAACTTTTCCGTGCTATTATACATTTTCGCCGAAACTGTAATGTGCGAATAAATGAGCATATTTAGGTATATAAATGTATTATATCTATTAATCTGTTTAGTTAACGATCTAGAATTTTCCATCCCAAATCTTTTGTGGATAAAGTAAGGAGTAATCGGCGTTTATGTTTCTTTTATTTAAAGGCATTTAAACATTAAAAGAGAATAAGGGGAAAAGCACTCAGATTTGGATTACCAAGAGTTAAATGATAATGAATTATTGACTGTTAGTGTTCCGAAAAGAGATCAATTGATATAGTTATTTCACAGAATGTTTCGAAAATATTCGTCTAGCCAACACTAATTATAAAAATTATCACTCCTTACCTGCACACAGATAATACAGTAATATCCCTCAGCAGTCCAAATTTTGGGTTTGAACAAAGTAACAACTTAGCATAGCTTATTCCCCTGAACACCACAAAGCACCATTAGACTATGGATAAAAAGAAAATCTAATATATCACAAAATAATCAACAACAGGCGAAGCTTGTATAATTAATGATGGGAAACACAACTCGAGAATATAACTCAAGCGTCGCTCCGACTGACACCCAACTAAGGAATGATGAAGATTAATATAGAAGCTCTACCTTCTTGAACAATTTGTTACATTTACTTCTGCCTATGTACTGAAATGAAGTGGAGAGTAAACTTCTACAATCATCTGTATATAAAAATTTCATGTTTTTAAATAAATTATTTACATTTTTTTAGTTTAACATTCGATCAAAGTGGTTGATCATATGGACTCAAAAAAAAAAAAAACTGAATAATGAATAAACAGATTCGTAGGCACTTCTAATCTGCAATTTAAAATCCGAGAACTATTATTGTATAATATAGGGAAAGAGACTTACCTGTAAATATATTTTTATAGATCCTATATGATCAACCTCAATTTAAATAAAGAAAAAATCACAAAAATTATGAATTGTTTTTGCAATAACATCTCTGTGAATTTTGTAGTATTTTGATATAAAATATAACTGCTGAGGATTAAGCCATACAGATTGTTTTGTGTAAGTAAAGTTTTGGGTCTTGCCCATGTAGTTCTTTTTTTAAGAGTTTTGAAGAAAAGTGCCATGTAATGACATTTAGTAATGACTAAATTATAATACTGAATATTCAGAATTGAACTTTAATAAATATATATTATATTAATTTTAATCTGAAAGTAAAGGATTTCAACATAAATTTAACCATAAGGTTTCTATTAAATTACATAAATTACTGAAATCATATTTAGCACATGCACTTTTAACGAAACCAAACTCAACATTCTACTTAATCCCAACATGCGAAATTCGTTATCATCATGTTTGAGATTAACTTCGTAATCTTACCTGAGGAAGCACTGTACACTTGTTTATTTAAAATCACCTCTTCATTAAGCATGCTTTCAGTTAAGATATTTTAGTAAAATTTATAAAGCGAAGGAGCTTGCATAAATATATTTTGATCGTTCTTCTTCATAAAAAAAGTATATATTTAGCGAAGAATAATATTCAATAATATATTTATTCTTATATGCACCACCCTAAAACAAGTACTAGGACTTAAGAAGTTGAAAATTATTCATAAGCAGAGTGACTGACTTCCATTCGTCTCTGACGAAAAAGAAAATAGAAAAAAAAAATGAAATATCTTTAGCATTCACCTTATTGTCATTAATTTAATATAAGAATATTTATTATAAAACTGCCAAACGTTATTCAGTTACGAAATTTCAAAACTGAAATATTAAGTAACAGGACAAATATAAACGGGCGACTAAATATGTGTTTGGTTCAGTAAAAGAAAATGTACTAGTTGAAATCGTAAAACAGGATGAAATACTGTTCAACTGCCAACTATATAGAGACTCTTAAAGCAATAGCATTTTAGTAAAGATCCCATGGAGAAATTCTTAATTACACTACTAGTTAGTATTTAATTCTTCGAATAATTATTAATAAGATGCACCTGTACAAATAATAGTGGATATATACTACATAAGTGCATCCATATGTTGCATAGTATTCTCAATTATTTATTCCATGACGTCAACTGTGCAAACTGTTGTATTATTCGTTTTACTCGGCATAGTATAAATATGCTATATTATAATATGAGCTGGTTGGATTCTTTCAAAACGTAATATACGAACATCGGATAAATTCACTTAACTGGCTCTGCAATAATAGTTTTAACTGGAAATAATGTGTAGCAGCTGAGTAAGCAACAATAATAATATAGTAGAAAATATACTGCTCTAATAAGATCATGAAATTATTCAGTTCCTTATTGCACCGATAGGAAATTATCAAAACATCATTTCAACTGATGTTCTTCTGTAAGGTCAGCTGTGCAAATTGTATTGCATTCGAACTTCCCTATGCACTAAAAGTACTATGTTACATCAATTACATAATATAATATGCCAGTCTCTTTCAAAACTCAAAATGAAAACTTTTCATACGAGTTGATCTACTCCACTTTCGTGTGTTCTTTTTCTTTTCTTTCTTTATTTCTTCCCTCCTTCCTTCTTTTTGTTTTCTTCTTTTTCTTTTATTTTTTGTTTGTAAAGAAGGATAAAAGTGTTATATTGAAGACTAATCACTAGAACTTTTTAAATCAAGCAGAGCCTAACAAAACTCGCCCTTTGTCTTTCAATGTTATGCTATATCATTCTTTATATACCTTAAGGTGTTTTCACCAAAGAAACGTTTATATTTATTTGTTTATTATTAATTATTTATTTGTTTCCGTAATTATCATTATTTGTGTGTTTATGTATTTGTTATTATTTATATACATTTATGTATTTCTTATTTATATATTGATGAATTACTACTTATTTCTTTATTGATTTATTTATTTTGTTTTTTGCTTAGCAGTTTAGCAATTACCTCAAAAGGAAATTCAATATGTGTGGGGGGAAGGGGTGGGAAACATCTGTCTTCAAATACATTTTTTAAGGTAAGAGTTTGCTCATTTTTGTGATCCTTATAACTGTTGGTGTTTTTCATATAATAAGGTTGAAAAGGTTTCCACCTTAATTAACAATTTTAACTAAAAGAGCAACAAAAACGCAAACTTCATTGCCATTCAATAATTAACAAACACATATTTAGGAAGAATTAACTTATGCTTCAATAATAATTAAGTACACGATTTCAGAGCGTAAACAGTTCAATAACTCGCAGTTCCTCTGGTTTCAATAAACTTCTCAAAAGAAAAAGGGGTGTGTGGAGGGTGGGGAGAAAGTGGAATTTTTATATACAGTATATTGGCGCACACAATTTTTAAACATGTTGCGTAGAACACGGCCGCTCTTCATAACATTATTTGATAACATAGTGGATATAGTAATCTTCATTATAATAGCATAACTTAATAAGTTGTATAGCTATTTTATTAAAAAATTTAATATTTGATAATACTTAAAATTAATGTAAATTTTAGTCTCTATCTCTGTATATGTGAAATGTGCTGGTATCGAAATCTCCTCCGCAAATCGGCGAAGCAATGTTTAAAATCATTTTTATAAGTATTTCATTAAAATGAAGGGTTAATAAAAACTGTACAGTATATAATTTTGTTTTTATTAACGTTATTTATACGTATTACTGTAAGTTAGAAACAGTATGTACATAAATTATAATTTTATTACTTTCGTCTAAATATTTAAATAATTCTATGGTTTAAACCATAGAATTATGTAACTTGAATAGTTGTTTATCCTGAAAATTTTCTTATATAAAGTTACTTATTGTTCGAAAATTTGTGCTATATACTAAGAAGTACAATAAATGACAAAATAGACTCTGAATAATATGTATCAGTTTCTATGACAATATTTCCTCAAGTGTTCATGTCTGATCATTTCTTGTTGAGGAACTAATTATAATCACAATTTCGTTTCCGTGTCATTTAAATAGACGAATTTCAGATATAGAAAACAATAATTAATAAATGTAATAAAGTTACTTTTGTAGAAAAAAAATTACTATGTAATGTATTATAATAATAAATGAAAGTAGTCCATCAGTCTCATATCCTGTACGACACAAAATAATTTTATTCATTCATTCATTAGTTATTGTTCCTATTCATCTAATAGGAATAATAAATGAGGTATTAATTAAAATACCATTAAAATGAAATATTAAAGCTAGATAATTTTCATCTTCATCTTACACATATTCATCTTACTACAAAGATAAAGAAATGAAACACCAAAGTTACGGTATTTCTTTATTTCTTTTTTTTCCCTAATTCTAATCAATACCTTAATTTCATGCAATTTTACTCACTTATACACATCTAAATGATTCGGATTGAATATTCAAAATAAGTTTTACTTAAGAGCCTACTTCATTTGATTTTCCCCGCTTCTCTTTCCGAGCGTCCATTTGACGGTAGACATTATTTCCCTCTTACAATAGACAACAAAGAAATTTAGAAGCAATGAAATACTGAAAAACTGCCATAATATAATCCTAGTTTTACTCTTTTTCACATCTATATTGAGATTCTAGTCATGGACCTTCACAGCTTAATAAAACGGTTTTTATTATAGACAGAAGAAAATATTGTATTCTCTATTTGGAACGCTAAGAAACTGGAAAGAAACAAGTCATCCGTTCTACGGATGACTTATTTCTTTCTTATTACTTATTTGTTTATAACGTCTTCCTGTTTTATATTTTCCCGTATTTTATTATAATTTTTCCTCGGAAAAATTGCAACTCCCCTATAACCCCTATTTTGAAAAACCAAAGATGATTCAAAATATTAATTTACAAGAATAATGAATGACCCATATAACATTCTGCTCCACCATTGCGCAGCATACCTTCGAGTTTCTTCCCTGAAACTTGGATTTTTCATCGCTCAAAGCAACTGACTTTCAGAAGAACACATGCATTTAACAGACAATACACACGCTGGCATCATATTCTGAATTACCTTGAACGTAGTTCTATATTACAGCAAAAATAAGTTGGGTATCCTTGCTGCAACTTAAAAATGTCTTTGGTATGCAGACCGAAACATGGCAGTTGAATGTATTAATTATTACGGATGGATCGAAAGTCCCTACTCCATTAAGCATTAATTTAGATATGAGAAATTCTTAGTTTGTTCTCATTTCCACATAGAAGGTAAAAGGAAATTTTAGTATGAGTTCCCTTAAAGGTTGAAAAATCAGCATTCTGTTGTTCTAATGTTTTCCTGTTTTAATTATTTAATTTCTTTTATTAAGGTTCTTAAAAATTAAAATGGGTATATGTCATATGCAGGCTATGCCATGTACAAGCAAACATCTCTGTGTTTTTCCTGAATAAAAATCTGCTCATAATTACTCAAAGGTTGAGCTCAGGAGCCAGTGAATCGCTTTATAGGACTCCAGTAGAAAGAGTGGAAATATTCGTTTATCAAATGGGTATACTTGGATGTAGTGGTAGCCAGAAGAATTTTGTTATTCAATATAAGATATCGTTCACTTGGTAATTGTAGTAGTGATGGTTATGGTTTGAAAATGTCTCTCCTATTTTCGACCAGTATCTCTTTCAACACTCCGAGATAAATAAACAATGAATATTATATTAGCATTCTGGGAAATTGAACGTTGAGAAGGTGTGGCAATACCATGGGAAAAGACTCAAGGAAAACGAGGAACACAGATAATGGTTTTTGTATGATATTTATATGATACTTGATTTTTATATGATATATGGAATCGTAACATCCATACCAGAAATTATACATACTCAATAACTGCAGCATTTGTAGCACCAACTAAGTTACAATGATATTCAATTTCCTTCCACTCACCGTCTAACACATCAAGAAATTCAGAAGCTAATATTGATCAGTTGCTCTCTTTCATCGCTCTTTCTAATGTTCCATACTTTAAAGAGTATGCCTGAATCACATAAGCTCACAGATAATAATATATATATATATATATATATATATATATATATATATATATATATATATACATTTTAATATCTTATTATTTCTCATATAAATTACATACATTATATGAACACAATTATGCATAACAAATACTTTCTCGTACATAAAGTTTTTTTAAATAATAATAATAACAATAACTGTTTATAACGTTTATTTTAATATTCGTAATGATGATTATTACAGATGTTTCTTTGCAATCTTACACTCTATATATACAATATCAATGGATA
This sequence comes from Typopeltis vanoorti, assembly GCF_054136105.1. Lineage (NCBI taxonomy): Eukaryota > Metazoa > Arthropoda > Arachnida > Uropygi > Thelyphonidae > Typopeltis > Typopeltis vanoorti. The sequence goes on along the minus strand of NC_143556.1, from coordinate 83,256,934 downwards.
TAATCACTCTATATTGCATACTTTTGTTACAGTCATTACATATATTACATACATTTGAATACATATGATACATTACTTACATTTGTTTACATATGATACTTACATTACATACATTTGTTTACATATAATACATACATTACATACATTGGTTTACATGTGATACGTACATTACATGCATTTGGTTGCATATGATACATCTTGGATGAGAACTATTTTCTCTGTTTTCATCCTCGAAGCTTATATGTAAGCTTATCTGAGGATGACACCAGTTCGTTATTATTTATTGATTTTTTGCTGTGTTGGGAAGCTACGAAAATCTCTGATTGAGAAACTCGCGCGCGCGCGCGCGCGCGCACGCACGCACGCACACACACACACACACACACACACACACACACACACACACACACACACACACACACACACACACACACACACACACACACACACACACAAACTTGGAATGTATTGATGAGTCACTGAACTGGAAGCCTGAACGAATAAATTGTGTTTCATTGCGTTTGTATGGTATTTTGGGTGCGTGTTCATAGTATATCCTTAGAGCTCTTTTCAGGCTATTGTAGTTTGTAAGGTTTCTGTATTCAAAAGGTAATTTGTTTACCATGTCTGGGATGTAGAAGTTTTGCATGGCCTTTCCGTAGTGATTTTTTTTATTTATATGTGATATAATTAGTTGTCTGAGGTCTTGTTATACGGTATGTATTTCTAACTGTCCTGTAGTTGGCATCGAAATAATGTTTTAGCAAAGCTTCATAGTGACATAAATGTTTTGCTGTCAGTATTTTGTGTTCTGACATTGCAATGTATATAAGGTCGTTATTTTCTCTTTGTTCCCAAAAGATCAGTTTTAACATTTTGTACTGTAGCGACATTAATCTTTTAATTTGTAGGGTGCACAGAAAGCATACGTTGTTATAGCGCATCTTAGTATATTTTGGGATAGTGATTTGTAAATTAGTGTTTTTAGGAGTAAGGGAACTATGTCTTTTAACCTGTAGAGTTTGCCACTTATTGTTCGGAGTTTGTTTTGTAGATGGTTTATATGGCTATTCCAGTTCATATCTCTGCATCGAAGTAAATTCCAAGATATCGTATTGTTTCAACCTGAGTGATTGTAGTGGTTTTGCTGTTCTGTATGTTTTTTGTGTTGGAAAGTGGATGGTTATATATTTGTTATGAACTGGTCGAGTCAGTGGATTTCTGAATATCATTAATTTTGTCTTTTCTGAGTTTAGGTGTATGGAGTATTTCGTGAGCCAGTCTATGATCAGATTTATATCATGTTGCATATTTGTTTGGGCTATGCTTGCGTTATTATGGATGGATATTATTGCTGTATCATCAGCGTATTGGAATATCTTATCTTTGAGTGGTAGCTGATTAATATCATGCGTGAAAAGGTTAAATAGAGTTGGGGAGAGTACAGCTCCTTGTGGTACTCCACAGGTTACTGGTAGCACTCTACTTCGGTTTGACCCGATACGTGTGATATGCTTTCTATTTCGAAGGTAGTTTGTAAACCACCTGTGAAGAGGCCTGTCTATTCCAACATACCTCAGCTTTTCTAACAAGGTTTGATGTGTGAGTTTATCGAATGCTTTAGTTAGATCAATAGCCTACCATGGCAATTTTGTTTTTGTCTAAGGCGGTATTAATTACGTCTGTAAAGTCTTCCAAGAGAGATGTTGTTCCCTTATTTTTCTAAAAACCATATTGTGTTTTGGGGATAATATGAAAGGTCACTGTGTATGCTGTGAGTTTCTTCAGTATGATCGGCTCAATAATTTGATTGATAATAGGTAATGTTGCTATGGGTCTGTAATTGCTGATTAAATTTCTTTTTCCATGGTTTTGTATATAGGTGTGATTATGGCGGTCTTTAGCATACTTGGTATCTATCCTGGTTTAAATATTTTATTTATTAATTTTAGGATAGGACTTAAACTAGTTGCATATTGCTTTATATCTTTAGGTCTTATACCATCAATTCTTGGGAATTTGTTTGGTTTGATTTGATGTATTGCAGACAGAAGTTCTGCTTCTTTTATGGTTGGGAACCATACTGTCTGTTTTGATTCTGGTTCAAGTGGAGGGTCACGTTTTGTGATTGGGGGAATATTTCTGTGCAGTTCTTGGATGGAGTCTGCAAAGTATTGGTTAAAGTCATTTCTAGTTGTTGGATAGGTTTTGCGTCTTGCATGAAGCTGTGTTTTATGGTTTCGGAGGCGGTGGTGTTGGGAACACAATCTAGCATCTCATTGATCAGATGCCAGGCTTGTTTCATATTATTTTTGTGCAGAGGTTAGTTTGTCTCTGTAGTAGCTTCTTTTTGCATTTCTGATTTGTGTTGTAAGGCGATTCCTTGCTATCTTATATTCAGTTTTTAAAGCTGTGTTATTTGGATATCGCTTTATTTCTTTCCATAAAGCGTCCTTTCTGTGTATTTCTAGGATTAAGTTTTGTGTTAGCCAAGGATTTTGTGTTGTTTTTGAACGAATTCTGACTTTCTTTGTAGCTTTCTTATATATTTCCTCCAGTGTGAGTTTAATGTTGTTGTATAAGATATTTGATGCCAGGTGTTCCCAGTCTGTTTTTCTTATTTCATGGATGACTATTTCTTCGTCTATTATTGTTTTCTGTCGCTTTTCTTCTGTGGGATATTGCAAGAATATTGTCTTGGTGTGCAGGTTTAGAGCGGTGAAGTAATGGTCTGCTATTTTGCACTTTATGACTGATGCAGTGTAACCGTTTGGTGGTGCTCGGACGTTTATATGATCTAGACAGGAGGCAGTGATAGTATTTCCGAATATTTCTTCTCTAGTACATGATATTGTTGTTGGTATTAGATTATACATGGATAGCGTGTGTATTGTACAGTGTTGTTCTGGTTTTCGTTTGCAATATTTATGTTTATGTCGCCAATTATCATTAGGTATTCGGTTGAGCATATTTCTTGTCGTGAAAGCCAGCAATTGAGTTCGCAAGAATTTTATCATTTTCAGTTTAGGTAGCCTGTAAATAGCATTTACAGGTATTATGGGATGCTATTGGTGGTATTAGTGATTTCGAGGTAAAGGGTTTCAGTATGCTCAAACTGATAGGCAGTTTCTTTTGCTATTAATTTTTGTTTGATAAATATTAATATTCCCCCCCCCCCTTTTTTTTTTGTTTGGCGGCATGATCTATGTTGTTGGAAGCCTGAAAATTGGAAAGCAGTCGCTTCGTCATTAGCTATGGATACTTCTGTTAGAATCAGTATACCAATAATATCAGTGTAATTCCTCAGATAAGCCTGTAACAATAACCAATGTTTTCGGAAGCTTCTGATGTTAATATGCAAACTTGAGAGACCTCTCGCTTGTACTCTGTATTGTTTCCACGCATCAAGCGATTCGAAAGTACAATTACGGATGTATTTTGGTGTAATTACATCTATCTGATGGTTCACATTCATTTTTGGTGTGTTGAGATCTTCTTATTTAACTAAGTTATAGTCTTTTGTTTCACTCTGGCAACCTATATATATCTTCCGAGCATTTTATTTGTATGGACGTTGAAGTCTGTGACTTTCTCAAGAATATTTTGCCGTCTTTGATCTATAAAAATTTATACTTTTTTTCTGTTTTTTTTCTTTTCTTGCTTCTTCAATCATAATAATAATAATAATAATAATAATCAAGAGAGGTAAGTATGGGGAGTAGCGATCACAATGTCTAAAATGGGTTTATCTCTAGCCATTCACAACTCTGGTAGCTAGGTATCAAGGAAAGAGCGACATCAATAGACCTGTGATGAGAGCTCATGTAGGATTGTCAATATGCTTTCATTTTCCTACATAATTTGGCAGTGGGCAGCAGTGTGGTGAGAAGAAACATTTAAAGCGAGTAAAGTAAGCATAAACTGTCACAGTTTTTTTTTTTTTTTGAAATAAGAATGGCCGGCAACCAAACATTATCTTTGGACAGTTTCTTTCGACTTCATCTTTCTATTCGCCCACATTTCAGATTATTCTCTGGACACGACAGTTTCGATGAACTCCCACGTGTGTGAAATGTTTCTTTCTTGGAGAATATCATACATTGTGTTTATTCTGGGCTTAGGGTTCAGAACTATCTAGCATCAGTTTTCCTGTCGATTTCATCATAAGATATTATCGGCTGAACCACTAGCTAGTATCCCAATATGGATAGAACTGTAACTTTGTACGCAGAACTTTATGGAAAGTTACACTTTGCAATCCGTTACTGCCATGGGGAATAATGGCTGGTGGTCTTATTCAACTTGATACGGAATCGTAGTTGCATTCCTTTCATTGACTTTCATGACTTTCATTATTGAGCCACCCATAACACACACACACACACACACACACACACACACACACACACACACACACACACACACACACACACACACACACACACACACACACACACACACACAATAAAATAATAATAATAATAATAATAATAATAATAATAATAATAATAATAATAATAATAATAATAATCCATACCTGCTTTGTTCCCTACAAAACAGCGATTTTGATTGTCGCCACGATGGATTAGGCTTCGTCATTTATTTCTGGAAATATTTATTTATTTCTTCGGAAAGTGCAATTCCTTCATTTATAGATAAAGCAGTTTTTGTTTCTATTTCAAAATGTGCATGAGTTTCATACTACCTAGTCGGAGATGAATGAATATTTGCAAAATAAAGGATAATACTGCATATAGCATAACAAATAATGCTGTACATGATATTTTCATTATATACCTAGTCAACTGTAACTTTTTTTAATCTAAGAGAACGTAATAAATTTATGCAATATATATAAAGTGTTTTATCCATCAGACAACATTTATATAACAATGATTTTACTCCTTGGAAATCAAATATACCAAGAACGCAGGTTCAGCAGAATGTTCATAAGAGAAAAGAAAGAAATAAACTGTGTATTCGCATGACTAGTCTTTGAATATGTACAACAACGTTCCTCGTAAACCACATAAACGACAACCCTCAAAACTTTCCACTTGTCACAATCAAAATTCTGCTGTGCAATATGATACTAGCTTTAACAGAAAGATTTTTATAAATATTAAAAGTAAAATATAAAACAATATGAAAATTGTTGATACTAATCAAAACAATCATCTTTATTACAGCATGAACAATACTTTTTAAACATACCAACATTCATATAACATTTAAATGTTGATTTAAAATGAACATCTCACAGAACTGAAATTGAAACTTTTTCGAAAGGTTAAGTGCTTTAAATTAGGAGTTGTATTGCATATTAATAATAACTATGCACAATTATTATTAATGAATACTCTTAATTACTACTAAGATTAATTAACTGTATTAATGTCAGTAATAATAATTAGTATTAATGCGAATTTATTGCTTAAGTAATATTATTAATTACTATTAATGACAATTTATGGATAAATTACTATTAATGAGTATTTATTGGCGATTTACAATTCATAAATAATAATTATAATTATAATATATGAAGCGCAACACAAAAGAAGAAATAAAGAAAAAACTCAGTAGCGGTTGAAAAAGTCTTGAATTATTGAAAAAAAAATGACAATTCATTTTGAGGTAATTTTGGTACCTTTTTTTGGAGGGGGGGGATCACTTTTACAGCCAGAAAACCTGTACAGATTCTTTGTTTCTTGTAGAAAAGACAACAGAGAGGTAAACACAAGCGCGTCCAGAGCAGGCATTTACAAATAAGTCTTACGCAGGATTTCTAAGAAAATTATAAACAGTTGTATAAAATTAATGAAAACCGAATCTTTCACTTAGTGTAAAATAATCTTATTAAATTAATGTAGTTCGTTTGGACTGGTTGGCTTTCGAAATAATTAATACTGCAAAATTGTTATGTTTTTCGTACCATTTTAATATTCAAATCCATTTATGTTATTATGTTTATTGTTTATTATTCAATTCTATTATATTATTCATGCAGATATATTATTACATTTCGTTCTGTTCAACTTCGTTTCTATATTATTCATATGCTACCTTGTTAACATGAATACTATCATAATGGCGAAATATCAATTCGTTATAGTAGTGATATGTGAATGATATCAAACGATCATATAATAATGATGATGTCATATGTTATTCACATATCATAATTCCATTCTATATCCACACCACTCACGAAGTGTAGATGTCTTTTAGTACTTTATTTTCCATTCTAACATGTCTGTTAATTATGCCGTTGATCGGTACCTGTTTTTCTTTTTTTTTTCGGAACAAATAAAAACTAGAACAATCGCTCCAATTCAGTTGCTCCACATCAGTTTTCGAAATCTTTAAAGCAAGGAGAGAATAGGCTCTTGCCTAATTACAAACTATGGAAAAAAGCAGGAGCATAGAAAACTTCAGCTACGTTCTGCATGAAGAACAAGTAAAATATTTCAGCTGTTTAGGCACAGATTTAGTGAAGTTGGCAAGATAACTCTGGAAATAGACAACAGAATAAGCAAAGCTGGTATGTCGGGTAGTCAGCTGAATACATTTATATGGAATAAGAGCGAAAATAGCCAAAACACCAAACTAGCAGTACACAAGACAGTGTTCAAGCCTGTTTTAAGTTATGGATTTTAGAGTTGGGTTAGAAATAAAGCACTTGATCTGAATGAATGTTCTTCCCAGTTTGAAGCAGAACTTAAAACACACTTCTGCATTATTGTTTTTCACGTGGAAAATTTTCTATTTAATTCTCATTCATCATAATCAACAATCTCCATAGGTCCATTGCACGCTGGTGTCTGATGAAATTCTCCATGTTTTGCATTAATTTCTGTCTATTGCTTTGAGTATTCTCATGTTTGTATTAGGTTCTCTTTCATATTTACTCTTACGGTTTAGCTGTAAGAGTCCATTCTTTACCTTTTATTTTGTCCATACAATTCATAGAATTTCTCTATGGCGCAAACTTTCGAATAAAAGAAAGACTCTAATTCGCATTAGAGTCTCTTTGTCTATTCCATATGTTCTGTTACAAGTCTTATGGTTTTACTTTTCCATATCCTATCACTTGCATGTAAGCTACTTTGGCTTTTATAATTACAGTTCTTATTTCATTCTTTCAGTCTAAATGGTTAAGTCATATTGTTTCCTAGTTACAGAAAGTTCCTAACCTCCTACAGCTCATGCTCACTGACATTCTTTTTATTTCATCCTCTTATCCATGAATACCATCCTTTTAGATTTTTCGGTTGTCATAACCAACTCTTATCTTTTCTACTTTGCTTTTCGGAACTATTCTTTCTAGTTTGTTATTCATCTTGTTTAAAATATTACTATATCAAGTATAAATCTTAGGTTATTGATTCTAGCACGTTGAACGAAGTTTCTCTTCTATCTGCATATATAACGTTCTTTTTTTCTTTACAAAAACATGGTAAATATGCTTGCGAATATCGGATCACCTTGCATCGTTTCTCTTTTACTTCACACCAACCCTGCCCCACGTTTTTGTAGTTTGTAATTTGTAGTTAGTAATGATGTAAATTTTTCATGCAGTGCTATCATATCCTGTACACCCCTTGAGGGTACTTGGCAGGAATTGGATGATGATGGTGGTTCCCATTACCTGATACAATATCAGCCTACTTTTGATTACCTGAGACAATATTACCTTAACTCTCAAACTCAGATAATATTCAAGCCATTGCACAACGTAAGGTATAGTTTCTTAAATTATAATATTTATTTCCGCTCTTTTATGGTTAATACAACGTCTTAGTTAACTCTCTTTTCAAAACGTTTGGCGATTTGATCACAAAATAGCTGCAATTTCGTGTGTAGATGTGTGGGAACATTAATCCCACATTTGGAGTGATATATACCCAAGTATCATTTTAAGTTTATTATTATTGTTATTATTATTATTATTATTATTTAATTCAAAAATAGTTATTTAACTAATCTCCATTCCACCGTTACAGAATCGCAAATGCTTGTCTTTTATACTTAGACATTACATTACAAAGTTTTCGAGCATTAAAGAATTGCTTCACAGACGTCTGTAATATTTTTCTTGAATTCACTAGTTCTTCGGTTATGTGGACTTCCAAGAGTATTATTTAGCTGAAATATCTTAATTAGCTTCCATAGCTATCCCTAGTTTCAAAAACGTATAGAAACAAGAGCAACATCAAGTCGCTATCAAGGCATAGTAGGAGAGTCTAAAGTCCAGAGGATGTGGAATATAGTATGTGATTGTCTCCGGTTGAAAGGACCACCGGGACTCTCTCTCTCTCTCTCTCTCTCTCTCTCTCTCTCTATGAATTTCTGTCTCTCTTTCAATTTCTCTCTCTCGACCTCTCTGTCTCTTTCAATCTCTCTCTCTCTCTCTCTATCAATTTCTCAATCTCTCTCTCTCTCTCTATATATATATATCATTTTTTTTCTCTCTCTCTATCAATGTCTCAATCTCTCTATATATTTATCAATTTCTCTCTCTCTCTCTCTCTCATTTTCTCAATCTCCCTCTCTCTCTCTCTCTCTCTATGAATTTCTGTCTCTCTTTCAATTTCTCTCTCGACCTCTCTGTCTCTTTCAATCTCTCTCTCTCTCTATCAATTTCTCAATCTCTCTCTCTATATATATATCATTTTTTTCTCTCTCTCTATCAATGTCTCAATCTCTCTATATATTTATCAATTTCTCTCTCTCTCTCTCTCATTTTCTCAATCTCCCTCTCTCTTTCTCTCTCTATGAATTTCTCTGTCTCTCTTTCAATTTCTCTCTCTCTCTCTCTCAATTCTCTTACAATCTCTCTCTCTCTCAATTCTCTTACAATCTCTCTCTCTCTCAATTTCTCAAGCTCACACTCTATATATCAATTTCTGAGTCTCTATCTCTTTCTTAATTTTTTTCAATCTCTCTCTCTCTCTCTCTATCAATTTCTCAATCTCTCTCTCTCTCTCTCTCTCTTAATTTCTCTCTCAATCTTTTTTTCTCTCTCTCTCTCTTAATTTCTCTATCAATCTTTTTCTCTCTTTCTCTCTCTTAATTTCTCTCTCAATCTTTCTCTCTCTCTCTTAATTTCTCTCTCAATCTTTTTCTCTCTCTCTCTCTATCAATTTCTCAGTCTCTCTCTCTCTCTATCAATTTCTCAGTCTCTCTCTCTCTCTCTTAATTTCTCTCTCAATCTTTTTCTCTCTCTCTCTCTCTTAATTTCTCTCTCAATCTTAATCTCTCTCTCTCTCTCAATTCTCTTACAATCTCTCTCTCTCTCAATTCTCTTACAATCTCTCTCTCTCTCAATTTCTCAAGCTCACACTCTATATATCAATTTCTGAGTCTCTATCTCTTTCTTAATTTTTTTCAATCTCTCTCTCTCTCTCTCTATCAATTTCTCAATCTCTCTCTCTCTCTCTCTCTCTTAATTTCTCTCTCAATCTTTTTTTCTCTCTCTCTCTCTTAATTTCTCTATCAATCTTTTTCTCTCTTTCTCTCTCTTAATTTCTCTCTCAATCTTTCTCTCTCTCTCTTAATTTCTCTCTCAATCTTTTTCTCTCTCTCTCTCTATCAATTTCTCAGTCTCTCTCTCTCTCTATCAATTTCTCAGTCTCTCTCTCTCTCTATCAATTTCTCAGTCTCTCTCTCTCTCTCTTAATTTCTCTCTCAATCTTTTTCTCTCTCTCTCAATCTTTTTCTCTCTCTCTCTCTCTTAATTTCTCTCTCAATCTTTTTCTCTCTCTCTCTCTCAATTTTTCTCTCAATCTCTCTCTCTCTCTCTCTCTCAATTTCTCAGTTTCCTTCTTTCTAAATTTAACAATTTCTGTATCTTTATAACATAGATAATTTGGAAGGGGATAATAGCCATTTTGTGATATAGCTACCCATATGTCTCCTACTAAAAATGTCATAAACTCTCATACATTATGCATTATTGTTGGAGTACAGGTTAGAGACACTTCATAGTAGTGGACTTGCACTGATGGTTGTATTAATGAATATATTAAGGAAATAAGTCAATGAATGTGGATGTATTTATAGATGCATTTAGATAATGAGTAAATGAATATGGATGTAATTCCATTTACTTATCCCCTAAATATATCCATAAACATCCATATTCATTATGGCATTCAAACCAATGACCAATTTGTTGGAAAGGGAAAATCTATTCACTTGGCCAAGCAGGCCGGAGTTATCAATAAAATTTCAAATGATTCAATCTACTTTTTTTTTCGTCATGCTCCATCACTTTTCTTTGGAATGGTTTTCGTTTTAATGGTTACATCTGAAAGAGAGAAAGAGAGAGAATTTTATAAATTTCTCGTCTCTTCTCGAAATGTTTTCCATACACGGTAAATATATGAGATCCATTTTGTGAGATATTTCAGTTTCAAATTGGTCTAAATAAAAAAAAAATAAATAAATGAAAAGTGTATTAAATCCAATTTCCCAGTTTTCACAATGCTCACCTTTTCTATTTCTCTCTCTATTTTTTTATGTATCCGTATTTCTGGCAACAACTCAATCGGTCTTGAGTACCTTCAAATCACTGTGAAAAAAATATCACAGAGGAAATTTCTTCAATCCCTTTGGTTAGATGCAATTCTCCTCTCCTCAGATATCATTTGATCTGGCAATGTCAAGTATTTATCTTTTATTGTTTTCAAGTATTTTTAACGGTTTTTTTTAATTAAAATTCATTTTAAAAATCTGGGCTTCAAAATCTATTTCATTTAGTCCGTAACACATCATACTCTCAAATTACTCCTATTGTATAAGTCCTAATCAAAATTAATCTGACATACGAAAAGTCTTGAAGATGACTAGTGTCTTGGCGTCAGGATTCTAATTCAGATATTTCTTAAATGAAGGTGTTGTTCTGGAATTTTACTGGTTATATCTTGATATCTGGAAGTCAAATAATATAGAACATATACCTAAAATTTATAGACAAATGACAAATTATTACAAGCGAACTATTACCTCAATTTATTTTTAAAAACCTGAGGGGAATTTATACCTCAACCACTGCATTTAATCAACGGCAACTACCATTATGTTATCTATAGTTCTGAAATCGTAGAGGATATTTTTGCTTATCCGCTATGGAATGATTTCTGAAATACACGGCAGTACCCCTTTTCAGAGCCAGTCATTGAGCAAAATACAAGTATCCTCTAAGGAAGTAGGCATACTGAAGTGATTCCACTATATTATGCAACTCATTAACTAGTTTTGTAGTTTGACAGATATAGAGGTATAATGCATTTTATTTTTATACTTCCACACAATTATGGATATTTCTTTAAGGTTCGGTTATTTTGTATATAATTTTCTTCCTATATGTCAAAATGTTCTGAAATTGATTTTTCTTCATGACGACACTATAAACAATTTTCCCTTTTCGTTTTATAAACCTCTCCGTGACCAAATAACCATAAATTCCAGAATAATATTTCCATTCTATCAAGCAATTCCTCAAAGTATATGATCAAAATCTTTGTCAATTTGTAACGTTTTGCATTACTTCAATTCTAGTTTACGACTAAAATCAGTGTTGCCAATGGTCCTTTCCTCTCACACTATCTCCGCTCCACTCTCTGTCCAAACTTGTCTAAGTGTTATGAACACTTTAAGATTAATCTTTTATTTCATCTGCTTTATATCTATTATTATTATTATAACTGTAATCACATGGTACACTCAAGGAGTCCAGGAACAGTGGAAGAGCACACTTCCATACTACATCCACGTTATTACGCCTCAATGCTCTACCTTCAAATGCATTCAACAACACTACAGAGATTAATACATATTGCGACGAACCGCCAACCACCGCAAATATTCTTTTTTGTTTGTAAATTGCGTATGTTTTCTCTGGCCGATTTGGATATATGCGTATGAAAAACCCAAATTTCAGTTCAAATTCAGTTATTTTCAAGTCGAAGGGCACAGTATCATTCAAATTGCGATACGGAGCTGTTTATCTATATTGAGTACAACAGCTTAGAATTTTCAGTATTTCTCCTGTATTATAGCTTAGTTTTGCTAATATTAATAAGCAGATCATCACTTTCTGAAAGCCAAATCACCACTTTCTAAAATAAAAATAACCATAATTAGAACAATTTGTAGATCACATAATTGTTAAGTGAATATTACTAATAAATCTAGAATATACACACACACACACACACTGCTTCAAAAACATCCTCATATTTCCCTGAATAACTACAATGGTGCAATCTTCTATTCATAAATTAATTTAGATTCCTATAATTATTAAATAAGATTAATATAAGAGAAATTAATGTTATAGGATATTTTTATTTTTTATATTTATATTTTAATATATATTAAAATTAATACATGAGATTAATATAAGTTTAATAGATTCTGTAATAATAACTTAATGTACTAGAATAATAGAATAGAATAGAATAGATTAGATTAGATTAGGTTATAAAAATCATTATTATTGGATTTTGTATAAAGTTGCTTTAAAAGTATATAGTAGTGCACATGATTTGTATCATTACAGAGAACATAACTGCTTTATAGCTCTAAGAAAACATTATTTCACAGTAAGCGATTGCACAATTTCATTGTATTGTATTTAAACTAACATTACCCCTTCGATAATGCAAAACAAAATATATAGGAGAGAACTAAGGAATCCGAGGAAAATATATTTTGAATTCTTGTCGTAAATATTTAAACAAGCCTATGTATACACACTATGTTGGCAAAAATATTTGGACACCTTACATTGGCATGCAAATTTATCCTACCACCATGCAAATATTCAGGACGTGACTGCGTAAGTCTGGTAATAAAAAGTGGGATGTGTTGCCTGTTTTGCACTGTACTCGATGTTAAGATACCATGTTCAGCTGAACTGACACGGAATGACACCCAAGTATCACCCCATCACGGGATATTATTTGGGTGTTACATCAGTCATCTTTCTGTCCGTAACATTGCTACTCATGTCTCATTATACTGAAATCCGCCGTTTCTTATGTCATTTGTACTTGGAAACATGATGGTATTACCACAGCAGGAAAACTCCCTGGGAGGCTAGCCACCAACACTCACTTACCGAGATCGACCAGCTCTGTTTCGGAATGGTCGAGCATCCCGCACGTCAACAGCGGCGGGCCCTACAGTCAACCTTGGAAAATGCTGCATGGACATCTTTCACCACTGTAAAGGTCCGCAGAGAGTTGCATGCCTTAGGGTATCACGGCAGAGCTGCTGCGAACAAGCAACTGAGAGTCGTATTTTGATTTGAAGATTACCAGGGGACCTGTTCTATCAAAGACTGTATCCTTCCAACTGTCAGTTTTGGTGTCGGCTCGGTATTGGTATGGGGATGTTTCAGTTGGATGGGACTTGGTCCATTGGCCCAAAATCATCACGCCTGGACAACTTCATGGTTCCGACGCTGTGGAAGTACTTTGGCAGTAATCCTTTCATGTTTCAGCATGACGACGCTCCATGCCATGTTACATATCCGAGAATGGTTCCACAAAACAATGCTGAAGTGTTCGATTGGCCAGCTTAGCGAGTCCAGACCTAAATCCTATCGAACATCTTTGAGATGAATTAGAAAGCCAAATTCGCTCCTGACCACCGTGACCGTCATCACCGAAAGCAATGTGGGTAGTTTTGCACGTGGAATAGAAGAATATTACTGATGCAACATATCAGAAATTGGTTGAAAGCATTCCCCGAAGGGTCATGCTGTCAACTGGGCCAAATATGGATCTCTTCGGTACTAGAAATGTAATCAAACAGATTTGTTAGCCTCAACTTGTCCAAATATTTTTGTTAGCATAGTATAATTTTGAATTGTAATAGCTTTATTGGTCTATTATAATAGAACAATTTGATAACTGTTATTAAATTGGTCTATTATAATAGAACAATTTGATAACTGTTATTAAGAAAAATAATTGTTATTGACTAAAACTGAATGGCATTAGTGAGATTGATAAAATAGGAAATGTTAAAAACGAATATGTATGTATGTGTCACTTCGGACGAATCGTCGGAATTTTAAGTGACGTCTTGATCCTCCCTTCTGCTGCTTACCATCAATATAACGGAATCGAAAGTAGTATTAAAATTATGATAATTTATAATGTATGAACTGATATATCCAGAGAAACATCTGGAAAATTATTATTTGGAAAACTAGAAGCTTCTTGAAAAGAAAGGTTTGTAAATCAATGCTCAACATTAAAGTTTTGAAACTAAAGAGTAAATGGAATACAAAATAAGAGAATGTTTAATAATTAATGACACCGGGCCCACAAGGAAATAGTTGTTGGCCTCTGCTATTTATACGCCCATATATAAACATGGACGAATACGCAGCGTGAGAATAACAAATAAAATGTGGAATTTTGAGAATAGTCATATATTCTTGAAAAACTATAATTAAAAATAATAATTTAATTTGAACTTCTGCTGTAAACGAAGTATGGTCAAATAATATAATATTTCACAATTAATTCTTCAGAAGTCACTAGATGTATCTATAATAAATTACTTACGTTTAAAAATGCAGACATTCGATTTTAATGTGAACTCTTAAATTATAAAATTCTTTAAGTTCTTAAAAAATTAGTCTGCCAATGAATATATTCAAAAGAGTCCTGTCACTTGTCATAGGTGGTGTATTATATTATAAATAAATATGCAGATTGCCAGAAAGTTTTGCGGAATAACAAACACAATTTTGCACTCATTTTGGAAAGAACATTAACACGCGGTAAAGAAATTTTTGTTCTAAAATGGATTTTCGAAAATGATTTGCAATAATGGAATTATATTTGTCAGAGATTATCTTTAGATGACAAAATTCCTTCAAGAAAAATATATGATTAAAGAATATTTATTCTGATATTAAAATGCGTGTGATTATAATGTTCGTAAATCAACTTTCAACTCAGAATATTAGACTCACTTTTGTCTAAAAAGAAATAAAGATCGTTTCCTTAAATGAATGCAGTTCACACTGCCCCAGTTTTCCAAAGAAACAAATTGGTACGTCATTGAACCAATATTGTCGAACAAGGATGCAAGAATATTTGTCAATTCGGGGGAAAAATATGAATGATGAACATGAAATTAATATTTCAATGACTTATTTGGTGTCTTATCGTGTAAAGATGCTGTATGTATCCAGTGGAGAATATAGTACAGGATAATTTCACTAAGAGCACCGCACACCATTTAATCAATAATCTATCATGCTGAACCAACTCACAGCACTGCACTTCAAAAGATGAGGAGAAACCTTTCACCACTCTGATAGTTTACTTTACGAAACTTAATTTCATTTTACAGGTGCTGAAAATTAGTAACGGAGGATTCTGAAAAACATACTTATAAGTTATTCTGTTATTTTGCAGGAGGTTCGACTGAAGATGGTAGATTCACGAGGTTTCAGTAAAACCTCATCACTTGAAAACACCGTCAACGGAGCCGCAGACATTGAAGCCGCCTTTGGCAAAAATCCTAATAATCTGTTCGGTGTCAGCCCGAGCGACATTGACAAATATTCTCGAGTGGTGTTTCCCGTCTGCTTCGTCTGTTTTAACCTGATGTATTGGATCATCTATTTACACATCAGCGACGTCCTCAGCGAAGATTTTGTGTCCATAGGAGCTTGAATGTTCATTGAACAAACTCATGAATCAGACTGTAGCTTATGCTACTCGCACGGGCTAGCAACACACTTGTACTTTTTTTGCTGACTTCCTAGACTACCCACAGCCATATTTCCCCCATTTGGAACAGGGGGATTCCACCATTTTCATATTATTGTGACATGCACAACCTCATTACCTCGCATAGCCAAGATTAGAGAAGAAAAAAAAACATGAAATCAAATAGTTTATCCTCACCCTTGCCATGCAATAGTGAAGTATCATTTAGAGTCGAGGTGTGTTCATCATTGCGTAGACAAAAGCATCACGTGCAGTGATGTAACTTTACGGTACGCCAAGGATAGTTTTAACAGCTATGTGTTTCACACCTAGAGATTTTTAGATATCTTCTCTCCTGCTAATATTTACTCCTTAGCAAACGAAGTTCGGAGCCCATGGCGGGTAATATCTAACCCGGGACACCATAACTGGCTAAGGTCTCCCGCTCTCTCTCTCTCACTTTTTCTTCTTCTTTTATTCCACTCAGTTGAATTCCTCTCTCTCTCTCTCTCTCTCTCTCTCTCTCTCTCTCTCTCTCTCTCCGCTTCCTCTTTTCTTTCTTCCTCTCTCCATATATTTTACCTGCTTCTTACAATGCCGATACAACAGCGGATTTTATTTCATAAACGCTAATTATTTTCCCTATTACAATGCCAATTTAGATTTTAGAAAATATTGATTTTATAAGGAGCTATTGAAATTTTATTTCACCTATTTTATTTAAGAATGATCTTATTATATGAGAGAGAAGAGACCAATCGGCCATGGTGTGGACCGGCTTGTACATAGTCTGTTGATATATTTATGTTCTCATGGCGTAAGCTATTTAAAACATACACACCATTATACACAGTTCATCTCAGTTGGTTTTCACACATTAAAATTGATTATTACTGAAGAACACCATTTAACACAATGGAAATATATTGATATAACAAAGCAATATCCATCATAGCTACAAATGTGCATGTCTAGATTCATGAAAAATAAAAGCTGCAGAATATCAGACCTTAGATTGCGGTAAACCTCGTCTGTTCTTTTCGTTTTGATTTAGTGTTCTGTCATATCTAGAGACTTGCAGAAAGAAAGAAGTCGATTTCTGTGATTTTTAAATTTTTAAAATGAAGGTCTGAGATGCTTTAAGAAAAGAAGCATGAATGATCGAAAGAGTATATGTTTACTCGGAATTATATTGTCGCAAACTTTGCTTCCTGTCTTCACTTAATTCCTTTACAGCGTAAAATATTCATCAATAACTGATTTGTTTGTTTATTTAAGGGAATTTAGATTTCTTCCATAATATATATGTATAATCTCTATATTTCACAAGCAGAGGGATAATATCTCTTATGGAAAAAATCGACGAAATGTTTTCTTTATAAAAGTTTACATGTGGTCTCTCATTATATAGACCTGATGTATGCTGTATTAGACTGCATGTAACAGTTGCTTCAGTGTTTATATCAAATCATGTAGAAGCCGTTAATTATTATATTTGAAATGAGGAAGTTAGTGAAGTTAGCACTAGTTGATACGCTGTTAAATTTTTGAACTGTAATTGAGGCTAAAATACATCCCGTTGCTGAAGTTTTTAAAGAATGTAGTTAGTTAAATTTAACCAATCCGTCTGATACAAAGGGAAAATATAGAATATAGTGTTTCTATTTTGATAGAGATGGTCGTTAACTTTTTTTTTATTCGCAGTAATGCTGAACGTTAACCTTTTTTTTTTGCGCATATTTTCAATTATGGTTTCAAATGCTGTCCTAAATGTTGCTGTTAATTGAATAAAGCACTTTGAACATCTGTAATTATTTTTCCTATTTGGTTTATGTTATTTATTTAGTTTATTTGTATAGCATAATATTTTAGATATCATTATTTCATTATATGTTTTTTTTTTCCTGTAATTAACTCCAAGGACGTGTTCACCTCTGAGAATAACAGCAATATACAGAATGACGAGAAAATTGTGGGCATAGCCTGTCCCGAATGACTAGTCAGATCCACTTTTTGCTCAATGCTTTACAGCAATGTTGTAGTAAGTAGATTAGGTTTCATTAATTAGGGGGGGCTTCGGTTTTGTATATAGGTGGAGAGAATTTTGTAAGCACAAGTTGGTATATCACAGACTCGAGACAGTTTTGTTGATGCAAGAAAATGTATATCTGAGCAATGCTTACAACGGCATATTTTATCGGATCTCACGAATTCCATGCTCAATTACTCACCTTTTCAAATTCGCCATTCTCACATAAGCCAGCACAAGTCGTTAACACATCATTATAATACCAGCTCGTATAATCCAGAGCTTTTGGTATTATAAGAAAATGTATGTTGTTTGATGTAAAAATAATTTCCATTCATTTGATACAGTGGAAATTAGAAAGTAATTTTTTTTCTTCTTTCGAAGTTTTTTTTTTTTTTTTTTTTTTTTTTTTCAAATCGTAGGAAACGTTAAGAATATAGATGCTGGAAGGAAACTATTATTCACATTATGATATCTTTTTTTTAAGTCATAAGCGCATAACTTTTTAATGAATAATTATACTTTACACTGCTCATTCGTGTCATTTACACTTTTTAATAAGGTATGCGTAATGATTAATATATGTTACTACATTTTAAATTAGAATTTTAATAGCAGTGCCATAGTTTATTATGAAATAGTTTTATAGTTATTGAAAGTGTGAATTTGTCATTTCCGATTAAGTAATATTTATAAAAATTACATAATTTCGAAACAAAATATGAACCAGTAATAAAACTATGAGAATGCCATGCTTGGATTCAGGGTGCTACGTTGAAGCTCAGTTTTAACAGGACTATTGTATCGTTCTTTGGAAACTGTGTTGATAAATGAGTTTGTATATACACACTTTAAGTATTCGTCAAGGGTTTATGTGTTGTCCTTTATGCTATCACATTCTCTCTTTAAGAATGCTGTACGGAAATAACCATTCTGCACCGAATGAAGTATACTTCATCAGATTGTGCAACTGTATTATCAACATGCGTTGCTAAAACAGGTGTATCTTGTAGACATTTTGTGTTAATTTGAAAAAACATATATATGTTACTCTGTAAAGTACAATTGTAAGAATAATACAATTTGAGTTCAGTTTTCGTGTTCACTGAAATTATACAAAAATCTTTGGCAACATTCTTGTGAATAAAATGTTAAAACTGTTTGAATTTTCTTTTCCTATAACGAATTTTCTGTGATTTTATTCACTGTTGATAATTTGTCAGATAAAAACGAATACAAAAAAATAAAACGATACTGATGACTATTTTGTAATTCATTGAAAAATAACAAAGGGAATTAGCCGTTCTTGTATGACAATATTAGTTATTGGAAGTTTTCACGCAACTTCCTGAAAAATATTATTCTATTCTTAACTGAAAAAGGAAAGGGTTGTTCTAGTGCGACCTTTCTTTCTACAAAATTAGAAAATTGAAAAAGATCTGCAATTAAGTGAATTTAATTAAGTGAAGTTGCAGTTTATGTTGAAGGCTAAAGGTTTAATGCGACTGTTGTTATTGTGGTTTGTGGTTTAAAGCAAAACGGAAATTATGTATTTATAATACGTATTCAAACAGAGATAAACATCGATAAAACATCACTTTTAATACCAATTCCACTGATGTTTATTAACCTGTAACAATTTTGTAGTTTCGGTGGCCTAATAGGTAATCCGCAAACCCAAATATAGAAAAAACAATTTTGAATGTAATGATTTTCTGAAACTAGGTTTGATGTCGCTCCTGATTTGAAATAGTAACAAAAATAACAACACTTATTAGGAAATGGAGCTACCCCCGTTTCGTCAACTGGAGGCTAAGTTAAATGGTTAATATAAAATGGCTATAAATGGCTAATAAAAAGTTTAAACCTATATTAAAAGAGTAATTAAAAATACCTCGTTGCATATTTTTAGGAGGGAATGACAAAATATTGGGAGCAAAATTTAGTTGAACTTAGAATATACAGTAAGAGAAAAGTATTGAAATTGAAGCGGTTTCATCCATAAAACCCGTAAATAAAGAAAACGATGAAGTAAATGGAATACAGATTTTGAAAATGAAAAATTAAAAAGATAAAAACTGAATATTTTAAGAGCAAAAAGTAAGAAAACTAGTAGAATATATGCAGGAAACAAACTAGTGAATTATATACAGCTAGCAACATGACAGGTATGCTGGCCGTTTCGTGAGAATTGTCAGTTTTGCATTGTTTATAAGATGATAAACAGGACAAAACTTACTAAGCATTTGTAGTTTTCAATGTGAATTTTTAGTTTATCCGCATGTTCTCGGCTCAGGCAAGTTTTACTCCAAATATTTTGTCATCACAAGTGCCTAAAATTATACTACCAGGTATGTCTTTTAAGTTACTTTTTTTTTAATATAAATGAAATATTTTATATTAAGTCATTTAAATGTGCCTCTGAATAGCTCCATTACGTAATAAGCTTTGCTATTTAAAGGGGAAAAAATCCTTACTTGTATCATTTTATATATATATATATATATAATGGTGCTTTATTATATATACTGTGTGCGTGCGTGCGTGCGTGCGTGCGCGCGCTCACACACACACACACACATATATAAATATGAACATATATATATATATATATATATATATATATATATATATATATATATATATATATATATATATATATATGTATGCACAAATTCCGCTACTATATATATATATGTGTATGAAAACAGACAGTTGAAAGATTATTGTTCAAATCTCTACTGCTTCAGTTATTTCACTACTCATATTTGTACTGATTATATTTGTTATTAATTAATTAATTATGATCGTCAGCCTCAACCTCAGCCATTGCAAAGTTAGCCGGTCTTGGGCGTGAATAGTAGGATTTTTCCGCGGTTTATCCTGGGGTTTTTCATCCCGCAAAGCAGGCAAACCGGACTTTAGAACTCAACACCACAGGACATAGGATATACCAGACGTATGGCTGATCACCTTATCCTGTGAACGGTTTGAGTTCCGATGATTAATAAACCCTCGACACCACAAGGTAAAAGAGGGTAAAAGGAAGATGAGATTAGATTAATTATAAAATTGCTATAATGCATCTGCTAGTTAAAGCCGGACTTGTTGGCCGAGTGGTTAGCGTATCCGCTCTCCAACGAAACGGCTGCGGGTTAGAATCCCGCCGTGGGCATGGATGTTTGTAATTGTCTGTGAAAATACTTGCTGGTAGTGGGCGGTAGATGGCGTGGGTTCGCTGTAGTTGGTGGATTGAAAGGTGGAGACAGAGTGTGTAGAGTAGCTGCCCTCGCTCGATGAGTCCTTGGAGGTGTCAAGTAATAATAATAATAATAATTAATTAATTAATTCAAAACATAATGCTAAATCATTTAATGAATTTTCCGTATGATAATGAGAAAAATAAATCATAAAAAATTGCTTATTAAATCAACCGGATCTATTCGACTTCGATGAGCGTCTAGCGACTATTGGTAAATAAATAAAGAATTATCTTTAAACCTGAACAAATCTAACATTAATAGGTCAAACAAATGAATTTCGAATCATTCTGGTCTAAAATGATAACATAAGAACGCTAATTTGTAGTACCCAGTGCACAGTAACTAAATTAGCTCAGTTGTCAGATATTATTGTATTATGTGTGTATGTTTGCGTGTGTGTGAAAATGAAAACCGAGTTTAGCACTGCAGGTCCACACACAAGAAGAAAACCTTCAGTCCTTCTACTACAAAATTAAGGGATTAATTATATCATCACGGCGACTGTGTAGCTCAGTGGAAGTGGAGTTTACACTCCTCAGCACTAAACCTCCCGAAGAAAGAGCGTCACGAGATCGATTCTAGTCGGTTACTAGAGGAACTTTTTCTAAGCGTTTTTGACCGGTTCTCGAGTTAGAGGTCGACTAACTCGGGGACTCGGGTTTTTTGTCACAGAAACTCAAGAAAATCGTCGTAGAACCCACACTATTTTCGGACATTAAAATGTTAGGATTTGTTACCACGAGATGGCGGTACTTGTTTGTCGTCTCTTCACTCCCTGCCACTTAATTAGTGATAGCCTTCGGTCTTCTATCTCTCATTGGCTTCCAGTGGAGATTGAACTGTTCACTCAGTCTCCAAACGTTAGATAGGTCTAAAAAGGCCTCGCCTACTCTCTATACGGGAATAAAAGGCGTTAACTGACTTTTCTATATCATCACAACATTAACACTACTTTTTTGCATATTTCATTTTTTTTTCATTTTTGCTGATGTTATATTTACGAATATATCGATGAACGTTTTTTTTATTTTTTCAATCGATCCATTTGTACTCATTAATGGTGGTGTGTGGATTGACATACATTTCATAATTTGTTATTTGGTATTTCTGATTTCATGAGTCATGTCTCATCTGATTTGGGTTTTAATTATATTTATTTGGGTACATTCCTCAACACCCGTTATAAATAGTTGCTGGCTTCATTTTGTCCAACGATGCACTTATTTGTACAGCCACTGTTCAACTCTCTGGTTAGATAGAATATCATTATTTGAATCCTTTAGTAAAATTTGTCGAGCCATCCCAATTTATCTTAAAATTTTAATGTTTATTGACATATGATGGAGTATTAGGCAATTCTTCGAGTACTGTATTATTACCTGTTACAAATTATACAAAGAAACTTACTCTATAAAATTATTTTTTGGAAAAAGAAAGTATTGGTTCAGTTTACATATTAAAGGAGGTTTTATTTTGAGAATTTCTATTATTGGCAGAAGAAGTTCAAATTATTAACAAATATTTTTATATTTGCATTTCATTTTTTTCCGTTTCGAATTTACGATTCCCTATAAACATTTCTATATTGTTCTATTCGCATAAGTTAGTCCGTCATTACAAGCAACGTCTTATATTATATTAATGAAATTGCAGTTTTCT
Organism: Typopeltis vanoorti; assembly: GCF_054136105.1. Classification (NCBI taxonomy): domain Eukaryota; kingdom Metazoa; phylum Arthropoda; class Arachnida; order Uropygi; family Thelyphonidae; genus Typopeltis; species Typopeltis vanoorti. The sequence goes on along the minus strand of NC_143556.1, from coordinate 83,234,237 downwards.
TGTATTCTAAGTGATTACATATAATATAATTATATAACAAAATCTTATTTATCAAGGAGAGACAAATATTTTAACACTAGCGATGATAGATTAATAAATGCGTCGTTTATATGATATGAACAGTTTATGTGAGCAGTGTTTATATGATAAACACTGTTGCTGTTCATATATAAATTCAAATATCGTTTTCAGTTTGCTAAATTGGCAACCAGAAAAACAATTGTTCGAAAGTAACTTCCATTTCTCTGCAGCAATATAATGTAATTTTATATAGGGAAAAATACAAATAACCCTCAATGTGGTCGTGAAAACATGAAAACATCTCAAAATTTGTTTATTTATGGTGCATGTCACATGTAATGCATCTGTGAATAACTGGCAATATCACTTTCACCCAGCCTTGAAAAAAATTCCGAAGCTAAATTTTTTATCCTGTTAGGATTAATAAATATTAAAAAACTTATGTTTGATATCTCTCTAGTTAAATAAATAGAGTAGAAAATGGAGAAAAAAAAATCAAATTTTACGATTTCAGCCAAAGAGACGACCATCAACAGCTTTCTTTTTAAGAATATTTAAGCGGCTATTCGCCTGTGTGAAACAGTGCGTAAACGCATTATCGTCGTGAGATAACCTCGTCAACAAATGATAACTTCTGAGAGATAGATAATGTTTTATTGGTTCATATTCACTAAATAACATATTTATTTATCGGAGTAACTCACAGCAGAATCATCAGATTAGAGCCACTGAAACAATGCGTTATCTATAGATATCTTAATATATAAGAAAAGAAAAAAATAGAAGTCGTTGCTCAAAATAGCAGCATAATTTACCTCTGTTCAGTATTTCAAGAGGATTTGCATAACCATCATGTAAACATGAACTCTCGCTTTCTCGTTTCTAGCCGTACTTTATATGCGAGGAGGACAAACAGTATTAGTTACCTAAATGTGGACCGTACGTTACGACTGACATTCACTCTGGGATATTAGTGTTTTAGTTGGGTAGTTATCTCAAATACCTTTCCTTTGTGGATGGAATGTGGTTACTGAAGGACAGATAGACGTGCGCAAACAAACTAGTATTTGCATTTATGAAATAAATTATGATAAAAATATTGTGGTAAATGAAACATAAAATGAGAGAGCGAAAATCAATACAAGAAAATAGAATGCAATGTAGCTTGCCAAATAAGTTCTACATGATGCGTCGCTAAATCCGGTGACTTCTAATTACCCGTTGCCTTCTAATATTGCTTATGCAGTTCAGTCCAGTTCAACATATTGAAGAATTTTGCCAAAGGAGGCAGCTGGATGTTTGCATTGCGTTTAACCAGCTACTGTGATTAGATAGTTATTTGGTATTAGCTTTAAATCCGAGGTGAGAACGCATAGCCTGGATAGCTCAGGCGTCATAACCATAAACAATTAAGTAATTTAATATGTAAAATAATGAATACTAACCATCCGGCCTAGGTGGATAATTACGCAGTACCAAGGATCTGTAAATAATAGGCTATGGGTATCAATTAAGCTGTAGCACGGAGATTTCTCAGATATTTTTTAATAGGTGTTTTTCACCATTGATGTGCAAGTATGATCACATGTACTGATGCCCAGATATGACTTGAAAGAATTTCATGTTTGATCTCTAAAATAAAAGTTTTCGTATAATATAACTCTTAGATTATCGCATTACTAAAGTTCAATTTGTTAGCAATCTTTCATGTCATGGATGGTATGTAAAAAGTCATGCGAAGAATAAAAATCACCTCCTACCCATCAAAACAAGTTCTATTGAAAGGTCTAGTGAAGTGCCCCTCATTCTAAACGAGATTTGAAACTCATATCTTTCAAAATAATTATTTTACTTTCTGTTGAGCTGAGGAGTTGTATTTGTTTGCATAGATCAGAACGAATTATTATGAAATAGACTTATTCAGCAAGGAAAGTTAGGTACTGAGTCCTCTTTTCTGAGAACTAATTTTCAAAACACAAACAGGTTCGCTGCTAATCTTCTTTAATATCTTATTTGCTTTAATATTTTATTTATAAATTTGTTTTTTTTTACCTTAAGCATTGATACTTCAAAAAGGATAAAATAATTTCTACCTTATGGTGCATTGAGCTTATATAAAACAGCCAGTATATCGCGATTTAAGAAGAATTAGGTAAACTTTTTTTCATAACATATAGTATGTAACTCAGGGGTTGCAAATTTTGCAGAATACTGGCAACCTACAGAAGCTATATTTATAGCCCTAATTCGCGACAAATAAATTCTGCACTCCCTTCCATGCGTCAGGAATTCATATATAAAAATAAAATCCTATACACCATGCGTTCTCTAGCTGCATTGCATGTTATATGGTATCATAACCCACCTTCAACTTTTAACTGAGACTCGGTAACTCGACTTTGGAAGTAAAGCCCTTATAAACGTTCTTTTATTAGAATCAAAAGTAAGTATTTTTCTACCAAAGAGCACCCAGGCTACTATACTAAATAAACCAAATATCGTCTCCTCAATTCGGATGCGCAATTTGAGGGGAAATATATCAGGACCAGAGTTCTTGTTTTGATTCTTGCTGATATCAAGTCTATTCGGAATTTCCAGATATATGCATGAAACTAGAGGTGGCCTTGTGAATCCTGTTCATGATTTAGTGGATAGCGATTTGACTCCCACTGTGCCGGAGGCGGAAGTTAAAAAAGATGCATGCAGCTTTATGTTGATGCCAAAGTAATGCTATCTGGATGTGAGAGAGAGAGAGAAGTGAAATCATAGAAGGGCTTATTTTCTTTACATTGTTATTGTAAGATAAATGCTCGTTTCAGTTTTATGAATATCGGAGTAGCCCTTACTAAAATCAACCATGTAATTTGTATACTTGGATTGCAGAAACTATAATTCTGAGATCAATATTCAGAGAGAGAGAGGGGGGGGGAGGGGAAGGTTATCAGAATTTGGAGAGTAATGAAGACAGCAAACGTTTGCTACAGAATTAGCAAAGGAAATTAGGAAAGGAAGTATCTCGAACGCACGAATATCAACCTTGTAGCCGAAGGATTCATGCAGACTTATTATACTCGAGTGGAAAGCGGCTATTGTAGTTACTAATTCATCTAAGTCGGAATCAATTAGAATAAACTGTTAGTTATGTTGCGCATTTTATTTTTTCTTTGTGTTTAGGCCAGGAATGGAATGAAGTTACTTTTAAAATGATTTATTTTTTTTATTTTTTTTATTAATTTAATTTTTAATTTAATTTAATTTGATATTTTTGAAGGAGTTTCTTTATTTATCAGCAAATATAATATATATATATGATCTCTTTCATGGTTGTGATGAAGAAGAGTTAACCAGTCTAGGGATACCGTAATGTAACGGAGAGAGATCAAGAACTCTCTCTCTCTCACATACAGTATCCAATCATTAATTATGACGCTGCCTCAACACTACCATCCACATATACTACTAGACACCTGCACAGTTATGGAAAAGTGATTTTGTATTAGCATCCACTCTCTTCCTCTTCATTATCGGGTGGCTAGCCTGTGAAACACCTTACTACTGTATCTTCACATGTCTGGTATAAATTCCTTTAAAAATCAATTGAAGCTCCATATATAACGATTTTTTCTCATGATGATATATATAGATTTTTCCTGGTTTCCACGGAAAAATCAGTTCAGTGATGCAAGCTTGGAGTGTGCTATGCATAACAAGCTGTTCATTTACAAGAGTGGGCACACAAAATGTAATTACATTGATACAATCATCAGTTGCATTATGATCAAGTATAAGCAACAAGGTAGCCACGATCGGCACGAATCTCACCAATTTCTGTTTATTATCTCTGTTATCTTCGGTGCTCCTTCCCGATATCGATCATATACTTTGGAGTCCACCTTAGAGGCTGATGATTTTATTCTGGTACAGTGAAATCTCGCAACATATCACACCCTCTGTCGGGTTAGTTATGTAGTGTGGTGTGAAGATGAACTGCTATGTGTGTCATGTTATGTGGTACTTACACTATCCACCAATAACTGTCCGGACACTCCTGTTATTTGGTTATGGAAAATGCTAGATTTGTTAATAACATAAAAAACAATGAACAGACAGTTGGAAGCAGTATTTCATCATAGCAGTTGAACACAAGTGATATGGCAACAACGTAAACTCAGTGTTCGCGTCGAGAGAGAGAGAAAGGTGTCATTTTGGGCTGTCATACTGGCGTCATGTCCATTGCCATTGCCGCTCAACTGGAGATTCCAAAATCAACGATTGGTGATTTGATCAACAAATAGAAACGTTCTGACATCGATAGTGCAGATAAACACCAAGGGAGGTTGGGGGAAATGACTGACAGTGACGGGAGAGTGCTAAGACGAATGGCACGCAAAAACCGGCTACAATCAGTACAGACTATTCGTGATGAGTTCCGTTAATAACATCATGATGAGCATTCATACTGTACGAAAAGAGCTCTGTTTAGTGGGTTTCCACGGAAAAGTACGGCACATAAGTCGAACATCACAACAACCAGGATCGTCTCGCCTGGTGAAAAGGAGCGTGAAAACTGGACAATTCACCAGTGGAAAACGGTACTCTGGAGCGATGAATCACGGTGAACCGTGATTCATCGCTCCAGAGTACCGCATCCAGAGTCTGATGGCAGGGTTTGGGTGTGGAGGCAGACTGGTGAACCGTTGTTACCACACTGTATTGTACCTACAGTAAAGTTTGGTGATGAAGAGCAATGGTGTTAGGTGCATTCAGATGGTTTTGGAATGGGACCACTGGTCGTTCTCCGTGGTTTCATGAAAGCAGCTCAGAACCTTGATATTCTATATATGGAATGGATCCTTGTTACTATCAAGACGACAGTGCCCCATGCCACAAAGCTGCAACTGTTATGGAATGGTATGAAGAGATGGGTGTTAAACGACTGCCCTGACCTGCACAGAGTTCTGACCTCAACTACATCGAAAACAACTGTGGGACAAATGGAAGTTGCGGTAGAGGTCCAGAGCAGCACATCCTCGATCTGGTCTGTCGCTGAACTCAGTGCTACTTTTTACAAAGGAATGCAGACAAAATCCACATGATGTGTTCCATACGTTGGTGGAAAGCCTCCCTCGAATGGTGCAGGAGGTGATCAAAGTCAAAAGTGGACACACCAGATAACAGGGTTTGCTTGCTGCTTTCAATTGTAAATTGCTGACGTATCCGGACAATTACTGGTAGATGGTGTAGTTACTGTACTGTACTGTACTGCATGTGTTCCAACAGGATACGGTTTGCAGTAATTTATGCTTGACTGTGGTTATAATTATTTGCCTTTTTTTTACACTGGTATTTTAATTTATTGTTGTTATTATTAATCTATATCTCCATCTAGAAATAGGCGTTCTAGACCAACAGTGAGTTAGATGTTCATTAAGAAATCCTCCCCGATTTACGTATTCACCGCAATAACGAAGTACCAAGTGATATCAACGTCACGTGCGCCTACTATAAATGGGCACACCTATCCTCTGTATGTAATGTAAACGTTTTCCAGTAATGGGAAAACGTGGCGACGTAAGCCAATTTGACTGCAAGCAGATAATTGGGGCACGGAGGACAGATGTTAGTATTTCGGAAACAGCCGCATTTATTAGGTGCTTCTGTACTACTGTATCAAGGGTGAACCAGGATTAACCATGAATAGACATCCATAGTCATGAGGTCAGCCACGCGTGGTTGATCCCAGAGGTGAGCGTCGGATGTCAAAACTGATATTTCAGCAACGAAGTGCAACAGTCACACGGGGAAGTTCGACCCATTTCTACATGCACCATGCGCCGTATCATACATTGCCTGAGATTCCAAAGCCAGAGACCAACAAGGCTACCCATGATGACGGCCAGGCATTGCAAACAACTCCTCGCATGGACCAAAGAACGTCGGCAATGTACTCTGGACAGATGGAAGAAGGTTGTCTCAAGTGATGAGTCCCGTTTCTTGGTGCACTATGCTGATGGCCTGGTTCGCATTTGGCGTTAGCAACATGAAGCCCTGTCCCCTAATTGAACGGTTGGAGTTCAATAAGCCGATGCTATGGTCTGGGGAGTTTTTTCCTGGCAGGTTCTAGGTCCATTGATTATCATCCCACAAACACTGAATGGTGAACTTTGCAAGGACTTGTTAGCTGACCATCTCCATACATAACTGTAGGAGGTTTACTAAAACCACAGTGCCATCTTTCAACTGGAAAGCATCTTGTCATCGGACTAGTGCAGCTGCTGAGTTGGAGGAATACGACAAAGAATTCATCACATAGCCTTGTCTCCCAAACTCTCCTGACTGTAATCCAGTCAGGAGAGTTTGGGCAATTGTCTGTAATATGCTAGAACGGGGTGTGAGAGCTGCTGATCCTCTTCCACGGAATGAGCATGAACTGAAGCATTTGCAGAAGCAGACATGGTTCGAGTTACACATGAAGGATGTTCTACACCTTGTGGAATCTGTTCCTAGGAGGCTGGGAGCCGCGAATGCACAGATATTTGGATCAACGCGTTATTAGGTGGGTGTTTCTAATGCAAAGCTAACTAAGTGTAAAGAGTAACAATAGCTTCTTGCCTTACTCGTGAATGTTCTTCTCAACATATTATTTATCCATCGCCAAGATGATAAATACAACATATTAGATATATTCGCCTTATCCTCTTCAATTCCCTATCTATTTTATCTCACCAAATTTTCATTTTTAATTAAATATATCTTAACTTATCAATTGTCAAAAGTCAGAAAAGTGTCAATTGCTTCATGGCCTTTATTATTACAATTGTTTTGTATTATAGCTGGAAGGGTATTACTGTTGGAAATCTTTGGAAACATATTTATGCATATTGGTAATTTAATCCATTTATTTCTAAGAACCTCAATTGGTAGCCTCAATAATTACAGTTACTTTCAATTACACGAATTTCACTTTAAATTAACCCCTAAATCAATGAAAAAGGTAGTTCTGCATTCATCAGATATGGCGTACAATGTTGTATCACATTTCATCCAATGTCAAATTTAGGATAGACTTTTGATATCTCTGGCTCAACATATCCTTATCACATTTTGTAGTATTGATTTTGTGTCTTTAACTTAATCCAAATCTGATAACTACTTTAACTATAAATATTTATCTTTGAATTTTTGCAGTTTCAAGTATTCAAATAGTTAGATTGCCTTTCTCGGCGACTTTCATATTCACTGGCTTTTTATCTCCAAACTCATTAAACAAGAACTAATGTCAAAGTATTCTTTGTAATTAGCAATTCTTTAATACAGGTTTTACATCTACTCCAAAAAACCTCACAACTTTCATCATATTTGACTTTAATTTCATCACTTGTCCTTCTGTGTATTGTCTCAGCCCTCCTTTTAGTAACGATAACAGTATCCGGAGGGTTCACCGAAAAACAATTAACCGAAAGACAATTCATCGGATGAATTCATCGAACGACAATTTATCGAAAAAGGAATTCACCGAATAAACAATTCATCAAACAACAGTTAATCTAAAAAGAAATTCCTCGAAAGGCAATTCCCCGAAAAAGCAATTCACCGATCAGCAGTTAATCGAAAACGGAATTCATCGAAAAACAATTCATCGAAAAATCACAAATGAAGATGTGTGTGCATTTTTTTTTAAATTGTTTTGAGAGGAATATATCTTTCAGGTCACTTATATACGGTAAACTACTATTTATCCGACTTTATTCGGAAAGCGATTTTTTTGCCGGACATACTGGTTGCAGTGAATGATATCCACTGAGGCAGATATAGTTGAGATGTTAAATGAACATTTCATAAAGGTATTTCATCCTTGTGAAAATAATATCCTACAGAACTTGAGGTCAGTGCGGAGGGAGGGAGGAGGAACACTGATGGTAAGTGAGTTGGAGGTATACATGAGGGATTCAGTAAACTCGATATCAATCAGCATGTAGGACTTGTTGATTCATCAACATGTGTCTTTGCGATATCTCAGAAGAGGAAGTCACTAGTGGTGTGGTGAAAGAACCAGTTGAAAGTAACAAGCAGTACGGCCGGGGGCTGAAAAGATATACATCTGATAAACACTAGAACAAAAATGATGTTAAAGCATCTGATATAAACCACAAGGAAGACCATATCTTAAAACTTTTTAACACCTATGTTTCCTGAAATCGTAATAATTATTGTTTTTCATTTAGGATATGTAAGAAAACATATTAGTGGTTTTGAAGAAATTCGAAGACACAGAGGTACTGGCCATTAGGTTTTTCGTGCTGCAAGAAAAGTCTGCAACTGAGACTCACCAAACATTGTGTGAGAATTTAGGGGACTGTGCTTTGCAGTATAACCAACAATTGAACGCTGGGCATCCTGAGACATAGATGCTCCAAGGTCAGGGAGACCTTCCACAGCGATCACACCTGAAAACTTCGATGCAGTGCATGCCATGATCCTTGATGAACAAATGCCAGCCAAAAACATTGCAAAGACTCTAGAGACATCCAGGGAACGAGTTGGTATCATCATCTACCAAAATGTGGACATGCAGGTACTCTCAGCAAAGTTGCCGCAAAGGTTTGAATGTCGACCAAACGAGAAAACGTGTGCTCTCATCTCAAGAGATTTTTGATCATTTTGAGAAATCAGGTACAAATTTTTTAGCTCGTATTCTGACCGTTGATGAAACATGGTTTCGTAACTATGACCCAGAGAATATACAACAGTCAATGGAGTGGAGACACAAAGGTTCTCCATGGCCAAAGAAGTTTCGAACCAAAAAGTCAGCAAGGAAGGTTCTTGCCATTTTCTTTTAGGATATGGATGGTGTAATCCTTACCAAGTAACTCAAAAAAGGTAAATCTCTTACAGCAACTCTGAAGGAGGTACTGAAGGAAAAACGCTGAGAGAAACTAAGCAAGCGTGTTGCTTTTGCAGGACAATGCACTTGCTTATGAAATCCAACAGATAATATACAGCGCTTGGTATTTCAATGTCTACTTCAAACACCATATTCACCAGACCTGGCCCCAGGGCCGACACTAGGAATTTAGTCGCTCCGTGCAGTAGCATATTTTGCAGTTCCTTCCCCTTAAAAAAACTCTTTTAATGACGTCTTAAAAACCATATACATACTAACTTACATTCAGTTGAAGAGGACTGATAAAAATTATGCGCCTCCTACATTTATTGTGTATTACAATAACTCTCTGACTTAGCAGAATTCGCAGACGTTTTCAAAAAAACTTCTGAAAAAGCTGCCTGCACGGTTCAGTTTTAGTTCCAAATGGATCACGTTTATCATAACATTTCCGTAAAGAAATTCAGAAGAGATATTAGCAATTCCGCTCTTGCTGGATGAAATTTAATGAAAATTTTAATTTCAGTCGGACTAGAGTTATTGTGACAAAATTTGTTAGAACGAAATGTCTTCTCTACAGATAAATCGCTATCTGCACAATGAAGCAAAATGTACATTAAATGTTCTAAAATGCAAGAAAATAATTATTACGTTTCAATGACCACTTCCATATGTTGTCTGTATCATGAGTAACGAATTCATCGAACATTTTCGGTGAATTGCTTTTTCGATGAATTGTCGTTCGATGAATTGGTCATTCGATGAATTGTCTTTTCGATGAATTGTCTTTTCGATGAATTGCCATTCGTTAAGTTGTCGTTCGACGAACTGTTTATTCGAAGAATTGCTTTTTCGATGAATTGCTCTTCGATGAATTGTCTTTCAATTAACTTTTTTTCGATGAATTTTCCTGTAACCTACCATAACCTATTTTTAGTTTTCCTTAAATATGGAATATTTTTCACCCAAAAAAGCATCAGTCACGTGTATTGGTATTGTAATTGTACCAAACAGGTGACCATATTTTATTTGTTTGTTTTTATCGGGTAAATATTGGTGCCGTTCGCCTGATATAACCACCTCCTCCGATCGAATAAAAGAAATAATTCTATCCACAATGAAGATCGTAATTTCCCACCAACATCCCATTTCTTCACTAGCAGGAAATAATGATCCTCTAGTCATCAATTAATCAGTTATTCGAAAATAAATACTACAGCTTACGCCCAATAACAAATCTCTTTGCCAACATTAGCTAGTTTTGAACAAGCAAAAGAACTCTATGGAAAAGATCGTATGGTTACTTTTAACTATTCCAGGATATGTTATGGAGTACAGCTCCCTTAGCAAATCGGCAATTGATCCATGTTTCCTTTCTCGTTCTTCACTATGCATAGTAGTGAATAACTAGAGTGACAAAGAAAACCTAAAAAAATTCGATGCTACCAAATGCAGTGCTTGTTTATCAAAACGAAGCTCTCACTTCACTTTCCTTTACTTTTGATAATACCTAGATCTCTCTCCACAAGATCAAATTTCTCTTCTTGATATGACCTACCCAGTTTTTTCCTGGCAATGCACATCATATACATACTTGTTTCGTTGCTTACTTTCCTTTTTTTACCTCTAAAATGTGATTATTTTATGTTCAATGACAAAGGTACAAATCTACTAACATCATACAATATTCACATACATTCCGCCGTAGAGTACTACTGTTCTGAGCTGGGGCACCAAAATATCAGTAAAATGCTTGATCGTATTCAGAGGGAAGAACACTAGTAAATAAATGAATCCTCACAGAGAGATAGACACACGAACACACACACCATTGATTTATTTTTTAACGAAACCCGATATTTTGTATAGCCGGACATCAACGTTATTTCAGTATTTTTTTTTATTAAAACTGAAATGAAAAAAAAATGCCAGTAATTTAAACACAAAATAAATAAGAACCTTTACAACACAAAATAGTATACTATAACTTTTTGGAAAACGGTGGACAATCAGTCCCTAGTTGAACGAGAGTTGAGTGCACAGATGTAGATTCTTTGGAAAACATCATTGGAAGACTATGGCAGTTAAATACAGCCATCTCTCGAGTTTTCGAGAAAATGACTGCGACTTTTCTTTGCAACAGATCGATTAATTTGGATACCGACTGAAAAATGGCCGTATAAAGTTTCTCTACCCAGCCACTATAATCGAACCTGCAATGGCTTTACTTCTGTTATTCTAGTATTATGGACTAGAAGCATTGCATCAAGACGGGACAGGTACAACTGAATTAAATTACCATGAATTAAATTAATAGCAAGAAGCCAAAATCCTAAATGACATGAAACAAAATCTTATTTATTTTAATCTGGAATAAACTTTATGTCTCTGAGAACATGATTTCTTATATAATTTTCGAATTTGTGTTTATTTAGCTAATCATAATTTTTATGTGTAGCTAAAAGGGTAAACAAAACTGTGATACAGGAAAGATGCAAACTAAATAAGAGAGACGGACGAGAAGTTGGATCAATAATATGAAGCTGGAGAATAAATGGATATTAAGCAACTGTGGAGTAGCAAATCGCGTAATATTGGCCATGAAAATATTTATTATTACTACTACTACTACTAATAATAATAATGTTATTATTATTATTTAGTAGTAGTAGTAATGTAGTAGTAGTAGTAGTAGTAGTAGTAGTAGTAAGGGAGATCTTCAGGGAGAAAGAAAAATCTAGCTCTCACCGCTTTTTTTACTGCATTCATTATCAACTTCCATGGATTCCTTCCCATCCTCTTCATAGCTTCCATAAAACGAAATATTCCATGTACTTGTATGATGTATGACCCTTTCTTAAGGTTGTAGGTCTCTATCATCCCCTATAGATCTACCGTTTTCCCCCTGTTTGTTAGTGTCTTCAGCTCATAAATTCTCAGTCTATCTTCTTCAAAATGTGTATTTCGATATCATCTTTAACACTCTCATCTGTATCACCATCACGAAGGAAACCAGAAGACCAGAACTGCGCACAATGGCCCAAGTGATATCATATCAAATCCTTATAAAGAGGCAAAATTACTTCTTTCCTTAGCCTGGTCAGTTTATTCTAACATAATGTCAACAAAACAATATAGCTTTGGATATTGTCGTTACACCAAGTGCATAAGTTTGCATTTAATAACACTGAATTTACATCCATTTACAGATGTCCACAGTTATAGCATATTCAAATCATTCGCTAGTGCTGGATATAAGTCACATTTCTGATTGCTTTGCCTATCTTTTCATCTTCATCAAACTGCTTTATATAACCTGTGAAATCGGTCTCCAGGCATCCGTGCTGATAACCCATCAGCCGCGACTAGCGAATTATTATTCAATTTGTGCAACAGTTATAGTATCTCCTTATCATATATCTGAGTTTCTTCAAGCAGTGGAGAGGTAGCAGTGAGCTCAATGTTTCATTCAGAAGGATTTTAGTAGAATGGGCAGTTATTAGATGAATGATTTTTCTGCATCTCTCGCCGTCATACCATGTGCATTATGTGAAGTTAGTCTTTCACTTTCGTGTTTTATTTTATTTGCAGAATAATCATAAGCTCAATAACACTGAACATCTATTTCACACCTACGCTATTTTTTTCCAATTCTATGGAAACATTCCATATCGCATCATTCAGTATTATCTCACAAGCTTTCCGTGCACTGACGATATCCTTTCTATCTAGGCAACCGATATCATAGCACACTCCAAATTGGTCACAAATTTCTCTCTTTGTATTTCGGCATGTTGAATGGAAGAGCAGTAATATCTTTTAACTGACTCCCCCACACACGCACACCTGTGACAGCATAATGCTATTTAACATTCTTTAACTTCGAGTTCCTTCTGTCGCATGCTGCTTGAGGATGTTGTCTCACAACAGCTCAATGAATTCGTTTTTATTCTGCTCACGAGGTTTATTATTCTGATAATTTACGCAGGAATACTACCAGTTTAACATCCATTACATTTACTTGGTCATGCATAGACACTACCAGCAATTCCCTAGCTCAGTAACAGCATCCCACCATTTATTTGATCGTTTTATACTTCATTTCACACCAGATAACTTCAAACTCACTGCTACATGGAAAACTTTTACTATTATAGCAGTCATTACTACTTTCTAACCAAACTGGACTCAAGTCCTCCGTTTCCATTAGCAGAATCCCTCTCCTCCCCTACTAATGGCACTAATATGATTAATACCAATAATCAGAAGCCACAACATATTCACAATGCAAATAAATCAATCCCTTTGTTCCTTATACTTCCGGCCTTTGTATCCAGTCATAATAAGTTATTTCCGAGTATACTCCCTTTATAGATCTCACAACCGTCCTTATTACACAATCTACTCATCAAATCGTTTGCTAATCGTAGCCCTTCTTCTTCAATGATATTTGGTAATATACTAACAATTTTCACTTTCTCACCCTGTATTCTCGCAATGCTTTCATATCTTCTCTCCTACAGAACCTATTGCTACCACCTGTTCTTTGTTTTTCTATTTTTAATTGGAATTGTTATTTTTTTTTTATTCTTGCTCCCTAAAAACCCGATGTAATATTCCAGTGATTAGGATTATTACATCGGGGATGTAATCTTTTATGGGGAATTCGCCATATCAAATAACATCATTCTTTTTTTATAATCGTTATTATCTACTTGATTATTGTTATGTAATATCTTACCAAATTTAGACGGTTTTATTTTCTATTTTAGTGCTTAACTTTCCTGTCCTTTCTCTGTTCCGTTAAACACCTCTTGGCTTCTTCTAATTACTGCGTCGTCTATCTAATAATCTGTTTTAATTTTTGTTCTTCTTCTTCTTGTTCTTATTCTGAATTTTTCTGTTTTGTTTTTATTACCGTTCTGTGTTGTTGCTCCTCGAAGCATGTGCATTCTGGGATCATTTTAAGAAGCTATTTAATATTGTAATATTTAAACAAAAAATAAGCTAAAAAAACACTAAACACTATAAAAACAAGAATACGAGCACTAGTAGCACTATAAGATACTGATCTGTACGAAAAAAAAGCAAAAAACAAAAAGCTAAAACGTTCCTATTTTACAAAAGCGTTAAATAAATCAACCATTTGCAATGTAATTTCTAACCCAAATTAGGCAAAACTTCATTTAAACGAGGTACGTGGTGAGAGAATACTTGGGAATCACTGTTGTACTGAATTTAAATTTAGTGTTTGGAATTGTCATATCCATTAGTAAAGAGTTAGTTCATCATTCTCTTAAAACAACTAATACACAGCATAATAACAAATGATCGTCTGAAATTTCATTATACTGACTATTCTTACATTTAACATAAAACAAAAACAAGTGAATCAAATTCACTTGTTTTTGTTATATGTTAAAGGTAACAAAAACTAGTAATGGATTAGCATTACTAGTATCATAATATTAAACTCCATACAGTAGTGCTTCTTCTTTGACAATAATTTTTAAAATTTCATATTCGCCTAATCCAGCCACCGAAAATTTCACTAAATAGCAACTGCCATCTGCATGAAACATTTAGTTTTAACACGTTTACGTTTCATAATATTAATTACATACAGGAGAGGTCGCAAAGCTTCTAGAACATTAGTACAGTGAGAGAGCAAATAGGTTAGACAGACGGAACCCAATGATGTGATTTTTTTTCTCGCAGAAAACAATAATTTCCTCCAAAAAGATTACAATTTTCAGGTTGTTGTCTTTTGCAGACTATCACGCAAGGATTGGTATTTTGAAAGACAAAGATGAAATTAAGGAGTGTGAGAAGTTGGTTCGATTGGTTTGAAGCTTCACTATCAAGAGATATTGATCAACTGCTGTTCATGTATTTTCCACATCTAGAGTATAGCGAAGTAATGATGGAAGAGGGTTCAGTAGAGCAGTATTTTTATACAGAAAAGTAGCAACCAGAGTCAGAACATCTACAAGAAAGAGAGATAGTGAATGAGAGTGCGGATCATCAATTAAAGAGATCATCCTCTTTTCTTTCAGTTAGCATCGTTAATTTTATAAGGATTTTGTGTAACCCTCTAACTGGGAGAATATTTTAAACAAATAAATTATGAAAGTCACTTACGTTGGAAATGCATCTTTATTAAAAAAAATATTGATCTAGTTTCAAGACCGTTCTCAGTACAAATATTAAAGACATCAGATATAATAGAATAACAATTAAAATTTTAGCGCATGATGCACTATAGATATTCCACGATATTTATTTCAAAAGGAGAGCTCAATTTCAATTTCTTACTATAAGTATTCAAGATTTCCTTGAATTTTATAGTTAGAGATAATAACTAATTAACAAAAATCACGAGTAATATTGAATGAGATAACGTTCCAAAACCAGCAAAGTTTAAGAGAGACATTTTTGTTTCGGTTCGGATGACCAATGTGGACTGCACAACTGCCTTAATACAATATAATACAATCTTGCTAATAAAAATCAATCAGTTACTGTGTAAAACGTTAGTCTTATTCCAATGAATCCAGTGTTAATAAGTGGATATGATGTGAGTGGCAAGAGTTGACATATCAGAATCCAGAATCTGAATATAATCATGATGTTCTTCTACACGTATTTGAGCACAACAGCTTGTTTACCGGTAATAAGAGAAGCTAGATGAGAGAGAGAGAGAGAGAGAGAGATGAATCCTTAGGAGAGTATAAAAAGAATGAATATAGTTGCGAAGCGGACTGCGGAAGATATAAATGCTACTTTAGCATAAACGATTGCTTCACACCGCTTCTCAGAAACACTTTTATATAATACGATATGGTAAATCTAGACATTATTCTGAATAAGGAATAGAAAGACATCTAAAATTATCAATTACTTTGGTGATAATGTTGGGATTGTTGCTATTAGAGATGAAAGAGAGTTCTACTTTCAAACTAGATCAGCAGAGCACAAGATTATGCACGATGCAATAGTTTTGACGACTCCGACTTCTGAGATGGATGATGAGAAGAGCATCAATGTATCTCCCTGAATTTGTTTTATTCGTTTGCAGAATTTTCTGCTCATGTGGCGTACCTTATTATGGGTAGCAGGTCAGCCTGCACAAATACTCCAGAAGAACATCAGAATTGCATCCAGCTTCATGCATCTTATATCGGTCATGCCACTCACGCCATATCAACTAGGTAAAGTATTCATCGGAATAATAGCTTTACACAGGAAAGGAGTTTATTAGAAAGAGTGTATAAAGAAATGAATCTGTGAACCAGATTCATCACCCTAATCTAATCCAAACGAAAATTGAATTCAATCTTTCCCGGTTTTGAGATTTCAATATCTTTTTATCTTTTCCTTAACTCTAATAGTTACAGATGCTGTGTGTGTGTGTGTGTGTGTGTGTGTGTGTGTGTGTGTGTGTGTGTGTGTGTGTGTGTGTGTGTGTGTGTGTGTGTGTGTGTGTGTGTGTGTGTGTGTGTGTGTGTGTGTGTGTGTGTGTTGGTTGGTTTATAGTTCATTTGGCACAAAAACTACAAAGGTCATATTGTGCCATACTAATGGTTACAACATTAGAATTTACAGAATTGTAAACAATATGTCTGTACAAGAATCTAGTTTTACAAAGCAGCATCTCTAGGTAAACAGAACTGCTGCAGAGGACACAGAAACATGCAAGGTCAGAGGTTATTACAGTAGTGCAAAAATAGTTAACAATATAAGTTAATAGATAATATATGAAACACTAAGCCAAGGAATGCAATATCTGCATACATGTAAAATTATAATAGATGCCTTTATAGCAGGTACAAAAATAGGCAAAAAGGGATTATTAAACAATATGCATGGATGAAAATTAAATTTAGCAATGCAGTAGAAACAGAATTTAGAATACATATAAAAACAATTACTAGAAAGTACACAAATAGGTAAGATGTGCTACAGCACTACATGATTATTCGAAAAATAAAGGAGTAAATAAGATGCATACACAAAATGTATGTTAAGTGATGCAGTATCTACGTATAAACAAAATCACTGCAGAGGTTTCAGCAGTACATAAATAGATAACTATAGATTAACATATGTATATACAAAACAAGTCAAGGAAAGCAGTGTCTACATCTAATGAGATTACAACAAACATTATTATACTAATACTTAAAGAGTCAGAAAGGAATTATTGTACAGCATTAATGCATAAAATGTAAGTTTAGCATTATGGTATTTAATATTAACAAAATTACAGCAGGGTGATACAAATATACAAGATCGAGGCCCATGGTAACATAATTCATTAGATTAAATCTAATTATTCATTAGATTTAATCTAATGAATAATATATATGTATAAAAGTTAAGTAAAGCAAAAAATGTATTTACATATAAACAAATTTATGGTCAAATGTGTTTTAAAATGATGTTTTTAAAAAATTAAAAACATCATGTAATTTGCCTGAGTCTGCTAGCATTTCCCTGAGTGTATATAGCTTGGTTAGATAGGTGAAAATTCCATTCCTCTTTCCTGTAAAGTTTTGACAATCTACCAGAATATGATGAATAGTGAGATGAGTGTTGCATTTTTCACACATGGGACGGTCATCAGCTCTCAGTAAATGAGAATGTGTAAGGTGACTGTGACCTGCGGAGCCTAGCAAGGACAACCTCCTCCCTTCTCTTTGTACGTTGACTAGAATGCCAGTGTTTAATTTCAGGTTTAATGTTATATAATTTGTTTGTTGATGTTTCTTGCCATGTTAACGCCTAACTGAGCAATTAGCTTTGATCTTATAAGTTGTCTGTAATCTGTATATGGAACTGTCAAATAGTATGTGGAGAAGGTATGGGGTGATTTAGCAGCTGCATCTGCAGCTTCATTTCCTTTGATTCCGATGTGACTGGGAATTCGGCAGAACTGAACATCTAAATTAAGGATTTTCATTTTGTGAAGCAGGTGTAGCACTTCATAAAGTACTGGATGAGGATTATACATAGGAGATGAGATAACCTGTAAAGATCTCAATGAGTCTGTATAAATTATACACTTTTGGTAGTAGTTTTCTTTTATATGCACAAGTGCAAGCTGAATGGCATGTAACGCTGCTGTATAATTACTGCAGTCTGGCGGGATCTGATCTGAGATAATAATGTCAGGAAACACAGCAGCACAGCCAACAGAGGTATTAGTTCTTGAACCATCAGTATACATGGGTAAGAAATCAGCTTGTGCTGATCTGTGTGCATTAAACAATTGCAGGTAAATGGATGATGAGGTATAAGATTTCTGTAGCTGACAAAGTGAGAGGTTGCAGGACGGTGTGCAAACTTGCCATGGAGGAATGCTGTTATGTTTAGTGTAGCTAATGTTGTCAACATTTATACTAATAACTTGCACACTTTCTTTAATACGCATACGAAAAGGATGTATAGCAGTTTGATATGTGTGATATTGAGCTTCCCAATGCAGAGAGAAGATACTATTCCACGTAGAGTGATCTGGGAGAGATTTTATTTTTAGGGCGTAATTAAGAGACAACTGTTTCAGTTGAAGTGATAGAGTCGGTTCATTTGCTTCTACATAGAGACTTAGAATGGGTGAGGAGCGAAAGGCACCAGTAGCTCTCCGTATGCTCTGATGATGAATGGAATCCAACCATCGTAGGTTACTCTGTCTTGCCGAACCACAGACTTGGGAACCATAATCCAGTTTTGAACGTATAAGTGTACGATAAAGATGGAGCAATGAAGCTCGATCAGCACCCCACCCAGTAGAGTGCTAAAGAGGTTCAAAGTTCTTTTGCACTTTCCTCTTAGTTGATGAATGTGTACTAGAAATATGAATTTTCAAAAATGAGTCCCAAGAACTTGGTGTCTATAGTTACTGGAATAACAGTTAGGTCCTATTCCTAGTTCAGGATCTGGGTGATCAGTACGATTTCGCAGACACTTTGTTCTGTTGAAAACCTAAACCCATTATTAAGAGCCCACAGAGAGACATGATCAATTGCTTACTGAAGTTGCTTTCAATTACCCTCATGTTACGTGAGTGATAGTATATTGTGAAGTCATCAGCATATAGAGCATTGTCTACAATTTGTATTCCACCTATTGTCGGTGCTCTCAGTAGTTTTTCGGAATGTTGTTTGCACATTGTTTCCACGAGGATATCACCAGAACAATTTCTTGACAGTTTTGGGAGGTCCTGCCACTCCTTCTAAACCTTTTTGAATAAAGAAGGGTGACATTTTCCCAATTGATTTTTCACCTGTTGCATGAATGATTAAAAAGGTTGGTACATTTATGTTAGCTGTTCAATGATTGAGTTGATTTAAATAGCAAAAAGGGTTACACTTAAGACAGAGCCTTGGGGAAAACATTGATCTTGAAGATATGGTCGCGATAACGTACTTCCCACTCTGACTTGGAAAGTTCGCCTGGACAGAAAGTTTTTCATAAATATAGGGAGGTGTCCTTTCATACCTAGGTTATAGAGGTCTTTTAATATGCCATATCTCCAGGTTGTGTCATAAGCTTTTTCTATGTCAAAAAAAAAAAACCGAGACAAGATGTTCTCTCTTCAGAAATGCATATCTTATACAAGTTTCTAACCGAACTAAATGGTGTAAAGTTGATCGATGTCTGCGAAAACCACATTGTGTATTGGAAAGAAGACTGTTGTTTTCTAAATACCAGAGAAGTCTGGCTTTAACTATTTTCTCTAGTATCTTACAAAGACAGCTGGTCAGAGCAATGGGTCGATAATTATTTGCTTGTGTTCGATCTTTTCCTGGTTTTGGGATAGCAATGACAATTGACTTATGCAGAGAATTTGGAAACTCTTCTTCTGCAAGTATTCTATCGTATAATAAGAGAAGAAGATCCATAGAAGATGATGGTGGATGTTTTATCATTTCATAATGGATGTCATCAGGTCCTGTCATCAGGGCGAGATTGTAGGAGAGCTCTTGTTATTTCCTCCTTGAAAAATGGCTGATTATATGGCCGAAGAATGTTGTTATTAAGCCTTTGTTTCTCTTGCTTCTCTTTCAGTATTAAAATTCCAGAAAATATAAAGTTGTTGCTGAGATTTTAGCAAAAGGTTCTCCCAAAGTATCTGCAATAGCTTTGGGATCAGCAAGAACACTTCCATTATAGTCTATGGTGGACAAACACTGTGTACTATATCTGCCTTTCATTTTCCGGATTTTATCATACAATTTGTGGACTGGTCATTTGTTTAATTGATGTCGTAAATTGGATCCATGATTGTTTTTTAACTGACGTCTTACAAAATGTGCTTTGGCTCGAGCACACGTGAAAGTTATTAAATTTGAAGTGATGGGGTATCTACAAAATATGCTCCATGATCTGTTTTGATCTTGTTTGGCTGCCTGACATTCTGGGTTCCACCAAGGCTTTGGATAGACTCGAAATAGAGATGATGTTTTTCGGATGGAGGTTATTTCTGCCTGGACAATGGATTCTGTTATATATTTTACATCTTCATTGACAGGTGTTTGACTGACCCCATCAGCATTAAATTTTACAAGATGAGAAAAAGTGTTCCAGTCAGCCTAGCCCATTATCCATATAGGTATCCGTGTGGTTGAACATGGTTCCTGTGAAGACATTGTACAAAGAACAGGAAAGTGATCGCTTCCATATATGTTCTTTTCAACGCCCCACATGAGCAGTGGAAGAATGGAAGGGGAACAGATTGTAAGTTCAATTGCAGAATATGAGCGGATAGGCATATGGAAGAAAGTATTGAGTTTATTATTTAGAAGAGAAAGGTTATTATCATCAAGAATTTTTTCAATGATTCGACCTCGTCTATTAATGTTGGCACTACCCCATAGAGTATTGTGAGTTAAAGTCACCCATCAAAAGTATGGGTTCAGGCAGTTGCGAGATAAGGTTATCAAGATCAATTTCATTTAACTCAGCATTTGGTGGTAAATAAATTGAACATACTGTAATAAATAATCCCACAGAGAATCCAATCGCTACCGCTTCCAGAGAAGTATTAAGTTGGACCGGATGGAAAGGAGTATGACTGCCCACTAGGATAGCTACTCCTCCATGGGAAGGAAACTTACTTAAGACCCATTGGGTCTTAAGTAAGTTTCCTGTAGATAGAAACAGAAAGATTTGTGTTTCTGCAACAACATCTTGATATCGTCAATATTCTGGCGGATCCCAGTTCCATTGTAAAAATGTTCCTATTGTTTTGAATTTATTGACTTGTCTGGTTTTCGAGAGGTTGAGGGCTTACCTTTGTCAGATTTATATTTATCCACTGTTTTAGTGAAGTATGGACGGCCAGTGTCCATATCTTCCTCTGGTAGAGTGTTCAAAACATCAACTGTGTTAGGGTCAGTTGGTATGCTTAGTTTGCTTTCAGTGGGTATCGAGGTATCCATTTTTTCTGTGCTAGTGCCTGGTGGTTTATCTTTGAGTGAAGTCTCCACAATAATTTTTTTGACGTTGATGAGTTTTCATTGAATGGGACCATTTTTGAAGTTGTCTCTGGAGTAAGGCCAGAGGTCTTGTGATTAATGCGCTCAACAGAGAAGCACTTGCGATCGCAAAGTTCAGATATGGTGAAATCATCAAATGGTGGAATAGATATACATGTTTGAGTTGCTATTGGCACTTTTTAGTTGTTACTTTTTCAGCATAAGAGGATCGTAGAACAGGTGTAATGGTGGCTAGCTTTCTTTTTGCATCCTGATATGTTATGTTTTGTTCTGTTTTAATTTTTTGTATCGCTTTTTCATCTTTCCATTTCTGACATGCACGAGAGTATGCTGGATGATCTCCCTGACAGTTAACACATTTAGCTTTTTTTTCACAGCAAGATTTATTATCATGTTCTTTACTACCACATCGGGCACAGGTAGTAGAACCACGACAGGTAGTTTGGGCATGTCCATATCTTTGACATTTAAAGCATCTCAGCGGGTTAGGGGTGTGCATTCTAACAGGACAGCTGAGATACCCTGCTTTTACAGATGTCAGAGGCCTAGGTGTATGTATCAAAATTAAGGATGATGTTCTTGGTTGAGACCAGGCAACCATCCCTGCGTATCAGGATTCACGTCACACCCGTCACTCCTTGATCATTAAACTCTGAACATATCTCCTCATCAGGAACCTCAAGGAGATCCCATTCTGATATCACTCCTCTACTGGAATTGAGTTCTGTGAGGTGTTACTGCAATTTGTATTCCACCTATTGTCGTTGCTCTCAGTAGTTTTTTCGGAATGTTGTTTGCACATTGTTTCCACGAGGATATCACCAGAACAATTTCTTGACAGTTTGGGGAGGTCCTGCCACTCCTTCTAAACCGTTTTGGATAAAGAAGGGTGACATTTTCCCAATTGATTTTTCACCTGTTGCATGAATGATTAAAAAGGTTGGTACATTTATGTTAGTATCCGATATCTTTTGTTTCTTACTTCTGTTTCGATATGCTGTGTCTATATTATCAGTACTTGGTTGGGACTTTGTTAGGGTCCCTGAAACATCTGAGGATGAAGAATTCATATTCAAGGAATTTTTAATTCGGCGCCAGAGCTCCCCACCCACCACGGAGCCACACATGGACGCCCACTACCCGGTAAGCAAAGACTGCGCTCAGGAGAGGAACGCCAGGGTTACCCTGGACGCTATACCGGCACTCCAGCAGATCTCGGATTCCGATCCTGGACCATGGGTGAAAGACTTACTGTAACACCGGTGACCCTTGCAGGCAAGCCCACTAGCCGACTGATCTTGACTGGGACATACAGGACCATCCGTCTTGCCGAAGCAGGGGCCAAAGTAGTGCAAGACTACCAGAATCCCCCTTTCCGAATGTCCACGGGCAGCACCGCACAACAAACACGGGAAATTCTGGAAAAATGATAGTGAAAAGGATTCAGAAGTAGCGCAAAGGATACGCAGGAAGAAAATCAAAGAAAAAGAGGAAGAATGAAAAGGACCAGTACCATCACTGGGAGGTCCCCTCAACCACGAACAGGTGTCCCACATGTGTGTGTGTGTGTGTGTGTGTGTGTGTGTGTGTGTGTGTGTGTGTGTGTGTGTGTGTGTGTGTGTGTGTGTGTGTGTGTGTTCTTCCAATAAATGTTTTCAAAATATCGGACATTTACTCCTTGATAGAGCTAGATAATCCCGAAAACTCTACTCTATATAAATATGCTAATATGCAATCGAGTTTCTCCACGAAACAGTGTTATGGTGGTTGCCTTACAGTGAGCAAATAAAAATAATCTGCTACTTAAGAACCTTTACAATGATTCGTGACAAAATGAAAGTCTAGCATACACTGAAGGACAATGGGAGTTGTTTTATATCAATTCCTTATCACTGAAAGTTTGCAAACCTATCGTATGTTTAACACCGTAAGTTGGACATATTAGATAATCCCTGTTCCCTTGCTATAGAGAGTAAGCATGTAATTAATGAAGCTTCAAATATGCAAGATAGCGTTCTTATAGCAGTAAACGAAAACAATATATCAGCTAAAGAATCCCAGACATCAATATCACACATTTTGATTAGTTAGTTGGAGAGTGAGGAAGAATGCTTGTTGGTAAAATATAAACTCACTAATTATTTTTCGAACAATCATTTTTTTTTGACACGTTTAATTAAAAAGTGATGGGATAATGCCTTCGGGAACCGATAGGGAAATGGGTGATATATCTGAAGCAATTAACAATGGAGTAGCATCATTGTAATTAAAGGTTCAGTATTGCTTTAGAACTTTTTTTTTCAATTAATATTCATATTAATAACTGATAATATTACTATCACTTGTAAATCAATTTACAATTAACAATATAATTACCAATTGTAATAATAGCTTTACGTAATTATATAAATCAAGTGGATATCAAATCCAGCATTATTTGAAAGCCGAAGGCAGAAACCATAGGAGTTTCGTACGAACTTTGACCAGAGAGCTTACGGGAATACACTCGCCTACATTTACGAGTTGATCTAGCGCTGACCTTATAGAAGACATGATCGCTTGCCCAAGCGTCCATATATATTCTGGTCTGGTCTCTAAGGAGAACCAACCAGTTTGAAATAGCTGTCAAGCCAGTGAAACCTTATCAAAATGGATCACTAGAAGGCGAATATATGGACGCTTGGGGAAGCGATGATATCTTCTATAAGGTCTGTGCTAGGGCAAATCTCAAATGCCAGCGATTGTATTTCCGTAAACTCTCTAGTCAAATTTCTTACGAAACTCTCATAATTTCTGCATTTGGATTATATATAATGCAGGATTTAATATCCACTTGATTTATATGATTTTGCATCACCGAAATGAAGCCTTTTGTCTCTTTATTTTAGTAAATGCTTTACGTAATAATTCCATGTATGAAGTACCACTGACCATGATATTCTTCGGAATAATATCAAATATGATAAAATAGTATTTATCAATATAATTTTGATGTAAGGAAAGTCCCGAAGCAGTACTACTACTACCAAACGTAAATCATAATGACTGCATTACGATTCAGAAAGTGTAGAAAACTGTGATCCTTAACTGCTTGAAATATTTTTTCCACTTTTTTCCAATAATATTAGCCTAGATCGTTCTAAATGCATGTGACTCTGTTGACTATATATTAATGATATATTAATACCGTGTAATTTATATAATTCATTCAGGCTATAGAAATGATAGTCTTTATTAATAAATTTAGTTTACTTTGGTGTGAGAGTGTTTATAAATAACAATGACGTCTGGATTCTGGACTCCAGTCCAACACTTCAACGTTGTTTTGTGGAAACCAGTCTCGAACCCGCAGTGCAGTATGGCGTGAAGCATTCTCGTGCAGAAACATGCAAGGGTCAATGCCGAAGTACTTGCACAGCGTCGGAACCATGACATTGTCCAAGATGCCCAGATAGCCATCAGTCGTCATAGTTTTCGGCACGTGCACAAATGAACCAAGCTCCATCCAAATGAAGCATTTCCATATCGTTACCGAGTCTCCACCAAACATGATAGTTGGAATGATGCAGTCCTGCCGGAATCCTTTCCCGGGTATTCTTCAGATCCACACACACCACCATCAGAGTGAAAAATTTGCATGCGTGATTCTTCACTCCACGAACCTTTTTCCAATCATCTACGTTCCAGGAACGGTGTTAAAGACACTTATCCAAACGTCATTTGGCGTTGAGGGAGGAGTGATGTGTGGCTTGTTCGCAACAGCTCTGCCGTGTAATCTAAGGTATGCAGCTCTCTGCGAACAGTTCTCGTGCTTACAGGTGTCCTTGTAGCATTTTCCAGGTTGACCGCGAGGTCCGGCGATGACGACTTGGAGATGATCGATCTTTCCGAGACAGAGTTCGTCGTTCTAGGTCAGGAGTATCGGTGTTTTTCCAAGGTGTTTTCCTACTGTGGTAGCCCCCTCAACTTTCTGTCTGCTAACGATATAAGCAGCGGTGGATTTTGGTATTCTGAGACTGGTAGCAATGTCACGCACAGTAATACCACTGATGTGACACCTAACTACCATTCCAAGTTGAAAGTCTGTTATGTTCAGTTGAACGTTGTATCTTGACATCAAATACAGTGCAAAACAAGCAGCACATCTCAGATTTTATTAACAGACTTATGCACACATATCCTGAATATCTGCATGTGGTTCGTTTCGAAATTTGCATGGCACGCAAAGTGTCCGAATACGTTTTCAAAGTAGTATTTAATACGCATTCTTTTAGTATTTTATCGGAAAAAAATCTTATATTTCTAATGCTAATTCTTCTAATTCTTTCTATTTCTATTTCTTCTAAGTCTTCTGTTGTATTAAATTGTGCAGAACTGCTTTTTATATGAGGTATGAGCTGTATTTTACTATGCGCAATGCAATAAAAGTTAACCGTTACAAACAAGTTAACACCTCTTGTTTTCCGAAATATTAACAGAGAGTATATCTTTCTAAGGATAACAGAAAGAATGCAAATTAATGAAAAGATAGCACACAGTTTCTAATACAGCACCAAGAAAAATATTTACCTTTAAGAAATACTTTGAAGATGCGGTTAATTCATTCTCTTGTACAAGGAGCACATTTGAAAAGAAAAGGTTCTTTGAATTATATTTGTGTTGTGATGTAACTTTTGAATTGTGAGGTCATGTCCTTCTTGATGATTCATTTATTGCTTTTAGTCGACGAACTTAGCTTGATTAGATTAATTTACTAAATTTTTGTCCACGCAATCCTGTGATTTATCTCTAGTACAAAAATTTATATTTTTTGGATCGTTATTAGAGTTCGTTTTAGTCTTTAAAGCAGATTTATTTTGAGAGTGTGAATTAGAAAGATATCTTTCCAGTCCTGAAAGATACTTTAGGTGCAAACTTTGTTTGCTTACACTTGGATAATGGATTAAACCAAGTATATAATTTCTCGGTATCTTTAATTTATAATATAACTAAGCGAAAAAATTTCAACAAGGTTTTTCAGCAATGTCACACAGACATGTACAGTGGCCCGAACCAAACTATAGCCGAAAGATAAATATTGGACAGCTGGAAGCAAATACTTTCATGTGCACTTCATATTGGGAATTATGAAGTGCCAAATTGGGAAACTGTAATTATTAATTCTTCGGAATATTACATAATGACTAAAAATAAGCAAAATGAAATACTTTTAGTATTCAGTTTGAACATATATCTCCTAAACAACGTCAAAACACAGAACTCTTA
Organism: Typopeltis vanoorti; assembly: GCF_054136105.1. Classification (NCBI taxonomy): domain Eukaryota; kingdom Metazoa; phylum Arthropoda; class Arachnida; order Uropygi; family Thelyphonidae; genus Typopeltis; species Typopeltis vanoorti. The sequence continues at coordinate 83,207,567 of NC_143556.1, read as the reverse complement.
TCTTAGTTATGTTAAGAGTTAACATTTCATCTAAAATGTGTTTTGCAAAGCTGGCAATGAGCAGAAGGGAAAAAAAAGCAACTTTCTCCGAATGACAACGATGTTACAAAAATAGTAATATTGCCACAGTAATTATATAAAACTTCTGTAAGAAAGCACATTTGCACCACACTGACGAATTTGTATGGACTTGGTTGGTGATTGCAGTTCTGAAGACGTTCTCTAGTCCCTTTTAAATATAAGAGGATTTTACGGGAATGTAGAATATTCTATTTCGAAATGAATATTAACTTTGAAAACTGAGGATTACTCCGAATATTAAGCCAACAATCAGCTAAGCAGGTGTTCCGTGTTTTTTTTTGTTTTTTTTTTGGCATTTGGATTAGGTTTTGGAAGAAGCATGATAACTGAAAGAAATCTGATCTACAACTCGAAGGTGAGCTGCATCTTGCTGCATTTTGTACATCAGCTTAATGTACAGAACAACAATAAGTATATTGACTGCCTGACGCGTGGAATCCATTCATGTATTTGTCTATATGTGTTATTCGATCACTTTAGAAATTGTTTGATTTTTGTGTGCGTGCGTGCGTGTGTGTGCGCGCACATGCGTGTCATTGGGTGCTTTACAATAACTTTTTGGCAATGTTTTTATTTTATTTTTAATAACTGTTTGCATATCTATACTTCCGTGTGCACTTCTGCGTTTATTTCACCATGTTCGTTTGTTCGTTTATCTTATCGTACGTGTGCATGTGTTTACCACATGTTTAGTATTTTGTGTGATTATTGTGTGTGTGTGTGTGTGTGTGTGTGTGTGTGTGTGTGTGTGTGTGTGTGTGTGTGTGTGTGTGTGTGTGTGTGTGTGTGTGTGCTTGCGTGCGTGCGTGCGTGCGTGCGTGTGACGCTAAACGTTTTGCAGAAATGTGTTTCTTTTTATGTATTTTTATACTAATCGGTATTGTAAAAGGATTTAAAAAACCAGTAGCATATAAGCCACATGTTTGCATTGTGTGAATGTCATTATGTGTTTGTTACTCTAAATTTTGAGAACTGTGTGACCGTGTAAACAATTATGACTAATTTCTCAAGTCCTGTATTGGTTATTATATTTTCACACAAAAAGACTTCAGAATCTGTAGCACATCTGTCCTGTATGGATGTCGCTCTGATACACCGCGTGAGAACGTTTCCACAAAAATCCCTTTCATTTTGTTTGTATAAAATATCTTTCTTCCCCAATTTACCGAAATGCAACCGATCTCTCTCTCTCTAATGCTCGCCTATTCTTTTAAAAAATTCTGTTTTCTTTTTTTTCTTCTTTTTTTAAGTTGATTTTTCCTTTGGTTTTTTATTTCATTTTTTTAATTTTTTTAAAATTTTATAAGTATAAATTAGAAAAAAATTTAATTTCCTTAAATATTATTTTCTCCAGCGCGGATAGCCTAGTGGCTTTGCGGTTCGCAACCATATGCCTATGGAAGGAGTGTCCTAGGTTCGATTCCTGTCGACGACGTGAGGAGCTTAAGGATCTTCCTCAGCCATAGTCAAGTTACCCGGTCTTGGGCGTGGACAGCAGGTTTTTTCCACCAGTTTATCTGGGGTTTTCATCCCGCAAGCATGCAAACCGGACCCGTGAACACACAGGCTACAGTCATAAAATACGGAAAGGAAGGCAACAGGAAACCACCTTGAGTCACTATCTCCCTAGTAGTCAGCTGAAATCCTCTCAAGAGAGGAAGCCACATGATCAGATCATATTATTTTATCTCATTTAATTTCCAAATAGAGAAATCATCTTTCGTGGAGATAGTAACTTATACTACACCAACTTCACTAACCAATTAGGCAGAGATGCCAGGTTCTTTATTAACACAGTAATATTACACAAATGACTCTTACACTAGCATAAAGTTAATACGTATACTACACTATAGATATTTTGACTCACTCATTGCGTAGTGGTCATTCTAAGTATATTGTGGACGATCTTTATCCTTTAGTCAAGTGAGGAAATTCAATCTAACGTAATTTCTTCTCCCATTGAGCACCCCCCCCCCACACACACACAAATCATTACCACTCTGATTCTAGTGTGGTCTGGCATATAAGTGGGATGATCGCAATTTCTCTGTTTCATAGGTTCTTCGATAGGATTTTAATCTTCTAATCAAATTTTTCATTCAAATTAATGAATGCAATTTTGATCATTACGAAAACATTCCATCTCCATTCCACCTTACCTTAAACTTTCGTTCGGTATCTAAGTTTTCGTTATCCAAGAACTATGCCAACACTGTGCAACAGAATAAATTATACTAGACAAGAAATTATATTATGGTTTTAATCCTTTACCTAAGCATAAGCAAACAAAGTTTTCATATGAAGTATTTTCAAGACTCGGCTATTTGTGTGCAGAAGCTTTTGACTTCATTTCATGTGCCTCGGTATTGGATAATGCACAGCACACTTCCCTTACCGTTTTCGATCGTAACTGAGGACTCATCAGTGGGAGCTAGACCTATGAAGATACAGGATAGTTTGGTGGTTCATAATGTATAACAATTTACATTATGGAAAGTGCATTATGTGCTATGCGTTATGGGCTGTAGATGAAAATAGCGTAAAACGAACAGGCTCTACCTACTAGTAGCCTTATCGTAAAAATAATTCGCATGAAAATTTGCACAGGCTTTGATAAAACACCAAAACAATAATATAATTTCTTGTCTGTTAAAATTTTCTTTCTAAGCATACAGGGAAAAAAAACTTTTTATTGTTCAAGAAATAAATTGGGCGTACCAATTCACTTTCATCGTAAGGTGCATCGTCCTTTTAAGTTTATATCCAGGCTTGAAATAGTTGCATGTAAATTATCATTTCCAAAACTGATTTTGAAAGTCGAAAATGCAGGAAACTTGTTTGATATCCAACTAGGATTCATGCTTTCTGTTCCTTGTTCAAACATTTTGGCTATATCTTCTTTTTAGAACTCTACTTCCAACATTTTTCATTAGGAAGTGTTTACTGCATCTTTAGGGATTGAAAAATACAATCTCTTAGCTTCTTAGTTTACATTAAAATCAACAGCACTGATATTAATCTTGGAAAAAAAATCTTATTACAATTCGAAATATGCAACATTGAATTATCCTGATAGATTTTTCGTCAGAAAGAAATCTGGGACCTTTCTGACATGAATATCAAAAACAAATCAAATTATATGTCGCCTTTTTTATTCTCTGTAAGAAACTAGTATCGATTCTCCAGGCTGGAAATGAGTTCATATATAGCCTAAATTAATTACAATCCGATTTATCCCGCTTCAGTTCGTTCTAAAATCAGGTGTAAACCATTAAACTGAAATTTTATAATCAAAGAAAGCCTCTAAACTATTAAACGATGGCTAGAATGAATTCCACCATCGATCAACTATACTTCTTGCTTATATCAAATCTTTGGACAAATTCTAAGGAAATATTTTTGGAATTCTAAGAAAACCTCGTATGTAATTTTAAAGGTGCGTTACGTTGACCATGATTTACCAACTGAATTACCACCTTTTTATTGGTAGTATCATTGCACATCATCATTACATATGATAGTGGTGGTGGACGGATTATTATATCTCAAATATACAATCACTACTTCAGCCACACTCTTCGGTAAACCATTTTTCGGTGGACCTCTGATGACCTTGTCAGTTCATTCCAGCGGTAGTAAAATCGAATCCTTTCTTATTTCTCACCACAAATTTCCTAACAACACCTAAATCTTTGAATAAGATGAGCATTCTCTTCTTTCTCAGGATAACTAACATTCGATCTTTCTTTCTGTGAATTGCATATAGCAAATGCTGCCACATCATAGGCCAAACATTAGGTTTTCGTTTTCTCGAAAGACATTACATCAGAACAGCTATTACCTCTGTTATAATCTCAAATCCATCCACGTGTAGACTACCGTGTCAAACATTTGGGACAGCGTCCCTAAGAACTCTCCTAAAATTTTACTTGACTTTACTTTACTTTGCTTTAATTTTACTTTGCTTTACTTTCAAGAAAATAGCAATTAGATTAATAATGTCCCAATCTTATCACTTCACTTCCTTTTACATATCAATTTCTTTTACATAGACTTAAATGTCTTCAAAAATATTAATGATCATTTCCCATCAAAATTTGCATCGATAATTATCCTCTCTCTTATACACATCTAAATCTGTTTCACATATTTAGCAGGTATTCATCGCCTTCTTACAGTTCCACATTCACAAAATATTTTTTTCTTCATCTTCCTTTATTTGTTTAAGGAAAAAGAGTATAGATTGGTTTTTGTAATAGTCTTTCCATTTATGTATTTCCTAACGAGCAGTATTTCCTACTACTAACAAATTTCTTCTTTTTTCTTAAATTTTTGTCCATTCACCATATTAATGTGCAGTGTGGCGCAAAAAAGGCAATGCTGATTACAATGATATATGTTATGGAGTAAACGGGTATATTAACAACAAAGAAATATATGTTTACACATAATGATATATACATCCACAACTATTGATGGATTCTTGGTCGATAAGCATTAACTACAGTAGATTTCTTGCTCGAAATGGGCTCCATGTTTCAAGACTGGTTTCCTAGCTCATGCGAAGGTTCTCTGTCCTCTTGTAAAACAAGAGTTGAGACATCTGCTGGACATATCGCATAATTTCTCCCTTAGTTCATAAAGGCTTGAAGGCGGGAATGGAATACCCATTCCTTCAACATACCCCAAACGAAGGCATCAAGTGATTTGAGATCAGAAGAACTTAAAAGGATACGGGAAATCTGTGAAGGTCGAAATGCGCTTCTCAGGGAATTGTTCTGTTAAATAGCTCCAGAGCCACATGATATGTGATAGGTTGCTCCGTCCAGCTGAAATACTTGTGCACGAAATGAAACCTTTCTTTTCAAAACAAATCCCATGCAAATTCTGGGTGTACAGAACTAACACATTCATGGTGTAGCATTTGCCAATCAAGGTCACCGTTACATCACCCTCTTCAATGAAGTAGGGTCCAATTATGCCATTGCCGGAAATCGCACACAATGCGGTGACCCTCTCGCAGTGAAGAGGTTTCTCTTGGCAAATTCCAGTCTCGAGAAACCAAGAAACCTGTAAGTTCGTCTGTTTAATTGATCTCTTAGATAGAAACGCTCTTCGTCCGAGAACCAGACATTATGGAGGATAGACGAATTTTCATAGATATTGGACCAGCACGTGTGGACAGCATTTGCGCCGTGCAACATAATCCGTTGTTGTGAAATACTGACCCACCAAGCATGACGTACGAAAATGCACTAAACTCTTTAAGCATTCTTTGTAGATACTCTCCATCCCCCTCAGTATGCAAAGTTTTACCGCTGTTCGGCGTTGACTGCGTTTCGGAGACTAACACTTCCTCTAGCACATATCGGCGATTCTCATTTGTTTTAACAGGTCGTGGTCTCCCCAAATGCCCTTTGCATTGCGGCAGAATACTCCCGGTACATCGGATTCTCTCAATTAAGGCAATGATGCCACTATTGCTTGGGGAACGCTTACGGAAACGACGAACAAACTGCTCACAAAAATGTCGTCGGCTTGGACCATTTGCTCTACCATCTGCGTATAAACGAAAGTAATGGAGCATTCTCAACAATAAATGTCTTTTCTTTCAAAGTCAACACCATGGCTATAACTAAATGGAATAGCATCGACAACATGTGCTGCACTAACGCGGATGTTGAAGTTCACTACTTTTTTTTGCGCCATAGCGTAGTATTGGTTGGAGTGGAATTCAAAACCGTGGATCGTCTGTTAATGGTCAATGAATCTGGCCATAGAGACAAGGTGATATTTGGGAGGGAAGAAGTATTGTAGTTGTTATGGAACACTTCATAAAGAAAGCTATTCCAGGGAATATATAGAAATGAAATAAAATAATAATAAAAAAAGCAAGTTTGAAGGGTTTGTAGTTAAAGTGTTAAAGGATAAGGTGAAGTACACCCCCCCTCAGTGGAAAGAAGTCCATGGAAGCGTACAAGAGATATTAAACAGAAATCGATCACCTCTTAGATCACGATTGAAGAGTATCTGTCTCTGGTCGATTAGCCGAAATGGGCTATTCTAGACAGCCTGGACGCACTAAAATCAAAACTTCTAATGCGAGTTTTGAAAGAAAGCTTTTGATAGAATACACAGAGAAAAACTATGGAATTGTATAATGAAAAATCAAGGATGTACATTACATTTGTTACTACCTATACAAAGTTCATATAGAAAATACAAAAATACTAAAGTTGAGTAATAAATTAAGAGAAGATATAGTGGCATACAAATCACTCCTTCAAAAACATACGAAGGAAACAGAAGAAATATATAAAAAAAAAGAAATATAGCTAAATCCATAGTACAGAAAACTCACCAAGATTCTTGGGAAGACTTATTAATAAAATAGAAGACATAGCCTACGAAATATTAAGGAAATTAAACAACGAAAGAGCTATAGCACAAATCAAAATGATAAAAGAGAAATAATGGATAAAACTTTATAAGAATTTACGGTATGTAAAATAATACTAAAGACCTTAGACTGATATTGAACCAATAAAATTAGAAGAATACCTAAAAGAAGCAATAAAGGTGTCAAAAAATAGAAAATCAATCGGATTAGATGGCATAAATACAGAGCTTTAGAAATATATATATATATATATATATATATATATATATATATATATATATATATATATATATATATATATATATATATATATATATATATATATATACATATATCTGTGTTGTATATTTGTAAAATATATACGAATTCTCTACAAGTTTCGCCAGCAGTTCTGTTTGGCTTCTTCAGGACATGTCTAACGGTACATGGAACTAACGTTTGCTAAGAAAAATGAAGAATGGAGTAACACACTCAAATAAATTAAAACGACGCCTAACATCATAAGCATGGAACGTGGTGTATCAGTCATTGTTTATTGAGCACGTTATATAGTTTTGAGCGAAGTGAAATTCTGGTAAAGCTGAACGAACTTATTAGGCTTTTGCCGATGTCTTTCAGAATCATTCCTTGATTTCTGTTTAGATTTTATCCCGCGCGTACCACGGCTGCTTCTTTGAACTTTCTACATCGAAAATCCTCTTTTATATAGGGCATGGATCTTTTATCCCAATAAATGGTGTGGTTAGAGATCGAGAAGCGATGAGCTAATCCTGAAGTATCTGTTCACGTCTCCTACATGTTCTTTTTTTCGAACTTCCAGGCTTCTCGATGTTTTCCCCATGTAATGGAATCCACAGGGACATGGAATGTTATATACACCGGCAAAGGTATTTGAAGAACGCATTACTATCCTTTCGTGATTTTAAAATATCGCGTATTGTCTTGACAGGTCTGAGAGCAATTTGACGTTGAAAGACTTAAGGAGGTTGGAAATTTTTGTTTACACTGAGCCTGCATAAGGGATGACGATGGACGATGTAAAAATCTGTTGTGGAGGGTTTCTATGAAGAATCGTTTTGCTTATATTTCTTGGGTAACCGATGTTTACTAGAGTCTGAGATATGAGAGTGAGTGCATCAAGGAGATCTTTTTCTTTTAAGATAATGTTGGTCGCTCTATTCTTAAGCATATGAGTTTCTGTGCAATATGTTGAGTCGATTTGAATTTGAATATATAAATAAGAAAAGAGACAGGGATGATTGTAGGAATTATTGAAGAATAAGTGTATTAGAAACAGGTTACAAAATTTACATCAAAATCCTGAATAAAAGAATCAGAAATATTGCAAACAATCTACTCTCAAAAAAAACAACAGTTTCACACATAGAAGATCATGTATAGACAATATTTATGTGCTAAAATAAATTATTGTAAAAAAAAAGACGAGAATTTAATGTTGAGACTCATATGGTCTTTATAGATTACGAGAAAGCTTTTAGTGAAATACGCAGAGACAAATTATGGAATATAATGAAAAAACAAAACAAGGATATCCATTACATTTGATATCAGTTATACAAAGTTTATACAAAGGTACAAAAATGCAGTTACAGTTAGGTAATAAATTAACAGAAGAGATTGAAATAAATCAGGATGGCAGACAAGTAGCTTATCTCCAACTCTATTCAATATATATATATATATATATATATATGAAGATGACCTTCAAAAATCAGTTTACGAATTAAACAAAATAAGGTAACATTAATAAGGCAACAATTCAAAAATTTAACATAAGAAAACAAAAGTCATGGCATTTAAGTGTCGGAATCATGTTAGATCAAAAATAGTTATAGAAAATAAAATAACAGAACAGATGACACATTTTAATTATTTGGGCTGCATAATAACATATCTAAAAGATATAGATGAAAAATAAAGAAATTCTAGACAATCGGTGGAACAATTAAAAAACAGTAAATAATAAAATAAAAATTAAATCAAAAGACGAGAAACTCAACTAAAGGTTTATAAAGCAACTCCCATCTGTTATAACGTTGAAAACATGGATGGTTAAAAAGAAAGATGAAAGTAAAATACAAGCTGCAGACATTAGGTTTAAGAACAATTAAAGGATGCTCAGAACTGGACCATATAAGAAATGAAGACATCAGAAAAGTACTAGATATATATAACGTAAATGAAAAAAATCAAGGAATATACAGAGAAATGGAAAGAACATCTATCTATAGAATGATAACACGGCTACCGAAAGAGGTGGATAGATATAGGTGGATAGAGAGAGAGAGAGAGAGAGAGAGAGAGAGAGGAAGATCAGTGTAGTCGGACATGCAAATGCCTGATCCTTGAAGAGAAGAAGGAGAAGAAAAAGAAGAAGAAGATGAGAAAAGAGAAGAATGAGAACGACAGAAGGTCTTTTATTCATAGTAGAAAGACGGTTGGAGCCAGAGCACAGCTCTGGAGTATTTCTGAGTTGGAGAAATGCGAAGCGAGGAAACAGCTCAATAAAGAAAGAGTGATCGACGAAAGAGAAAACTAGGTATCCAGAAAACTTGCTATCGGTTAATTGGTAACATAAGTTGGCAATTAATTGAAAATGAGTCGACTATAGGCTGAATCCAATTATCTGGAAAGAGAGAAACAGTCCAGGCTTCAGAATCCATTCCATTGGATGTATTCGGAGTTGGGTGATGAGGGCTAGGAGATCATGTGAATCCCATATGAATTTTGACACATGGAAGACCCTATCATATTGCTCTAAGGTGTTGAGAAATTTGCTGTTGAGGACATTTTCCATTATTTAAGAGGGGTGGGGGCAGATCAATAGTTTGTCTTCATTTTTGAATGGGCTGAATATATTGTTCCTTACGTATTATGGCACTGATGCTAGCTAAGTACATAACAATGTAGAGGGAATACAGGATGGTTGTTATTAGTTAAATAGAACAACTTTAAAAATATCTATATAAATACTAATAGGAGTAGACCACTTTTTGGAGATCTGGTTTATTTAAGATATTTTTAATATCTCTGTGGTACAGTACCAAAATGAGATGTCTACAATGATAGAAATAATTCAGTTTGGTGATGTATGCAAGATTTGGGTGGAAATGACACAGGAGAACTATACTGTCTTTTGGAGTTGAGGTCACAAAGATCTCTCTCTCTCACACACACACACACAGAGAAAGAGAGAGAGGTAAAAGGCACAAATTTTCTGCATTTTTGCATCTTTCAAAGTCAGATGTGCAAGTTCCTTTATAGGTGTGTGTGTGTGTGTGTGTGTGCGCGCGCGTATGTGTTCATCCAACATATTTATCTAGAAATGCCTATATTTGTGTTTTACCCTAATTGCATGTATTTACTATGCTACTTGAGAATTATATATCTTAGTTTGTATTTTAAAGCAATTTTCCCTGCAATTTAGTACTCTGTTTTACAGTTAGAGTTAATTAATATTTACGTAAGATTTATACTTATAAGCAAAGAAAGATAATCCTCTCTTGTCTTCTTCTTCGGTCATATACACTGCAGAAACCTAATATTTGATGGCAAGGAAACAAGACTAAAATTGCAGCCATAGTTTTTAGTTTTTTCTACTAGAGATAAACATAATTAAGGGCTAGGGCGTCTCTCTCTCTCACACACACACAATCCTACGGTATCAGTAAGATCAAGAAATTGGTCATTAACTGAAATCTATGAAGACTCTTTTGCATACTCTCAGGTTGTTCATAGTTTTCTGGAATATTCTATGCCAGGATACGTTGACCAAGTATTACTCTGAAAGAACTCTGCATTGGCATTCAAATTGCTTTCAAAAAACATCAAGTGGCAAAGAGAAAAGATCCAAACTTAGAGAAGAACATGCTTGCCTTTTACAATTTACAAATCCTTTCCTTGGCATTTAGAAAATAACTGCATAATTAATCTACAAGAATATGCTACTTCTCTGTTTTTATGACTCCATCTTAGTTATGATAATTTTTAATCACTGTCTGTGGCCTGTTGATTAATTGATAATTTTTATTCCATTGCCTGTTTCTGACATTACAAATGCGGATCTCTTCATTTCCTCGTCATATTTCCGAAAAAATATATTTTAATACACTTAATACCATGTAACAAAAAATCTACCTCGCAACTTTAAATAAATAGAAAAAAATCAGAGATAAATAGAAAAAATTATGACCTAAAATATTAAAAGAGTGAGAAAAAAAGTTTATGGTAATCTACAAAATTTCGAAAATTAAAATTAAGAGATTGAGCGAAGAAAGTTTGCCAATTTTCTATAATAACTCATTTAAAATTATACCATTAAAATTAGATATGCGCATATCACATAGATACTCGTAACTATCGTTAACAGTTAGATTTTCAAACAGTTGTACTTATTTGTTCAAAAGTAAAGGTGATTGCATCTTTTCGAATGCCACTTTATTCTATAAACAATATGCAGTTGCAAGATCTATTTCATTTTCAAATTCTCCCTAAGTACATTATTTAAGGACATAACACATAGTGACAGCTACATCTATATTTAATTCCGCTTCTGATCACCTTACGTTGCAGAAGTCCCTTGTAAATCTAATTAAACGTGTTTTTCACTACAGGTGATAAAGTAAAGGAACAATGCTTAAGAATACTATTTATTAAATAAATATTGGACGCGTGTCAATCACAGTTCGCAGACATGATTCAGGATTTCAGCAATTTTCTATACTATACGAGATACTATAATGAAATACTATACGAGTATTTCAGATATGAACCGAAAACGAATGTTAGTAGTTTTCGAATTTAGCCTTGCTCAAATAAATATTCGGAAATCATTTTAAAATATTGCTTAGGTAATTGAATATGTTGTAAAGTAATTGCATTCTTCAAAGGAAGCAGTTAGTATCGCTTTAGACCAAAGTTTATAAAAATTGGTAAGCAGCCATCCTACTTATCAATATCAGTAACTTCAGCGCACTCATGAAACTTGTTGTATAAGCGGAAGTGTTATAAAGAACAAGCTGCTGCGGTTGTTGTCCACAATAAATAGATTATTTTATTCTACAACTAGTTTCTTTAGCTGTATGGTACTATTCCTGAAGGCAACATCTTGAGTCTAATATTAAGTTATCATTTTGAGTTCTTAAAGACAACTTCACCACATCCCTTCCTGGTTGCATTAGTCAATGTTTTTTTTTTTTTTTTTTCAAATTTTGTCATTGAGTCTCTAAGATCTGTTTCTTGTTTTTAAAATCTTTCAATTTTGTTTTTGAATAAAATTTGCACAGTGTATATTTGGGTCTACAGTATACCTTCGGAAAGTTCTAAACTTTGATTTTTTTTTAATTTCTTAGATATTTTTCATTTCAATATGAAACTTCAAAAGATATGTTTCGGTGATTACACCACATTTTTTATTATTCAGTTATACAAAACACTGAAATAATAGTTCCCGACAAGTTTCGTAAATCGTAGGATTTACATCTTCAGGGGGTAAATAGTATAACTTAAAGTTTAAACAAGAGAATTAATAAATACAAATCATAACCGTCTGGCTATTCATAAAACTCAAATAACAGAATGCAGATATAAAACGTTATTGACGTTGAACAATACTGGACGATATCACGTGTTCTCGTTCATACAGTCCGAGCTCAGATTGAGGCAGATTTTTTATTAGAGCTCTCCACACTTGATGGAGAATTAAACCTTGATTTTTATTGTGTTGGGTTGGGTTTTTTAGCATATTAGCAGCTTCTTTAAATTTTCTTATATAACTGTTGTTTTCTATGTATGACATCGTCTTTTTTTGCCAGAGTACATCGTGTCCAGTGGAAGTGGTATGGAAAGCAAGACCCGTTTTTTGTTCTCTTTTGTATTGTACGTCTTTTTGGTGTTTAGCCATGCGTATTTCTCCAGATCTTCCTGTCTGTCCTACATAGCAATGTGGACGATATTTTCATCATATTCAATGGAACAACAGATGAACTTATCAATTTCAAAGATTATCTCAACAATTTGCACAACACCATAAAATTCACTTTACTTTAGAACAAGAAGAAAATAAAAAACACTTCCTTTTCTGGATATTCTATTAGAAGTTAATGAAGAATGTAAACTCTCCTTCTCAGTATATACGAAGCCGACAAACACTAGAAGAGATCTAAATGCAACCTCACACCACCATCCTTCACAAAAAATAAGCTTAATTAAAACTCTTCGAGACAGAGCATACAATATCTCCAGCACACAATAAAGATGTAATGAAGAACTAAAATACTTAACACAAATCCTCCAATAGAATGGATATGAAACAAAAACCATCAAGAGAATCCTTAAAATGCCTCCAACTAACAACACAATAAAACAGGATTACAAAAACGCAATCTCGCTTCCTTATATTAAAAATGTTACATATAAGCTAGCCAAATTAATGAACAAACACAACATAAAAGTAGCCTTCTTTCCTATGGGAAAAAATCTCAAGATTCCTACATCCACCAAAACACCTAATCATCCTCTTAAAAACCAGGAGTCTACAAAATCCATTGCTCTTGCGGGATTTGCTATGTAGGACAGATAGGAAGATCTGGAGAATTACGCATGGCTTATTTCTCCAATACAAAAAACGGGTCTTACTTTCCATACCACTTCCACTGGACACGATGTACTCTGGCAAAAAACGACGATGTCATACATAGAAAAACAACAATTATATAAGAAAATTTAAAGAAGCTGCTAATATGCTAAAAAACCCAACCCAATGCAATAAAAATCAAGGTTTAATTCTCCATCAAGTGTGGAGAGCTCTAATAAAAAATCTACCTCAATCTGAGCTCGGACTGTATGAACGAGAACAAGAACACGTGATATCGTCCAGTATTGTTCAACATCAATAACGTTTTATATCTGCATTCTGTTATTTGAGTTTTATGAATAGCCAGACGGTTATGATTTGTATTTATTAATTCTCTTGTTTAAACTTTAAGTTATACTATTTACCCCTGAAGATGTAAATCCTACGATTTACGAAACTTGTCGGGAACTAATATTTCAGTGTTTTGTATAACTGAATAATAAAAAATGTGGTGTAATCACCGAAATATATCTTTTGAACCAATTAGCCACAGAAGTCTACGCCTGCAAATATGAAACTTATTTTATCTTGCACAGAATTGATGGTGATCGCTTCCTTTTTCAAATTTTCTGTGTACTATCAATAATAACACAGCTAATAAGACATTTCTTATGTTTGTATATTCTACTCTGCTCACCATTTGTTTCATGTACATCTTTATTATAGAATATGATGTCAGTGTGGGCTAACCATGTTCCGTAAGAATTCTAAACAGAATTTCGATAATTATTCGCTTAGCTTTTATATTTTGTCTCCTCCTTTACCTAAAACATTTCAATCTTCGTGAAAATGCTTTTGTTGTTTTTAAAACATTTCAAACAACATTTGAATAATTAAATGTTAAATGTTAGCGTAATTATATATATCTGCTAACATACCAGTATTATATATTCTTCTATAATATACAGGTAATAATAAAAGAAACAAATGCATATATTTGTGTTTTGAATCAGCGGATTCCTGTTTATCCATATGAAGTCTTGCTTTCATTTGATCGAATATTCACTTGTCACATGATGATTATAACGCTCCAGTTCGTTACCAATTCTTTAATGTTTTATCAATTTTCATCAAATAAAAGTGATGCACGCATTCCGAAGTCATCAAAATACAAGCAGTGTGATGATTTTACATGGAGGAATTAAAATTATCAGAATTGGCTTAACTATGGAAGATTAAATATCTTAACAAAAGGAAGTATAAACATACTTACACGTGGGTTGGAGAGACCTGGATTTCAATTCCGTCCAGAATGTGAAGTATTTTTATAAGGATTTTTAAGAGCTACAGGTGAGTTAATCATTCTCATACGGCGACGGAAGGAATTTTCCTACCCGAATGTTTCGTTTTTAATCAAGAAAAGCTGACAATGTGCGGAAAAAATAAGTCTCTCACAACCGGAAAACAGGTCAGGTCCGTATTCACACACATAACCACATATCAACAGACATATAATACTGTTGAAAGTTTATTTTTCACTAAGTTAGACTATAATAAATTTAGTTTAATCCTTTATCCCAGTGAGAGCAAACAGAGTTTGCGCCTGAAAATATCTTCAGGACTGAATATAGTGTTGTACTATCTTACCTGGGTAAGTAACTAAATTTATTATAGTCTAACCTAGTGAAAAATAAACTTTCAACATCTTTCTCTAAATCCAGAGTAATTTAAAAAAAAGGTGGCAGACCTTTTGGCAAATCCTATAGGTAAAGATGACCTTGCTACTGCTTCTGCCTGGTATCTCCAACTCTGGGCCTGGCTCCCACTGAAGAGACCTTAATAAAGTTCGAAACTAGTCTGGGTAGTGGCCAATCCCTTAATGCATAACAGTATACATATCCACAAGGAGATGTGTTTTTGCATTATGGGAGATACTGGGTTAGGAGTGTTGGTATCTTGCTCCACCTTTGCTACGAGTTGCCTTGGTGTTGCACTACTTACCCAGGTAAGATAGTACAACACTATATTCAGTCCTGAAGATATTTTCAGGCGCAAACTTTGTTTGCTCTCACTGGGATAAAGGATTAAACTAAATTTATTATAGGCATATAATACTATTGTACAAGGAAGACAAAGACAACGGGGAAACCATCTTGTTCTATAATAATTCCCTATTGAAAGTAGAATTGCTATCCAACCATCAATTGGGTTGAGGAAAAACACACAGTGAATAATCAGAACTCTCTATTGTTGAAAATATTGACTTATAAAGACAGTGAATTAGCGATTCAATTACAAGTTTGCGATACGTCTTTGTTTGACTGACTGACTGATTTTCCCTTTCAGTCGTTTCGGACCGTTGGTGACTTTGTAGGCATTGCCCACAAAGTATTCCTGATGAGAGTTTTACACGGCAGTTCAATACTGCTTTCCCCAACCACCCGATTTTATCTGGGCTTGGGAACCGGCATTGGCTGAGACGTATTCATGACAGTAATCCATATGTGTTCAAGGGGCAGGTTTACCTGTTCTGGGGGAAGAAAAAGCCGAGTTTCCGGGTGAAAAAATCCACTACCTCCGAATGAGACCGGCTGACTCACCTTTAGTCGAAAGAGACTAGATAAAGGTTCCGCATGTCACTGACGGGAATCGAACTTTTGGTCTTTCCGACCAAAGGGCTTCGTCTATACTGACTGAGGGAGGCTTTACGTCTTTGATTGATTCACAGATATGGACGTCCTAGTTCTGAGAGGTAGCGAGATCACTGAGATGACACAGAATGTCACTAGAAGTATTTACCTATTGTGCTACACCACAAATCAACAAAAAGTGAAACGTTAAAATGCAGAGTTTATGACGCATGCATTTCAGAAGAAATTTGAGTGAAGTATATTAATAGAACGAAGGCAATGCAGTGACACTTTCCTGCATATGCTTTTGATATCACGTGGGGGAGGGCACGTTTAGAAAATTTTCAGGATATCAGAAAATAAGACAGAACTGAGTTTAGAACATTATGCATAATGAAGTGTCAAAACAAAATGGGCGACTTGAAGTTTGAAAATAGTAGTATTATTAGGCTAATACTAGGTGACTAATACGAGATTGGTAAGCTACTCTAGATGCTTTAGGTCAAGCGTCCCATCTTCAAAAACATATGTTCTGAACTAATGTTCATGAATAATGGTTTGAATTAAATCTGAAAAAAGTGCAGAAGTAGTCATATCACTAACTTGAACAATTTGACTTTGTTTCAACAAATACTATAAAGAAAATGATGAAAAAGACCAGAAATACTTATGCATAGAAGGATGGATTGACTGGAAACATTCTAACCAAATTCCCTAAATACTATACAGTGAAATGTGTTATTTGGAGGCGAAGTAAGTGATGCTAAAATGAAGATAACACTTCTGTTTCAAAGACCAAGCTGGAGAAATTTTTTTGGGAGAGGGGGGGTGAAGTAGTCAACATTAATCGTTTGATATTGTTTTGCAATGTCAAACGATTTTGCAATGGATATCATGTTTTCTTCTTCTCAGAAAATTTTATTGGTGTTTACATCATTCATATTGGTATGTGCTGTGATTATTACTGTACATTACATATCAGGATTACCACCTACACATTCTCCAGGCAGCCCTATGCATTAGTGCATTACACTGTCATTCTAGAAAAAGCAACAAAACTACGGAACATGGTATAACAAGACTGTTATTCAGGCGGTAATTAAAACAGAAATGGGTAAAATAATGAAGATTTTAAAGAATACGTGGAATATCAATAATAACTAATTCTCCATGAAATTTGTACTCAGTATTTGTCCATTGAAGTCTCTTGAATTCTCACAGAAGGTCTCATTTGGTCGAAGGAAAACCAATAAACGTAAGTCTAATTCTGGCAGGCTGTGTCTGCAACGCATCATCATATTATAACATATTTTAAGATCTTATGGCCATAATGATACAGAATTTTATTATCATAAGAAAAGTGATCAAAATATAGAATTAATTTTAATGGAACATTATATATTTTCAACCTAACCTCAGAGAATAAATGAGCATATATGTCCATGCAATAAACAATAGCCGCAATTAAAAGATTCTTATCCATTTCTTGGTTTCTTGGGGACGCAAGATATTAAATGCTAAGTTGTTATAGGAATTCAAAGTAACTAAACGACGCTATTGCAGTTAACATTAACTAGCCTTGTTTAAAAAAATTTAAGAAATTTTAAGAAAAAAAAGAGAGATAATAAACCTTTCAGAAACTTCGCTCAACAAGAATGAACTGTGCCACCCAAATGTTCTGATATAAACCCACGTGGGCAGAATTTGGAGAACATATATCAGGAGAAAATATTGTGGAATTATAAAATATATTTTGTTAATAACCTATTAACTGATGACACTTTGTACGATACAGAATCTACAACGAAGTCGTAGATACGACTTCTGAGTCTAATAATCTATAGCTTTCTAATAAAAATAAAGCGTAGAAGAAAAACAAAAAACAAAAATATAAAAATGTGAGGTATTATTAAAATACTTTAGCGTTAAGAAAAAAAAACCAAGTGAACACTTTTAAGAGTGCTTAAATACGATTTTCAAAAATACGACAATCAAAGTCACATACACGACTCACTGACATAAGCAATTCACCTCTTGGTTTCACCATTAATTTGAAATAATTTTAATGATAAAGAATAAATAAAATTTATCTGTAAAATATCAATGTACAGTAACTATTTGGAATATTTAATAAGTTCAGCTATAATATTTAATAATACAGGCCTTAGTTTTATACCAAGATCATTCCATTACAAAGAATTTGACATACACAGTTTAGTAAAAATACTATAACGACTGTTATAATATTTCGTAGTCTTTTTCGTAGTACCCCTATCTTACTGTCAAAACTGTCGTTAAGCCTCTTGGCATGTTCCTTATAAGACCTATGAATATTGCAAAAGGTATACAGCACCACGTTGCCAGTAATGCATAGATCTGTGGGTGTTAGTTTTGGAAGTTCAAAAGTGGAAATATTCGATCAGATATCCCGTGTAATCCCATTAATCTGTTATGGAATTCCAATCAGGCGAATTTGATCCACCGCGATAACACTTGGAAGTCATCGTATTCAGTTGACCACTCTGGAACGAAACTGTCAACGTGAAACAGCGCATTATCCTCCTGAAACATGTCTCCGCCATCTTTTAGTAGTAATTATGAAGGGGATATCTTGTCAGCAACAATAGATAGTTGCACATACCGGAGAGTGAATTAGAAACCTTTATACAGATATACGTGAACGTCAATTACGCAGAGTACATGCAAAATACTTCGTCTCGTTTTGTCACCACGTGTTCTATGCAACTATTTAAGAATGTTGATGGTCTCAGTAATCTATAATGGTGTTGATCAGAATGGGAAAAACAAAGGATCCCGCAGAGTTCGATAAAGGGCTTATGTGAGTGTGTGTCTGACTGCGGTCAGGATTTTGAAAACAGCAGAGCAGATATCTTTCTTAAAAGGTAAGATATCCTCGGTTTTTAATCAGCGGGAAAATGACCCACATTGCTCATCCATGAGATGTAAATGTGATCCATCGCTGAGAAGGCTTGTACGTACAAAGAGAAGTTCCTGTGTGCAGTAACTAATCGAATCAGTTAATGAAGGCTCTTTCCGACCCATATCTCACCGAACTATGCTCGGGGAATTGAAGAGGATCGGTATTATAAGTCTCACGCGTATACAGAGACCACTGCTATCTGGGAAGAAACGGAAAGTTCGTGTACAGTGGTGTCAGGAACATCGTGACTGGACACTACAAGACTTGAAACGGTCATGTGGGCGGACAAGTAATGGTGATATTGTTCTGTACCATAGTCGGCAGAGTTTGGCGGGAGTCGCATGAAACAATGAATCAGCTTTGTAAACACAACTAGAGATTCTGGAGGTGATGCCATGATATGGGGAATGTTCTCTTTCGTACGAAACAGGTCCCCCTTGATATTGCTGGAAGTTCGGATGTCCTCCATGGAATATCGGAGCATTGATGTCGATCAAGTCCATCCGGCAATGTTCACTTTATATCCAACAAGTGATGGTTGTTTCATGGACATCTATGCCAAATGAGATATGTGCTATAACTCATTTTTAAGGAGGTGCAACATGGTATTAAATAAAGCTTTCTATTCCAGTAGCCGATATGTGTACTTCCTAGCATTCATAGTACAGTCTTCAAGTTTCAAGGGTCCAAAAACGTTCCCAGGAAACGACTCCACTCATAATTCTACCCTCTCTTGCCTCTTTCCGTAAGACCAAGAAGCTGGGGTGATGTGGCATACGTCTTTGACTTACTTCCACTCTTTGACTAGTTCCCTATACCCAAACCTTTTCAGAAGTCGTTCAGATTACTTCCTTTACCCATGTCAATCAGCAGCATTGAATAGATAGCATGCCATACACATCCCATAGCATGTATACTGGCTTTATTTCGATAGGAGTGCAACTTGGCCGGATGAGATTACTATTTGTAAAATATCAGGAGCTGGCATAATATTTTGCCTGGATTGTGTAGAAGGAAGAAATAAATGGGCACTATAAATGGACGGCAGAATCCTTATTACGGGAATATATTTTAATCAGTCTCCCTAACCTCAAAACATGTTCTTCGGAATTTGTACTATTGGGTTATGGCGTAGAGATAAGCAGGATTGTTTTTCTTGTGATAAATATACATAACAGTTTTGAGGCATTTTAGGTATCAAGGTTTCACACCAGAAGATAAAAATTACCTATTCCATTTAAAAAAAATGCAAAAAAGAAATAATAGGAAGAGAAATAATTTACAAAATTCTAACTTTTCATTAGGAAGAAGAAAATCATATGTTACTGCTTTCGGTTATGCAAAGACAAGGGACTTGAACAAACGTTCTTAAAGTTTATCTGTTTTATTCTCAACGGCGTAAGGAGAAAGAAAGAAAGAAAGTCAACTCCATCTAAATTTAGTAATAAAAGTAACTGATATAATTCTTGAACATTTAATCATCGTCTAGCCAAAGCAACTGCTAGCCGGCTCCAGCACACCAATGTATATTCCTACACACATACATGCGCATTAAAGAATCAATTTTAAGCAGCCATCTTTTGATATTTTAGCAGATAAATTTTCATTAAACTATACGTTTAGTTTGAGTTGAACAATACCACATGTATGTAATAATCGAGAATGTATTTTAGTTATTACAAGTACTTTCGTAAGCGAGTATACGAAATGCGAGTCGCGAAAGAATGAAGTGACTGAAAATTATCAAAAGTATTCGGACACCACTCTGTAATTCGTAAACTGACGTCTAGATGTCACTACGACCACACTTACCGGTATAAAAGCAGGCACGGAGCTGCTGTGTGTTGTTCAGTGATAAGAAGTACGATCAGAATGGGCAGGTCAAGGGAGCTCAGTGACTTCGAACGTGGACGAGTTATTGTTCGCTTAATCAGTAAGAAATCTGTCTGAGACATTTCAACCCTCTTTAAGTTGCCCAAGTCAATAGTTGGTGACGTGATTGTGAAGTGGAAACGTGAAGTCACAACCACAACAAAACCACGGTCGGGTAGGCCGTGTTTAATGACAGACAGGGACCGTCGAGCGTTGAAGAAGATGGTTCGTGGAAATCGCCAGACATCGACTGAAACAAGCAGCCGGGAGTTCCGCAGTGCTACTAACTGTCCAGCCAACACCATGACCGTGAGTCGAGAGTTAAGCGGAATGGTGTTCCATGGTCGAGCAGCTGCCCATAAACCAAACATTTCTCCTGTGAGCGCTAAGCGCCGCCTGCAGTGGTGTAAAGAGCGACGCCACTGAACTGTGGACAACTCAAAACGTGTGATTTGGAGTGATGAATCATGCTTTACTATGTGGCAGTCCGATGGGTTGGTCTGGGTGTGGCGAATGCCTGGAGAACGATTCCTGCAAGCCTGTGTAGTGCCAACAGTGAAATTTGGAAGAGGTGAGATTGCAGTGTGGAGTGTTTTTCACGGAATGAACTTGGCCCTCTCGTAACACTACACAGAAATCTAATTGCGAAAAGTTACAAGGACATTTTGACCCGTTGCGTACTGGCTACGGTAGAAGATAATGTCGGTGATGACTATTGTTTGTATCAGCATGACAATGCTACCTGCCATAAAAGCAAGGTCTGTGAGGGAATGGTTCGTGGACAATAATGTTCCAGAAATGGACTGGCCGGTCCAGAGCCCTGACTGAATCTCATAGAACACCTTCGGTCTGAATTAGAACTTCAGACCACAACGACACATCACGAACTGTTCTGGCTACAGTTCTTCAGGAAGAATGGGCTCTCATTCCTCCAGAGACGTTCTGACACCTGGCAGAGAGTCTTCCCGGAAGAGTTAGAGCTGTCATAGAAGCAAAGGGTAGACCCACATCGTATTAATGCCCGCTACTGGAAATAACTGATTACATTTTCGTGTAGGTGTCCGGATACTTTTGATCAGATAGTGTATAAGGCAGGATTGTCAAAGTGTTGTGGAGAATATAGCGGAAGCAGTGAATGATAGTGCACAAAATACGAATGAGAGTTGGAAGTGGTCGAAAGTAATAATGCGGATGATGAGATGCTAGTGCGAAAACAAATTGCACGCTTGCGCAGACTCCCTCACAGTGCAAAACGTGAACTCGGGCGACTGGAAAAACGATTGACCTGTGTAGGGAAGGAGAAGAATGAAAGAAAGAGTGAATTGGAAAAGCATAAAAGCGAGAGAGATTGGTAAAAAAGAGATAGTATTGTATGGGAATTCGATAATAAGAGGTGTACTTAATGAAAAAGTGACGAAAGCATGTTTTCCAGGTGCGAAGATAAAGGTTATTAGTGACGCTGTAAGTATACAGAAGAATTGAGTGAACGAGTTGATAGTATTGGTTGGCACAAATGATATGAAAGGTAAGAAATATGAAATGAGTGAAGATATGAAGGAGTGGTTATTGGAAGCAAAAATGGAGAACATGAAAGTAAAGATAGAACAGAACTGAGAAGAAAGGCCATGGTTGCCAATAAATCAATGAAAAGATTGTGCAGTAGGAATGGTGTGCCCTTTATTGATGTATGGAGTGATGATGGACGAAAGGACTTATGAATGCAGGACGGACTACATTTAAATAGTTTTGGAGTTAGATACTTGGAAAGTATGTTGTTTAATGAGAGTGTGGTAGTGCAAAACCATGCAATTATGGATATTATGGAGGATGAAATAGAGATATTATGGAGGATGAAATCAAGCATGTGTCTAGCCACCCCTGTGATAAATGAGGTTGTGTATATTAATAATTATGCAATCGCGAATGGGATTTCACAAGTCTTCAATTTGAAGGTTAGGTGATGACATTATACAAGGGCAACTATTGGTACAATGGAATATTGAAATGCACGTACACGAATGCAAAAAGTATCGGGAATAAGGATGAGGAGTTTTTTGGCATTGATACGCTCCACTTGGCCAAACATTATAGGCATCAGTAAAACTGAAAATGATATAATTACAGGGATAGAATGTAACGGTGTTAAATTTTAATTTAAGATAGAAGGAACAGGACAGGAGATGGGATATTGTTGATTATAACTGCAGAATTACAACCAAAAAATTAGAAGTTAATGAGGATTTTAAGTTTGAGGGAGATGGTTATTTGAGGCTGTATCTGTGAGATGGAGCCAAATATGACAAACTACTTTGTTACGTGCTGCTATAGACCGGGGGGGAGGGGATCCAAAGAAAGATGTAGACGCCATGTATCGACAAATTAGCACAATGGGTATAGGCCGACGATTATTATGGGAGACTTAATACTAATAAGATTGGAGAGAGTAAAATGGGAATGGCAAGACTGAAGTGCGAATTCTACCGTTACTAAGGGATAATTACATGAAACAACATGTTATAGAGGGTGCAAAACATCTAAGAGTGTTGGATCTGATAATAGCGTCAGAAGATGTACTATCCATAACCAAGGTCTGCCTCCAATTGTGGGAGAGTGACCATTCGATCTTATTCTGGGAAGTTGCCAAACATTGGAATTCTCTGTCAAGAAGGGGGTTTATGTTCAGCTATAAGGCTGCTGATTATGAGAGACTCATGAGTCATCTTGTAACACTGCCATGGCTTGAGGAGCTACAACGAAAGAATATCAGTAGTTCGAGCAAAGTGACCAGCGATTGCTTGAGAGTAGCAGTATCAGACTGCATACCCAAGATCAAGAGGATAAACCAAGTTGGAATTAAGGGGATGAGTAGACATACGCAGCAAGAGCTGAAAAAAAACACTATGGAGGAAATATAAAGAAAAAAGTGACCAATATACTCATGAACAGTACAAAGTGCAAGCAGGAAGGGAAGCTAGAATGGTATTGAAGGCCAAATTAAATTATGAGAGACAATTAGTTGAAACAGGCCCAACTAAACCCAAAAGAGTTTTTTTTCATAATTTAGCAAATAAGAGGAGAAATGGCTATGGTCGAATGAATTTGAACAGTACTCATGGTAGGAAGGTGACTGCACGAAAAAAATATTTAAGTTGCTGAGTGATTATTTTCCAAAAGTGTATCATGCATGTGGCGATTTTACAGTTGCTGATGTTACAGAGATAAATAATCAGCATTAAGGTAGATGAAATGGAGGTGTTCAACATCTTAAAAATATGAATGTGAACACAGCGGTGAGACTGGATCGCATATCAGCTTATGTAGTACGTGAATGTACAAGATAATTGGCATAGACTCTGACGAAGTTATTCAATCTATCTCAGCTCTGACAAAATCCCAAGGGAGTGGAAAGAGGATAAGATTAAAGAGGGTAAGTACCATTGCATAAAGGTGGTGGCTCCAAGACAGAGGTGGCAAACTACAGACCAATTAATATATCTGGAATGGATGGTAAAGTAGATGGGGATTGCGATAGTCTATAGCGGATAGCATGGTTTTGTAAAGGGTAGATCCTATATTAGTAACTTATCACATTTTATAATAAAGTGACAGCGGAAATGGATAAAGGTAATAGCTACACCATCATCCTGCTCGACTTTACTAAGGCATTTGAAAGCATACAACATGGAAACCTATTACAAAAACTAGAGAAGATGAGAATGGATACGAGGCTAGTAGCATGGATAGGGGTGGCTGACGGACAGATACCAGAGTAGTATGTGGCGGATTGGAGTCTAGGAGAATGATGGTGACTAGTGGAGTATACCTTAGTGTTCGGTACTAGGGCATCTATTCTTTAATTTGAATATCAATGACATAGGGAAAGATTCATGAGGGGATATTTATTTTGTTTGCTGATTATGCAGAACTAGGGAGAGCAATAGTTGATAAAGGAAATGCAGATATCCTACAGGATGATTTAAATAAATTGGCATTATGGGCAAAGGATAATAATAGCCAATTTAATGTTGCAAAATGTAAGGTTATGCACTTCGGTATGAAAAGGTTGCATATGATGTACCATATTAATGGTATTGGATGTGCAGGAAATTGATATGGCTAGGGAGTTGGAATAATAGTGGACAAAGAGTTAAAATTCAGAGGAAATATTGCAAAAGTTGGTTAAATAGAGAAGAGTGGAATGTATACGAGGCTAGCAGCATGGATAGGGGGTGGCTGACGAACAGATACCAGAGTAGAATACGGTGCGTTTTCATTGAGTGTTTCAGTTATCTTACATTGGCTACTAAGGTGGCGCTCTTTTTAGAATTATCTGTTATTGTTTATTTTCCCTTCTATAATATAATCCTGTGCTGAAGATGCCTATGATATTAAGCTGAGTATTTTACAATAAATACATTTTTACTTGAATTTCTTCCGCTTTTATAGTTATTATGAATATTTTATTCTAATATTATTGATTTTCTATCATATTCTTATATTCACTTATATTATTTTTTTTTTGTTCTAAGAGAATCCTTCTTAAACATCCACTTTTTTAAAATACCCTCTGACAGACTACAGAACTCATCCCTGACTCCAACACGGTAACAGATCAGTATGGCCTTTCTAAATCCATTCCACATGCATTTAGAAAGTCCATGTCAGCCATCTCATACTCAATTCGCATTCTGCCCTCGATTACACGTTGACACAATGATCCTGTGGAGCCATTTGATTTTCTGCACGTGCAGTGGATTTATTTAAATGCGATTTGTGTTATTTAAAATGATTATTATAGTAATTTGTACAGATAGATCTTGCAGGAATCTCAATTAAATTAACTGATTGACTAACCGAACTGCGTTTAGGAAACATTGCCAACCAAACCAATACTAATTCGAAAATATACATATTATTATTATTATTATTATTATTAAAGCATCCCTAGCTCACTCAGTATAGACGAAGCCCCTTTGGTCGGAAAGACCTGGGTTCGATTCCCGTCCATGACGTGAGGAACCTTTATCTGGTTTCCTTCGACTAAAGGTGAGCGAGGAAGTCTCATACGGGGATAGAGCGTTCTTTCACCCGGAAACTCGGGTTTTTCGCCCCCCCCTCGGAACAGGAAAACCGGCAGCCTTGAAAAAACACTAATTTACATTTATGAATACTTACAACCCAGTCATAGGCCTGATTTGTCAGCTATATGCCGGTCATAAGCCCGGATAAAATGGTGTGGATTGAAGAAAGCAATGGTGAACCACCCTGTGAAAATCTCACCAAAAACACTTTCTGGCAAGTGCACTTGCCTACAAAGTTACCAAGTTAGCATTATTCTTATTATTAGCAGTATATGTTAGTATAAATGAAATGAAAGTTGTATCAGAACTTTCGAACATTCGTTTCTGAACTTTCGTTTAGTACCAGAATTCTCTGGCTAGAAAGTTCGATTGCAAACAAAATGGTGAAGCCTTCATTCATTTTTTTCTTCATTCGTTTATTCGTTACAGGATAATTAGAACTTATCCTCTGTTGAATATCATATTTCTAGTAATTGTAGAGACTAACATACCAATAGTGGATGAAAAGCTTTGGATCTTATAATTTAATTTTGATTTTAGCAAAATAACGCCTATTTCAACCCATGTCATGAAAGCTATGTTACAACAAAATTATGTTATAATATTAATTTTTACAGGAATTCGTTTTCAAATAAAAACAGAGACTCCATAGCTCAATCGTTATCCATGAAGCATTTTCTTGAAACGACTGGGTACGAGTCTTGACTACCCACGTGAGGAACTTTTATTGAGTCTTTTTTAAAGTAAAGCTGAGTTAGCCAATCTCATACGAAGTAGGAGGGATTTCATCCCGGAAACTTGAGATTCTAATCCCGGTTTGGCTGTTTCGAGGGATTTCCTGAACACACATATCTACAGACATAAAATGAGTACTATTAGAGAGAGAGAGAGAGAGAGAGAGAGAGAGAGAGAGAGAGAGAGAGAGAAAATGGCTACCGGATGCGTTAAATGACTAAATGCCCTATTTAGAAGGCATTTAGCTAATGTCTCAACCCTCTAAGGACGGATGGGAATTGGGTGTGAATTAATAGATAAAAAGTAAAAAAACCGAAAACATGAGTTCTTCAAAAATGGAACAACAACGACAAAAAGGAAAAAATAATAATAATATGGTATGTGTGTGTGTGTGGGTGGGTGAAATTTTGTAATTTAATAATAATAAGGTTGTAATTTACGTAAAAATAAAAGTAAATGATTTTCAGTACTTTGGTTCCTACATCGATACTGTAACAGGCATAGTGAAAAGAAAGCACAAAGTTCTTCGATTCCATAAAAGTCTAACTAACATCTGGTAATCCAATCTCCCCACCAGAAATATGCAAATTCGTCTGGACAAAAACCACCGATCAAGCTATATTTATATATGGTCTTAAAAAATGGAACTTCACTACTCAACGAAAAGTTACTATCATCAATAGCTTTGGGATAACATGTCGTCGAACAATACTAGGATATGTATGGCAATATCACATTCCTAATACTGTCATTTCTTAAGAAATCCAGCAAAGACCACAAACAGAAACAATTCAAAAAAGTCAACTGAGATGGTTGGAACACCAACTTAGACATCCACCTTCACCCATTTTCAATGTTCTTGCTCTCTACAGGCCAATTAGGATGTTTGATGCCTTTATAAGGGATCTTCAACTGAATGTAAACCTGACGGTCTCACATTATTATTATATCTTTCCACTAGGAGATTTAAGTCGATCGAGGGTGGTAACAGAAGGAACACTAGTTATCTAAATGTATAATTCCATTTTGATGTACATATAATCACTACGAAATGTATTGAGATGTGTGTTGTGTTCAGATGGAGACTCCTAGAAAACATATCACAGTCATAGTCAAAAAAATAAACTAAATAATCAATATTGAAAGAAAAGAAAGACGGAAAAAAATTTAACAACAAATATACCATATACTAATAATCATTACTCTAACACTACTTTTATTTAGATATAACTATTTAATTAAGTAATGTCTAACATATTCTTCTTCTTCTTCTGCAGCTTCTCCCACTTAAGTGGGGTCACTGTTTCTTATGAGTCTCCTCCACACATTCCTGTCTTGGGCTGTCACCACATCCAAGTTCTTCATCTTCAAGTCCTCTTCTACCAGCTCCCTCCATCTCTTCTTTGGCCGCCCACGCTTCCGCCTTCATTGCACATCCATCTGCATGACCCTTCTTCCCACATATTCGTCCTCCCTCCTCATCACATGACCAAACCATCTCAACCTTGCCTCCTGTATTTTCGCTCCTAAGTTCGTAACTTTCACTGTTCCCCTGACATAGTCATTTCTCAGATGATCCTTTCTGGTCACACCGCACATCCACCTAAGCATTCTCATCTCTGCTACTTCCATCCTGCTAATGTTATTTTTCCTCAGGGCCACAGTTTCTATAGCATATGTCATAGCTGGCCTCACTACTGTCCTATAAATTTTGCCTTTTAGATTGATCGGCACCCTCTTATCACATAACACTCCAGCCATCTCCCTCCAGTTCCTCCAACCTGCTTGTATCCTGCATCCCACTTCCTTCTCACCTCCTCCATCTTCTTCCACTGTCGAACCCAAGTATCTAAAGTCTCTCACCTTCCTGATGACATTTCCTTCCAGCTCCAGGTCTGACTCCTGGCCACCGCCCGCAACACATATACTCTGTCTTACTTTTGCTCAGTCTCATACCTCTCTCTTCCAGTACTTTTCTCCATCTTTCCAGTTTAGTTTCCGCTTCTTCTCTTGAATCTACACACAGCAAGATGTCATCTGCATACAACATTGTCCAAGGTGCATCTTCTCTCACCTCCTCTGTTACCACCTCCATCACAATATTAAACAGAAACGGACTTAATGCTGACCCTTGATGCAAGCCAACTGTTACTTGAAAACTTTCTGTCTGTTGCAAACAGGTCCGAACACTTGTCTTCATATTTCTGTACATTTCCTGCACCAACCTGACATATTTCTCCGGCACCTTCTTCTCCCTCAGACACCTCCAGACTTCTTGCCTTGGCACTCTATCGTATGCTTTCTCCAGATCAATAAATACCAGATGTAGCTCCCTTTGTTTCTCTCGATATTTTTCCATCATCTGTCGTAACCCAAAGATAGCATCTGTTGTTGATCTACCAGGCTAGAAGCCAAATTGTTCCTTTGCAATCTCCACCTCCTCCCTCAATCTACCATCAAGAACCCTTTCTAGGATCTTCATTGTGTGGGACATCAACTTTATTCCTCTGTAATTTTTACAGTCTTGTGCATCCCCTTTACCCTTGTAGATGGGAACAAGAGTACTCTCCCTCCATTCCTCGGGTATATTTTCCTGTTGGCAAACTTTCATGAACAGGTCCCACAGCAGGTCAATTTCCTCTTCCCCCAGTGCCTTCCATGCCTCCACTGGAATTCTGTCGGGGCCCACCGCTTTTCCATTCCTCATCCTCTTCATGGCCTCCGTCACTTCCATTCTACTGATGTTCTGCCCCATCCCCTCAGAAGGCTGCCCATCTCCTCTGTGAGTCCTTACATTTTCCTCATTCAGAAATCCCTCAAAGTATATTTTCCATCTGTTTCTTATGTCCACATCCCTCCATAATACTCTTCCTTCAGCATCTCTGATCTGCCTCACATGTAAGATGTCCTTAGCTGCTTTATTTCTACATTTCGGTAGTTGGTAAATTTTTCTCTGACCTTCCTTTGTTTCTAATTGATCATACAGATCTTGATATGCCATGGCCTTCGCCTGTGCCACAACTGTCTTGGCTTCTTGCTTTCTCTCTTTGTACACCTCTCTGTCCTCTTCCACTCTTGACTCATCCCACTTCTGCTTTGCCTTCCTTTTAGCTGTCACTGCCACTTGTACATCATTATTCCACCACCAACCCTCCTTCTGCTCTCTAATCTTTCCAGATGTCTCACCAAGCACCTCGATTGCACAGCTCAGGATTACTTTTGAATTGTGTTTCCACCAATGTTGTACACTTTCCAGTCCATCCGAAATCCTCTCTAACACTCTATCTCTAAAACGATTCCTCACACTCTCTTCTTTTAAGCGAAACCACTTAATTGTCTTCATCCCATGGCAACCAGAAGTTCTTATCTTCGATCTTAATTTAAAGTCTGCGCACAGCAGTCGGTATTGTTGTGCTACTTGATCTGTTGGAATTACCTTACAATTTGTCACAACCTTAAGATGTTTTCTTTTAGTCAAAATGTAGTCAATTTGTGAGCTGTTGTTACCACTTCTAAATGTTATCAAATGTTCTTCCCTCTTGAAGAAAAACGAGTTCACAATTGCCAGATCAAACGCTACTGCAAAGTCCACAACCCTCTCTCCTTCCTGGTTCATCATTCCCACTCCATGGCCACCATGCACACTTTCACAGTCTCTATTCTGTCTTCCTATGTGCCCGTTCAAGTCTCCTCCGACAATCAGCATCTCATTTTCTTCCAATTCCCTCATTTCTTCATCTAACACGTTCCAGAACTCATCTTTTTCCTCTGCTGTACAACCAACTTGCGGGGCATATGCACATAATACGACCACCCGCTCTTCTCCAAGACCCAATTTCATTCGCATGATCCTGTCGTTCCTTCTACCCACTTCCAGTACTTCACCCTTCATTCTGCCACACACCACAATTCCTACACCATTTCTTCCCTCGTTATTCGTTCCAGAGTAGAACAATTTAAATCCATCTCCCAGTTCCTTTGCCTTTCCCCCTTTCCACCTTGTCTCCTGCACACATAAAATGTCCAACTTCCTCTTCCTCATCATGTCTGCCACCTCTCTTCCCCTTCCAGTCATGCTTCCAACATTCAGTGTTCCCACTCGCAACATCCTCTCCACCTGCTGGGCTCGCTTCTTTAACCGCACCCGCCCTTGATGCGGTAGCCCTCGTCCACTTCTCACAGCTGTAGGGCGATGTGGCTGCGCGTCGCTTAAGGGGTACGCCCTAGCCCTTATATCGTTTTCTCTTCGACTCATAATCATAGTTTGAGTTGGCACTGAAGTTTTACGACCGGATGCCCTTCCTGACATCAACCCTCGCATTTATCCGGGCTTGGGACCGGCACCTATTGAGGCTAGTTTGCCTCCTTTGGTGGCTGCATAAGACGAAATGACTTAGCAAGATAGGAAAGACTCACCCCTAGCCCTCGAATACTCTAATAGCATCAGGGGGAAGGAGCAAGGAGAGGAGAAAGAAGCAAAGAAAGAAGAGGAGGGACCAGTCTACAGAATAATATAACAGATATATATTACATGAAGTAAGGCATGGTCCAGCATCAGGTACCTGGGGTTTGCCATGCTCGTACTCACTAAAGTGAGCCCTTGAGAAATGTCTGACATATCGAGCTTTTCATTCGTATTTATTTATTCATTACTATTTTTATATTTTTAAGTATTTACCATATATTAACACATAGGCGCATTAAATTCAACATATTCAGCATTGCTATATCATATATTCATTACGTAAGTTTTAATTATTCTATAGCTATAATGCCAGTCTGATTCTTCCTTCAAGTTACATAACTTCAGCGCTTATTGGGTTTTATATAGAGCCTAATAACCGTTGTTCCCCGACCATGTAAGTTATACCACATATTCTCTCTCTCTATCTCTCTCCAACAGTAAAAAACATTTACCTCGTATATTTGCTTACCTCTCTTCATTATCTTTCCTTATACTCTTAGCAGACCTTAATTCTGTCAAGTGCAACAAATTTGTTATTTTTAAATGGTCTGAACTGACTTCTAAAATCTTTAATCAAATCTCCTCAAACCTATATAACATCTAACTGGCTTATATGACAACCATAACAACTAACTGACTAACCGCTTCTTAACCATCGTGATATAGTCCGAACGCACACAAACACAGTAAATCCTGTTTGAACACTCTAGGCATTCATTGCGCACACTCACTTTGTTCACATCAAACTGAAAATTCCATTTCCCACACTTTTAGTCTACTAAGATCATCAAAGTAAAGTACTCAGGTCATCTGAATCATTAACGTACATTTCCTAGTTCAGTTTCGCATTTATTAGCAAAGAGAAAAATTAATTCTTAAGATACTATGTGATCAGCATTGTCTATTTGGGTCAGTAAGCGGCATATTCTTATACAAAATGTTCCCATAGCTAAAATAAATCCAAATAAATTACAACACATTCAAAAGATGTGGTCTCTTTCTTCAATTCATGAATAACTGACCAGTATTGGCATAAAAAGTAATAAAATATTTACCAAATTCATTTGCAACAGCAGCTAGGTAAATTGACTTATTTCTATTATCCTTACCCCTGTTGACATGCCAATAAAAGCTATTCGGATTAATCATAGCATTGTTATCTACATCAGGGCACGTAAAGTTTTCTTGACATCTTCATCAAATAGGTAATTAATGCTAGTTGTTACTTATATCTGTAATAATTAAAGTGCAGTTTATCAGATCGACGTTCTTTCTATAGTCTTTTTGCGACGTATTTCTTTCATAAATTTCTTATTCATCTAGATAACTTCAGATGTATTACTGTTGATTTATACATTATACACTAGTGTCACTTGTATTATTATCTTCCGTTTAATATTTCTTAACTATTTTATCCTTAAAATTAAATTATATTTTTGTTTGCAATTCCATCCCAGATGCTTTCAATTATCGTTTTTTCACTTTGTCTTACTTCTCGTACAAGAACAAATAATTAAATAACTAAGATTATTTTCATATTAGGTAAACGTGTAAAAAATAATGAACACTTTAAAATTATCTAAACGTACCGTATCTATATGTCGCACGCCACCCACTGTTAATAAAGGTCTGTATGTCTTACCGTTGCTACCCTCTCCACCTCCACAAAAAAAAAAAAAAGCTCTGATATTGCACAGAAAAAAGTGACTGTCTTTTTGTAAAGTAGTATGAGAGTATTGATGATATACCCTCCAGATTTACACAGTTTTATCATTTATAATATTTCGGAAATACTATTCAAGTAATTTTATTCTTGAAGAAATCACCGCAATGAAACTGTCCCTAAAATTAACCATTAATAAACTTTGAAACCAGTTATATGAACTCTATTATTAATAGTTAATTAATATACTATGTAAATAATGTTTGTTACGGGAAGTTAATCAATATTTCAATAAAGCTGCACTGTCCACATATTCAGAATAATTCAACGATCTTCATTGGACGGTTAAATATAGTTGTAAATTTTGTTAACAATAACGCTGGCCATTTTGGTGAAGAATTTTTATTGGGTAGGAAGGTTATATTTATTATTTATTGGAACGACAACTTTGTTTCTTCTAAAAGTGATTAAGGGCTGAAATGAAAAAATAGTCGCTAATCTAACCTATAATTATAATTATTATTAGTGAATAAAAATGAGCTCAAGTATTACAAAGTAAGTAAAAAAAAATCAATTAGACTATTCATATTTGGTCTTTATATACTGAAATAAACACAAAAACTTATTCTAATTATAAGACCATCGGTTTAATACACATATGTATAAGAAAGTCAACTAGTTTCACTAGCATACTCTAGCTTTGTCAAGACTAAAAAGGTGAAAGAAAATAATAAATGTAAAAAAAAGAAAGAATACAGTAAACCGTTAACAACGGTTAAGCAATCAAATTTGACAGCTCGCATGACAATGTATGCATGAAGCGAGGTACTTCAGACATTATTGTGAATACGCGTTACATAGTTTTTGGCGTACTGTAATTCCGCTATACTTAATGTACAGCGGAATTCCGCTATACTTAATCAGATTTTTCCATTTATCTTTCAATACTGCTCCTTGATTTCTGTTCAGGTTATTACCTGTTCGTAGGACCACTGCTGCTTCTTTGAAAATTCGGCATCTATATATGGCATTAAGCTGTTTTCCCAATCTATTGCTTGGTTAGAAGTTGAGAAGTGTTGCGCCAAACCTGAGTTATCTGACCTGTTGTAATTTACACCTCCAACATGATCTTTCTAATTTCCAGGCTTTTTGAAGTTTGGCCTATGTAGATAAGTCCACAAGTGCATGGTATTCTATAGACCTCCTGCATATTTGAAAAAAGGAACGCTGTCTTTAGGTGATCTTAAAAGCTGTCTTATGGTTGCAGTCGGTATGACCCCAACTCTGATGTTGTAAGGATTCAACATTCTAGCAATTTTAGTGGAGACTGAACCAACATAGGGGATTACAACGGATGAAACGTACTGAGTTTCTATCCTTTGTGGTTGGAGGTTATTTTTATAAAGCAATTTGTTGATCATTTTTAGAGGATACCCATTTTGAGAAAGCGATTTCAATATTTGAGAAAGTTCTGTACGTACATCTTGTTCGTCTGTGACAATGTTTTGGGCTCTATTTCGTAACATATGGATGATGATGGATTTTTGTGTATGACGATGACTGGAAGTAAAATGCAGATACCGTCCAGTCTCTGTTGGTTTTCTATATATAGTAAGTTTAATGTTATCATTCTCTTGTCTTTTGACCAGTATATCTAAAAAAGGAAGTCGTTGATTGTTTTCCAATTCTAAAGTGAATTTGAATTTGTTATGAAACGAGTTCATTTTATTTAGGAACACATGTAAGCATTCTACTTTTTAGGAACAATGTTGATTGGAATTTCCTTTTCTAATTTCCCCATGAATAAGTCTGCACGTGGTTGTGACAGGGGACTGCCCATGGCTAGACCTTCCAATTGATGATAAACGATGTTGTTGACTTTAAAAAAATTGGAATTCAGGCAGTGTTAGAACAGTCGTGTGATATCTCTAGGAAAGAGATCTTTTATAATGTCTATGACCTCCTCACCTGGAACGTTTGTGAATAAGGAGACCACATCCAGCTGGTCATTATGTCTGTTTTTGATACTTTAACGTTCGTGAGTTTCTCAACAAAGTGTTGAGACTTCCTTAACACGTTCATTGCCAATCACACGTTATCGCGTGGACGTCGCTAACTAAATTAAAAAATAAAAAAAATTTGGCCACCACACGAAATTCCAATTTTCAGCTTGGCAATGAAAGTGTTAAATAAGACTCTGATTGTCTGATTTTTCCTTTCAGTAGGTTGGCAAGGAGTTTGGCTAGTAGATATTTGGGATGGATCTGCCATCAACTATAGGACGAAGTGGAACATCTTTGTTATGCACTTTGGATGTGAAGATTTTAGTTTTCTTTTTAACTCTTCGGGCCAACTATTCACATTACGAATTAGAAGATTTGTCTCGTTATGGTTAGTTATGGTTGGATCTTTGTTAAGTATTTTGTACGTGGAACGGTTCGATAGTAAATTGTTGATCTTACTAATATAATCTCTGGAGTTCAAGATGACTGTGGAATTTCCTTTGTAAGCTTTAGTAATTATTATATCTTTGTTCTTTTGTAAGTTCCGAATAGCCTTCCTATCATACGGCGTGGTATTTAGTTTGAGTAGGTTTGCTGTGGTAAGGATGATTGTGCTTTGGAATCTAATAACATTAGCTATAGCCTCCGAGAGAGGATAAAGACTTTTTTCAATAGCACAAATGAAGTCCATTTTTGGTATGTGGCTAGGAGCAATTGAAAAGTTGAAACCTTTCTTTAAAATGTCGGATTCCTGTTTAGAAAGGCAGTAATCCGACATGTTCAAAATCACTTTATCATCTGGGAGACAGTTGTTAGAATTGTATTTTTTCTTATAAAGTTCTTCATTTTTTTTATTTAAGTAATTTTGCTAGACTGAAAAGTTTTTCGTAACTATTTTGTATCATGTGGTCTATAATGTTCCAAGTTGAGTAGGCTAATAAACTGTTGGAAATATCAACAAAATCATACCGGCATTTAAGGTCAATAACGTTTAATTCGTACATGATGTGCTGGATCCTTTCCCTAAGTAGGGCAAATGAAGTTTATTGGTAGATCGTTTTTGCTTGTTTAGACTGAATATGTCCTTTGACGATTAAGAACTTGGGGATGATGGAAAATTATCTACACTTCTTGATGAAGGTAAGATGGTTCAATAACTTTTCCTTCCTGCATTTTTCTTTTTCTGGGCACCGTACATTATGTTTCATTTAGACTATTCATATTTGTTCTTTATATTATTAGTCTAAATGGACACATGAAACATAAAGTACGGTGCCTAGAAAAAGAAAAATGCAAAAAGGCAAAGCTATGGAACCATCTCACCTTCCTCAAGAAGTGTAGATACTTTTCCATCATCCCCAAGTTCTTAATCGTCAAAGGACATATTCAGTCTAAACAAGCAAAAACGATCTACTAAAAAACTTCATTTGCCCTACTTAGGGAAAGGATCCAGCACATCAGGTACGAATTAAACGTTATTGACTTTAAATGCCGGAATGATTTTGTTGATATTTCTAACAGTTTATTAGACTACTCAACTTGAACATTATAGACCACATGATACAAAATAGTTAGGAAAAAACTTTTCAATCTAGCAAAGTTACTTAAATAAAAAAAATTGAAGAACTTTATAAGAAAAAATACAATTCTAATAACTGTCTCCCAGATGATAAAGTGCTTTTTAACATGTAAGATTACTGCCTTTCTAAACAGGAATCCGACATTTTAAAGAAAGGTTTCAACTTTTCAATTGCTCCTAGCCACATACCAAAAATG
Organism: Typopeltis vanoorti; assembly: GCF_054136105.1. Lineage (NCBI taxonomy): Eukaryota > Metazoa > Arthropoda > Arachnida > Uropygi > Thelyphonidae > Typopeltis > Typopeltis vanoorti. The sequence continues at coordinate 83,171,322 of NC_143556.1, read as the reverse complement.
GACTTCATTTATGGTATTGAAAAAGGTCTTTATCCTCTCTCGGAGGCTATAGCTAATGTTATTAGATTCCAAAGCACAATTATCCTTGCTGCCACAGCAAAACTACCCAAACTAAATACCACGCCGTATGATAGGAAGGCTATTCGGAACTTACAAAGGAATAAACATATAATAATTGCTAAAGCTGACAAAGGGAACTCCACAGTCATCTTGAACTCCAGATATTATATTAGTAAGATCAACAATTTACTATCGGACCGTTCCACGTACAAAATAGTTAACAAAGATCAAACCATGACTAACCATAACGAGACAACTCTTCTAATTCGTAATGTGAATAGTTGGCCTGAAGTGTTAAAAAGAAAACTAAAATCTTAACTTCTAATAACACCTCGTCTTTATGGTGCGCCCAAAGTGCATAAAGTGCATAAAGAAGAAGTTTCACGTCGTCCTATAGTTGATGGCAGATCCTCCCCCAAATATCTACTAGCCAAACACCTTGCCAACCTACTGAAAGGAAAAATCAGACAATCAGAGTCTTATTTAAGCTCTGTTTTTTTTTTCTCAACACTTTGTTGAGAAACTCTCGAACGTTAAACTATCAAAAACAGACATAATGGCCAGTCTGAATGTGGTCTCCTTATTCACGAACGTTCCAGTTGAGGAGGTCATAGACATTATAAACGATCTCTTTTCTAGGGATATTACACAACTTTTCTAACACTGCCTGAATTCCAAATTTTTTAAAGTCAACAACATCGTTTATCATCAATTGGAAGGTCTAGCCATGGGCAGTCCCCTGTCACAACCACGTGCAGACTTATTCATGGGGAAATTAGAAAAGGAAATTCCAATCAACATTGTTCCAAAACCATCAGTCAGGTGGCGATACGAAGATGATCTTTTTATCAATTGGAAAGAAAAAGTAGAAAGCTTACGTGTTCCTAAATAAAATGAACTCGTTTCATTTAGAATTGGAAAACAATCAACAACTTCCTTTTTTAGATATACGGGTCAAAAGATAAGAGAATGATAATATTAAACTTACTATATATAGAAAACCAATAGAGACTGGACGGTATCTGCATCTTACTTCCAATCATCGTCATACACAAAAATACAGCTTCATCCATATGTTACGAAATAGAGCCCAAAACATAGTAACCTCCAACAACAAAGGATAGAAACTCAGTACGCTTCATCCGTTGTCATCCCCTATGTTGGTTCATTCCACACTAAAATTGCTAGAATGTTGAATTCTTACAACATCAGAGTTGTGTTTATACCGACTGCAACCATTAGACAATTTTTAAGATCCCCTAAAGACAGCGTTCCTTTTTTCCAATATGCAGGGGTTTATAAAATACCATGCTCTTGTGGACTTTCCTACATAGGCCAAACTTCAAGAATCCTGGAAATTAGACAGAAAGAACATGTTCGGGATGTAAATCGCAACAGGTCAGATACCTCAGGTTTGGCGCATCACTTCTCAACTTCTAACCAAGCAAGAGATTGGGAAAACAGCTTAATGCCATATATAGAGGACGATTACCGGTGCCGACTTTTCAAAGAAGCAGCAGTCCTACGAACAGGTAACAACCTGAACAGAAATCAAGGAGCAGTATTGAAAGATACATGGAAAAATCTGATTAATTTATTAAGTATAGCGGAACTACAGTACGCTAAAAACTATGTAACGCGTATTCACAATAATGACTGAAGCATCTCGCTACATGCATACATTGTCACGCGAGCTGTCGAATTTGGTTTCCTAACCGTTGTTAACGATTTACTGTATTCTTTCGTTTTTTTACATTTATTATTTTCTTTCACCTTTTTAGTCTTGACAAAGCTAGACAGTATGCTAGTAAAACTAGTCAACGTTCTTGTACATATGTGTATTAAACTGATGGTCTTATAATCAGAATAAGTTTTGTTTTTATTTCAAAGATATCAAATATTAGAATGTTTAATTTCTTTCGCAGGAATACTTGCATGATTAGTTTCATTTTTTCAAGCTTTTTGATGCTAAATTTGAAAGAATATTCAACACATGATACGCTAAACATTCCTGTTGTACAGCGCTCATTGGAAAGTATAACATAGCCTTCAACAAACCATTGCTTGCAGATATTTCTCAGTATTGAAATTTTTTATGTTTTTTCCACAAGCGAAGGTTTATAAATCTCTGGTGCAATGGGTGGGCTAAGGTTTGGTTTTTTTCTGTTTTTATTAGTTTTTCTAAAATTTTCGGCAAATTATTTTTGCTGAAAATCTGTTCCAGAAACATGGAACTTTTTTCAAGTCTCTTCAGGGCTGCAATAAGCGGGGAGGTGGTCTGACGCAGGGTGATAAAACTTATCTGTCACCTAAAGAAATCACATACGTTCATGCCCATGACGGGACACGTTGGCTACCCGAGCAACCAAGGCTGTCTCGACATGTCATAATTATAAACTAATTTCGAATTCTCTTCCCAAAATATTAGGCTCTATTTTACCCTGGTGTTAAGCTTATATTGTACGTATCCACTCGAAATCTTTTCTGTAAAAATGAAAGAAACATTAAACATCATCGTATAATTAATAGACCATTCATAACGTAGGGTAGATGGAATAAACCGAAAAAAGAATTCAAAACTGAAATTTGTTCTCGAATTCCAACATGATTTTGCAATGTAATCGGGTAGATGGCAGAGCTAAAGTATGCTAGAGCATCTTAAATCTTCTTAAAACTTTTATATTATTATATGATACAATGCTAATAATAACAAAAAAAAGACATTGAAAAACATTCTTGCATTATTCGTTTTCCTCTAAAAACGAGGAGTAAGTTGGAGGCGATTAGCATCCCTACTTCCCCCCTCACAAAAATTTCATTTTACATAGGTGTCCAGGCCAACAACTCTCCAAAGATTTGGTTAACAATTAAATGCATATATTTATGTACATGACTTTCATTACCGTGATACAGTGTACAGAATAAGGATAATGAAATGTAAATATAAAAATGTAAACAAACCATATGTAAGATGTTAACATGAAAAAGAACAAGTTAATTATATATTTTTATATACGTTCTACTCCTGAGCAAGTTGTAAACCTATAGTAATTTGTTATAGTTGATAGGTTACGTTTTAATATATTTTTCCATAATCCAGAAACAGTACTATAAAGACCAAAATGGAACCACTGGGGATAGATATGGTACGTTAATCAATGCCAAATATAGAGCCTGGATAATACATTTTTTATATATAAATTAAGTGGATATTAAATCCAACATCATTTCAAAGCCGAATATAGAAACTATAAAAGCTTCGTGCGAAACTTCTATAGTTTGTGCACGAAATATAGTTTTTTCTGCAAATTTCTGCAAATATTTGCAATTATTTGTGCAAATATATTCTGCGAATATAGTTTCTGCACGAAACGTTTATAGTTTTTGTATTCGGCTTTGAAATGATGTTGGATTTAATATCCACCTAATTTATATAATTTTGCATCGCTGAAATGAAGCCTTTGGCTCTTTATTTTAGTAAACATTTTTAATATGTTTTTACATAATCTAGAAACAGTGCTATAAAAACCAAAATGGAACTATTGAGGATAGATAGGGCACGTTAATCAATGCCAATTAGAAGGTCTGGATAACACTATATAAATAATATATAAATAACTAAATATCTGGCTAAATATGAATAATTTATTTAAAAATAAAAATAAAATAAAGATAATCTATATTATCTTTATTTAATACAAAATTACTTCTTGTTATATAATTTAATAAATTTATAATAGCGAGTAAAGCAAACAGTTAAACAGTTCTGGATTCAATCGAATTATTTCGGTTTTGTGACCAGATTTTTATTAAAAAATGCTGTTTTTTAAAATTAAACAAGTACTAAAAAAGTTCTGGATTCACCTAGGTATAAATGGTAACACAACCGAATAGGAGAAGTGAATACCTGATCTTTTTGTTGTTGTATTATATTCAATATATTAGTTCTAATGGACATTTATTCAAAAATTCAACACAGCCAGTGGTGTCACGTTCTTATTTTTGAGTATGCTGTTGTAGCTTATGCAACCCGCGCTACAAAATTCACATCCAAGTGATTGTACATGATTCGTCAGTTTATCAGTGCCCAATTCAATTGGTCTAATATAATTAATTGCAGGATAAGTTTTAAAACTTTAATTTATCAATTAATTGTAACCAAATCTGCGCAGAGTAGGAGATAATGTGTATGTTTTAAGATATTGTATATTAGAAAATAGTAATGAGGGAGAAATCTATATTTGGTTGGCATATTTGAATTACTCAAAGGTGTGAAATTTGGAAGAGAAGGAGGAGGCTTACCTCCTTCGAATACAATAATGTTTCCCATTGTAAATATGGGCAAAAGAGTTCTAAATTCAAACATTATTTATAAAATCTTGTCTATATTATACGAGTCCACGTCAGTTCACACTTCACGCACGCAAAACAGATGAAACTCAGAAAACAAAAACAGCAAGTCGTGAAAAATGACAATGTTCAATTGGATTGGTTGGCACAAAAACCAATCACAGCCTCTAAGTGCTATTGTCTCAGAGCTCACCCTGTCTCGCCTTCCTAGCGGTTTAAACTACTAGAACTTTCAGAATTGGATCCACTTCGCCATCTGTACATCTTTTCAAAGGGCTTAAAGGTGTATGTATTTTAAACGCACACCCGAATTAACGGAAATGTGATTCATGAAGCATTAGTATATTGTGCTTATTTTAGGAATCACGCAAATCCGGTAACAATTAGGGGAGTCTTTAACGGGGCAAAAATATAATATCTAAGATATTGCTATTTTGGTGGATGAGCACTGCACACTTAGCACATCCTGAATATTCGCCCCTGAATACAGTTTAGTCTTTTTTTTTCTTTATTTTAAACAACCTATTCGTGCAATGCAGAATTAGATCCTGGATTAGATTTCCAGCTAGCAGTATATCCATTTAAGTCTATTAATATAGACCTTGCGTTTTTAGTTCATTGTAAAAACTATACCGTTTCTATAATTATGTGTTAGATGTTTATAATTACAACTGGCATCCTTCCATTAAACACCTATTCAGAAGATATATTGATATTAGGACACAGACTTGAATAAAGTACTGCTCAGTTGAAGAGTTAATGAAAGCCCTTGCCAGAGGTTGCGTCAAATGAGTAGCTAATATTGATTGTCAAGGAGCAAATAAATTCATGAGTGATACAATGGAAGAAAACAGAAGACTGAAGATCTGCTTGACGCACTCCTACGTGGTAGTATAGACGTCAGTCTACACCCAGGATGATAGTTTAAGGAATTTCCGAAGCAAATCCATAAAAGAGAGTGCAAAATGTCTTCTCATCTTGCAATAGACAATACTCGAAGTTTAACTTGAAGGTAAACATTCCAAGTCCTTCTTGGAAACCCAGGGCCACCACAAAGCTAGGCCGAAGTTAGCATTGGGATTCAGAGAGAGAGAGAGAGAGAAGAGAAGAGAAAAGTGATTGTGATGTTCTCAGTGCAGCCACCTGCAGGGATAAAGGCAATATGCTTAAAATAATGCTGGATATATGATTGAAGATATTTAACTTGAAGGTAGACATTGCCAAGTGCTTCTTGGAAGCCTAGGGCCACCATGAAGCGAGGCCGAATTGGGATTCTGTGTTGGAATTCAGAGAGAGAGAGAAAAGAGAAGAGAAAAGTGATTTATTATGTTCTCAGTACAACCATCTGCAGGGATAAAGGCCATCTGGTTAAAATAATGCTGGATATATGACTGAAGACATTTACCGAGGACCTTATTTAGTAGATGTAGTAAAAGGAGAGCCACTGTAACTGGATGGTAATCTGAGGGTTCAGATGCGTCTTCCTTAATCGAAATGTACAACGTCCTAGATTGGTTAAAATACGATGGTATAAATCTGGTAAACAGCAAAAGAAAGCAAATTTGACCTTGTGAAGGGAGCGCCGAAGGTCAGCAGCAATAAACCCATCCGGTACTGCACGAGATGAAGCGATTGGAAGAGAGTACTTTATTTCATAATAAGTATATTAATTTTAGTACTTTGGATGAGCGAAGGACTGTATATAATCTATAAACCCTTCTCCAGAGAACAAACATGTAATTTTTCCAAGTCGCTTCAGACCTCCAATAACAGAATCTCACACATAGGCATGAAATTCACCTACCATTTAAATGGAGTCATAAAATATTCCTACCTACTGCAGGATTCGAACCTTCATCCTCTTTTCTGGTGAACGGATACACCCACCTCTTTGTCAATAACGACTTCTAGGGTGCATATATAATATATATTTACGCACTAGGAGAAAGAGCCCGCCGACTAATCATTGAAAATGATGATGTAGCCAAAGAACTTCAACATTTAAGAAACACTTTCCTTCAAAATGACTATAATGACCACATAAACTCTAGACTATTCAACCGACATGAGACCAGAGAAATTTCTAATGATGAAGAAAACAGAGAATTCATCACGCTTCCATATATTAGTTTCATTTCCATAAAACTAACTAAACTACTTAAGGAATATAAAATAAAAGTAATAAAATTATCCCTTTATCAAGATGAGATCACTGTTCCGCTCCCCAAAACCTCAATGTAAGCCACTTGAATATCCGAGTGTTTATCGGCTATGGTGCGTTTGCCGGTCATCTTACAATGACCGGCGAAAAATCAATTTAACAATGCATTGAAGAACACGTTGTTCGAGATGTTGGATACCATAGCAGTGAAACTTCAGCTTTGTCATCCTATATACACTCTTTAGCTGATCACAAGATGATTCGCAAATGCAACATACATTTTTTGGGATAAATCGGAACTATTACACCATTGCTATGATACAACGAAGAGAAAAATCTGCGAGCCTTTGGAAATAGCATTAGTTCCTAAATATCTAAATATTAACTAAAGTATTACCTTGTCTGAACATCCCCCCTTCATCAGCCAAACACATACACATGAATAGGAAACGAACAATGTTCTGAACAATTAGAAATATTTAAAAAAAAAAAAAAAAAAAACATCAGCCCCTTCTATAACTACATAATAGTTGTCGCGTTTGTTGGCCCTTACTGTTTTGTTTACTAGTTTACTAGTTTGTATGTTTACACCTAAAGAAATCCTGTGCAATATGGATGAAACATCGTGTTGTCAATTAAAATAAATGTTATCACCTTATTCCGGTGTTGTGCCTTATAAACTTGAGTGAAATACTCATGAACCGATAAAATTTACATAATACGATAGTTTCAAAAATTCTGTACACTTGCTCCTGTTGTTAAAGCAAAATATATTTATGGGACTTGTTATAATTTCCATTCTGCCTTATCACTGCTTCCCAGCATTTAGTTAGTCTTTTATTCCTCTCATCAAACCTTTTCTAATAAAGTGTTATATGAGTGATGTTAATTCAGCCTCTAGAAACACATAGTGATACACTTGTAACAACGCGATTACTTGAACTTGAGAACAAGTTCAAGTAATCGGTTTTCGTAATCGGAAATCGGTTTTCAGATCGAAATCTGAAAACCAATCTCAAGATCGGTCTTTCAGATTTCATGTGTGTGTGTGAATTTATATTTTACATCAGATTCCCTAAATCGAAGAACTTATAATATATGAGAGTGAAGAGGAAATCAGTGTTGAATAGTTCAGAGTAAATGAATGGATTTAGTTCATATATATATATATATATATATATATATATATATATATATATATATGTAGAAAGTTTTTTACCTTGGGTATATATTATGTTATACATTATATAACATATATTATATATATATATTATATATTATATATTATATAATATATTATATTATATATTATGTAGAAAGTTTTTACCTTGGGTATATATTATGTTAAAGATACCAAGCAATTTTATAAGCTAGGTTTTTTAATCCTTTTTCCCAAGTAAGCAAACAGACAAGTAAGTCAAGTTTGCGGCTGCACGTAGTGCAACACTAGGAAACTCGTGGTAAAGGTGGAGCAAGATCTGATCACTTCCTTAGAATTTTCCCCTAATGCAAAAGCACATTTCCATTGCGGAAATGTATGATGCTATGCATCAAGGTAATTGTCACTACCCTTATCATACCGGTTAAAAAAACCTAGCTTATAAAATTGCTTGGTATATTTAACACACACACATTATATATATATATATATATATACATATTCTTTATCATGGTTTTTCCCCTTTTTCTTGTATGCCTATCTTTTCCAAACTTTCCCATACTTTTCGCGTTGAATCCAATCAAAAACGTTTTCCAGATCAAGAAATGCATAGCATGCTTTTTCCAAATTCCTAGTGACTTTTCATCATTTCTCTGACAGCAAAAAATAAAAAAGTGCAGTACGAGTAAATAAATGCATAAATGCTGTATTTATAAATAAAAAACCGATAATAAGTTAGATAAAATATATTAATTCCGAGAGCATTGTATTTATCGATCGATTTTACAAGAAATTTCTTTAAAAAGGTAAAGTTATCAAAACAAAATTATACATAAAATAACTATGAAAGAAACTTTAAATTTAATATTTTAATGCATTTTATTTTAATTATTTTCAAGTATTTCATTTATTTGGTACATATGTTATAGGAATCAGGTAATTAATCAAACCCAGAAATCGAACTGATTGAGTTACTTCTAGGTTTTCTACATTAGTGGATCACTACTTAAAAATGAAATTTTCTTATTAATTAATAATATTTTTTTCATACTTGTTTATTGAAATCTGTTTTGATAATTGGGTACTGCATGCAAAGTAATAAACCAGAATGAAAAACTTCAACATCAAACTAGATTAATAATATTCAATATAACTACCTTTAAATTCCAGCTGTACCCTTAACTACCGAAATAGATGAATATTGTATGAAATGCATTACTCCTCTCATTACTCATCAAGTATGAATTGAAGAGGAGTGTTACTCCTCTTCAATTCATACTTGATGAGTTTGAAATATTGGGTACAAAAAAATAAACAAACAAAAAATGTTTGAGATTATTCTATTGCAACCAGTCTGTAGGAAGAATTTTTTTCTTTACGCATTATGATGAAGTAGTTAACCATTGTTTAAAATTTTGTTTCCAAATAATTTTTAATTTTCTTTTCCGTCCATCCATACGAAGGTTATGCCAGGTTTTAGTTCAAGCAGATTATTTTGGAAGACACAAAGGGAAAAATATCTTGAAAGTACATATTGTAATAATAACTAAACGCTCTGATATGATGTAAATCATTAAAATTGGAGGTTTCCGATATAAACTAGAATATGGTGTCAATTAAGTTCAGTTTTCATTTCAGTTAGTTTACAATTATTAAAAAAAAAGACAAATGGAAATTATAATAATTCTACATTCATCATTATCATCATCTTAGGTAGCGTCTTCATACTGAAGGTTCGCAATTATTGATCTATCCATAATACAACACTGGGGCTAATACTGCACAGGAGCTTCAAGAACCAAGTGCATGGGAAACGTTCCCTGTGTATATTTTGACTGTATATCCGTGTGTTCACGGGGCCGGTTTGCTTGTTCTGAGGGAGACGAAAAACCCGAGTTTCTGGATGAAAATACCCTCTACTTCCGTATGAAACTGGGGGGTAGATAGTTTTTACCTCATGGGCGGAAATCGAACCCAAGTCGTTCCGACCAAAGGGATTTGTCAATACCTACTGAACTACGGAGTCTCTATTCTGCCTTCACAGAATGGAATTTAGAATTATTTCGAATCGACTTTTAGATGTGCCGAATGGCTTGCGTTTTTGTTTACAAAAAATGGTTTGTAATAAGTAAATTTTAAGCAGAGTGTTAATCTCAGAATAGGATGAAATTCATCTGTCTAAAGACATTCATACTTGTAGTTGAATGTGAGATCGATTAATAGAAATCCTATTAATTGCTCTGCGAATGCGCTATCCAATCGGCCGATAATACAAACTTGTTCAACAGCCTTTATCAATTTAATAAATATCAAATTAAAGAAACAAGTCATCCGAATTCTTCTGAATGCAATCAATAAATCTAACAGTCTGAGTTTGTTTTTGTTACCGTATTCGATTGATATAGCAAAAGTTCAGACCTGTTAAAACGTGTTCAAGCCATGCTTGCATTCATTTCAAACTGCCACCATATGAATTGCGATTCACAACAGCTACATAGTGCAATTAACTGAGAATTTTAAAGTATTATGTTCCATAATTGTTCGTGTTCCTCTGGCTTATTTGTCTGTTTGGGGAAGGGAAATCTGACTTCAGCATGGGAAATCCAACCACCCTCCTAGGAGACCACGTAATTCACCCTCGATTGAGAATTCTTTTTTATTAAAGTTCTATGGTCCTGACAGTACCTAGAATTTTCCAATGGAAGAAATTTCCCAACTAATGTTGGGTGACATCATCCTAGTGACTTCACGGCATAAACTTAATATCTACTAGATTATAAGAGAATAGTTAAATATAAAGTTTGGACAAAAAGCTTAAAAGCTTAGTAAGGACTTAACAATCAGTTCTAAAAATGAAATGAAAAGAAACTTATAATAAATTCCCCCACGAAATCCAATTGGCAGCTGATGAAAAGAAAGAGAGAGAGATGGAATTGTGATTTTTTACCAAATGATGTATAACGCTTTAAAACATTATAGTGTTTCTATAAACTTTGAAATAAAATGTTATTGCCAAAACTATTTTTTATCAAAATATGTAAAACAAAATTATAAAAGTTACCATCAAGTACTATTTTCTATTCTTGAAATTTTCATAAAAACAACGCTCATTGCACAACTGTGAACCTTCTTTTCATGAAATTTTAAGGAATAAAAATCGTACTTATTATATAATGCATGTTACATGTATTTCGTAATATTGTTCATGATTTAATGACCCAACTGCCGGACTCAAAGGATTTTATCAGTAACAGTAACGAATCATTAATAAGAGAGTATTTACAAACAGATCTTTTCGTATAATGTTTTATCAGAGATTAACAATGGGCATTAAATATAGGCATAACTGACTTCCGGACTATCTTTAGATGAGAGACATATGTATTCAATTAAAAAAAAGTTGCTATAATGTAATAACTTACTAATAATCACAAATAGGCAGAAACGTTGAAGAATATTGGAGCTGAAACATCACATAACGTGAGCTGGATTTTTATAACTTAAGTATACGTCAAACTGACATATGCTTAACTTATCAAAATTGTGCTTCACAACTATAAAGCCAATATATTAAAACAGTATTATAATTATTAACAGCATTGTTTTACGTGGGAGCACTCCATATTGGGAACACTTATGTTTCGGATGTTAAGTTTTATCTCTGTGCTAATGATGGAGAAATAGCAATTTAATGACTAACTAATAGCAAAGCAAATGATATTTTTGAACTGATTTTAAATAACATTTACTTTCTACTGTGACTTTTTATTTAGCATTAAAAATGCTATTGTGAATGATATTTTTGAAAATAACTATTTTCATTTCTAAAAAAAAAACAACATTTGTGCTTATTCAGTATTATTAATCAATATGATTATTAATTATGCTGTCTGACGTCTTTATTGGCACGTCTAATCAATCTAAAGAAATTTTCTTGCTAAAAATGTAATTCCATAGCAACAAAAAATATCAATTTGCTGTTGAATACCAGAAATTCAACAGAATGGTTTTGTTCTTTAGATATCAAGGATTATTATTATTATTATTATTATTATTATTATTATTATTATTATTATTATTAGCTTTCTACAAGGAGACTTAAATCCCTATAGAATGAAAAACACATTTAACATGCTGTGCTGTGCTTCTACTACGAAATGAGTTAATAATCGGCCTAATGTTTGTGAAGGAAAACTGAAACACCCGGTGGAAACTACCTGCATAGATCTGGATTAATAACTCAGTATTGAAAAAAAAAAAAAACGTACGTAAACTGACAGAAGAAAGACGAGATTCACGCAACTACGTACAGGTCTGCTTGTGTACATTTAATCGCCGCTAATTAATTTTCCCCTCTCTTAGGTTTATCACCTCTTTCTTTTTTATTTATTTATTTTAATTATTTTTTAATCATTTATTTATTTTTATATAAAAATTATAATAATACCGACATGTTCCATATTCTGAATTACATAATCATGATACATAAGTTAGTATCCCTGCCCATCAGCAAATAGAATTCTTTCTTAAAGTTTCTTAATTTTCTAATAACCCTTTACCAAAGGACATCATTCCACATTTTTACCGAAAAATAACAATAAATATATCTGAATAACTGTTCACTCCCTCGTCTTCCCTCTATTTTATTATATCTATAAATGTCTAGTTCATGCAAGTGGAAAAAAATAAAATGAAACTGGTGTACATCTCCTTGTTGCTTCAGCTAACTTCCAATCTTCAATGAAATCCCTCGTCCTTCGATTACGTAGTTTCGGTAAGAACGATGCCCATTGCTAGCAAAACCCGAAGAATCTTAACAATGGCTTTTCAACTGAAAGTGAGTTAGCCATAGAAAAGGTGAAAGATTTTTCATACCACAAACACAAAGAGAAAAAGTACTTTCAACACGCCTTACTTCAACAAAAATAAAATAAAAATAAAAATAAAACTTTTCTCCTGCTAGATGAATTCATCAGTTTACAACTAAGCTTCTTGTAATCTCTAATACGTCTCATTTTAGTCTTATCTCTCAAATAATATTTCCTCTTCTAAATCACCACTGTTAACATACAATGCTGAATACCACAGTACTTATTATTAAAATTTTTCTGCAACCACCACTGGAAATCAGAATTGTTCGCGAGGAGCCGGTTCTACTTAAAGGTTCACGGACAATTCATCGCGGGGACAATTTATCGCGGGGAAAATTCATCGCGGGGAAAATTCATCGCAAGGAAAATTCATCACAAGGAAAATTCATCACAGAAAAATTCATCACAGAAAAATTCATCGCGCGAACTATTGATCACTGAACAAATTCGCTGAAAATGTTATTAGCTAGAAAACTGAAATGAAGTGCATTGATACCGATATATAAAAAATAAATGCAGTGCAAGATAAATTTCACAAAATATAAGTTTATGATGTATCTATGTATTAGTCCGCGCGGTAGCCGAGGGGGCTGGTTGCTTCACAACCACATGCCTGGGAAAAGAGTGTCCTGGGTTCGATTCCCTTCGCTGACGTGAGGAGTGTAGGATCTTTCTCAGACATAGCCAAGTTAGCCGGTCATGGGCGAGGACTGCAGGATTTTTCTCCCCAGTTTATGTGGGGTTTTTTCCTCCCGCAAGCAAACAGCAAACCAGCCCTGAAAAGATAACACTTCTACTGACATAGGATACAGTGGGAGGCATAGGGCCAACCACCTTATCCTCGTATAACGGTTGCGGTTATAATTTTGTAAATACTGTATTAATATTCCATCAACAGAATCTATAGTATCAAAGGAAGAAAGAATATTTATATCATTTTAAGACGAAACAGAAATGAGGAAACTCACCAATCAATAAAATATTACTTTCACTGTATAAGAATAACAAATATTATGGAAATCTAAATAAATAATACATAGATCTATCCCTCTTTTACCATTACGGTGTCGAGGGTTTCTATTCCTCATAACCGCAATCGTTATACGAGGATAAGGTGGTTGGCCTATGCCTCCCAGTGTATCCTATGTCTGTAGAAGCTGTTAATGATCATCTTATAGTGAATGTGGCAAATAATTTAACATATGAAGACTACATATATTTAACTGCTTTACACGATTTGAAGAATGCTGAAATCAATAAAAAAGTAAGTCCTACTTTGAAGTCTTATTATTATTAATATTATTATTATTGGCTACTGGAGACTTAAATCCATCTTCGGAGGCAATAGCAGGAAGTTGTCAAAAGACACATTCATGCTTCATAGCTTTTAATACAGATGTAGAATTACTATTAAATATGGAGGAAGTCACTTTATGTTTATAAGTGGGAAACTGGAACATCTTGGGAAAACATTTCCTACAGTCATATCCAATGATATCCTAACTCAGTGCTTGGAAAACAGCTCGAACAGCAGGTGAATCATATACAGAATAATCACCATTGTGGCGCGACACAAGATTTATATTCCTAGTATAGCTTATCTTATGTATATTCTTAGCCTATCTTCACTCTCTCATTCAATTTTCCCGCAATCCTTTTTTATTTATTAATATTTTATTTTATTATTATTATTATAATTATTTGTACATACATATTTGTATACAACGTGTATACAAATACTGACTTTTTCAACAATGCGGAAATAGATGTCCATTATACTAATTTCTTAATCAGGTCGCGGGTTCGAATCCTTCTGCAAGCATGGATATTTGTCATTGCTTGACTGCTATAACTTTGATATGGCACAGCATGAGCATTGCTGTCCTTGCAGAATTAATACCATAAGTCATCACCACCACCACCACCACCACCACCAGCTATTATAGACACCTAATTTTGACTGCCATGCAAGGACAACACAAAATAACGTGATGCGATAGCAAAGATATCGGACATCTATCATTCGGTTAGAAAGATCTTGGTTTAAATCATGCCCATTACGCCAAGATTTAGAGCTTTTTAACTGAAAATGCATTAACCGTTCTCATATAAAGATAGCTGTGTCTTTCCTCTCAGAAACTGTGACATTTTGTTGCAGAAAGATTTTATCGCACAAATCGCACGCCGGCCAGAAGAACACAAGTAAGAAACAGTAAGAAACAAATGTGATATACTGATCTCACAGAGTTGGTTTGGTAGTTATATTAACCAGGCCAACAAACATTATATGAACTTTCGGATAAAATTAGATTAAATTTGAATTAAAATCTTAAACTGTAAAAAATTATGTTTAATTTCTGGGTATTTTATGACTACTTTCGTACGATTAGAGAATCAGCATATTGGCTTATAGAATCCACTGTTCATATATCTGGAGCGAATTCTTACCTTTATATTCATCGTGAATATTTTTCATTTTTTTAACAGAATCAGTCATAAATATGCAAAACAAACGCTGTTATATGTTCTTATCATTTTATAATGATAATACTTATATTTAAACACATGACACGAAGAAGCCGTTTAAAGCCAATTTGCTCGCCAGTAGTGGAGAAGTCGCTCTGTCAAGGGCTCAGCAAATTCAACATGGTCTGTTACACTTGGGTAAGATTTTTATGAATACTTCAGCTGTATTAAAGGAGACGTTTAAGTATTTGGCAAAAAAAAAAAAGAAACCTTCAAAATAACAAATTTTATAGAAGTGAGTATTAAATGAAAACATTTGTAAAGACTATTAGGGAATTTAGACGTTTTTAATAGGATATATTTTTTGAAAATAATTGATATCTTGAATTTTTTCAGATATGGAAATGAAGACAAAGCATAAGTCAGTCAACTGATCATCGCATAGTTTCTGTTACCGTGTGAAATTCAGTTACAGAAGAGAAGACAGAAATCATTCCAAATGAACGATGAAATGTTTGAAATACTGCTTATAATCATCCTATCCCATCTTCCATTTTCGAGTTATGCTCCATGAACCGTCACGGTCAAGTAACTTGGAAACCTGCTTAGCATCTTAGAAACCTGCTTACTGCTTAAATTGTCTGCATTCTTCTGGCCGGTTTTACAATTTGGAGGAATCAAAAATATGAGTTTCATGGAAGAAAAATCATGCAGTCCTGCTTATGAGATAATCTAAGTTCTTGAAAATCCTTGATAAATGTTCTTCGCGTCATAGACAGGATTCGAACTCAATTCCTTCCAATCTAACGATAATATCGATACCGACTGAGCTATTGAGGTTCGCTTATTATTATAATATTAAATCCCAAGTCAATAACAAGCCTGCGTGGTTAGCAGATTGGTTAGCCTCCCCCCCCTCTCCAACTGGCCAAGGTTCCTGTTCCTTTCACTGAGATTTTGAATGCATTTTGGTGACAGATGAAAAATCATCGCTCTTTACGAGACAACAACCTGATTACTGCCGGTCTGATGTGGCATGAAAAAGTTTTTTGTTTAGTCTAGAAAAGATTTTACGGATTTTCTAACCTTTAACCCACTCACCACATTAATGTATAGCAGGTTTACAAACTTTCTTGGGCAGGACTATCATAAAATAATACATCATCGTTCGGAATTACACACAAAGTATTTTTGCTAAGTGTTCTTTTATTTTAACATTTTCGGAGAAGCTTTCATAATATCACAAAACAGTGACCAAAACGTCATTCAAAATCCAGATGCCGCACATATACAACCAACCAAAATCAGATAAAATCAGACTAATGAGAATAAATATGGATAAAGTATTACTAATTGGAACTACTACTACTAATTAAAGTAGTAGTTAATTAAAGTACTACTAAATTGGAAATCAGATTAAATATGTTTGGCGAAAAGAAAATTAAAAATGAAAGCAATAAGGAAAAATACAAAAAAGCATATAAATATAAAATTCCGGTGTTGAATTATTTGTAATTTAACTTATCTGATACCTCCAATGCGTCCAAGGACTTACCAAACGAGGGTATTCTACTCTACTACACACACACACACACACACACACACACACACACACACACACACACAAGCGTCACCTTCTCCACAACTTAATCAACCAACTGCACATAAGGCTGCCACCATAACCTACACACAACCATCTTCCACCCACCATAACAGTATTTAAAATAAATATATGATTATTATTATTATTATTATTCGTAACACCTTCAAGGAGTCTGAAGGCTCATCGCGGGAGGACACCTATTGTACAACTCTCCGTCTCCATCATTACACCGAACCTCTACTACCAATCATCTACATCAGCGCCATCCACCGCCTACGACAGCTAGTATTTTTTGTCTGTAAATTCGGTGTGTCCTGAAGGGCCGATATGTCTGTATGCGGGATGAAAAACCCGAGTTTCCGGGAGAAAAAACCTGCTACCTCCGTATGAGATCGGCTAGCTCACCTTCAACTGAAAAAGTCCATATAAAGATTCCTCCCGTCATGACGAGACTCGAACTTAGGCCTTTTCCAATTGAAGGGCGCAACGTACCGTCGTTCTTCCAATTGAGCTACGGAGGCGCTAAATTAGTTAATAAAATAATTTATGAATAATTATCGAAATTTTGCCAACCATATACCTTCCTCAATTAGGAATATCTGACAATTAATTAAACCCTGAAATAGTATATACAGCCAGAGTAAAATGCCATATTCTGCTAAATTTCTCTCCCAAAACCGACTATCAAAATTTTCAAATGTTTGCATTTTCTGTATTTTCATACATAATTGTATTTATTGAAGAAAATCGAATTGACTTTTAAAAAATAGGAAATGCTTTAAGTTAAAATGGTTAAAAGATAACCAGGTATTAAGTGATTTTTCAGAGAATTAGATCCAAAACATGAGCTATTGTGCAAGAAAAAAACAAATATTATCATCCATTTTGCTGCTATGTTTTTTTATTTATTTTTTTAAAAAAACTATTTTAATAAGCATGTAATTTTAACAATCCTGAAACTTTTCTCATCTAAATCACTGCAATAAATAAAGAGAAATTGTCATACTTTGAAAATATGATAAATTTAACATTGTTTACACACACACACACACACACACACACACACACACACACACACACACACACACACACACACACACACACACACACACACACACACACACACACGAATAAGTTTACTTGTGTAGCTTTAAGTGATTCGATTACAAACAATAGGCGAAGTTATTTTAATTTTTGTGATACAGTTATCATCAGTTAAATGTTCGTGTTTATCGGATAAATTAAAATATCTACTGTATGATATTGCTGTAAAATAATATAGGTCGGTATTTTATATTTTAGATATATTTCCTATCTATTGGAGATGGGAAGATCACGTATCTCTTCCAGTATTAATGTCTCTTGCTATATAAAGCAATATACAGATACATGAAAATGTATGCGTTCATTTCGATACTATGCTGAACCGATCGACGGAGCAACCATTTGACTGTGAAAATGCTATGGGTCGGCTCCCACATATCGATGTAAGGATTCACAGAATCGTTGCTGTCCATTCTTATAATTATGGTCTATGAACCATAATATTTAGTAAGCAGTCCCGTGACCAGAGGACAAGTTATTTATATGAAAAGCCGCCGAAGGAGTGTTAAAGGACAGTGTAACTTAGAAATTACAGTCAGACAAATGACAACATAGTGTAACGGTAATCTGCGAAAGAGTATACCAGGATGCATAATCTATCGGCTCTGTCAACGAATGGAACGTAGCAACACGATATCACAGAGGTCTGTTGTCTTCAGCTTAAAATAGAAGTTAGCTCGATAATACATCAGGATGGATGCTATACTCGAGGCTGTGCACTTAGTTCTTGATTATTGTGATAATTACCGTAATTGTTTTGTTAACGTTGCTGCTTCCACCTTATGATATGTTTATAATCTCAAACGACATGCTACCCTCGTTTCGAGATATATTTGTAATAGATGCTATAATATAATACGAAGAAGACTTAGATAGTTATATAGCAGAATGCATCATATTGCTGCATAATATAACTAGTTTTAATTGCAGAAACGCAAAAAAATTCTAATTCTGATTTATTTATTTGAATTTTAAGTTCATTGTGTTTGCTTCTATTTTGCATAGAAAGAGTTGTAGTACCATCACTTAACCGATCACTTAATTGTCAAATACGTGAATCACATGAAATATGAAATGATGTTATTATATCATTATTATATCATACCTCCAAGGAGTCCAAAGACTCATCGAAGGAGGGCATCTACTCTACAACTCTTAGTGTTACTACTCCATCAATCTTCATCACTTAACACTATCTAGCGCCAACTATCACCGCTAATACTTTCATAAACATCCATGCCCACGGTGGGATTCGAACCCGCGGCCTTTTGGCTGGAGAGCGGATACTCTAACCACTCGGCCAACCAGGCCTGCTATATATATGATATTAAGTAAAATATCGTCTAAACAAAAATGAGAACCGACTGCGCATTGCTGCTTCCGTAGCAAGTAAAACAAGCGTATGCCTTATAGCGGAATGTTTAAATATCATCAATAAAATGTAGAATACTTCTAGAACTTTTCAACCAAGACTGAGTTCCCTAGCCTGTTGGCCAAACAGATTCAATCTCATTTTTCTATCTTACAAAACTGTGGATTTTGTAAAGCATTGTGAATCGCACTCTGTTTTACTGGAAGTCTGCAATGGGTTAAAATGTAGCACAGCAGGTTATATGTATGACTTTTTAGACTCTAGAGATGGGATCCCAGATTATGTCTTTGACATCTCCATCTATCTATCCATCAGAGAGAGAGAGAGAAGGGGAAAGGGGTAGAGGTTGTAGTGATGCAATCAAAAGCATATTCATTGCGGTTTAATAATGAGATAATGCATTTTGAGGATTACTAATTTGGATAAAAACTAACTAATAAGAGATTTCTTTCTAATTTTCGAGAAAACTCCGTTGAGGTCAGGTAATAAGCAGTAATATTGTGTTTCTTAAACAACTTTTTGACGAGACAAGAACTATTTTATGTTCTTTTTTTTTTTTAATTTTTCCCATTACGAATATGTAAAAGTTTTTTCTACATGTTAGTGGAAGATTTAGGAACAGGCATCCAAGGAGCCCAGCTGGGAGGTTTCGAACATGATTTTATGGAGGGGGAGTCTTGTGATGAGCCTTGGAAAATATTTCGTGGTACCTCAGAGGAAGAAAGAAATCTATTCGCTGAGTGTAATAAGATGCAATACAAAGAAATATATCTTAAATATAACGAAGATCATCGTAAACTGTAATGAATTGAAGTGCTCCAGACATCGAATATCATTATAAAAATAATTCCTCTTAAATTATGATATTTAAACTAAATTTACTCTCATGAGACAGTGCAAAAAAATTCAGTTTCAATGTCTAGAACTTATAACTACGTCAAATTATTCCATACCATCGCACTGTTTTACTAACTAACAAGCAATATAGTAATAGTAAAAAATCAAAAGCTGAAAAGATCAAAAACTGCTGAATCAAGATATTTCCGCTGGTATGGAAAGTATTTTTTACTTGACAAGAAATTATATTCTTGCTTTCATCCAGATTTAAAGCAAATATGGATGAAACTGAGAATATAAAATTTTCGAAAAGTAAAATAAACCTCATTATTTGATATATGAATGACAGCTAGAGGCATCTCTCCCAATATGATCACTGATATAGACATTACATATATAGATCTGTGAACGGTTTAAGTGTAGTTATCTACTTTTCTTCAACTGTAACTGTCAAAAAAGCTGTAAGCGTTCAAGTAATTACGGCTTATTCAGATCATTTTGTTTTAAGTACGTTCCACTATAATATGAAGTTTTATTTAAAGGAAATAGTTGTTCTCAACTATTACATCTTATGAGTGTAATAATATCGAAAAACATATACAATTTCTTACCATTTATATGAATTGACATTTCGTCTAAAAGCAAAATGTCCCAAAGTAATAACATAACATTTTGATAGCTAATTCAGAACGTATGGCTTTTGGCATGCAAAAGCATCCAGTATCCTTGTCATTCATATCGACTATTTAAAAGCTACGATTATGAGTTTATTGCCTTTGGTTAATGAAATATCAATGATATCAATTACAGTTTCAATTATCTTCAGCAGTGCTTCAAATTTGTTGCTCTCGCCTGAATATTCGATGTCGTGCTTTATACTTGCATTCAAATGAAAAAAATATTGGATGTGACTTAGTTAATACATGGAAATGTTGTCTGCTTTCACAGTTCATTCTCTTCACTAAGAAAAGTGATGGTGCAAAATAGACAACATCGAAGCTTCACATGTGTTTATTCAGATGCAACTGTAATGATATGCTTTAATTTCAAAACTGAACAGTTGTAAAAACAATGTTTTTTTTTTCTGAAGAATATATGCACGGTATTCATATGAAAATATCTTTTATTAGATCAATAGTTTCGCTCTTTCTCTGGAAACGTTCCTTAGATGATAACTATAACTTTAAGATATTTTCTACATGAATGACACTGTATACATTATTGTAGTTATTTCCTTTTGTCGTGTTCATTATATCGACAATGTTCTTTAGTTGATATAAAACAAAACAGCTATTCATAGGTGGAGGAATAAATACAATAATGTATAAGGTGTCATTCATGTAGAAAATATCTTAAATTTATAGTTATCTGAGGAAGGTTTCCAGAGAAATAGCGAAACTATTGATCTAATAAAAGATAATTTTTAATTATATGATTGATGAAATAATGATTGTGTCATTTAAAGTAAGAAATAATTAAACTGTACACAAACACAAACGTCGATATTAACGTACTCCTAAAAACGCAATCTACCTCCATCAAAATGTTACAGCAGTCGACGCATAACAAAAGATGAAATGGCATCGAAAAATACAATGACAATTATCAGATCGTAAAAAGCTGCCGTTGGAAAAGTGCATAAAAGTATTAGAATAATAATGAGGTAAATCTAACTGGTGCAGAAACAACAGCCTTTTATTTCTATATCATTAATTTCTTTGACACTGTGTTTGAACCTTCTTAGAAAATATCCAGTTTTGACTTTAAGGGAAATACGTTTAGTAAAATCAAGACATTAAAGCTACAAGTTTGTAGTCCCTAGGATATGCAAAAATAGAAACCATAGCTGTTAATTTTTAAAGTTTTATTTCTAAAATAGATTTACTTCTAACTGTTGATTCCACACAGTAGTAGACTGCATTTCGTTTGACTCATTAGGCGTATGGCTGAAGTAATTCAGATTATGAAGCTATTATATTGTCTGTAAACCGCGTGCGTTCACCTGACGGGTCGTTGGTTGCATATTTTCGGGATGAAACACCCTAGTTTCCAGGGAAAATTCCTGCGATTTTTGTAGAAAGCGACTATTTCCAGTTGTTATGAAATGGCGACCTGAAAGTCAAAAAGTTCTAAGCGAATGCTAATAGAGCGCAAAAGTATTCGTAATGTCAAATGCTTCTATTATCGCCATGCTATTCTATTCTCGCAATACTACTTCTATTAGCAAAACAGCTTCATGCTCTAGCAAAAGAAAAGCATATTTCTCTTCGAATTATAATATTATTTATTCAACTTTTACTTTAACTGAAAATGAATAAAATCAGATGATGATATTTGGCTGCATTCCTGCTGTCACGAATGTTTGCAACTCTGTAAGGGAAGTCGTAATACAAAATTAATAATAAAAGCCACGATTTCCGAAAAGTCTAAATCATTGTATTTTATTAATCTTTTAGCAGCAAAAGACACTGTTTCGAATTATTAGTTCTCCTTGGTGGTGGGCAGAATTGTGCAGTATTACACTATAGCAAGTCAAAAGCTATGTTCCATCTTCGGAATCATCATTATCAGACGTGCTTGCCAGATCGAAAGGGTTATGCCTGGTAGCAGAATATTAAAAAAAATTAAAACACGATTACGGGTTCTTCCACCTAAAATGGAATATACTGTGGTGTTTATTTCGGTAGGAATGTAATGCATTTTCGCAAATTTTTAGTATCTTCTTATAGTGTTTTGACTGCATATAGCTAATACCGCAGGTTTTCCTGATGATTTTTGACGCAGGATACAAATTAAAGTATTACTTGTATCAAATGGTATCAAAATATAGAATATCAAAATACACTCTGAAAATAGCAGACCGTCATCAGTGAATTATGGATTTCAAATTCATGGCACGAGCTACACTTGAGAGAATGGATGTGGAAAATCAATTTCAAATGGTGCTGAAAATATTTGTATTTTGATACCATTTAACATCGTCATTACTTTCGTATGAAAACATATTAAAAGTCATTTACCTATGCTACAAATACTTTTTAAATCTTGATTACAGGTTCTAGCATTTAGCTGAACGAAACCCATAGTTCGAAACAGTAGTATCCAGTAAAGAAACTTTAAAAAATCAACTACGAAAAAGCTATACATATTTTTCGGAGATCCTCCATTAAATAGGTGTGACATTCATATTTCTAGAATTGCTCATTGCAAATTTGAGACCTTATATCAAAATTGTACTTGATGGTGTTTCAAGTGAGACTTCCAGGTTAAGTCTATTTATATTACAGGTATTAAGAATATAACGAAAATAAGCAGCAATTTGAGTTTCTGAGAGAAAAGGAAACTAGGAGAAGTTTAAGATTGCAGGAATAAGACAATTTGCGGTTACAAATATATATTAAAAAGTTATATAGAGAAAAACGTTTGGAACTAACTTTGTTCTGAGGTATAATTAAGAGAAGAAATCGGAATCAAGAGAGCTAATTATTTCTGAAGTGCTTACCATAGGAAGTTCAGTTATGGACATAGGTGAGAATGAGAATCTAGAACCCAAAATAAAAGTAAGGGAAGGCAGATGTTGAAGAGGAAAGTAAACCAGAACAGGAGCAGTTAACTCTTAACAGGATTTATCTCAAAAGGTAAGATGTATTATAGACACGAGTAATTCAGAAAGGTTAAGTTTTCGCTGTGGAAGGAAAGGATGCGGCATTGAAAGAAACAAGTAACACGAGAGCTTCTTAAGAATATAAGTTATCGCAGGGATCCTTGAAGCATGAACCAGCAGGATATCGGATTGAGAACGAAATATTCTAGCAAAAATAAAAATAGTGAAAATAAACTAGGATTAATTAATTTCAGTCTATCTAATATTCATCTTCTAACATCTATCGAATATCTGTCTCCATGCGTTTCCGCTTTGCAAAAATGAGCAAATCAAATTGCGATGCTTTCATTAATATCAGAAATGTTGAAAGTAAAATAAACGCTTCGTTTATATCGTAATGTGAATGTGCATTAAACTTTGAAATATAATCTATGAACATGTTTATATTCTAATTCCTAATTTTAGTAGTTTTAGATTAATTAACAGCATTACACATATATATTTAAATAAAATTAAATATTGTAGCAGATTTAAAAGAAGAAATTTTATTTCAAATGAAAATCATCGAAATAAAGAATCATAGATCGCGACAACATGATATTTCAACTTCCTGGATGAATATCCAGAAAATTAAAATTTTATATCAATAAAAATCAATGTCCATCAAGACATGATCTAGTCATTAATTTCACATAACAGGATAATGTAATAATGTGATGATATGCTATTGTAAAAAGTTTTACTTATTTTTAAAAGACAAAAAGTCCTGAAAAATAACACACGCATTACAATTACAGTATATCTTAACAGCGATAAAAATTCTTTTTAATTTAGAATTAAAATGAAAGAGAAACGAAATCATCAATAAAAATATACATATTCTGTTAGGATAACAGTAAATCAATGTGATTGACGAAGAGATGGAAAATTTTAACCACTCTTATTCCTTACTGTAATGGATAGAAATACTAAAGAATAACCTAAATATTCTGTTTATTAGATCTGCTTTTAGACAGTGGAGGGAACACACAATTCTTTAAAAAATAACAACAGAATATTCAAATTATATTATACAAAATAGGTTAATGACTTTTTATGATCCCTAAGATATGGGTACTCATTGCGGTGTATCAACAGTTTTACTTCGAAGTCTAACTCTATAGAGATATGAAGTGCGCGGATATCAGAATGAGAAGTTGTTCCTCCCTTTGAATAATATAATACTTCAAATACCTGTTCAGACTTTGACAATATGACATTATTAATAAAGTTATCTTGTATAAATATGCCATTGTATATACAGAAATCCAAAGACGTGAATATTATATACAAAGAATAATGTTTCTGCTAAAGTGCATAATTCAGTGATAATCAATAGGCAGCAGGCGGTCATCGGTGCCGTCCAGAAAGGAGACAAATTTATAACATGCCATTAAATCAGAAATAATATAAATAAAATATACTCTATAAAAAACAACAAATGTAATGTTATAATATAAATATTATAGTCAATTATTAAAACTAATAATATAGAGAATTATAAAAATATTAACATAAGGAATTATTTATTATGAATAACAAAAATATTGAAATAAATCACAAGCACATTTATAAATTATACTTGCATTCCCATCAAATATTTCGAAATAAATTCACTGTCTTTATTATTTGGGTGAATACATTGACAGTAAATTTATACTGATATAGATTTATTTTTTATATTTTTACAACTTATAGCTTAGTGTGATTATATGCGAGTAATAAATTTAGCAGTAATCGTAGAGTACCGAATCATCAGTCACTATTATTTAATACTAAAAATTTATTGAATTTCTTTTTCATGTTCGTGTATAAACTAGAGTTTAACCTTAGTCCGTGGCAGTCATTTTCTACATTGCGAATATAGGGTTTAGTTGTTCACATATCTTGCTTCAATTATCATTATTTGAGTCAACAAAAAGATAATTGATAGAATTGGATCATGAGAGTTTCTTCTTCAAACAGAAAAAAAATGAAATCAGAGCTGTATTCTAGCCAAATATGTTCCAAAATTTCAGTGATATTTAAGGTTTGTCTAAAATTTCCACAGCCATTCCCTAGATTTTAATCAATGTGTAATTTCTTTTATGAGAAGGAAGTCACTATTCATAGAAATTTTGTCCAGCAACTGGCTCTTTCCACAGTAATGGAGGTGGGAGGGGGGTTGCTTTGGTTGGGATTACAGTCAAAGCGACGAAAGTTACGAAGCCAATTTATATTCCTCTGTTTTTAGGGAGGAAAATCTAACTAAGACTCTTCATAAAGGCTCTTCGTTAAAACAAATTCGAGTCGTTTTCATAAATACGGATTCAGACGTATTTCTAACCAAAGAACACTATCATTTGCCAACTGAATTATGGAGGTTACAGAAGGAGGAGGAGGAAGAAAAATATTACTGAACTGAAATCAATATATAAGTTTGCCGCAGAAATGGCTTTTAGACTGTGGAGGGAACATATGCCAGGAACACATGGACTTTTTTTTTAATGTCAACCACAGTAGTGTTAGTGTAATTAAAACTCATTAGAACAGAATATTCTTCTGTGAAATGTACTAATGTCAAAGTTTCTTTCATAGATGCCAGAGCACTGCATAGACGACACATACTACACAGAGTATTATAAGCTGCGTCTACACCCCCAAAGTTGCAGTATCTGCTCAGTGTTATTTTTGAGTTTTTAATTGACCTACTGGGAATCTTCGCAAAGTGTTTTTCATTTATTTATTTGTATTTTATTTCGAAATTCTGGCATCTGTGTAAGGTCAGGGCACTCTTAGATACATTGAGGTTCATTGTATATCACTATGCTATTTATAACATACACTTTGAGAACGTAATTCGATTGATTCTCAATTAAATGGAACAAATTGTTTTAGTTTCATTCTCAATGTAATGCAAGAACAATTATTTAAAATACTTGTGATTGTTAAGTGCCGATTTGCTTTTGGATTCGCTGACATATACCTGAAAATCTCTCTCTCTCTTTCTCTCTCTCTTTAATAAAAGAGATCGCTTTTAGGCAATAACCAAAACTTTTCAATTCCAGCATATTGACGTAGAAATCTCTTTCAGGTTCATTTCCATCTGTTTTATTGGAGACAGCAATCCTTTCAGATGCTTGCATATGAGGCCATAGCATAAGTCAAGGATAAGGATTAAGTTTTCTGTCTTTCATGAAAGATATGCTGTTGTTTTCACCACTCCTATAATGTCAATTTTTTTTCTATCACTCTCCCATCCATAGAAGTATAAACCTATGGTACATTACCCTAGTGTCTTGGGCGGGCTAAATAATTTTAATGTCTTTTAAAGTTTATTTATTTATTTTTAACTCAGAAATCCAGCCCTAGACTGAGACTTCAAGTTCCAATAAACGGGCATGGATGTTAGTGATTGCCTTTAGGTAGAAGGCAAATTTCATCGGCCGGTATGAGACGATATTCATCTTCCACCTAAAAACAAGTATCCACGCCCATGGAGGAGATACTAATCCGAAGCCTGTTGGTGAGAGCAGTTACGCTAACCACTGAATCACCTAGGCCTGGAAATATGAAGAAAAGAAGATGATTCGTTTCTGTTTTGAAAGATACATAATTTCAAGCCACTGCTATATAATTCAGAGCATAACACTAATTAAAACTGAAATTCTTTAGTGACTACATCTTTTCAGAGTAAACATTCGTGTCACAGTGTCATAATGTGTTAAAACTAAAATGTTATGACACATATAACATTTAACCTAAAAGATAAAAATGGCATTGCCATCACTAAGGACAACAATAATCAAAATGATGCAATTACATTTAAAGAGATTATGAATCAATATGAAATACATGTTATATTTTTAAAAGCGTCGTAATTGGTAAGTATTACTAAATTAGTATCCATATGCATCGATTCCCCATGCAGATTCATTACAGGAGGAGACATTTTCAAAGCTCTCAGAAGGCTTTGATTTATTTTATTTGATTCTTATGCAGTGCATATACCTGGTCAGGCATAAAATATACTGAACGGCTGGTATCACTGTAATCAAACAACATTTGGGTTCATATATTTTATGCAAATTAGAGAAACAATATGACAGGAAATTACTATTTTTTCAGGACAAAGGAATATTTCGAATATTAAATATATATAAAGAAAATCAGTTTCATTTTAAAAAGCGCAACAAAATTTGAAAACCTATATAATTTTATTTACTCGAATTTATAATTTTGCAATTAAATATGCATAAAAAGGTAAGAGTAGTTGTTAAAATGACACGTTAGAATTCCTCGATTAATCCTATACCTTGAGAAAAGTTCTCTTTCCACTATGATCTGCGAGAATTAGAAAAAAATTGTTTATTATATGATATATTAACTCCACGCATTTCAGGAGAAAGAGAAATTATGAAAGTTCTCCAATTTTCTTTGAAATCAGCAGTCACTAAACAACAGCCACCGTAAAATAAATATATTTATCTACATGTGTGTTTTGTTTATGGATCTCTGTATTTACGATGCAAATTTAAAAGAATAAATTTTCCATAACCTACTCGATTTTTGCAGCTTTTTAGAACAGCTAACATATCGATGCTTGGCGATACTTATATTAGACGTCGCTGTTTGTTTACTTCTTTTATCATTCACAAATATTTATATCTTCTAAAGAGGATTGCAGTTATGTCCCAGAAATCTGTCATGTGGTCTGTATATATCGAGTATTCAGCTCTATCTGACTTTCGGTGCCGGACAATACTGGTTCCAAGGCAACGTGCAAGCAGAGAATTCTGCGAGCCATTGATTTTGCAAGAGACAGATAATTCGTTGTCCAAAAGTTCATCCACTGAGCCCCCCTTAGAAAGCTCATTCTTCTTTACTACCATTGTCGTCTACAAAGAGTAGCGTGTGCTATTTATATAGTGGATACCTCTGTCTTGATTCTAGTTAGCAGTTACAAATTATGCATTACAAGGAAAAACCCGACCGAAGCTTTGGTATTTTCAGCTTAGCCACTTCAGTCCATTACAAAATATATCATTCATATATAACCAATGAAGACAATATATCCAAAAAGAATATAATTTTATCAAGTAAAATTACAGTAATTTTAAATTTTAATTAAAGTAATTTTATCAAGTAAAAAAAAATAAACTCATTAACTCCTGTACTGCTAACTATAAAACTTTCGTTACATTTCACTAAAAAGTATCCGCTAAACATAGTTTTTCGTCTTCATTAATGTTTTTATCATTTTTCTGTTACCTAAAAAATCTGGTAGTGTACACATAAATCGTTGAATTTTGCTGCTTTTAAATAATTTTAAAGGCTGTTTTATAATATTTCATTAACTTTTTTTTTATATTTAATACTGCTTTAATATCCTATAATAATTTTTTTTTTCAATTTTATGATGACTCACTAATGTGTAGCAAATTAGCCAGCTTATTTCTTAACCTATATACTTGTTTACTAGTTTATGGAATGAGCTGCAAATATGCTACGCATTAGTGAGTCATTATAAAGCTGAAAACGTTATACGATATTAAAGTATTTACAAAAGATTCTTGCATTTTTATTAATATTCTAGTTAATATAAAAGTATAGTTAGAGTATGAAATTATCCTAGTAAGATGATACCATTATTTATATTGTTTTTTATAAGTTATCTTTATATTAAATGTTAGAATTAACTCCGGTATGCCTCATGATTGGAGTTCGGAAGCATAACTGGCCTGAATTACACCAGCGTTTCCCAAACTTTTTCAGTAACTGAACACTTTTCATCTCGCAAGATATTTAAGGAACACGTACATTCTTCTGTGCTTGGCAGTCCACATCCCGCCACCAGCACTATGAAACATGCAAGAACGTGTCAGCGGAAAGTTTCCTTGTTTCATCCACACAAACAATGCATGATATCGGTTCGCTTCCGCCCTCTTCATCAGACGTATACTCCAGACTAAATCGCATCAGAATGACATAATATATCACACCATTGTATTTTTTGTAGATGTCGTAACCTCTACGCATAACACTCAATGCAAAACCAACCGAAATTAAGTGTTCCGCGGTCTATTTGATTGCTAGTCTATACCACTATATTAATAACCGAAGAAAAAATAATGTTAACAATTTAATAATACAAAAGTGGTTTACACTACAAACATGAAAAAAAATTTTTTTTTAAATTATTAATTACACTTTTTCTCACGAAACACATCTCAAGGAAATGTGTTTCGAGTAATAATTATTACTCGAAACACATTTCCTTGAGATAATTATTACATCCAATATAATTTCATTTCGAAAACAATAATAGGTCTTAATCACTCTATTTTTCCATCCATCCATTTCTCATTATTGAAAGACGAGTTGAGTCCCCTGATTAGGGGGTTTTAAGCAATTTAATGCAGCCGTCTTGACATTCCTCTGCTGCATCCCTTTAGGGATAAGTGTCACGGGGGAAAATCGCCTGTTCTGACGAACGGAAAAGCCAAATATTCTGAAGATAAAAAAGTCTCTACTGCAGTATGATACCGTTTAAATTATTATTTCATTGAAAAGACCTGATAAAGTTTCCTCAGGTCGTATACGACATTTAGACTCGGGTCCTTCTAACCAAAGAGCTCGTCTATACTAACTGAGCTACCGAGGCTCATGTTGTGTATACCAAATAGATTTAAACATTCTCTCAAGACTGACTCCGCACCGAGATTATCAATGGGGGATACTTCCAAACACTAAGTGATGAATAATTAAAATGATCAGATATTTCCAGAAAATATTGGAAGGATCAAAGCCAGTGAAATAACTTTTTCTTCTGGACGGAAAGTGTCTTGTTAGGGGAGGCGAAGAGTATACTTATTAACGAATGATATACTCGTAAGTAATTTTCTCATGTTTATAAGAATCTTCTGATTCCCTGTAAATAGTCTGGTAATAGTTCATTTTCGTTATTTGTAATTCTGTATCTAATATGAGCGTTTTATCACTAAAAGTGGACTTTTTGTAACGTTTTATAGTAACTCGTTTAATGTTATTATTCCCATATAAAAATTAGTAAACTTAAAGTCTATAACTATAATAATTATTTTAATTGAATTCAGTTCAATAAGAAAAATTTCATATTAAAATCTCTCCTATTATTAAAATAAAAGAAAAAAAAAAGAAAACAGGATCGATAAGTATTATATCTAAAGCAAAAGATATTCAAATAAAACTATGATTATCATATTTCTTATTATTTTGGTAACGTTAAATAAACGTATTAACATTACTATTACATAATCGGATATAAAATACGATGAAAGATAGTTCTTATCTTTATATTTGTGATTAAATGAAATCAAAGATATAAAAATATAGAAGAAACAAATGTGAAAGTTAAATATGGCGTAAATAATGATGCTATCTTCAACATGGAAGCAAGGTTCCAAAATGAAAAAAAAAAGCAAATACATATTGTTTATTCTTTATGGACATTATTGGAAATTCAGTTAGAATAATCCTTTTATTCATCAAGGTAATTCATTTGACAAACTTCACACTAATACTGATACATTATAATACGTTATAATGATTTTTTCCTTTCTTCATTTTTTTAATTTATTTTGAGAAACTATTAAAGACTTATGTTATGTCTTAATGTGGTGTATGTAGAATGTCATGTGTAATATGAAAACATTAATGTCTTATTATTTGTAATTGAAATTTATGAATAAATAATAAAAACTTTTCCAGATTTTCTTATTTGACATTCAATACAAATACAAAAATAATACACATCCAATGAATGTCTAGTATGCATAATTCTATTATATTTATAATGAATATTTATTATATAAAAATTATATTGAGATTTCTTCAACCAAACACCGCTATAATAATACACTATACTATGATATGGAGTGACAAGTTTCTCCTAACTCTATTTGTGTGTGTGTGTGTGTGTGTGTGTGTGTGTGTGTGTGTGTGTGTGTGTGTGTGTGTGTGTGTGCGTGCGTGCGTGCGTGCGTGCGTGGCTGCAGGTTTTTTCAGCATCATGATTTCAAATGATAGTCA
Organism: Typopeltis vanoorti; assembly: GCF_054136105.1. Taxonomy (NCBI): domain Eukaryota; kingdom Metazoa; phylum Arthropoda; class Arachnida; order Uropygi; family Thelyphonidae; genus Typopeltis; species Typopeltis vanoorti. The sequence continues at coordinate 83,139,647 of NC_143556.1, read as the reverse complement.
CTTCTGTTAGCTGGATATTGATTATTATTATTATTATTATTATTCGTGACACCTCCAAGGAGTCCGAAGACTCATCGCGGGAGGACAGCTACTATACAACTGTTTCCACCCTACCCCGAGCATCTACCAATCAACGCCATCTACCGCCCACCACAACTAGTATTTTTTGTCTGTAAATTGCGCGTGTTCTGAAGGGTCGATTTGTCTGTATGCGGGATGAAAATCCCGAGTTTCCGGGAGAAAAAACCCTGTTACCTCCGTATGAGATCGGCTAACTCACCTTCGATTGAAAAAGTCCACATAAAGATTCCTCCGGTCGCGACGAGAATCGAACTTAGGCCTTTTCCAATCGAAGGGCGCAATGTTCCGGCGTTCTTCCAACTGCGCTACGGAGGCGATTTTTGTCTTCTTTGAAATATTCCACTTTTCTTTCACTTTTCTTTCACTCACAGATTTCAGTGGGATAACACTACAGCGTATGATCTAATCATGATTACTGTATGGATAATTCCTTTGAAATATATTCTTTTATAAATAATAAAAAAATGGAATAAAGAATTAAATTCATCATTCTGACTCGCTGATCCAGTCATAAGGAATCGTCATCATGAAGCTATAATATTCAACTTCCATTTAATCATTTCACGACTAAGAAAATGTTATTGAACTTAAATTTTATTATTCTTTAGACACTTTTCCATTAATAGCAGAGTGGGGAATATTGTTACTTATGAAACGATTATAATACGAACACTCGTGACGTTTAAGCAGAAAATGTACTGAAATTCAAAAGGATGATACTCTTTCATTCAGGATTATCCAAAAGATAACTTCCAATCAGTAGTTAGACTCTAAGAAATAGGTGAGTAAATCATTTTGCTAATTACTGAACATTCCATTCCATTATTGCTCATAGTTTGTTTTGTTTCTGTTGACGGTAATTCATTTTTGTTTATTTTAAGGCTTACAAGTCTGAAGATGAAATACGTTCTGAAACATTATAAGCAATGACAGACCTCGAGTTCGATTGAAAACTGTAGAACATAAATGGAGAGACACGAAAAAGGCAATTATAATCAAGAGAGAAAGAGTTGACAGTAAGAATAACTAACGTCTGAAGAATAAAACAGATACCATCAGCAGCACATGAACATACAAGGACACACAACAATTTGTTGCCTAGTTGTATCGAACAAATATAGCTTTTATTTAAATTATTCATAGTATATTCTAAGTGATCATCTTCACAGTTCTCTAATTCCTTAGAAGCATGAGTTTACTTGCTTAAAATGTTGATACCGGTATAAATGTTTATAATCTTATATACTTTCTTTACAGTCAGATTTAGAGAGCATTACTTTCCAAAGGGAAGTACTAGTAGCCGTTATATACAGCTAATTATAAAAAAATCAAATCAAATTGTATAAAATAATAGTCACTCCAATGAAATGTGTTATAAAATTCATTTTATAATGAAAAAAAAGCAATATATGTACACTAAATCAGTCAAATTTACATTGAATCATAAATGTGTATATATATAATCAGGGCTCGACAAATTATGCAAAATACTACTCAAAACGCAAAAAAAAAAAAAAATGTACTCGTCAGGCCACCCTATTTTCTCAAATGACAATTTCGATAAATCTACAGCAGTACCATAACCTAATCAGTGGTGCTGCATCTGTTGTGATTTTCAAAGTTAAAAAGATATATTATAAAAATATCGTCCAGTTCGGAGCTATTCGCCAGCTGCCAAGATTTGTCGAGCTCTCTCTCTCTCTCTCTCTTAGATTTCTTTCCCAAGAAATCTAAAATAAATACGGTTTTCTGAAAATATGAATAATAATATCCTCCTGTTATTATGCATTATTAGTAATAAAATATGGTATTAATTAATTAAATTTTGTATAACAAACCATCAGCCACAAAATCTTATCTGGATGTATTCTTATGTAATAAATAATATTTTTTAAAAATTCATACTAAAGATATAAAGCGATAGATAGATATGAATAGATAGATAGATAGATAGATATGAATAGATAGATAGATAGATATATGTGAATAAATCGATACATAAATGAATAGATAGATCGGTATATAATAGAATGCAATAAGTAATGCCATTAATATTATTGCCACATATTACTTATCAATAATCTCAATATCTCAATATAAATATGAGTTGCATATAAACAGAAAATATTTATTATACTTAAAACAGCGTTTTAAGTATAATAAATATTTAAGTGTATTAAATACGTTTTCAATCATATAAGCAATGAGTGGCACCAATAGTAGAAATACTACTTTCTGCTGTGTGAACACCTGACTCAATATGCTTTGAATAGGATATATATATATAGCACGCGAATACAGCAATACGAAATCTGCAGTTTCACAGGAATGAAGTATTCTAGGCTATAATATAATATGACACATGGGATAAAAAAGTATATTAAATATTAATTTTTAGTACGGCATGCATTAATTAAGCTGAGGCTCATCTCTTTAATTTGAATGACCATAATTATCGATAGAAACCCCGACTCTCAATCGTCCTCAAACAGTATTTGCTGCATAAATAGCATAAAAGCAATACGATACATGTTGCCTTATATCGTGTTAGCGCCTATAGTCATTGCATCTTTCATTTTTCCTTTGTTTCTTCAATTGTTTCAGAAATTGAATTGCAATAACTTTTCTTTATTTTTTATCATGTTAACTTAATATGAATTTCAATCTCTTTCTCTCTCTCTCTCTCTCTATCACAAATAGCTCCTTCATAGCATTGCAGTAATATGAATGGGCACTATTACATATGTCAAAAGAAGTTAAAATAATTGTAGAGTTGGATTGAAATTAAAATTTATTTATTTTGGATTTTCAATTTTGTATCGTTGTTTTTGAGATGAGATGCATTTCTAGTTCTGGTTTCTGATTAAATTATAATTGGGTTGAACTATCCTAGCCATTTAATAAATATTCATTTATTCAGAATTGCAAAATATGGCATTTTTCTGAACTCATTTACGCCAAATAAAAATTCGTTAAGTGTCCACTAAATCAGAACATTTCTCTTTGCTTCCTGATCGATATCACTTACGTGCTGACCGCATGCATCTGCAAATGAGCATTCGTTTCTGTTAAAGATCGAAAAATATAGGACACAGATAATGAATGAATTGACTTTGGACCCCATAACCTTGCCTGTTTATCCAACTCTTATGAAAGAACATATGTGCGGTCAAGATCATGTTGTGTTCTTACAAAAAATAATGTTTTTAAACAGTATCTGGAAGACAATGATCCACATATGCAAATAAATGGACATGGACAATTGTTACATCAAAATGCTTCATAACTACAGGTTATAATCACTGGTTATCTGATACGAGAACCAATGAATGATAGCGCATTTCGAAATTCTTGCTCATGAAAAAGAACAATAATCGAAAAATCAATAAACGGAATTCTTTGAAATCAAATAACATGTCAATTAAAATAGCTGCGTAATATTAGCTTTTAATATGAACATTATCTTTAATTTTTAGAATGAATCATCGAACGCGATTAAATTTAAATAAGTTAAATTGCATTAAAACTGTTTTCCAAGATTGCTCTCATTTTGCGATGAAAGGATCTTCAAGCTGTGGAAGTTTTTTGTTTTGTTTTGTTTTGTTTTGTTTTTTGATTAAGTGGTACGCCTGACAAAAGTGTTTCTCACTCCTGACTAAAACGTACAGGCACTATGTCACAAAAAAATCAACAAATTAACTGTTTAATTAATGTTTAAACAGTGAACGCTTGGTTGCCTTGTGATTGCCTGGTCAAAAGTGATACCTGTTATTAGTATGAAATCTTTCACGCGACGAAAATAGAAATTGTAAGACACCATAACACTGATTTTCAAAGAAAGGCATTCATAGAGATATACGCAGCGCAACAAAAATTAGAATGCAATAATAACAACAACAAAAAGATATCCAACCGAAGATCTTTTTAGAAGAGGGCGCTCGTGAGCATTGAAGTGTGACCTTAGCGGTCCCATCAACCCAAAGTAATGGGCCGCCCTTCAGTTGCTTTATTTTGCAGGAACGTTCTTTGTGCCTTGTCTGTAACGTCATCACCGTAAGAAATAAATAAAAAAAATGGAACAGTCGATCAACATCACACACAGAATGTACAGCTGGGAAACTTTTCAGTGAAACTCATAAATTATAAATGGGAATAAGGTTTATCTGTCAGGACATTAACATTTTTGACGTTTCAAGCGTATTAAAGACGGCAAAGAGAGAAGTCGTTGATGATCCTCGAAGAGGATTACCGAAACGGCTACAGCCCTAAAATTGTTGGACAGAGTGTTAATTTGTTTCCAGCAGACTTTTTGTTTTTTATCTTTATACTGAGAATGAAAGGAAGCAATTTGAATATCAGAACTTAACTACCATCATAGTAGACGAATTTTCGAAGTCTTTGCGAATCTTGTATGAAAGCTGAATTAAGTGTATTGTGTATTCAGCGGACTGTTATGAAAAAAAAGAAAGCGCAATAAAATGTTTTGTTATCCACATTTTGGCTAATCTGAATACATTCTCATTATTTTTACCCGTACTGTTATATCCTAATAACCCTAGTTTAAATGAATGATCATATTAAGAAAATTGAACTTCATTAAATATAAACCAAAATAAATGCAACTATCTCAAAATTTTAGGGAAGGGTACCCCGAACACCTATTGAAACACGACTGCATATATTAACTTCTGGGAAGGATTATATTTCATGTAAAAGCAATAGCATATATCGTACTACAGAAATTTACGTTGAGCAAATCTCAGCAATCTGCTTGCTTTATCCATGAAAGCATAACCTGCATCGAATTTAAAAAAAAATGTATGAAGAACAGCAAAATCGTATCAATTAGTAAATCCTTTGTCTAGAAAATCAAAGTGATTTGAATGATTGTCACATCCTTCAGAAATTAGTAAACAATAAATAGTAAGAATATTTTATTCTGACTAAAATGCAGGCTAACTTTTTATCAAGTAACTAAAAAATATAACATTTTGCATTTGTTAATAATGCACAAAACATCTGAAGGAATGCGAAAGGCTTTAAAACTTAAATGGGTTAACTGTTTATATTTATTCTAAGTGGAGTGAAGTGTTTAAAAAAAAGTTCGATATTTGGTCTCCAGAGCAGAGTTTCGTGGTTATGTTAATAAGAAATTCAAAATAGAAAAAAATAAAATTAATAAAAAAATAAGGAAAAAAACCCTTTATCCACCCACAGTACTAATATACCACAGATTTACACCCTTCGTGGATGTGACTAACGAAACCACCCGGGATTAAGGGGAAGTGGGAAAAAAAATCATGTATCGTGCATGTTCACAATATGTCCACTATATATAAATAAATTCGGAAACAAAAGTATACTATGTATATATTTTATCCTTCCATACTCAATATTCCGATGTTCTTGTTGAGTATTTTAAAATCAACATGTGGAAAGCAAAATTCTTGTTTAGATAACTTTAAAATACCCTATATATGCATTTCATTTTTTTTCATAATATGCTTCTAATTTTGGATTTCGTATGATTTCTCCGGTAATTCAGGATTACACGGATTGAATTCTCTGTTGGAAGAAGAGGTGGTAGGGTCGCGGGTGCTTTTTCCACACAGAATTAGTAAGACTACCAAAAAAGATTTATGCCCGGTGGGATTCCAAGAGCTTGTTGATCGGAGAGCGGATGCGATATCCACTTGGCTAACAATTTGCATAACGGAAGTTATGAAAATGGTTGGCCAATGGAATAATATTATTTTTACTATTCTCAGAGAAGAGCATACTGCATCTTATTTCTTTAAAATCTCTGAAAATAATAAAATATCCACTTCCAGAGATTATGTCTGAGCTATAGCTCTAGGCTACGATCTACCTTTATAAATCAGGCATATAAATTGTGTTAATGAACAGATTCGTAACGCATGACGTTTTTATTAAAAATCAGCTAGCTCAACGCAAATAAAACCATGATATAATTATAACGCTTTTCAATTGCTAAAATAGGTCTAGATCTAGAAAAGGGAAATCCGGTTTTTAGGGAGGAATCCACAAAACAAGCATATTTGCTTTTGCCAGAAATAATATATATATGCGAGAATTCCAATGAAGTATACTTCAAATGAAGAATGGCTTTAATATGTGCAGCTTTTTATATAAATTCCGATCACTAAAGGTTGTAAACCCATTGAATAATATTCGCTTAGATAATCTCAAAATACTGTTCCAAGACGTAATGACGTTAAGTTACCGTGTGCTACTTTTTCAAGTTATTTTCTCTCGGTAAGTTATGGTAGTGGTCTCATTCAGGTCTTGTTGTAGTTATTGGAATTATAGCCAAATTAACTTGGGCAATGTGGCCAGTAAACAGAATGTCTAAATCAAGTATATTTTTGACCGGTTTTTCCTGTTTTGTGGGACGAACATCCCGATTTTCCGAAGAGAAACCATGCCATTTCCGTAGTAGAAAATTTTCTTAGATTTCCTCAGATGAGAAATAAAAAAAAAAAACTTTCGGGTGGTAGACGGGAATTAAACTAATTATTTCTAAGTCAAAATTATTGTTGATACCGACTGAGTTGTGGAGGCTCGTCTCATACTGGACGATGATAACGATCTGCTACCAAAAATTATTCACAAGAAATCATCCAGTCTACAGTTGAATATGAACACATAACGTGAACAGCTGAGGCATTGTTTACGCGGTTACTCAGATCGGCTAAGTACAGGTCATAAATCATTCGCTTACGTAAGAATAATTCTTATTAAAAAATTAAACTTCAGTATTTTGCCTACATACAAATTATTCATCATCTTGATGGTTTTCTTAGTTTCATGATATATCCTTAATAAACTCATTACCTCATTAGAAAAGTATTACCAAAAATATGTATTCGATCCAGAGACAATTAATCAATTAATGTTCAAGTTAATATCTGAGTATGCAAAAGAAAATTAGATCCTGAAAGGTGTAGATAATAAACATGACTCTTAGCAAAATAGTTTGCAATTATGAAATATAGTCAGAATTTCATTTAAAGTATTATTTCTCTGTGTAGATGCCACCACGGTACAATCATAAGAACGACACATTTACCCATAGCTCGGAAAGACATGAGTTTGAATTTTTTTCTCGGATGCAAGAAACTTTTGTAAGAAATTCCTAACTGAAAGGCAGATATTTGACCTCATACAGAATGATCCCATACTCTCCTTTTTTTTTCTTTCCAAATTTACCAGAAAACATAAATGACCTTATCTTCTTAATTCCTTCTGCCGTACTGTCCACCAATACCGATTTGATTAATTACATATCATATAATAGCACATCATATAAGGTGTCTCATATAAAAAAGAAAAACGAACGGTATACAAAGTATTTGAATCTTTTTATTTTCTTCTTACAAACGCAGTCATCAATTTTATTGCGATTTTCGTTTTTGTGGTCAGAAAGACAAAATTTCCTTAAGGGGAGGTATAATTAAAGTGAAAAATGGTTAGGTATTACAGCAACGAATACACTGTTAGATAATTCCTCCTTAATCATAATAATAATTTTCTAATAGTCATATTGTTTGTAATATTTTTGTTGTTTATTTTCATTAAAACCATTTATTATAATTATCATTCTTATGAAATTTCAACAACACTGATTGTTACCATTTCCAGTTTTGCGTAATAAGCATGTTTCAGTAATAAACATGATATATTAAAAGAGGGAAAAAAGAATTTAAGTATTCCAATGACAGAAAATATTAATCGATCTGTCTCTGACAAACATAAAAAGAGGAAAAAATTAAACTACTAATAAGTAAAGTAAGTCAATTAAGTTATTCGGCGAAAATAAAAATAATCATTAATAGACTTATATTTAAATAAACATTTCGTTATCATAACTAGATGTAATTTAATAAATACTGAAATATTATATAACTTAAAGCGCTACACACACATATATATATATATATACATATATATATATATATATATATATATATATCCTGTAATTATAGCAACGTTTTGGTGTACGTATGCATGTATGATTCTGTGTGAATAATAATAGAATCACTGTTTGTTAATGACGTTTACTTTTCATTTAAACTTAAATTCTCTCAAAATTTGTTAAGAGTCAGACATCATGAAAATTAATTACGGAAAATATACAATGAAAAGTTTGATTCCCCCAAATAGTAAAGCAGATTTGATAGAATTGTGTATCAACACGAAAATTAAGTAAAGCAATTTCTTTATAGAAATGTATTTTCCTACTGATAAATTATATATTCTTTATTCCTAGTTATAAGTACTTTATTCACATACAGAGAATTCTGCATTCGGAAACTTTGTTTTAATGCATGCATGAGTGCCAGGTGCATCTAGCTGATATTGCCTAAGTTTCTGAAATCCTCATTCCGATCCTTATATTGAATTCAAAGTCTATCTTTTATCCACATTGGTCAAATATTCATATCTCCAAAAGAATATTAGAATCTCTCTCTCTCTCTCTCTCTCTCTCTCTCTCTCTCTCTCTCGCGCGCGCGCGCGCGCGCGTCATTTCTTTGAGCTTGAAATACAGGAGACTGTTTCACAAACTTCCGGAAAACAGATGAGATATGAAACACGAAATCACCCGCAATAACGAACTTCTTCAATTGTAGAATTGCAGTACTGTGATTTACAAAGCATTCTTTGACGTCATCATTTCTAATAACTATTCTGTGTTTAACATCATTCGCATAAAACTAAATGCCTGAAAAAGAAAAAAATCTGAATATCTGTGCTAATAAGAAGCTGGATTCCTTTCTTTAAAGGGTCTGTGATTAATATTATATGACTAGCGCCTTGTTAGGGACAATTAGTGGAAAAGTCATGTGAGCTTAGACTCGTGCAAGGCAAGTGAGATATTAATAAACAACTTTAATTATGCATGCATCATCCCGCCATTACTAAACAGCATCAAATGGAAACGGTTGTGGAATAGTTTCTAAATATTTTGTTTAGTGAGACAAGAAAGAAAAGAATTAATAAAAATAACTCTTAGTTCTTGCCAGCATATGTTAGATAACAATAAGAAAGTGAAACAGAGATCAGCGTAGAACAATGCATTTACGTCAATATTATTTAGATTCAAATCACTTTAAAGGGATTGTTAATATTTCCGAGGAGCTAAAATGATCCACACACACTAAGAAGTCGTAGATCTCAGTGCTGAATTACAAGGAAATATGTTACTATATTCAAGAAAGGGATTCGCTAGAGAAGGACTTCTCAGATGGAAGAAACGTTCCCAAGGCGTTCTTATATTACTACAAACTGCTTTATTAAAAGTAATTATTCAGTTTATTTCATTCATTTTATTTATTATAATCCCATTAACAAACAACATGGTGTTCAGCTTACAGTATATTCATATCATGGATGTAGTCAGAAAGGTAAACGAAAAAACAAAAAACTTGTTAATAGAGGATTTGAAGACCTAGAGATTGTACTCATTAGGAAATGCATAACAAGAGAAGACTTACATAGTAGAAGGAAGTAATGAAAAATGAAGAAATATTCGTTCTGTAAGTTTGCAAAGTTTGCAGTTGAATTATGAAAGGGTGGAGGACAGTTGTTGAATTATGTTTCAACAGATTTTGAAGAAAGTGTGGGAATTATCTATGCCAATTCTCATTACCAGTGACCATTAAAATAACTGCAAATATATACTGAACATCTGTATAATAGAGCGTGGATTATATTTGAGGTTAGCCATAATTAACCAATCTTCTCTATTCTGTACTGACTAAGTACTCCTGGGGTATACTTATGGGGGACCTTCAAATGCGATAACAGTATTCAATATTTGGCAAATCTATGAATTACGGTGAGATATTAGCCAATCATAGAAAATGAAATCTCGAGCAAACGAGAAAACTAATTTTCTGGATGGTGAGGAGGGTAGAAATATGAGTTTCTGGGAGGAAAAAAATGTTCGCCTCTATTTGAGTCCGATTAACGCTCTTTTATTTGTAAAACCGGCATAAACGTAATTCGAGTACTAGCAAGATTTGAATTTAAGTATCTCAACCAGAGGATATTATTAATACTGACTAAGATTCAGAGGGTTCCATATGGTTAATAAATTATAATTGCAAAACTTACTACATGAGAATAGCGTTCACAATCAGACTAACTTGTATTCATATTGAATCGTCTTAATTTCCTTTTATTGAGAAAAACAACATCAGTTTCTTTCATAATAAATTTCTTCATAACAAATACTTATATTAAGAGATTCGTAAGCGTTTTTCTTGTTTGTTTCCTTGTTAGTATCTTCTTTCAGTTTTGATGTATTCTTGAGAATTTGAGATTTTGAAAAAAAAATCATATTAAATGTTTCACTAACTTCTCTCAGGGACATACACCGACAATAAACACTATCCCCTTTCTTCATTTACTTTATTTCATTTCATTTTTATTTATTCTTAAAACAGCCAAATTTTATTTTTTTTTAGGAGACTGAATTCCGAAGCTACCAATTGAAAAACGAGAATGTATTCTTTAAATATATAGATATATTTAGGGAATATCTTCTGCTAAGGCAGATACAGTGTTCAGAGTTGTTCCGTAAATAATGAGTCAGTATACACAATAATCATGTTAAGAGTGGGGAGAGGAAAGGGAAAAAAACGATAGTCGGGCAAAATGACAGGATTCGATAATACAATAATACAATATAAGACAATACGTTTTTGTATACTTTTCCTGTAAATAATATATTCGCAGTTCTCAATATTAACGATATATTAATTCATCCATCCTACTATGTATGAAAGATCATTCATAGTGAAAGGTAAAAAGGGCCCACATTTCGCTAACTTCTTTCGGATATATTCACCACGAATGAGTAGTCTTCTCTTTTTTCCTTTTAGGTAATTAGACCTAAACCATTGCAACGAAGTAATATTGCTTCTTACAAACCTAACTTTAATAATGATGAAGTGGTTAATCTTATCTCTGTAGTTTTACATGCGCCTAACGCGTGTGTTCGCTCGCACAGGTTAGTTTGTTTTGCAGGGAAAAGCACTGCAGCATGAGTATGATACGAACTCATCACTTTCACTTGACATACACTTAAAAAAATGCTTACTTTGTACAGTGGATGCCAGAAACATTTAAAAGAATAGCTTCTAAGTAACAATGAGTTCTTTTTTTTATTATTTATGAAGACTTTAACATAAAAGTCATACGCATTCTCTATTTTTTTTTAATATTTAATATCAGTGGCTTTCCTTTAACAGAACAGTTTTATTTAGCTTACGTGATTTTTTTCGTTAGCTAAACAGTAAAATTTGATTTTATTTATAGCTGACAGATCAAACAATGCGGCTAGCATGGAACAAATACTAATATTTTAATTATATCCAACGCCGATAACTCGCCTAATTAAAACTGCAACATGTTAATGTTGCAGTTTTATTTTAAAAAAATAGTTTTAAAAAATAACAAAAACAGTCTTATTAAAAAAAGATATTTCTTAAACAGCAGTCATCAAAAATTTACTTGGCATACTACTTTCACTAGGAAAGAAAGACTGTGCTGTAGGTACTTTTCCTATACTAAGGCCATATAATCTAACATGATGGAAGTGAATCAAGATTTTATTTACACCTAAACATTACGTCGTATATTTAATCCGATACCGACCACCATGTCAGAGATATAGATTCCCAAAATTCCAAAACATCTCACTAAGTGCAGTTGTATATTTAGGAATTTCATTGGCATGATTGTTTTACATTAAGAGTTTCTAAACAAAATTAAAATAAAAATATACTTTTAATAGCCGAATAAACCTGCTATAGTTGAATTTTTGAATGTAGTACTAATACTTACTAAAATAAAAAGATAAAAGGCTTCAGTTCGACGAAGCAAAATTATATAAGTAAAGTGGATATTAGATCCAGCATTATTTCAAAGCCGAATGTAGAAACTGTGAAAGTTTCGTAAAAATAAGTTGACCAGACAGCTTACGGGAATACACTCAGCGACATTCATTGGGCGGCGCCTATGTTTTCAAAGTAGTCCGCGCTAAAGCAACTGTGAATGCCAGTGTGTTGCCGTAAGTGCTCTGGTCAATTTATTTTTACGAAACTTGCATAGTTTTTATTCAACTTTGAAATGCTGGACCTAATATCCACAGTAATAATAGTTATTACTTGAATAAAATACTGAGTTATTATTTGAATGAGTATACAATTCTCACTGTTCTGTTGTAGTATATTTTATATTATAATTAACAAGTACTTTTTTGCTAAACAAATTGCAAATGTTTTGCATATATATCGCATAGTATGACTTATTAAGAGAATTGCAATAAAATAGGAATTGCAGAAAAAAATGAAACAAATATTTAAATAGTGAATTATACTACCTACCTGGCTACTAACTTGTGTAGGAAAGCAGCTCATCTAATTTCTGCCATCGATTAGGAATATATCTGGAAGAGAAAACAAAATACGCTCATTGCATTTAATGATAAAATACGGCATTATAGCAATAAAATTCATTCTAGAATTTTATTCATTTCTAGAATTTAATTCATTCTAGAAATTTCTAGAGCGCATTAGAAATTTTAACCACTCAAAAACTGCGAGTATTTAGATTTTAATCGGTAAATAAATGCGTTTTATACCGTGTTCTCTTATTTATAGAAGACGTTTTCTGAATAACATAGCACATGTTGTTTTAAAATTTAATATTTAACAATCAATGAAAGTCAAAAAATTTAATTTGATCTCAATTCGCTTTTTCTGCCTTACGCAAGCTTACATATTATCATCATCATTTTCATCGTCACCATGCAATATACAAATCAGTTCAGGCCATGTAAGAGGATGTATTTTTTTTCTCCCCAAATCCATATGAAAATAAAGAATGAAATAAAAGAAAATAAGTGGTTACACAATTTAAGATTTATAGACTGTGTGTTTAAATTCTAAATAGTCTATTCATGATCGTGCGAGAGAGAGAGAGAGAGAGATGTATCTTACAAAAAAATAAATAAATAAAATAATAAAATAAATAAAACAGAAATTGAAACATTATCGAAACTAAAATCACTCTCATGTCGCGGAAGCCACGACAAAAGAGCACTCTCCTTCCATTCTTACTTTTGCAATTCCAAAATCTCAGAACAATAGGATTTTTCTTTTGAGATATTATCTTTCATGGCATAATCATATTACCAACATCGTCTCCTCATTGTCCAAGAAATCAGGTCCCACATTTCGCTGCAGGCACTCATTACTTCTGAATACCTATTATCTCTATGAAAATTACAAATCCATTCCACCAATGAATACTAGTTTTCTTATATTGGGGAAAAACTCCAATAAAAGCAATTTTCAAAATATTTAACAGTACAGAACAGAGCGATTAGATTGATTAACGAACAGTCTCCAGTTTTCTTCACTTTTAAACATGTGTTCTGTTTCTTCTCTTGCATTTCCCACAAATTATCTATGCTAATATTCATCCGATTTAGAATCGGTAATTTCTCAGCTCTCATTTAAATTATTTTAAACGAGTGTGGTTGTTGTTCAACATTCCTTCGCCTTTCTATTTCAAACTCACAGAACATTTTGTTTTTCATTCATTATTTTTAATAGCTTACTGGAAGGATTTATAATATAGGATAAATAAAGGGGAAAAAACTACTTTTTCCCAGGACAGTTGAAACACATAGCAGAAAAATATGTCAATATTTTAGGATAAAAGAAATTATATAATTTTCTGCTCACAACAAAATTAATGTCGGAGGGGTAAAAAAAAAGTACAGATAAACCAGAAATAAAACAAAAGTACACACAAGTACGTAAGTGTGTGTGGGGGAGGGGGGGGATGAGTGGGTGTATTTTATCCATATACCCTTATACGGAGAATTTCCTCTCTGACAAAAGGATTATCTAATAGTTTAATTTATCAGTCGTAGATAGCACAAGTTTAGTTTTATCCCAGAAACTTATCTTTCTTCGCATAAATTAAAGCAAAAACATGAACTAAATAGGTTATAGTCATAATGCCACAAACATCCAATTCTGTGTATCATAATACAGTATTTCTACTCAATAGTTTCCTTTTTATGATCGTATTTGCATCAAAGTTAAAAAAATCCGAAGAGTACATAAAAATGTAAACAACAAAATTAATGCTCAACTTTCACTGAAAATGACAGTTGTATGAAGTATTCGTGAAGTGTATACAACCACCTTCAATTGCTTTATTAGATTTCTTTTGGCATTGATATTTAAACATCTAATTCTCCATCTGTTCACACATAAAAAATATCGCACACACACACACACACACACACACACACACACACACACACACACACACACAGGGATAGTATCGTTGTTAGGTTATACACTGTCCTAGACAAGCACTAAGCACTATTTTGCAGCCCTTAAATTCAAGAAAAGAGTTAAATTAAAGAAAAAAAAACGATTTTTGGTTTATCTTACTATTCTGCTGGGTTTTGCAGCCCTTCAGATTTACCCTCCTATTCATTACCTTTTTGCTTAGTGGATGACGATAGCCCTACACATATGTCCGATCCTATAAGAATGCGTTTATATTCTGCCGCAAGTAATTAACTGCTGATCTAAACACGTATCGCAATCTATTTAGGTAGATTTTTTTCCCGCAACATATAGTGAAAGCATTCTTCGTTATTCCTTCTGTGTTATGAAGAAGAGCATCGTATCTCATGTGCTTTACATAACATATCCGAGTTAAATTTTCAAAAACGTTGACATCCGCTATTATTTATTCTCCTTGTAACGTGAAAAGTACTACTGAGAACTATCAAATGCGATTTCCAGACTGCATTGTCGATAATTAACTGTAATGGTATACATCGAATTCTATGGACCATTTAATTTTGTATCTCAGCATGACTTTAATCGCCAAACTACACGCCTTAGAGTTTCTAAATTAATGATTATTTTGAGAATGCAAAGTAACAAGCTGTTACCGCCTGCCATTAAAAAATGCAACGCAGTATTATAATTTTACTTTTTCTTATTTATTGTGGCTTCAATATTTCCATACCGATTAGAAATGTCAAGCATACTGAAGTAAACAATTTTGCTTACCCTAACGCATTCAAAATCCATTTCAGGCTTTTATTCTTTGAGTGATTTCAAGCATTTTAAACAAATCTTAAGATTCCTCGTGTGTGTGTGTGTGTGTGTGTGTGTGTGTGTGTGTGTGTGTGTGTGTGTGTGTGTGTGTGTGTGTGTGTGTGTGTGTGTGTGTGTGTGTGTGTGTGTGTGTGTGTGTGTGTGTGTGATTTCAATCAGTATGTGCTCAAATCGCTTCATATCCACTGACGTTTAAATATCATTCAACTAGCTGTCATGTCGATAAACCTTTTGATTTAATCTGTACCCTACTTTGATGGAAATAGTATATTTCGAGTTCAACAT
This sequence comes from Typopeltis vanoorti, assembly GCF_054136105.1. Lineage (NCBI taxonomy): Eukaryota > Metazoa > Arthropoda > Arachnida > Uropygi > Thelyphonidae > Typopeltis > Typopeltis vanoorti. Next base: position 83,124,099 of record NC_143556.1, on the reverse strand, counting down.
TTTGACTTACGGAAGTATAGAGGTGAGCAATTTATACGGAAAACTGATTAAGCATTGCACATTAAATCATAGAAGTAGCTGCTTTTAATTTTTGTTTTAGAATTATTTAATGATAAACAATTCTTGATATCAAATTGCATGATATATTCGGAGACAACCATTTATTACTTTACCATAAGCATTTCTCTCTCTCTCTATCACGCTACTTAGTAAAAGTGGCATACAGAGCAGGCAACAATGCTAAGAAAATTATACAATAAAGTATAGCAAAAATAGTTCGTTCAAGTCAATTCGATTCGATTCATGTTGTTATCCGACCGAAGTCAAATGACTGTCATGAAATTTTGGCTAAAGTTTTATGAAATTCCAACCCTCTTTCGTCGACGCGATTTTACTCTCTAGCAAAATAATCACCTTCAAGATTGCATTCTGATCTCACGAACAATTGTATTCAGCTTATTCATCATGAAGCTTTACACTAGATATGCTCCTGTTTTCCTCTATGTATTTAATCCATTTTTCATAAAACGGTGTACTAGCCTCACGAAACATTGTGCACTACGTTTCATCATAATTACATAGGATCTTCAGATATAAAAAGGAAAACTAAAGAAAGGAAAGGAAAGAGTAAAGATTAACAAAGTCAACAACGACTATTTAGTTATAAAAGAATCTGAATACATACATCCTATACATAGGATGGATTTCTAAAGATTCCTAAATCTTCTCTCGGTTATGTTTAGCAACGGTTGAATAGTTCAGATTTATCCGATAATACTTGATGTCTCATTTCCGAGGCGTCCTGTGAATCAGCTGAAGAGAGTACTTGTGTTGACAAAGCTAAGGTTTTACTTCTTTTGTATTCAGTATCAATGCATTGCTCAATAGATGTTTTCTCTCTTTCCATAGTAAGACCCGCCTGTATTTCGCACCATAGAAGGTAAAGACGTGTATATTTTAGTGATTCCATAGTCGAAGATTTATAAATGGGAATCCGTCATTAGATTCTAACTTGTAGGTAAATTTTATGTTAGAATATTGGCGATTGTGAGAATAATATGTCAGTGATATATATTTAATCGGAATTCAGGGACTATCTACAGTTTTGAATTTCCATGAGTAGCTCAATTCCAACATTCTACCATAACGTTTACATAATAAAATATGAAATAAAAATAAAATAATATAAAATTAACAAAAAATTAAACGGGAATGACTCTAATAATTCACTCCCATTTTCGACAAACTAGGGAATTTGTTAAATTGAAATCTCTATATTTCCTATATTTCGAAAATCTACACATACTGACGGATATGATATTTACATTCCTTTTGCCATCAATACATAAAAATTGGTTTGGTCATTTTTTCAATACTAGGAACAAGATCCGACCGCCTTATTACCTTCAAGGAAGAACAAGCTAAAGTATTTAATTATTAAATTAAAACCTTTTGTACAAAATGGCTATAATGAATGCATTCACTCTTTGTCAACACACAATTCGAGATACTTCTAACGACGAAGTATCTTGAATTGTGTATCGCTAATATATGGAAGTATCACTCTTCCATATTAACTCTATTTCCATAAAACCTAGCAAACATACTGGTTGAACATAAAATCAAAACATTATTCATCATTTATCAGAATGAAATCACTACTCCGATTCGTAAAATCTCGACGTGGTCCACTAAAATACACAGGTGCTTACCCGTTATGCTGAGAAAGCATGTCATCTTACTATGGATAGAGAGAAAATATATATCAAGAAGTGCATTGAAGAACACATCAGAGACATTGAATACAAAAGAAGTAAGGCTGTGGCTTTGCCAACACGTACTCTTTTCAGCTGCGTCAAAAGACGCCATGGAAATAAGATACGAAGTGTTATCGGATAAATCTGTACTATTACACCGTCGCTAACACATAGCCGAGAGTAGAGTTTGGAAATCCCAAGAAATGGTATTGGATTCAAAACACTTAAATATAAATCCCAGTATCAGCGTGTTGGAATGCATCCATCTTATCCAAACATGTGCAAGAATGCGTAAAAATGCACAATATTCTTAAGAATGCAGTGTCTAATTAGAAATATATTTTTAAATAATTAGATTATTTTATAAATAAATCGTCGTTGTTATCTTTGTTAATCGTTACTATTTATCTACCAGTTTTTTATTTTTATACCTGAAAAAGTCATTATGCGGTGTGAGGAAAAAAAGAAGGGATTAATAAGTTTATCTATGATAAATCTATTAATATTTTAGTGCATTAATGATAATTTCCATTGTAATCGAGATAAGTCATTGTATAAAAATACAGAACCGCGAGACCAAGACTTGAGCACTATATAGGCTTTAATAGAGTGCAAAACATATATCAGATGATCATTACAAATCTTCACATATGTCCTTGTTTATTTGTTAATAATGCTACTTTAAAAATGTTAGAATTATCTGAAATTCTTAACTTAATTTATCTTTTTCCTAATGTTTTAAAATCTCTAACAGTTAGCCCATAATTTTTGTTTAATAATCTCAAAATTTGCATTGAAATATAGACTGCTAGTCTCTCGTAGTAAACCTACCTGAAACCAGCAATCTAATTAAACTTAGGGTATTCTAATCATACGGATGAGAGATAAGACATATAACGATAAAAATTGTTATACATGAAACGACTAGAATTGAAACTAGGGACTCCTCCGTTTCTCCAGATATCAATAAGACAATTCAGATCATTCATTAATATCTAAAACTAAATCACACAAGTGAAAACAATATCCACAATAGGATTATATCACACTTCAGCACTTAACATTTATTATCATTTCAACTTTTGTCTTCTGAACTGTGCATTATAAATTGAAATCGTTGCTATAAATGTCGCTTTTTCCCCTTCTTCTTTAATTTATTTTGATTTTCCTGATTGATTATTTAACTCTAAGAATAACACGTTTTCTTTCATGCTTGTTTGCACTCATTCTAGTGTACAAACAGGAATTTTCCTTTAACAAAAACGAAAAAGAAAAGAAAAGATTTATAAAGAAAAAATTACTAAAGAAACTACTTAAGATTTCTGATGAAAAATATCTAGTCATCTTAGTTTTAGTCTATTTTAGTTCAAAATAATTATAATTATATAATATGATATAAGCATATATCTGCTCTCTCGGAATCTTAGTACCTTCATTTCTCACAAGGCAAACCAACCTGACAACTCATGCATTTAAGAAGCACAGTTTACACACAGATCATATATGTAGGGCAGTGCTACATACTTCATCTATTGTGACAATTTCCAGCTTCACAATAGTTACAGTACACTGCTTGGAAACAAGTCAACTGACACGCCGACGATAGAGATGCATCGTGCCATGTAAGGAGTCACATGTTTTTAGTGGTATAAATGAAAGAATATGATGCTCCCAAAAGAGTGCAACTGTGTCCTGGTGAAATGGCTGCTAGAACGGAACTGATAAGGATTAACACTGTCGTTGTGATAAAATCCCATGTTGCAGGCATATATGTTCGGTAAATGATTAAAAAAATCGGGCCATTCCAGGTCACAAAATTATAATACAACCGTGATGGAAGCGCAGAGTGTCAACTGCAAGTGCTACTAGCAGTAACCGCAGGGTGCTAGAAGGATAATATGTAAAAACCGCCATTCGTCGGCCAGGTTGAATACGAAGTTCCGAGCCTCTTGAACACGAATCTGAATAAACACGTTTAGAACCGAGTCTCGCAACATCGATTTGCATGATAGGACCGCATATCAGCCCCACATTACACGAACCAACATGCAGCTTCGTCTTCAGTGGTGAACAGCGTGTACAGTGGGATGTGGAAGCTTGGAACGCTGTGTTATGGAACGACGAATTACGCTACACCCTCTACCGAGCAGATGGTGAGTGTGGGTATGGCGGATACCCGGTGAGGTTCTCTTACCACCGTGCATAACCTGGCTGTGAGATGATATGGTCCTGTTTTTTTTTTGTTTGGCCTTGGATTTCTGTTTGTAGTGCTACGATCAATGAAACCCGAGAAGTATCTGAACCTGGACAATAAAACTCTTTCTAATTTGTGGCGTTTCTACAGAACTGACTATTATCTCATTCAGCAAGCAATGAACCGTGTCATAAAGCTGCTACAGTAACTGAGTGATTTGTAGACATGAACGTCACGAGATTTGATTGGTCTCTACAGAGCCCTGATCTCAACCCTATTCAACATCTATGGGATGAACCGGAGTGGTGGATGAGGCCAAGTGACGTCCGCCCCCAGCACGGTCCAGGACTTCATTACTGCCTACAGGAAGAATGCTCCAAAATTCCATTCACCGCAATCGTACGCTTGTGAAAAGCATGCCCGTCGGATTGCTGCAGTTATCTCAGCGAAACAAGCTCCTATATTTTATTAAGGTGGGTACTATGGTGTTTGTTCCTCACACAGTGGTGTCCTTTGACTTCTTTCCAAGAAGCGATATGTAGCAAATATCTATACTGTCTGCAATATACTTAGACTTTTGACTATAACAGCATAAAGTGCATTTTAACCCACAGAAATTCGTTCGAATCTCACTACACCTCTGCTGAGTTTTACATGAGTTTTATTCACGGATGTCCTGACTTGAAGCAGTATCATGTTTAGTTTCTAGAGTAAGTGTTAAATGTTCTAAACGAATTGCACAAGGAGATTTTCTGTGAAAAATTTAAGTCGCAAATACTGCTGACAGACCAGTACTGTGAATTGATCATTGCTTCTGAATATGTCAAAGAACACATTCACATAGGTAAAGGAAATACTTTGCTCTTTTTATGGGTCTCTGACCCAAGAAACTTTTTAAATCTTTGTAAAGTAAAATAAAGATTAGTTAATCGTAAAATCCTGCTCTAAGGACCAAAAGATGAAATTCGTTTGAGCTAACTTAGTCTTGCATTAACTGGAGAGAGTGGATACGCCATCACAAACCAACTTGGGTTTTGATTGGTGGCCGACGACCTTGATGTCGCTTCTTTTTGCTTTGAAATTTCAGTTTGATTGTGGAACTAAGATTACGCATGTTGTAATTTTAAGATACGTTTTAAGAATCCAGTATGGTCTCATGTACCGTAAATTTTCTTTTGTCAAAAACACAGACGTTATCGTGATATGAATAATACAAACATTACCATCAATGTCGTCTATATATCATATGCATAATATCGATAATGTTAATTTCGACAATGTTTTAACTGTATTCAATTCAGTCCTCGCAAAATTACATTGTAATTAAAATATCACTAGTATTTTGAAAGAGCGATGCTCATCGGAGCAAATAAATTGTAAATCTTATCTAGAAAGGAATTAATTTTAATAATAAAATCCTTATTCTGAATTTCGGCAAATTATTCTAGTTGTCAAGGCGTACACTGACATTTATTGAAGGTCATTTCCGTTTTATTATGTCCATTTCTTTCTCTTTTTTTAAGAACTTGATAGTGTGAGCTGTAGCTGCTTGTCTGACTAAACGTTCTTTATGGGAGCCCTCGTAAATTATTATTCTTCTGACAAAATTTATGTTCTAAACTATATCATCAATGCGATGGGTAACAAATGTAATAATAGCACAACTTTCTTCGTATAATTCGTCATTTGTTTTGTAATGCTAAACGATTGTGTCGGTAGTTAATGAAATTATAATCCAAACATGGTTTCACATTAATAAGTTACTTCTTAAGACGTATATAAAATATAAAATTTTCGGTACAGACTAGTTTCGAATAGTACAGAACAGTTTCGATACAGTTCACAAACAGTTCACTGTTTATCGAACAAGATTTGCATATGTTGGCTGAAGAGAAATATGCTAAGAGGAGTTCAGACTGCTTGACAAGTACAACAAATGACTGATAAACAAGTAAAACAAATCAACGAGTTGCCTTTATATACTGATATGCAAGAAACTTGTTTAACATTTCAAGTGGCTATGCTTCTACGTTATAACAGAAGAATTGGTTTATGGCTTAATTTAAAGAGCAGTGTCTCATATTCTGAATACCTTGTAAATTGGCTGGTGTTTAAAGTATATCTGTAGAAAAGATGAAGAGCAACTTTTCGCCACTCTTATTTTACTTTAGGAAATAAATTTCATTTTACAGGTGCTGAGAATTAATAATGGAGGAAAATACTTATACGATGTTCTTCTGTTATTTTGCAGGAGGTTCGACTGAAGATGGTCGATTCTCGAGGTATCAGTAAAACATCATCTCTCGAAAACACCGTCAGCGCACCTCCTCCGGAACTTGAAGCTGCCTTCGGCAAAAATCCTAATAATCTGTTCGGTGTCAGCCCGAGCGACATTGACAAATATTCTCGAGTGGTGTTCCCCGTTTTCTTCGTCTGTTTTAACCTGATGTATTGGATCATCTATTTACACATCAGCGACGTCCTCAGCGAAGACTTTGTGTCCATAGGAGCTTGACTGATCATTGGAAACAAAACTCTCGAATCAGACTGTGGCTTACGCTACTTGCACGGGCTAGCAACACACTTGTACTTTTTTGCTGACTTCCTAGACTACCCACAGCCATCTTCTCATTTACGAGGAGTTGGGGATTCCACCATTTTCATATTATTATGACATGCACAACCTCATTACCTCGCATAGCCAAGTTTAGAGAAGAAAAGCATGAAATCCAGTAGTTAATCTTCACCCTTGCCATTCAATAGCAAAGAATCATTTAGAGTCGAGGTGTGTTCATCATCGTGTAGGCAAACACATCATGTGCAGTGATGTAACTTGACGGTATGCCAAGGGTAGTTTTAACAGCTATGTGTTTCACACCTAGTGATTTCTAGATATCTTCTCTCCTACTAATATTTACTCCTTAACAAATGACGATCGGATATTATGGCGGGTAATATCTAATCCGGTACACCCTAAATGGTTAACGTCGCTGGTTATCTCTTCTCTCACGCTGGCACACTAACGAAGTGTTTCTTGTAAACTGCTAATTTTGACTATCACAAGGGAAATTAGATTTCAAACCAGATAGACTTTATACGCTGATATCGGGGTCTTACCTATAGCATGATGTTATTCATAATCATGTTATTTAAAGAGAGAAGAGAACAACTGAATATAGTGTGGACCGGACTGTAAATAGGCTGTTGATATGTATATGTTGTCATGGCCGAAGACATTTAAAAACATACACATCGTGATACACAATTTAAATCCGTACTTCATTAAAAGTGATTATTATTCCACAACACTCTTTTGACACTAAGATACTGTACTGTACTGATATAACAAAGCAATACTCATCGTAGCTAAAGAAGTGCATGTATGGCGCCATCGCAATAAAATTTACCAAATAACAGAATGTTAGATTTCACAAGGACACATTCTATTCCCTGTTCATTTCGGTTTAGTGTTCGCCGATTCTATGAAGTGGTCTGCATTCATAAGTAGACCGAATTTCTGTGATTGGAAATTTCAAAAACGAGGTGCGAGTTTCTTTGGAATAGAAGTAATAAATAAATAAATAATTATGTGTTCATTTTGGAATGCTATCATCGCAATCAGTGCCCTCTCTATTTCCTGTTCTTATTCCTCAGCAATCGTGTAGTGTTTACAGATAGTATCTTTTTTTTTGTTTAGAAAATTCCGCTGTTAATTATATACATAGCATATAAGGAAGGCAACGCAATTATGAAGAAATCAGTTAACCATTCTATTTGTGCACACTTTGCAAGTGGTTTCTCACTATACCCAAGAACTATTGTTCGCTCTTAGTAGATTGCATGTGATTGTTGCTTCAGTGTTTACATCAAGTCATGTAAAAGCCGTTAATTACCTTTGAAATAAGGAATATAGTGACTGTAGCTTTAGATGATATGATGTTAAATTTTTAAACCATAATTGAAGCTAAAATATATCCCGTTGCTAAAGTTTTTAAAGAATGTAGTTAGTGAAATTTAACCAATCCGTCTGATAAAGGGATAATATAGAGTAAAGTGTTTCTATTTTGATAGAAGAGGAAATAATTGATTTTACATCTTAGCATTTTAGTAGCTAACGGTATTATTTTGTTTTCGTTACACTAGAAATCAATCATTTTAAATTCCTTCTCACTTTTCCTTATTCTGTAAAGTCCAAACTTATATGCGCTGTGCAAATTACAGTGGAAATTTAGTCAAATGACTTACCTTTTGCTTTTAACTCAGTTTAAATTAATTGTTAATTCGCACATTCCATATGCTATGATATAAATATATATATATATGTGTGTGTGTGTGTTTTAATTTTTTTTCACGAAATATGCTCCCATTTTTTCCTTTAGTTCCGCTTACATAATTCTTTGGCCATTTTTCCATGGCATATTTATTTTATTTAACCCAGAGGAATCATTTAATCATGGTTAGCAGCAATACACAGAATGGTGGAAATTATCTGGGTGACTCTTGTCCTTGATGACTAGTCAGATCCACTTTTTGCTCAATGCTTTAAAGCAATGTTATAGTTAGTAGAGTAGGATTCGTTATTTAGGAGAGGAATTCGGTTTTGTACATAAGCGAAAGAAATATGAAGGTACAAGCCAGTATATCACAGACTCAGAACAGCCTTGTTGAAAGAGGAAGTGTATATCAAAGAAATGCTTAAAACAGCATATTTTATTGTATTTCATGAATTCCATGCTCAAGTACTCACATACTCAGATCCTCCATTTTCACACAAGACTGCACAAATATGTAAGAAGTCATTATAAAACCCACTTCCATGGCATTAACTGTGCTTGCTCTCAGTCAGCGAGGGCCTGTGATCTTTACTCTCAGCAATGTACATTTTTTTTAAAAAAACATTATTCTTTACTTATTTGTTATATATCTATTATAATTCAATTATTTCGCAAACATTACATATAAAGGACGTTTTTTCTCTGTTCGAGCTTAAATTCATATAGTTCCACAATTTAATATATATATTTAAATGCTTCTTTCTTTGATAGCTTCATAAAATGTAGGCAACTATATCCCTGATTATATATATATACATATATAATAGGTTAATTATATTTTGAATATTGAATACTGTCACCTTGATATAAAGCTAGACATGACATAAAAGTCTTTAAGCATACCCCTTGTATTATGTTAGATCAACTATGATTATATCTGCACTAAGCAATACACACGCACACACAAATACAATAAACAAAATCTTGCTTTCAAACTGCCCAAGATTTAAAAAAAAAGTTGTTTCTTATTTACTTAAATAAGAAATTAAGCGTTTTTTTTTTATCCTTATTGTATTTAATCCTTGTCACAGGTGTGACCTTTCTGAAACAAATAAATGGATTAGTAATTGATTTCATGCAATCTAAGAAAAGTGAGCTTAGCTGAAATTGCCTTTTATGCTTTGTTTTATATGTGTGTGCTGGTGTATTTGTGTGTGTATGTGTGTGTGTGTTGCATAGATCAAAAATTTTATACTTAACGAAAGTGGAGTACAGCTAATGGCTTTTATGCCTCTACCTTTATATTGCATTTTGAAATAATTACCCAGCTTGAAGATGAATGTATTATGTAGACTTTAAAGTAATTCGAAATAATGCCAACTTTTCTTATGTACTGATTTTATAGACCTTGAAATGTATTTATTATTATTTTCTTGTTTTCAATAAAATCTTTTGTACAAGCCAAACATGAATTGACAATAAATAAAAAAAATATATGAAATTGTCATTCAAGGAATTCACGGTGCTACTTTAAAATTCAGTTTTAAGATAGCACTGCATTGTTCATTGGAAACTGTTCATCATAAATGAGTTTGTATATACAAATACACAATTTAAGTATTCCTCAAGGGTTTATGTGTTGTCTTTTATGCTCTCAGATTCATCCTTAAGAATATTGGCGAAAGTACCCAATCTGCACTTTAATGAAGTACACATTCTTCATAAAACTGTGCAAATGTAATATCAAAATGCATTGCCCCAAGTGTATTTTGCAGACTTTTTATGTTACTTTGCGAAAGCAATCTGTTTCTCTTATATAGTATTACTTGTAATAATAATAATATTATTATTTAATTTTAGATTTTATGTTCACTGAAACTACACGCAATCTTGGACAATATTCTTGTGAATAAAATGTTAAAAATTGTTTGAAATTTCTTTTACTATAACAAATATACTGTGATTTTGTTCACTGTTGAGCATCATTGTCAGATATGTACCTCTGCATATAAATGAATAAAACGATTCTGATGATATTTCTGTAATATACTATATGTACATATATGTATATATTTATATTTAGAGATTTAATATAATACAAGCAGCGTAAAGAATTTATTATAACTCTCTAGCCAAGAAAACTTTGACTTCCTGGATTATTTCAGATAACGCGAAATTTATGTGTAAATATGGTGACTGTTTTAGTTTTCTCTTAGTTAAGCAATGCTTTGTCAATAAACTACATAGAGATATTCTAAAATTAAAATTGTTTAAATATTGTTTTTCAAAAAATAAAACAAAAATAAAAAAATGAAAGGAAGTTATTCACGATATATGAGTTTGAAGTACCAATATTGTTTTAATATCAGCGAAGACTCATATTGTCTGATGACAATATGAATAGTCGCTGAATATCGACGTCGCTATATAGAAGGAATTTCGTACTATAGACTTAAAATAACTCCTTTAATGAAAAGAAAATGAAGTAAAATATGTTGTCCCAGATGCATATAAAATTAAAACTTACTGCATTTGAAGTCTGGCATTTTGTTTTTTAATTCTTGGTCAGGAACCTCTTGAATAAGAACTAAAAATAATTATAAATTTTAAAAATATATGTACAAATAGTTTGTTTAGCTTGTCTGGAATACAAATTAAGGGAACAGTAAGTTCAATAGTAAGAGCTTCTAACACGTAAATATATACGATGGAAATACTGATTAGGACTAATCACATAAAACTGAAGATTAAATGACTTTCACAAGATGCATCTATCTGTCTAACCGGGGAGAAAAATATTTCATTGGCTAGAAATATTGGAGGGTTCTAAGAAACTCAGAGAAAACTTTCATTAGCGAAATCAAATTTATACAAATTTATTATCTTTAAAATTTATAATTATTTTTAGTTCACAAAATAACTTACAGAATAGATCATTACACAACTATAATGCAAAAGATAAGCCAAGAAGATATTAAAACTCTCTAGGAAACTGGGCAGCAATGAAGAGTATAATTTGATTCATTATTTTCATATTTTACTATTTAAATAGAAAACCCTAATATATCTTTAACATACAATAGCAGAAAACGAAATATAATAGGGTGAAGGTAAGGAATACCAGGACAACAAACTCTATATACAGTATTTTCATTATTAATAATTTAAATTAAAAAAAACGAATGATATCAGATCGGAAAATTTGCCTACTAAAGAGAGCGAATGTATTCCAAATTATTTTGAAAGATAAAATACATATCATTGGAAAAAATTGTGATGGCTTGATTTTATGTGAATTATAAATCTATAAAATCATTGATTCTATAGATTTATATTTGATTCTGTGTTATTATAATGAAGCAGCCCTGTAAATATACGTGCTACTCCTAAAGAGAAATACATTTATGCGCAAAGATGTTTATGAAGGAATAAGAGACTGGAAACGGTCTAATGATATTTTATCCCAACACCGCCTCAACGCTTGTACCATATTAGAGGTTGGCTGTGTAGTCTGATGTAATATGTTATATTTGAGGGGACAAAGGTTAGAATATAGTGCAAATTGTGGGTTTCCTGGCCGATATGTGGGTTTCTTTCCTTCATTTTGAAATCAGAAAGTCACTTGCAGGGGGTCACGACTAACATAGCATCGCATAAGAAATATCGAGGAAAACGTTCCCGGGTTCATTGAGTGCATTCGAGAAAAAGTACTGTTTCCAGCTGCGTTCCATGAATTCTACGACTGCTTTAACAATGTGGATTTGAATGTTCTACACTGATGATGTAGTTATATGAAGCTATAAATGATAAGTACATCTTTTGTGCAAGACTTTCGTATTTATTTGAGGATACTTCCATATCTCGTTGCAGCAGTCGTAGAATTCACACAACTCATACTTTTGCATATATATAGTTCACAAAATTAAAAAGTAGTATTCGGTAAGACTTGATGTATTATTATTGCTGTTATACGGAAAATCTCCAAGGAGTCAGGGATTCATCGGAGAAGGCCATATATTACCTTACCCACACCCCCAGCTGTAATAACTATTCTTCAATTCATTCAGGCTACCTACACTCACCATCTCCAATACATTCCATTCCAATGACGCACCACTCGATTAAAAACTATAGTTCTTAATCCAGCTATATTTAATCATTAGTGAAAATAAGCAAGAAGAAATTCAATAATTTTGCCTTTGCCCAACGCAATATTTACGCTATTGCTTAGGGTAGTAAGCAATAATGTAATGTTCTGATGAGCAAACAGAAAATTATTGAATTTCTTTTTATCGATTACTGCCTTTCATTTACTCAAATTAGCTTCTATAAAGATAAATATATGCGAAAATCAAGTGAGTGTTCTACAATTTGTATCGTAATCTAATAGACAATCAAATTTTACGTTTATACTGCAGTGAGGATATAAGGTTCATTCATGAACATTTTCATCACCTTCCATTTACCTCCATCGCTTACACAAATAACAAGTGCATGTATCACATTGAAAATAGCTTCTCATACCATATACTTTTTTTTTCATTGCAATGGCAATCATCTATATGCTCGGCATGAGATCTAATCAGCGATTCAAGAAATGTGAATATACGAAATGGTGATTTTCAATATGATATAGCATATCAAAGAAAATCAAAGAAACCATCCCAGCTAGAATAGTGCATAAACTCTTATTGTATGCACAAATAGGTTAGATCATAATGTAAAGAAATTTCAAACACAATAATCGATTCACAAGAAAGCTCGGGGGATCACTGTTTATCGATGATCTTCACGGTATTATGTAAGTAATGTATGTAATAGCAGAATGTTTTTGGTGCTAACGTCCTCACAACATTGTCCAAGTCTAACTAAACTTAACCCAATATTTTCAACATTTAAGATTTCATATATAATAAGAGAGAGAAGAGAGAGCGTGTTTTTATTTCTTGAAGTGAAAATAATTTACTCTTAAATTCTATTAAATTATTCTTAAATTCCAGTAAGCTATTCTTCTTATTTCTGCTTTAATTTCTGAACTAATGAATTGCAGTTTGATACCGTCAATATGACCAGAACTAATACCACAAGTGCATGCATTTTTATAGTTTAAAAAGTTTTCCATTTATAACTAGCATCAAGGAAATCGGAAAAAATCAGCAAGCATGCACACCAGAATTCTATTCTTCGATGCTAGAAATGTGAATGTTGAAAGTGATCTATACTGATAAGTGTTACTTTCTTATGTTTGTAGCAAGTCTTCAACAAGATCTCTATAACTGTCACTTTTAATATACCCTAAAGAACTAATCTTTTTTTTTTCAGTATTATATAAAATATAATAAAAAACCAACTGTTCTATCTTAATGTACGAATTTTTATAAAGCAATAAAAATGCCTTCTTTAATCTTTGCATCATTTATTATTGGGAAAGAAATAGATTGCCTTCAAATACCACAAATCATCACCATTCTTAATTTAAATTAAGCCATAATCAGCATCATAGAAAACGAATATAATGTAGAGAAATATAACAAGCGAACGTTTTTCTATATTCAAAACAGAGGCAGATGTAAAATGCTTTTTTTTTCTTCTTAGTATTGACTGTCGTAATGCCCATTTTCAATCCTCATAATGTAATCCACTCAAATAAAAAGTAACAATATTCAAGTAGCAGGCTGCGTGTTCATTAAACGTTCTATTACAATGAACGTAGCGTAAATGATCCTGTATTCATCGGCGTTAACCTATTTAAAAAGCAGCCATGTTTTCAAAATATTCCTTTATGGCTAGGATGTGTTAGTGGAACATTTATTTACAAAGAGCTGAAGCATAGTCTTAAAACATAGTTTTCATGAATCTAGAGAATGTCGCAAAAAAAAAAAAAAGCACTGAACTTCGACACCTTTCTTCAGTACACGGGCTATAACATATGCCATTCGTTTGCATGCACATTAATAGAAGAGCACGTGTAGAGCCTACGCCATTACATTTAGCTGTAACAATGATGTTGACGTTAGAAGAAAATACGTTTATTGGTGAGCATTATTTTCGTTCATACGGAGTTGGTAGAGCAAATAGTTCAATCCTGCGACATGTTTGTGAGCAGTTAGTTCGTCGTTTCCGTAAGCACGCCCAAAGAAATAGTGTCATCATTGGCTTACTCGAAAGAATCTGATGTACCGGGAGTATTCTGCCGCAATGTAAATTGCATTGGAAACCACGAACTGTTAATACAAATGAGAATCAGGCGTGTGTGTGCTGGAGCAAATGTTGCAGTCTCCGAAACGCAGTCAACACCGAACAGCGGTACAATTTGGGATACCGAGGCGGTCACTACAAAGAATCCTTAAGGATTTGGGTGCCTTTTAGTTCATCATTCAGGTGGGTGAGTATTTAACAGCAGCGGATTATGCTGCACAGCGAGTATACTGTGCACGCGTGCTGTCAAATATCTATGAAGATCCGTCTTTCTTCCATCATGTCTGGTTCTCGGACGAAGCACATTTCTATTTAAGCGTTAAGTGTTACTTCAATGTAAACAGACGAGCCTACAGATTTCTGGGTTTCTCGAGACGCGAATTTGTCCAACACTACTTCCCAGCGAGGTCAACGCATGGTGTACGGTTTCCGGCCATGGCATAATTGTGTCCTACTTCATTGAAGAGGGTAGTGTAAGTGACCTTGAAACAGCGAATGATACATCAAGAATGTGTTGGTTCCATTCACACAGGATTTGCAGAGGATGTGTTGTGCAAAAAAAACATTGAAGCTGAGGTATTCCAACAGAACAGAGTAACTTTTCACACATCAAGTGGTTCTAGAGCCTATTTATCAGAACATTTCCCAGGGAGACTCAATTCGAAGTTCACAGAATTCCCGTACACTTCACCTTCTCCTGATCTAACATCACTTGATGTCTTCGTTTGGGCGAATACTGAAGGAATGGTTACTCAACTATGACCTGCCTTTAAGACTTGATGGCATAAAGGATAAAATTACACGATATGTTCAGCAGATGTCCCAAACATTCTTCTCCAAGACGACAGAGAACCTTTTCATGTGCTACGAAACCTGTCTTCTTGAAAGAGAGGTCGCCCATTTCCAGCACGTAATCTAACGTTGTTAATGCATTATTCGACCAAGATTCCACCGATAGTTGTGAATGTGCATATCATCAGGTGTAAACATATATTTCTTTCTTAATAAACCTTTTTATTTCGCAACATACATCGTTGTAGTTACTCAATACTGTTTTTTACTATACTATATTCAAAGCTATCATCGGGATCACATTTTCTCCCAAGCAAGTTTATCCGTTACCATCATCGCAAAAAACGTGGTTAGCACTCATAGCAAAAAATAATCCAAACTTTTGCTGATCCTAAAATTTTCTGGCGATTTATAAACCAGGTAATCTTAGTCTGTGTTTCTGGATGAACTGCACAGCTGTCATTTATGTTCTAAGGACCTCTATAGCTCAGCCGCTTTCCATTATGCCCTTTGGTTTCAAATACCTAGATTAGAATCCTGCGTAAGAAGAGAAGAACCTTGATCAAGAGCTTTCAGCTGAAGTTGTTTGTCAGTCTTAAAGAGAAGTGGAAGGGTTTTCACCTAAAAACTAGTTTCGAGTGGTAAATAGGAAAACCAGCTAGTATTGTATTATATTAGTATTATTATATTATATTAATATTAGATGGAATATCAACACGTGTGCTAAATGAGTGTTCAGTTGAACTGGCCATTTCTTTGGCCAGGATGTTTAATATGAGTCTCAGAACAGGGAAGGAATGTATGGTAATTCCATTGCGCAATGGTGGTGCAAAGACCGATATATTCAACTATCGACCAATTAGTATCTCAGGAGTGGTGGTGAAGATTTTCGAAAAATTGGTTAGGGCCCGCATTCAGAAATGAGTTGACAGTGAATCTCTACTTTGCAATGAGCAACATGGGTTTACTAAGGGAAAGTTATGTTTCAGCAACTTTCTCACATTCTATAACAATGTTACCATTGAACTAGACAAGGGGAATACTTTTGGATTTTGTATACACCATGATACTTTTGGATTTTGCTAAGGCTTTTGACAGAATACAGCATGGCAGACTGCTGCATAAATAAGAGAAAATGCGTTTGGGTTATACAATATTAGTATAGATAAAAGGATGGCTGACTGGCAGATATCCAAAAGTGGTATACGGTAAGATCTTAGTCTGCAAGGTTTAAGGTAACAAGTGGTGTACCACGAGGATCAGTGCTTAGTCCACTATTATTCAATCTCTACATTAATGCTATTGGGAAGGATTTGACAAGCGACATACAGTTATTTCCTGATGATGCAAAGATAGGTAATCACGAATGCTGCTGATATGCAGTCTTTGAAGAATGATTTGAATAGGCTGGAATTGTGGGCATGGGAAAATGGGTGTTAGTTCAATGTCAGTAAATGCAAAGTCATTCACGTCGGCATGATTATATATCCAATGTCGTATTATATTGGTGGGATTGGGCTAGACGAAACTGATGAGGCTACGGATCTTGGAGTGTTAATAGGTAGGAAGTAGAAGTTTAGGGGCCTTGTGGCAAAGATTGCAAATACAACTCAAAAGATAATTGCAATGGTGAAACGAACGTTCACCATGTAAAGATAAGGATGCTATATTGTCTCTTTACAAGGCCTTGATGAGACCTCACTTGGACTATTGTGCGCAAGTCTGGCCTCCTGGTTTCCCTTGTGATTCATATATTAGACAGCACGTACAATGGAGAGTGGTAAAATGATATCAGGATTGTGGAATACTGATTATGAAGACAGACTGAGAATTTGCTGACTGTAAACACTAACAAACAGAAGAAATAAGGGTGATATGATTGAGACTTACAAACTTATGAAAGGGTCTTACAGGATTTCAATTGATGAATTTTTCAATTTATGGAGGGTGGGTAAAGGACGAGAGGTCATCCTTGGAAGCTGAGAATGAAGGCCGCCAAGAAGGGTGTGAAGCCTAGATTTTTCTCTCAGAGGGTGGTGCGTTATTGGAATGGATTATCATTGGATGTTGTGAGTGCAAGCAGTGTTAATGAATTCAAGAATAAGTATGATAGCTGGTGTGTATAGTATGTGGCCTCCCTCGATGAATCTTTGTCTCCCTGGAGGTCTCTCTTAATAATTATCTGTGATAACATTTTATTTATCATCTTACAGAATATTCTCCTATATACAATAAAGTATACTATTACATTTTCTGTTCAATACAAATGTAGATTACAGTGATATTTTTAAAATATAAATGTACATAATTTTTTATATATATATTATATATAAAATATATTTTTATATTTATATATAATTTATAAATATATATATATATATAATAATTACACATGCAATTTACACCAAATGATATGTGTTATGTATAATACTATCCACCTTACCTTAAAATAATGGTTACAAAAGCCAATCTGAGTGGTTGGTACCTTGAGTTGGTAAATTTTTTTCTAGGAAGAATTTTTATAGATCTGATTAAAAAAAAAGTCAATGTTGACTTTATCGACCTGTCTTAAGCACTTGATACAATAATATAGAATAGGACTTTTTGGTTTGGAAATTACCTCCAAAACAGAAAACAAAAATTACAAGCATGGGATCACCCGCAGTACAAGAGTCAAAACCAATAGACAAACAGCTTTTTTGTTCAATACATGAAATAAGTTTCATAGAAATAATCAAGAATTGGCAATGATTACAGACCCGATGAAAAAATTAACCTCTATAAATATATAGAAAAGAAAAACACCCACAGATATTCAGGAAAGAGCAATAATATCAAAATAAAACTTCACATTGTTCCTCCTTCACTCTGTTATACCATGCCAGAAAGAAGGATGCTGTATGAAGTATGAAAATGCTAATCATTTGCTTTCTTCAAACTCATCCAGTTGCATTTTTTTTAAAGTGCAAAAAGTTTGCTTAGACTAGAACTATAGCCAGGCCGACTTGGGATTCTTCCACTGTAAAACACGGTAAAAACATTTCTTCACTCTCAACATTGATTGTAACTGACGGTTTCCTTTGATGGAATGACAAAGGGAATGAAACTCGTCATGAGTATCCCACATTTTATTTGATGTTCCTGGTCCATTTTTTTTTTTCGAGTGAACCATTTTTGTACATGAACTATGTATTATTCAGATAAATGCATCTAATAGCTTATGACTTTATTGTGCCTTCTGCTCTAAATATTTCTAATAAAATTAATATTCAGTAAAATTACACTAAAGGCCTTCATAGCTCAGTCAGTTTCAACGATGTTATTTAGTTGAAAAGAGCTTCGTTCGAATTCTGTCTTCGAGGTAAAGAACCTTCCTTTATTAGGACTTGTCAATTGAGGGGGAGTTAACTGATCTAATGCGGAGCACCATCATATTTCCTAGAAACTAGAAAACTAGATATTAAAGCCTCTGTAGCTCAGTCGGTAAAGACGAAGCCCTTGGGTCGGATAGACCTGGGTTCGATTCCCGACCGTGAGGTGAGGAACCCTTGTCTACGATGAAAGGTGAGTTAGCCGGTCTCATACGGAGGTAAGGTTTTTCCCACCGGAAACTCGGATTTTTCGCCCCCTATAAAAAGCAAACCGGCCCCGTGAACACACCAATTACACACTTTAGACTCAGCCATAGGCCTGATTCGTCAGCTATATGCCGGTCCCGAGCACGGATAAAAATGATATGATTGAGATGGTGTCTTACTCACCCGTAAAAAGGGTCTCACGGCCGTTGTATCATCATACGCTAAATAATGAAATCCTAGAAACTCAGATTTTTCATTACGCAAAAAAGGCAAACCGGTCAGGAGAAAACATGCATTTTATATACAAAGTACTACCAGACAAAGGGCCAACTACCCATCCTAGAATTATGGTTACGAAATCGAAGAAGACCTGAAAAACTGTGGGGAGTTAAAGACCTGCTAGAAGCATTGATGACGATTAGAATCATCTCATCAACAACAAGAAACTGCCAATCAAAACGCTACTCATTTACCAAATAGGTTTAGTAAAGTGAACTGAAATTAGTACAAAGTTGTAGACCTGAGAAATTGGCCAAAATAAACAAACAGATTTTCTGTGGTAGAAACAAACATACTTGCATACTTGGAAAAAATTAACAATACAATTTCTAAAGTGGTACAGAAAACGAGCATGAACATTCTCTCAAAGTGAAAACAAAAATATTACAACAAACAAATTCCTTAGATGAGCTTCAGTACATTTTCTTTCAGCAGAAGATGATATTAAAAATATATACAGACTATGGGTGTTTTTAACATTCTGAATACGAGAAACTTAACATAATTGCTTAAAAAACTTCAGTACTTAATATGTTTTTAGATTTTGTACTGAAAAATTGCAAATTGCAAGAAAACAGACCAAACAAATCATGAAAAGTAAAAATGCTTAGATAAAAGACTTTTTTTCGTAAATAAATAATTACAGATAATATTCGTCATTTGTTTGTTTCTTCCATAAATAATGATCATTTTAAAGTTGAGAAGATGGCGTGTGGTCATATAGATCATCAAGACATTTCTTGGAAAATTTCATATTCAAAAAGAAATTTTAAGTTGTTATCACTCACCAAACTACATTAACAAATCACCGAAAAATAGGTAGCATTTTTAAATAGTATAAATAAAACATGTAGTCTTTTTGAACCGCTACTAATTCCGACAGATATTTCAACTATTTCAGCATACAGTGCTAGAAGATTCGGAAACGAGGAACACAACAAGGATTTCCATGATAGCCCCACCTTATCCAAAACAGCATGTGGCATCGCCTACAGCAGGTGTCGGCAACCGGTGGCTCGCGGGCCGCATGCGGCCCAAACATGCGTTTTTGGCGGCCCACGTGGCCCGTATGTTGAATTATTTAAATAATACATTTTATAATATGAATAAATTAAAAATTATTTTATACCTATACTTCGTGATATCGCCGTGCAACTTGGCGCGAGTCAACCATGTGAGTCATCACGAATAGGGATAACAAAAGCGACTTCATCCGACGAAAACCGAAATTTTGGCGCACTTTTGCAGTAGCGTTCCCTGGTCCGTATTTAAATATAATTAAATAACATTAACTATTATTTTCAGAGGATATATATTTGTTAAAAATAATGTCAAAAATGGGTTCGAGAAAACGTAAAATTGCAGATGAAGGAAGAAGGTTTAATGATGAATGGAACAGCAAGTACTTCTTTATTGAAAATTGGGATAAGCCCCTTTGTCTTATTTGTATAAATGTATTGCTGTTATGAAAGAAAATAATATCAGACGTCATTACTAGAATGTCGTACTTTATCTTGTAATCTCGTAATTTAAATATTTCTGTGTTTTTTTTAAGATTGATATAATAAAAATTGATAACTTACGTATTTTTTTCACTCACCATTTTCTCTTAATTGAACGCTTGCGGCCGATTATTAAAAATAAAAGTTGAATGTGGCCCGCGAGTCTGAAAAGGTTACTGAACCCTGGTCTACAGTGATGCAATGAACGTGTACAGTGGGACATGGAAATTTGGAAAGCTGTGTTATGAAGCGGCACATCACGCTACACCCTCAACTGAGCATATGGATAGATGCCCGATGAATGGCTCCTAACAGGGTGAGCAATCCCAACTAGAAAATTCGTACGTGGTGGTGGTGTCATTGTGTGATCCTGGTGTGGCCTAGGACCTCTGTTTGTGGTACCACAAACATTGAAACTATGACAATGCACCGTGTCATAAGGCTCCTGCTGTTGCTGTAACTGCGTACTTTGTGAACGTCACCACATACTTGACTGGCCTCCACAGAGCCGATCTCAATCCTATTGAACATATATCGAATGAACTGGAGCTTCTGGTGAGGTCGAAGGACGTCTACCCCACAACAGTCCAGGACCTTATTACATATCTACAGGAAGAACGGTCCAAAATTCCTACTGACCTATCGTGCGCCTGTAGAAAGTATGCCCCGTAGGACTGTGGCAGTCATCGCAGCGAAAGGAGGTCTTACATCTTATTAAGATGGGCGCCGTGGCTGTTTTTTCCTCATAATATAGTGACCATTGTCTTCTTTCCAAGTTAAAAAACCAGAAAAAGATATTAGGAGTTACTTTAATTAATAATACAACCCACCATCTTCCTGTATGATTTCTTCAGATATTAACGAAAATTAATACGGATACATTCCAACCAAATCAACAGAGGGCAATCATTCAATTTGAATCATACTCATTCATGCATTCCTTCAAATCACAGCAAGGAAAAAAAATCCCCAGAATATTATTTATTAATTGCGAAATTCAGCTGAAAATTGGAAAATTCATGATAATGAAGAATAACTTCCAAAAACGATTAACATCAACAAATTCAGAATTAGTGCAAATTGAAGGTGAGATGCATTAAAAACCGACCAGAATTTGTTCCGCTACAATTTTAATCCTAATGTAAGCGAAAAGGAAAACAACCGCGAACTTCATTCAACTGAACATACAGTAAAATACTGGCGTCTTAAAATAAACATATGCCTTTAAAATCAATAACTGTCTGAAATCGGAAAATTAATGTGTATCTGTCAGAATAATTGTAAATCATTCGAAAGACAATCCCATCCATTTCTATTAACAGAGTTCATAATCAAATAGTAGCAAGCAACATGTGAAACAGCATAATGAAATCTTTGACTGTCAAATGATTCTAATCTAGGAATCGACTAAATATACATCAATTTCAAAATACGAAATGTCCCTAAAAGTTCCATTTCCTGGAGTTTAGAATGTGTTATATTTGGGAAGCTGAACTTCCCAGATGTTTCATAAAATAAATTTCCTCGGTATTGCACCGAGTGTATCTATAACAATTGGAACTATTGTTGCTTTCTTGTTTCAAAGTCGTTGAATTCAATCTCCAGATTTCAATGCTTGGACAGTTTTTCGTGCACTATATGTTCTAATTTACTCTTATCTCTTGGTCCACATCAACAAAATGCTCCATCTCAATAAAACATTCATGTTCGATTACAGTGATGTCTGACATGTTATGTTCCATATGTCTATCTGTGAATTTTAAAGTTCCATAATATCTATGCATTTTCATTTTCAATAACTTTTCAACTGTATGTTCCCAAAGGGATTCGTAAGTTCGCAACCATATATTTCCTATACAAGCTCCAATGTATAGCTTTTGATACTAGATCTTTCCTTTGTTTATAGCATGTATGAGCAATCTTGCTGCAATAATTAGTTAGATGGTCCGCTGTCCCTTTTTTATCTATGTAAGATATATGCTATCGTTATGGATCATTTCAACCTTCGCCTGCACTGCATTACATTGTAGTGCTTGTTCTTGTGCAGCAAGTATCAAATCTTCTTCTCTTTCTTGATGTTTTCCTGCTGAAGACATTGCCAAGTTCCTTAAATAGCCATCAAATACTGACCATGAAGTGCTATATTTTCCATCCTTTTTTAGAATTTTTTTGATATTTCTTTCTTTCTTTCCTTTTTTTTTGTATTTAGTACATTGACTACTTTTTATTTGTAAGCTTCAATTAACATTTGTCTCTGTTTTCCTTGTTGTAATAATTTAAAGCTCATGTTTCTTCTTCGTCTTACTCCTCTTTTACTGTTTGCTTGACTTGTAAAAGACCAGATACTTTTACTGCGAAGATGCAGGATAATTTACTGTCATAATATGCCAATAATATGTAAATGATAAAGCATGAAGTGTTTCGTCAAGTACCAGCATCCATATCAGCTTGTGTTCCGTAAATTATATCTTATTCGTATCTGAGAAGGCCCATGAATTAATTGCTGTTATAGTGTTACCTCCATTCAGTTTGGACTTTGGAATTTTTCTAAGCTTTCATATATTCTAATTTTAATTTCATATTATCTAATCTTTGCATATATATTTTTGACTTCTGAATTAAAATGTCGTCTACAGAATTCCAAGGCATATGTAGGATTTGCGAAAAGTTTTTACTTTTCCTGTAATCTGCAAATGTGATTCCTTTGACTCCTGTTATTTGCTCTGGAATTATGGAGAATGCTCCGCATTTCTCCAGTCCAAATGTCTTCACTGAAGATTAGGAGTAAATGGAACAGTAACTCCATTCTCTTGATGATTTGCCATGTAACTTAAGATAATTCCATTCATAACAGATGTGTTCTACTTCCTTTTACGTATGAAATCTGAATCTGGTTTTATTTAGAATTAATGTACAGTGCTGCAGAGGAATGAAATTGATCCCTTGATATTCACACTACCCAGATTGTTTGATTATTAAATAAGTTTTAAAAGTGGTCTTAAAACCTGTTAAGAATTTTAGGACCGGCAAGGAGTCGAATGTTTTCTGTTTTATCCATTCCATATACAAGTTGGTTTTTCGTCTTTTCGTATTTTCCAAAATCATTTTGTCAATTACCAACTGGTCTGTTGTTCCTTTGGAGTTTCTACCACACTCATTTTGTTCAATTGGCAGAAGTTGGTGTCCTGATAAATATTGACTAATCGAAGTTGCTAGAATTCCAGAGAATAACACGTTGGCAAACATGTAAGTTATTCACTGGGATCTCGTATATGGGACCAACATAAAAAAAACAAGTTATTTGGCTGCAATTACTTAGAACAACATTTTTTTTATCAAAAAAAAAACAGACTTGTCCTAGTTTTCATTCACTCTTTATTTCAGCCTGCTGTTTGCCCTAGGTTAGTAAACTGTTGAGACAATCCGGCATGAGTACTGGACTTATTTGAGTATCAAAATAATAGAGTATCACAGATCCGCCCAGTTATCGAATACTGCTCTCACATCTGGAGTGGGGCTCCGAAAAGCTCCCTCAAGATGCTTGACTCAATACAGAGGAGAGCAATTAGACTAATAAATGACCCATCTCTCACCAACTCGCTCCCCTCACTTTCACATTGACGCTTGGTCTCTGCAGTCTATATATTCTATAAATATTTCCATGGGAAATGTTCATCTGAAACAGCATCAATAATTCCCCCAATCTGTACTAACCCATTGGAACACATACAGCTGCCGCTCAACATCCTTTCACAGTACACCTTATAACCCAAGAACAAATTTTTCTTTTCCTCCTCATTCATCCCTGCTACTACGGTGCTGTGAACAGTCTTCCCCCTGACGTATTTCCCAAGGAATACAACATACAGGCGTTTAAATCAAATGTAAACAAGTTTCTCATTTCCCAACCCACCACCCATATACGGTACTAACGTACTATAAGTTAACCAGCCAACCTCTCGTATATGGGTCCAACATTAAAAAAAAAAGTTAGTTGGCTGCAATTACTTAGAACAACTCGTGTTTAAAAAAAAAAAAAAAAAAACAGGATAGTCCTAGTTTTCATTCACTCTTTATTTCAGCCTGCTGTTTGCAATAGGTTAGTAAATTGTTGAGAAAATCCAGCAAAGTACTGGACAAATATTAGAGTATCAAACCCATGCAAATCATCCTGGAGCACTCCAGTTCCTCACTCTCTTTACTTGCTTTTCGGTAATTGCTGTAGTGTCGCTTTTCAACATCTTTTATCCAGTTAGCATTTCTATCATATTATTTTGGTTTATCCAAGAGCTGCATCCAGAACTTGAATGCTTCTTCTGCGTTCAAGTGCTCAACATGTTACGTATTTCCTATCAATAGTTTGGTAAAATTGATATTGATTAATCGTGAACTGAACGTTTTGCCTATATTGACTTATTCTGCTTTCATAGCAAATGGCCTTTTATCACTATGGCTACAATTGTTTGTTTTAATTCTTCAGATGCTTCAGTGATCGATTTTGTTTCACCGTTGTACGCTCTGGTAGACTACGTTTGATATATTTTGATGTTTAAATTTCTTTGTTTTAAATGTTTTTAATTACTAACATCTGTCCGAAGCTTGTTTATTTTTGATTCCAAACATAATTCCGAACAGATCTGAATATCGAGAGGTAAGACTTATGTAAAATTGTTTAGATGGAGAATTTTCGACTATTTTTCATAACTATTTTCAATATACTACAAG
This sequence comes from Typopeltis vanoorti, assembly GCF_054136105.1. Lineage (NCBI taxonomy): Eukaryota > Metazoa > Arthropoda > Arachnida > Uropygi > Thelyphonidae > Typopeltis > Typopeltis vanoorti. The sequence continues at coordinate 83,098,800 of NC_143556.1, read as the reverse complement.
AAGATAACCACAAAAATTAAGAACAACAATTACATTGAAAGTGCGCGATATTGTATATGTGCTATTGACTGCATAAGAATAACACCATTGTTATTAATATAAAGGGATTATAAATTTTACCAAAACACGTTGCCAAAAGGTGCTTTGACCTCATTAAATAAAAATCTCAGGATGAGAGTAAGATGTAGAAAGTTTTTCTACCTTGGGTATATATTATGTTAAAGATGCCAAGCTATTTTAAAACTGGTTATACTCCATTTCCCAAGTAAACATACAGACAAATAAGTCAAGTTTGCGCCTGCACGTATTGCAAGTCTATGTGACCCGCAAAGTAGTGCAAGTCTAGGAAACTCGTGGTAAAGGTAGAATAAGCTCTGATCACTATTCTTAATATTTACCCTTAATGCAAAGCCCATCTCCTTGAGGAAGGCAAGGGGGCACTACCGAGACCGGTTTCGACCTTTTTTTATGAGACCTCAATATCATGCACCCCCCCCCACACACACACACACAGAAAGAAACACTAGAAAATTTTTCGAAAATCTTTTCCTAAATAAAATTTATTTTCTTTATATATGTTGTGTCGTATTTTCTATTTGTATACTACTTATGAATTAGTGGTCACATAAGGTGGGAACACCCTATAGCAGGGGTCGGCAACTGGCGGCCCGCAGCCCAAACGTGCATTTCAGAGGCCCATAAAAGGTTGACGATATTAAAAAGCATGTGGCCCATATGTTGAATTATTCAGCGATGTATTCAGTATGATGAATTAATCAGTTTCGCAAAGAAGATGGTAGACGCATTTGGAAGCACATACATTTGCAAACAAGCAAGAACAACCATGAGTTTGGAAAATATAAATTTTCTTCTCGACTGACTGATGAACATTTGCATGCTTCGATTCGAATTTGCACCTAAGGTTATAAAGTTGATCTAGATAACTTGGCTAAGGGAAAACAACCACAAAAGTCACATTAAGCAGAGAGACATGATGCATCAACTATATCACTTTGTTTTCACGTGATAATAATTTTTCATTGAGTTTTATTTTCATGCTTGTTTCATATTTCTGTGTATTTCAAGACTCATATAATAAAAATTGATAACTTAAGTATTTTAACTCACTATTTTCTCTTAATTAAACGCTTGCGGCCCGATTATTAAAAATAAAAGTTGAATGTGGCCGTGAGTCTGAAAAGGTTGCCGACTCCTGCCCTATAGCACTCGGGAATCACGGCCGCTGTGAACACAAGGCGAACGAAGTAGTGCTCGGGTGGACCGAGCGCTACTTCGTTTGCCCGAGCCGGGCCAGAGGAGATCACGTGTATCATGTATTGGCGATCACTGCAAGATACTCAGTCATAGGTCGTATGCAATGTGCAGTGTGTATTCTCAAATCTCACCTCGCCCCAAGATTAAATCTTGAATGCGCCACGAAATGTATCGCACACAGGATAGGCTATGGAAGTAACTTCTATATTCAAATATGACTAGTCCTTGTTTACTACTAACACAGAAGTCTAGTTGGAAGGCTACAGAGACAGTCAAGGTCATTTAGGCACATGATGTGTTCTGTAATAGGTGTTGTGTGTCAATGCATGCAATGGGGAAGGACAATATTGATCAGGCTAGCTGTCGACGGAGGCGATATGCTCATTGTCCCGTAATTTCTAAAAACCACCCAGAGGGCAAAAAGATTATCCAAATGTACAGAAAGCGACTGCGCAATGTCGACAAAAATGAGCAGCAGAAAACAATCAAGGAGCAAAAGCAACAGGATAATTCACTTCGGGATCTTACCATTACTGATAATTTAATTTAAAAAAAAAAACCAAAAAAAGTGATGATGGGGGCAGATTATCTGCACTGAAGCTTAAAGCTTCAGTTTTCATGAAAAAGAAAAGGATATAATGAAATAAATGCTTAATTCCCACATGGAAAAAAATCAATAAAATATCAGGAGTAGGACGGGAAACAAAAACAGGGAAAAAAATTATGTTTCTATGGACTAACGATTCAGAAGTATTTATGAGAAACGACGAAAATATTGGCATTTATCTAATTTCAACTAATTTTTACGTAACCAATTTCCCAATATAGTGCTTCACACGCCGCCCCATTCTTGAAGAGGCAAGTTTTAAAACACTTTGGACATGAATAATATGTCTACAATAAATTCTGGTGAACATATCCATCTCGAAAATGTTAACTATTGTTTTCGAATCTCAAAACAAGTGGATAGAAAATACAAATTACGTGTAGAAATATCTAACTCACCCTCCTACATATTAATCTAAGAAACACTAGAAATACTAGTTACATTGACAACACTGCTCAATAATATCTTCACAAATGTTGATTTTCTAATATTGACCGAAGTTTTTCTAAAGCGACACAAAAGCGTCTGTGTGCAACATTAACGATTACCAGTCCTGTATCCTATGAAAACCACACACAAAAAACGGAGGCAGCATTATACAGTTAATCACGGAGAATAATGTTTCGATCACAATGTGACCGATAAATTAGCTTCTTTCCATAACCTCTTTCAATCATACAGAAATACTACTTTTGGAAATCATAACTGAAACAAATAAGGAGATAAATACACGATAAACACCATATATAGACTCCATACTGAAACACTTAGCATCCTTCGTGAACTAATAATATGGATAAGTGACACCAACAATTGCACAACAGGTCGGTTTATGCTAATAGTGGACAATAATATAATATCCTTGATTGTGGTTCTTTAGTCATTAACACATATCTTGACATATTTAACCAGTACGACATAAATCTGACAATAAGTTCCCCAACCAGAGAAGAAATACTCAGCGATTTACTAATGCAATCATGAATAGATAACGTCAAAATATAAACCTATTAAAATATAAATGCCATCAGTAATCGCAACAAAATACCTGACAACTTTGTTCCAAATTATCACTTTCACTTCTCCCACATGCTGTAAAGCTCACACCCGACAAACCGCACTACTCGGCCAGAGTCAGAAGCATCGCTGCTAATCTTACAAAAACACGAACTGAAATAAATTGTCCCATAAATTTATACGAGAGTCTCTAACTATTGTTCACATAAACATACTAAAAGCAACAAAACGCCCAAGAAATCAGAAGCAAAGTAATAATAACCCCTAAATAAACGAGAATATCCTTAACATTATTGAACTAAAAGACAATTTAAGGAAGAGAGTTAAAAAGTCAACAACATTCATTTACAAACACTATGCAAAAACAAAAGAAACCATCTAACAAGTAAAACTCGGATTGCAAAAGCTTGCTGAACACAGTGTTAGTATCAAACAAACAATCACTACTTGATTAAGAAACTGCTAACTCAACAAAGAAAACTTCCTCTCAAGGCTTTGTCGCTATAAACTTCGGTCTAGAGATGAACCAAGAGGAAGAGAATCATTTAGTCATGTCTTACACACAACTCAATAAAATCTTTTCCAATGATAATGATGCGCAACACAAACTTATCAATTGATAGTCACCAACCATGTGTTTTAACCCGTATTCTAAGTGGAGGTAAGACCAGGAGCAGTCCCGAAATTCATAAAAATCAAACTACCAGACTTTTTAACGCATGTTGTATAATTGAATCATCCTGTACTTCTGAAACTTCTGTACATGATATTCAACACTAGCACCATTCCCAGTCTACTAAATATCTCGATAACTATACCTATTTGCAAACAGAGAAAATGAAATGACATTCAGAACTACGCACATAGAGCTAACTTAGCAGTCATCTTTAAATTTCTTGAAAAGTAATACACATAAGGCTACTTACATAAATATAATAGCGTATCATAAAGCAGTATGGTTAAAGCAGAAAAGGAAAATCACAACCATATTGCTTGAAGACAAGAGATACACTAAATAAAGCACATGATAAAAACAATTCACTCTCCCTATATTTCCTGGCCTTAAAAAATCATACTGTATGACACATTTCATTATGAAATACTGTTTGCCAAATTATAAGCAATTGGATTGAGAAATAAGCTGTTCACTTGATTTAGGAATTATCTCTCAGACAGAACTACTGACAATGTACTGCCATATATGCCACTGCATTAACAAAGTCAGCTTTCACTGTTCCGCAAACCTTGCCCATAAAATACACAAAATACTTGGCTCTTTAAATGGATTACACATATGTAGGACACCTACCTACAAACTCTCCACAGTTGCAAAATTCTTACAAGCAAAAAATATCGTGTTAGTTAAAAAAAAACTCTCATATATCACGGATTTTTGGAGAAAATTCTTTGGTAGATAGCAGCCTATACAAATACAGCAGTCAATCAAATTTTTAAAAAAATATGCTAATGAATTGTTTTAATAGTGCTTTGAAGACACTAGACACACCAGTTAATAACCGAATCCCTTATTGCGATGCACAAATTTCTAACCATAAAAAATCTAATAGACTACATACATCGCTTGGAAAGAGATCAACGGATCCAGACTGCGAAGAACAAACAACAATGGCGCCCACCTTAATAAAACATAGAACCAATTTTCGTTACGATGACGACTGCAGCAGTCCTACGGGGCATACTTTCCACAAGCGTGCAGATTCGTGTTCCAGCCTATCCCGGAACTCCGCATTCAACGTGTCAGCCAATGAATAGCGGGTTTTAGATATTATCTTTCCTATCCATCTAGCGATAAATGGAAATTTTGAACCGTTCTCCGAAATTCATAGTTGGAGTTATGCACTCTAGTAAGTGTGTGTAACCAGAGACGGTCATTAGGCATCACCCACACCCCGTCCATCTGCCCGGTAGAAAGAGTGATGTGATTAGAAGCCCTATAACACAGCATTCCAAGCTTCTACATCCAACTGTACAGGTTCTTTACACTACTCAAGACGATGCTGCAAGTTGGTTCGAGTAGTGTGGGGCTTGCTTATTGCGTTCGTACCCTGGACACCCGTGTTTTCAGCCTCGGTTTTGAATTTTATTGTGCAGATTCGTATTCCAGTCTATCCCGGGACTCCGCATTCAGTGTGTCAGCCAATGAAAAGAGGTTTTTACATACTGTATTATCTTTCCTATCCACCTAAGGCCACGTTGGTGCATTTATCACTTTAGAACTTGCAGGTGAATCCCTGCACTGAAATCTCAGTATGGTATCAATGACTGTTGACCCGAGATTGCAGAAACAGTTAGGCCTGCAACGTTACATGATATCAATGCCTCTTTCAAAGTTGGTCAGTTCCTTTTTCGCAGACATTTCACACGGATACAGGTGCACTTCCTTGGGAACATCATATTCCTACAATTTACACCAGTTACAAACACGTGATTCGTTATATGGCATGATCCATGTCGCTCAATGGGATGTCCACTAGCATCTTTCCAACGCATAGATTTGTGGGGAGAGGTGATTCTTTTCTAAACTACATAAAAAACCGATTTCTGGTTTCTTTATATCTCTAAGCAATCGAAAAGTGCTATAATTATATCAAGTTTTTGGTAGTGAACTAGCTCTTTTGAATAGAGAATTCATGCCTTGTAAATCTGTTCATACACACATACTTTATATGCCTGATTTATAAATGTATATTGTAGCTTAACGTCACATGATCGATGGGTGGGGGATGATTTTATTATTTTCAGAGATTTGAAAGAAAAACCACGACAGAATGTTTTTCTCTATCATAACAGTAAAAATAGTATTATTTCATTTGCCAACCATTTTCATATCTTCCGTTATGCAAATAGTTGGCCAAGTGGATAGCGCATTCGCTCTCTTTCTCTGATCAAAAAGCTGCTGGAATCCCACCAAGAATGAATCTTTGTGATGGTCTTATTAATCCTGTGTAGAAAGGGCATCTATGATCCTACCACCCCTTCTTCCAGCAAAGATTTCAATTCCTAAAATCCGGAGTTATCAGATGGATCATAGGGAATCCAAAATTAGAAACTAAATATTAAAAAAATGCATATATAGGGTATTTTAAAATTCTCTGAGACAAGAATTTTAATTTACTCATGTTAATTTTCAGTTATTCAACAATAAGAACGGAGTATTGAGTAATGAAGGATAAAATATATACATAGTATAATTTTGTTTCCGGCTCCAGACGAATTTTTTTATACAGAGTGGACATATTGTGAGCATACATGTAACATGGGTTGATTTTTTCCCCTTAATATCTGGTAGCTCATTTAGTCACATTTTTTATGTGAGTCGCACTCACAAAATGTTGTAAACATCTGATACGTTATTACAGTGAGGGGAGAAAGGAAACTCTGCTCTAGGGGCCAAGCATAGAACTTTATAAGACTCTTCAGTCCTCCATTTGGAACAAATATAAAATAGTTAACACGTTATTTTAAAGTATTGCACATTTCTAAATATGTTACATGGCTTACAAACAAATACAAGAGGTTAACATTTTTACTTTTTTAGGATACAAATTTAGCCTTCATTTTAGTCAGAATAAAATATTCTTACCTAGCGCAAATTCTTTGGTGCTAACCTAACCGTAACAAGAATACCAGAATTTATTCAACCGAAACGGATATTTTAAGGTGGCTTTAACTCCAGTTTTCAATCTGAAACTGTTGCAAGGAAATTCTGCTTGTCACGCTGAAGTCATCGATGTCTAATTCATTGAAATTGGGTAAGCAGTATTCATCTTTTGTGTGCTGAAATTTGTAGACAGCCAGTCTACAAATTTCAGCCAGTCTACAGTCACCAACGAGTGAAGAACAAAGGACGTCGCCATTTGTTATACGCTACATGGGAGAAAGGTGAGTCATGAATAAGTATAACAAATGCCTGAAGGATCTTTCGTCTGATGAAAATCATATAACGTCTACAAAATGCCTTAGAAATCTCCACTTCTTATGCTTGCCTTTCAGAAACAAACTTGCAATGTAAATCCAACGCGAAACGCGAGAAATGGAAACGTTTTTACTGTAGAGAGAACAAAGAAATGCAGCCATCCACAACAGTATATAAATTAATAACGTAGGTAGTTTATTTCACCAGAGGAAGAATCAGACGAGGAGCTGAACAGAAAAAAGTACAGGTGAGTCCTACCCTTTACTTTGAATGCTTTAAATTTATCTAGAAAACGATTTAGAAACTATAAAAACCAGCATAGTAGCTCTAGTTCAAGAACTCTTGACAAGCAAAACCAACAAATAACCAAAAAATTAGCACGTATGAGTGTTTCGTCGTGTATAAGCATTTAGCAGTGGAATAAGTCTTGCAAACTATAAGAAATAACAAAAATACTGTTAATGTACTAACTGACAGGCAACATAATCTGATGAAAGAGACATCCAAAGTCCGTCAAGAACTTAATTCCCTAAAACAATAATATGAACTTTTAAATCAGAAACAATATAAAGAATATCTTGTCATAAATGGTATCCCTGAAACTGCACTTATTAGAAAATCTCAGAGGCGTAGTTTTAAATTTAGGCCATGATACTAATATTCCACTACATTCTAATTAACGACATTCAGACAGTAAATCGGATTCCCCAGAAGAGCAAGACTCACCACGACTTGCTCCTGTCGTAGTTCGTCTTGTAAGCAAGTCCTCAAGAGATAATCTCATAAAAGCTAGCAGACTGAAAAAACTTGAGCACATCGCAAGACAATACATGAATTTTCCTATCTGAATATTTAACACCATTCTACCAGAATCTATTGTTGAAGCAAAGAAAAGCAAAAAGACGGGGATAAAATACCAATTATTGTGCATCCGAGATACTAAGATATTCTTTAGAATTCAACTTTAAATCTATACAAATCAAAAGCTCAGAATATATAGATAGGCTGCAAGTGAAAATATAAGACTCCTAATTACATCAAAAGAAAAAGACTTCGACATATATTACCCAAAATAAATGTGAAACATCAAACAGATGTAATAATAATAATAAAATATTCCAGAAGTGGTAAATTTGACTTCCTCGACGCATGGAAGCAACACACAGATCAAATGAGCGGACTCTCCATCCTGCGCATAAACATCAAAAGCTTTCAAAAACATTGGCTAATATTACAGGCTTATCTGAAAGATTATGCATTGCTAGTTTTATTGATATATCGTTCATAACGGACGTATCTGTTTTACTGATGATGAAGCATTTGTCTTCCAAATTCTAGGATTTCAAAAACATAGTTACTGCAGAGAAATATAAAAGTGGTGGTGTAATATTAATATTTACTAATCAAAAATTAATAGCATGCTGAAAACGTTTGTATCAAAATAATTAATGTTGGCATTCAACAGCATCCCTTATAATAAATGATATAGGCCATCAAACTTAAACATGACAAAATTCTTGCACGGATTAAATTTTTGAGTTTCACTCCAAGAATTAAGCTGAACTAAATATCTAATGATAATCGGTGATATAGACATAAATGTTGCAAATGCAAACCATAACAACTCAGTACAACACCTAGATATGCTATCTATATAGAGGCAATGGACAAAAAATGGAAACAGTGACACGTTTCCATTAATATGGCGTTGGTCCCCTGTGGGAGTCTAGTATAGCCTGTATTCTTCGAAGGAGTGACTAGAACTCAATTCGTGTTTAGAACTCAACAGGTACTTAATTTGACACCATTCGTCCGACAGAAACTGGATAAATTCGCCTTTGTTCGTTGGAGGTGGGAAACGTTGCTTGAAAGCTCACTCCAAAATGTCCCATAAATATGATATAGGATTTTCGTCTGGCGATTCGAATGGCCATGGCAGACAGGGCACTTCACATTAATGTTCTGCAAATACTGGGTGACCACATCTTCTCGATGAATGGGAGCATTATCCTGTTGAAATGAGGCTGGCTACACAGGAGAAAAGTGTGTCAACTTGGGATGAAGATGATCACTCATGATTAAAAGATAACGTGCAGCATCCACTTTGCCTTCCAATACAACAAATGGAACCAAACAATGCCATGAGAATGCGTCCAGACCATTACAGAACCTCCAAAACATTCCAAAGTGTCACAGTTGAAAACAAGCACTCTGGCTGGTAAGTTTCCTTAAGTTGACGCCACACACGTATTCGTCCGTTTGCAGCAAAACGTGTGAAAGTAGATTCTTCGGACCATATCACATCCTTCCACTGTTGTGTGGTCGACTGCGTGTGATCTTTGCATCATTGAAGGTGACGTCTTGACAGGAGTGATTCAAAGGCATGTGTCAGTAATTCCACCATGATGTACAACTCTGTTTAATTTTCGGCCCAGAGTTTTGTTAAAACGGGCTTCTCACGAGCGGTGTTGAATTTTTCACGCAATTGCTCAGCAGTAGCTCGCCTATTTTTCGCGGTACGACTGATGCTCTAAGGTCCCTCTCTTGCAGTAAGCGCTTTCGTCCACTATTGCATTTCGCTGACGATATTTGGTCCTGTCGACGTCCATGTTGGCATAACCTTAGAGACTGTTCCTCGATGTGCAAACACGCAACTTTCAAAGTCGCTGATGTCCTATCTGATTTCCTTTCTAACATGCAATAAATGACGGCCGTCGGCTTCCATTTGCATTTTATATATACACGTCCCTAGGAATGTCCGGAGTATATTTGTATATCAACTGCATCTATGTTTGGTGCATCGTAGATGCTGTATTGCAACTACCGTTAACGCTATCCGATAGCTCAGTGTTTCCGTTTTTTGTCCATATTATCACTGCTTCTTGCATAGATCATATAACCATTCGGACAGAGCAGCAGTCGTAAAATCCAAAGTAGCAGCCCATTACTTCACTGCTCTTAACCTGCACACTAAGACAAAATCCTTGCAATGCTCCACATCTGAAAAATAACACAACTATAATAGACAAACAAATAGTCAACCACAAAATAAAAACAAAATGGGCCGGAAACACGTGACGTCACCAGATTCAGGAGATATTTTGTACAACATTAAACTTACTTTGGATGAAATATATAAAAAGCTACAAATAAAATCACATTCCGCTCAAAAACAAGCCTTAAACTTTGGATAACACAAAAAATAATTCTACGTATACACAGAAAGAATATTCTATGGAAATAAAGAGATATCCAAATAATGCTGCTTTACAAACCGAATTTAAGATAACAAGGAATTGCCTTACAATGCAGATAAGAAATGCAAAAAGAAACTACTGCAGAGACAAATTACCTCCCAACAAAAATACGTCAAACAAACCTGCCTGATCGACGAGATGCTCTCAATACAACTGCCTCTGAAACCACGAAAAAACAGATTCATGAAAGACACCAAATCTTTCCAACAATAGCAAATGACTTAAACCAATACTATGTGGACTCCATCCAAGAAATATAGAGAAAGATCCTTCCAATCACAAAACGTTATCCTCCACTCAGTCCACAAGCAAACAGACATTATGGTTATCAACCATAAGAGAAGCAGAACTGCTCAGTGTAATTCATCAAATCAAACTAAACAAAGGCCCAGGAATCGATATCATCAGACCTAAAGATATTGCTTGATATCAACATATCAAGCAACACACAGCTGGCCTAGCCCCGATCTTATTAAAGTTAATAAATAAAATTTTTAAATCCGAGAAATACCCAGTATGTCAAAGACTGCCATAACTACACCTATATACAAGCAGGGAAAAAAATTCAATCAATTATTGCGGACCTATAAGAACTCTAAAAATTATCAATCAAATTATAGAACGGATAGTGCTTAGCAAACTCGCAATATATATAAAAAACTTTCATATCATCTCCAAACCACAGTGCGGTTCTTAGAAGAATAAGTAGAGAACATCTGTCTTTGATGATTTCACAGACGTAAATAATGCCACATTTCATAAAAAAAATGTTATGGTAGTCATTATCGACTTGGCTAAAACATTCGATACACTCATACATGAAAAGTTATTAGAAAAGAAGAGAAATTACATGTTGGAATAGGTAGGATTCTGCGCACGAGTTTTAGAAATTATCTTCAAACAGAAAACAAATCAGACTCATCGGATCAATCCATAGTAGACAGTGACTCTCTACTATTGATTGCTATGGATTGGGGAGAAAACAGCTATAAGCGGAGTGCCACAGGCAGTTGGTCTCGCCCCAATTCCATTCAGCAACTATATGGACGATAATAACCAGCCACCTCTCAAAGGCAAGATCATTAAATACCCAGATGAAGATTACAACCTACATGCATATAACTTATGCTTTATGTTCTTGAATGCAGATATGTACATAATGTAAATAATAAGGTACGAGTAAGAAAGTCTGTGTGATTATCATGATTATTATTATTAAATATTAAATACCGAAAATACATAAAAAATTAAATATTATTAAATAAAATATACTGCTTATCTGAAGGAAGATATAGACAACATAGAAATTTTAGTATTAACAGAAGTATCACCACAAACAAACGAAGAGGCAACCATTTACCGAATGCCAAACTTTCAACAACACAAACACTGCAAACAAAGTAAACGAGGCGGTGGTATAATAATTAGCAAACATAAATTAGAAGTAATAGAAAATTTCTATCAAAGATGACAAGTCATTGATATTAAAGGTAATCTACAGACCACCCAATTTTAGCTTTACAAAATTCTTTTATGAATTAAACAGATCGCTTTCTACCACGGAAAATGGCACCTCAGAATACCTGATAATATGTTACTTAAATATAAACATATGAAAATAAATAACAATTAAATAATAACGGATACACGAGAAGAGATAGCCGAAAATACAATCACCTCATCCTGCATTGGCCACATTTTAAATATTCGGGCCGCCCCTCCAAACAGCTATACAGCAGCAGCCGTCATAAAGTCATAAATATAAACATATGAAAATAAATAACAATTAAATAATAACGGATACACGAGAAGAGATAGTCGAAAATACAATCACCTCATCCTGTATTGGCCACATTTTAAATATTCGGGCCGCCACTCCAAACAGCTATACAGCAGCAGCCGTCATAAAGTGTAAATTGACAGACCATTATGCCACTACACTACAGCTGCGTATGAACCAGGAGTCTTAAAACTCACTGAGACGATAAAAGGGTATACAAAACCATAAACGAAACTACAAAAAATGACAAAATCGGAAAAATAGACGATGCAGATAGCATCTTCAGACTCCGCTAATGCTATATATACTAACCTTAAACTTACATTTAATAAAATACATAACAAAGCATTAAAACAATAAAAACGCTCTCCAAATCCAGAGAGAATCCACATATAACAGAAAGCATATTAATAGATGTACAAAGAAAAGATGCCCTATGGGAGCAACTTAAGTGGTCACATAACAACATAGTTTTAGAAGCTGAATATAAAAGAAAACGCAATTACTTAAACGCAGGTTAGAACTGCTAAAATAAACTATTATAGAAACAAATTAACAACAGCTAAGAACGACATAAAGGAAACCTGGCACCTTATCAATGAAATTGCTGGACAATACAAACAAAACCACTGCCTCAAAAACAATAAAACACAGCTTTGCTTTCGAGCCCAAATCCCTCAAACAGTTGACAAACAACTTTAATCAGCACTTTGTGATCTCTGTCAAAAAATTGCAGGAAATATTCTCCCCTTACACAAAGAAATTTTCCCGCTAGGACCATAAGCAACCCAGTCAATGCGGTTCCCTACAGTAACAAAAGAACTCTCACTTGCAATTTATAAAATTAACCGACATAGGACCAGTAATAGATGGAATCAGACCAAAAGACATCAAAAAACACAACTAATCTATGTCCAGTTATATTAAAAGTGCTAAATAAAATCTTCGAAACGGTGTCTCACACCTGAAACATTAAGGACTGTATTAATCACTCCCATACATAAAAAAAGGAAAAAGAAAGATTAGAAGTAATTACAGACCCATCGCCATATTGTTTGTAATCAACCAAATCACGGGGCACATTATGTATTGCAAACTCTCCATATACATTGAAAAATTCCAAATCATCCCAAAAATACAATATGGTTTTCAAAAAAATAAACGAACAACAACACTGCGCGAAATTTTCACACAAACGTTGCGTTACATAAAAAAAAGTATTAGTTGTTTTTAATGATCTAAAAAACCGCTTGAAACATTAACACACGAAATCTTGCTGAAGAAATTAACCGATATCGGAATCGGAGGTTGTCTACTCCAGTGGTTGAAAGCTTACATGGAAAACAGAAAACACGTCACATATATATAGGATCATTGTGCAAAACCAAAGAGCTACCAGTAACCTGTGGAGCCGTTCTTTCTCTAATCCTGCTTAACACACCCACCCACCCAAACACACACGCGCACACACACACACGATATTAACCATCTTCCCCCTGAAAAGTAATATCTTCCAATACGCAGACAACATAACTATGGTATCCTTTCACAAAAACAGCAAACATAGCTTACAAAGATATGTATCACAACATCAATCTGATCACTAACTGGCACACTGAAAAACGGCATATATATATAAACCCTTCAAAAGCAAAGCTAATGATATTCAAAAACTCCCAGAACCAACCCTTAGAAACTAAATATCTCACTCTCTGACATCCATCCTCCTAAAGCACTGATCCCAAAATCCGCATCAATCACACAAGTGAAAACAACACATTATTTCAGATTTCACTTCGTAGCCGATCAAAACTGTAATAGGAATACAAATTATCTAGAAAAGAAACTCATGATAATATCAAGCAAACTATATCGGTTAAAAGATATTGCACCGACATGTATAAAGATACTAATCTATAAAGCGTCCGCGCGATTAGCCGAGTGGTTATGCACTCCGCAACCATATGGTCTTGGTCGTGGACTGCACGGTTTTTCTTCGCGCAGTTTATTTGGAGTTTTTCCTCCCGCAAAGCAGATAAAGCGGGTCTTACGAACACAACGCTTCACAGACAGTTACACATGGTTGAGTGTGGGGGTAACGATCCCACCTCGTAGGGAGTTATGAAACCAAAAATGGGAGGCCAAGGCCTACCGTGGGGCTGTAGTGCCCAAGAAGAGGAAGAAGAATCTAAAAAGGATCATATGAAAACATTTTAAGATACTCAATTTCATCCTACGCAATTTTGCGCACTACAAACTGAACAGATTACAAATGTTGCAAAATAAAATGGTAGAACTAATATTCTGGGGGCAAAGAGAAGAGCCCATAATCTTACAGGCTGCAAGGAGAGAACGAAAAATATTTAAAGTGAAACACGACCACCGTCAGCAAACTACATTACATACAATATAGGTATAATAGTCAGTAACGAAAGGCCCCAAATCTTCTACATACATGATTAACAACATGATCAACAAACTGCCCTTCGACGAGAGTAACCTAGAAATCTTCAGAAAGCTGAAACTGGAGTTATATAGATATTATAGTGAGACCGAAAATTAGAGGGAAATTACACGCACACCTACCCACCCACTACACACAAAACTATACCGAATTCCTCTCAAACACGAACACCAGGACACAAACATGGCACATCCAAATCCAACCCTTCCTACTCCCCCCCCCCCCCTACAAAAGGTTGAACCGCGTGTATGCATTAGTTTTTCCTGGGAGCATCTACTCACTTTTACGCGTTAGCCGAAGGAAAAAAATTATATACTTTGTTATAATTATTGTTAATTTGTGTGTGTGTGTGTGTGTGTGTGTGTGTGTGTGTGTGTGTGTGTGTGTGTGTGTGTGTGTGTGTGTGTGTGTGTGTGTGTGTGTGTGTGTGTCATAAACATATTTCCAAGCAGAACATATAAACAGATATGAATACCGAAACAAAACCACGAAACCACCGCCATGTGTTATCATCCTCTGATAAGCTCAGCAGAAACGCCTTCAAATAAACAAACAAGTCTGTCATAAACGAATATACACAGCAAATTGTAAACTGAAATTTTGTTGTGAAAAAATGTAATAATAATGTTTTAATATTATATGCATAGATAAGCTGTATACTAACAAACTCTGATAACAATATTGAATTATTATTACTAAATTATGTGTTCTAAAATATCTGTACTAAATACAATAATATATAAAAAGCGCCAGTGAAATATAAACGACAGTATGAAAAAATTAATGAATGAAGAAAAGAAAAAGAAAAATTATAACTATCTATATAAAATTATTTCATTATTATTTTTATTATTATTATTATTGAATTGTATAGTGAATTATGTGCAGTATTATTGTATTGTAATAATGTATAAATATTTAGCTAGTTATTTATATAAATATGTATATTCATATATAAAAAAAATCAATGTACTCTGCATATGAACTGAATATTTGTACTTTACAGATAATATATGTTTCATTGTATATATGTAAATACTCTGTATGATAATAAACCTTATCATTGCAAAAAATATATTATCATTATCATTATTATTATTATTAGATGGGGGATATAGAAACTATAGAATAATAATAATAATAATAATAATAAAGAAACTCCCAACACCAATCTATATAACGGAACACTGGACTCCATACTTCAACAATCTTCTATACCAAGCAAGGAAGACAAAAACAGAGAAAAACTATAAGTTCCTGTAGACAAAGAATTCCCAGATATTTTTGAGAAAGAAGAAAACACTCGAGTATACATAATTACAAGTGAATCCGACTTATACAGCCTACCAGTATAAAACATTAACTTTTCACATCCTTAAGAATAAGATTAGAACTCACTTAAAAACTATATAATGGAGATCACAAACATAGGCGAACATATCCAGTCAGACAACATAAACTTCAAGGTCTTTGACTCTTTGAAGAAATGGTCAGACAACATTTCCACCAACACCAACTTCACTATCATACACACAAACATAAGAAGTATAAAAAAACACTGGCTTACATTGACAAACAGCTCAATTATACCATGATAAACATAGATGCGCTAATACTGACCTAAGTTGCAATAAACGACACAGAAATTTACGCATACAGCATAAATTATTATCAAACCTACAACTTATGTAGACCAAATAAAAGAGGAGGTGGCATTGTGGTATTTATCAAAGAAAATACAATGTATACAATGTGACAGAAAAACAAACTCACTTTGAACATGCGGAAACACTAATTTTGGAACTCACAAATAGTATCAAATACACAATAAACACAATATACAGATCCCCAGATAATAATCCACTCAGTTTTCTTCACGAGTTAGAAACATTGCTAAGTGGCATCGAACCGCGTACAACACACAGGCTCATCCTAATAGGAGACATTAACATAAATACTCTTGACCACGCTTCTTCAACCACTAACACATATCTTGATATACTAAGTCAGTACAACATAAACCCTACCATTAACTCCCCAACAAGAGAAGAAATACTCAATAACTCACTAACACAATCACGCATCGATCATATCAACATACGGGCTCCCATACATACATATACATCATCAGTAATTAACGTAAAAATTGCCAATCACTACTTTGTCTCAACTTCGTTTTATGACGTTTCCTACCCCCCCCCCTCCCACCACCACAAAAGTCGACAAAACTCGATCATACTAAAGAGCATTGTCGATAACCAAGTAAAAAATACAGACTGGAATTCCCTACTTAAAATAAACGATCCTCTAACATTATACGAGAATTTTCAACTCAAGTTCACAGAAATATACAAAAAAGCAACAAAACCTACACAAACGAGGCGACAAACAGACAACAATCCATGGATAAATGACGACATACTAAATACTATTACTGCATAAGAAAATCTATGGAAAAAAACTGAAAAAGTCACCCAGTAACACACATTTACAAACCTTATATAAAACAACACAAGAAATGAACTAACAACAAAAATTCGTAGGGCAAAAAGACGCTACAACTTCCAAAAATTCATGGAATATAACGACAACATTAAGCAAACATGGGCTACACTCAACGAATTAGTAACCTGAAAAAAGAAAACTTCGGCACAAGATTTTATTGCAAAAAGCTTCGGTCAGGACACAAACCAAGAGGAACCAGCAGAATCATTCAACCATGCTTTCACAAACAACATCACACAACTCAAAAAAGACAAACTACCAACGATCAACAAAAAACTACCGACACAAAGTGAACAACAAACGATGTATTTTCCATCCATAACAAAACAGGAACTGAAAGAAACAATCCTACAACTAAAACCAAAGACCACTCCAGGAATAGATAAAATAAGACTCACAGATCTTATAACACACTTTGAACTAATAAATCCAATTTGAAAGTGGTGAATATAATATTCCACAATAATTAAAACTGCAGTAACTACGCCAATAAACAAACACGGTAAAAGAAACGATACTCAGAACTACAGACCAATAGCAACACTACCAGTCCTCTCAAAAATTCTAGAAAAAATAACACACACCAAATTACAAACTATTTACAGAAGTACAACATCATCTCACAAAACCAATACGGCTTTCAGAAAAAAAAGCACCATTACTTTATTAGAAGACATCGTCGACACAATAAACAAAGCTCTCGACAAAAACAAGTACGCCGTCCTTATACTGCTGGACCTAACCAAAGCATTTGACACACTTGAACATGACATACTACTAATCAAACTATACTCAATAGGTATAAGAGGAACGCTGCGTACGTGGTTCAAGAACTACCTCTCACACAGAATACAAGTAACAAAAATAGGTACATGTCACAGACGGAGTATACAAGTAAAACACGGTGTACCTCAAGGTGCCATATTATCACCCACTCTATTCAACATATACATTAACGATGTTCATAACATATCCATAAGAAGTCAAATAATTCAATAGGCAGATGACACTGCACTACTAGCAATCCACACAGACATTAACACAACTCTCTGCAAAGCACAACAAGACCTAAACGAAATCGCAACATACTTCCACCAAAACGCAATTCTAATCAACGGCACCAAAACACAGATGTTGATAATACACAATCCAAGAATCATACGCCCTGCATCACTATCGATACATTGTCACACATACTGCTGCATTAACAACAAAAATACCTGCTAATGTTCCGAAATCAAACCTGTAGCAAAATACCTCGGTCTCTATATAGATTCCCACCTTAAATGGACAAAACATATAAAATACCGACACACCAAACTCCGGATCATTGCAGCAAAACTCTTCCAAGTTAAAGACATTATTCCACCCAACATAAAAATAACTCCTATATCACGGTATCTGCGAATCCATACTCAGATATGGAATAACAGTATATACAAATACATCAAACAGCCACCTAACAAAATTAGAAACAGTAGACAGGAAAATTGTGTCAACAGTGATCTGGACCAATATCCGACAACCACATGGCAATACACAGAATTCTGAGAAATAAAAACCTGAAACGCTACATGACATTAACAAGGAATTACTTCAACATCACCTATCGAAACAACAGACACATATCGTATAACATGACCTACAACAACTCTCTACATCCCCACGCCCTTCAACAACTCATACGGTTCTTTTGTGAGGTCACATCAGATACCGACGCAACTCAACAACCTACCAAGAAAATTAAAACACGTAGATGACTACAGAACATTAAAAAAAGGTACTCTGGAAAATATACCAACAAAGTTAAGAAACCATTAACACTAATATACATATCACAAATCACTAGCAGCCAATGCCTACATCCCATACATAAACAGTAGCAACAACACAAATAGTGAAGGATAAATCCCACTCTCTTCTCTTCATAAAAGCTAACTCAAGCTTCGAAGTAGGTGGGATTAACTTGCCTCACTCATCTACAAGTAATCCTTATAAGCAAATGCATAAATTTGTATGTTTAATCACTCTTTCTCAAACTTTAAAAAAATAAAATAAAAAATAAAAATTATACAAAAATTCTGTATAATCTTCATTGTTAACATTAGAAGAACATAAAGGCAAAAAAGTATTATCAAAAAATTTAATTGAAATCCAATGTAGGAATTGCAGCACTTAGTGCTGAACTCTGTAAAATTATAAGATGCAATGTCACACAAGATGTTTATTGTATGTATAAATATTTTAGCAATCAATAAAATATATATTTTTATTAAAAAAATGAATTGCATATACGATTGTTGTAATTGCGCAAAAAATATTTCAGAAATCAATGTAATTTTTATAATCTTTAAATTTTATAATTTCTCTAATTTATAATATAATTATTATATGTATGCAAACAAAATAAAGTGCTTAAAAAAGAAACAAATTACATGCATGTATGTAATTTATCTGAGACATAACAAAATGTTAAAAAATTTATTATATATCAAAACTATATGAATAAACAGTTTAGAAATTAATAAAAATTTCCATTTTTATTATTAAAAAAATTATTGTTATTAGTATTATTATTTGTAGATATCTCTCGATTCCATTAGTGTTTGTAAATACTAAATAATATTTTATTGTTTAACTGAAAAACAAACAAAATAAAAGCGACGCTTGATGTCTCTGGTATTAAAAATAATAATAATAATTACATGTATTAATTCAACTTACTGTAACAAAAAAAGTACTCAGCAATAAAACTTTTGTATCGATATATTAAAGTATAACTATTCTGGAAGACCAATACAGTTATTATTAATATTGTTATTAAAAATTATTATTGTTATTCTTTTACTTATATCAGTTATGCCTATTGTAATAAAATGTTTGTATTATAGTGTCGATTTTGTTTATATACTTTGGTGAACATGCAGTTTCTTTGAAAGAGGATAAATTAATGTCAAAGGCTTGTTATTATGGAAAAATCTAGATCTAGATCCCAACAAACAAATTAAGTTCGATAATATGTATAAATCTCAATAGGAGAACCCACTCCTGCCAACAACGATTTTATCTCAGATCGCGGATGAAAAAAACAACTAAAGATTATCTTTCAATAAAGGAAAAGAAGCCCAGGACTAACGAATAGTGTTGGGTATTTCACCCATTTTGCGAAGGGGGCCTACAGCTTTACCGATCCTTTTAGGAGGGATTCATTCCAAAACCTATGATTAAGCCATAAAATAATCTTATTCTGCTTCAGCTATCGCTTTGAATAATCAGAGCCTCGTTCAAATCTAAGGTAGAGATTACTGTTCGAGAATATTACTGTCACTAACACAGGCCTGTGTTACTATAGATGAGGAATACTATTAAACTCAGAAGTGAGGTTCATATAGGCACGTGGAAATGCCATGGTCTTCAGATGAGTTCATGTAGCTTTGTAGAGAGAGAGAGAAAGAAAGAAGCACAAAAAACTGTCATCTTGCATATTACAGTATAACATGGAAAAAATATTTTAGAAAGCAGAATAGTGAGTTAATTGTTAACTGAAAGAGAGATTCAAAGCACCACAGGATAACTCTGATAATGAGGAAAGGATAGATTACATCAGTTATTGGTTACAAGCACATAAATGAGGTGGTACTTTTTTGTATATTTAAGGCTCACCTCACAAATGTTTCACTCGTGGTGGTTTATGGATATCACTTAAACAGGCCTGAGGAAAAGAGCGAGAAGGTATATGAAAACCTACAGACTGTTGAATTTGCAGGAAGATATTCTCTTCGTTCTATGAGACCACAATGCAAAAATGGTATGCAAAAATGGAAAAGGATATGGTAGTTAGATTATTGCGGAGCAGGTTTGGTCTAGGGGGAACATAACACCGGAATTTGTCCAAATTAACAGTACAAAACGGTAAATGTTTTAACGGTACAAATGCGGCGTTAATTGAAACCCTTATTTTACTAAAGTCACATTTTCCCCGTGATATATTTGAACTATTTAAATTTACATGCAGGTTATTTTCCATGGAAAGAGAAGATATACAAACAACTAGATGGGACAGCAAAAGCTCCCCCTTTTAGCCAATTTCTAAATAGGACACTTGGAAAAGCTAGCTATGAATACAGCTACTCTCAACCCAGTAATTTGACAACACTACGTTAATTTGTTTGCACTTTGGCCACATGGTCCAGACACATTGGTTACATTTGTAGTGCATTTAAATAGCCAACACCCTAAAATCCACTTCACAATGGAACAGCAAGCTAATAACTGTCTGCCCTTCCTGGACACACTAATCACACCGCTTCCACATGGTTCCTTATCTTTTTCTGTTTATAAAAAACACACACACACACATGCAGGGAGCTATTTCCACAAACATCCACGCCATCATCCAGCTCAACAGTATGGTATCCTAAAAACACTAACCCACACAGCTAGAGCTATTTGTTCCAATGACAATGCTCTTTCTGCTGAACTCACTCACGACACACCGTCTTAGCCAATGGCTATAATCTCCGTAGGATAGAAAAAGTACTAAATGTTCCTCAGACATTCCTTCCATTGCCTACCCACAAGACCACAGCAAAACTGTTACCATCCCAAACATTCAAGGCACATCTGAAAAGATATCTAGAGTGCTCAATAAATATCAGCTATTCGCCGTATTTAAACCTTATGTCAAATTAGCAACTTTCATCCGTTCATCTAAGGACAAGCTCTCATCTTTATCACATCTAAGAGATTATGAAGTGCCTTGTTCTTACCATGGACTTACAGGGCTTACTATGGACAGACAAGAACTGTTGACATCTGCCTTGGTGAACATAAAATATTCACCTGCCACTATAGTAATGGCAGATCGGGTCTAGCATACCATGCCTTAGATACCACTTCTAACTGATCCTGTGTGAAGTGGTATCTATTATCATGCCTTAGATATCACTTCACACAGAATCAGTTGGAATAAAAAAAAAAGTGCTACACAGAAGTTATAAGCCAGAAAGATTGTTTTTAGAATCAACAGAAGCTTTAAAAAATACTACAAACTTCAACAAGTATTGCTGTATAAAGTTACCAAAAATCTGGGAGATTGTCATTTTAAGATCTAATTAATATTCGTATTCTCTCTTTTTTCAACATAGATAGCGCCTAATTAGAATGTTTGTCCCATTTTTTGTCCTGTACAATTTTTTAAACTAATCCCACTGTTATTCCGAGTTCTTGTTTCGCGTACAGTGGCAAACTCTTTTTGCGCTCTGAAGATGCTGGATATAATACCAGCAAATAAGTTAATAAATATTATTTTCTTATCATTCTGTGTTGTCATCAATACTGTGAAAATAAATAACCCTTGCCCAGGAGCAGTCTTTAGCTCAGAAGATCAGTTTGTATGAGCGAAAGTGACTAACTATGAAAATCATAAGCCAGTCCATCTCACTAGACTGAAAGTCAGCATGATACCCTGAGGGATCACAGAAGAAACATCGAAAAGGTTGGATACTCTTTTGGAAACAGATAAGTATAACCATTTGATATGTACTCTACTCAACAGTTATCATCCTGACTTCTCTGTGCAATCTCTTATATTCATTAGTCCCTGTACTTTGTTTCTTCATTAGGGTGAACACGGGATCTGATCTTTATCATATTTGAATAAACAAAGAGACACAGGGATTAATGCATATGAGAAATACACTATAATGGAGTATATTTGGGTTAGTTCGTTAAACGGAATGTTATCGAGGACAAGAATGGGTCAGTACTAATGAAAGATCAGCAAGGGATAAAAGTAAAGTTGTTAAGATTATTGTGTGCAAATCTAAGAGAGAGAGAGAGAGAGAGAGAGAAAGAGAGAGACAGACGGACAGAGAGTAAAATTTAAAAGAAATCCCTGCCGGCAGAATCTTGTACTGAAAAACCACCTGCCCTTAACCAGAATTTGAAAGAGCAGTTAAGAATCTTCACACTAATAAGACCACTGGTACAGATGGAATCGAGGCAGAACTAATTGAAGCTACCAGGAAGGAAGGGATATGAGTGCTTCACAGGCTGTGAAAGCAATTCTAACAGTCAAAAGCAGCCCCGGATATATAGTGAAGGAAGGCTACGGATACACAGTGAAGGAAGGCTATCGTCACTCACTACAACCGTAGAGAGTGACCCATATTTCCTAATATCGGTCACCCACTGCGATACCGAATATTAGCTACGAATTTGCTACAAGAACATTCGTATCTGCTTCTACTGTGTACAAAAGACTTCACGAAGGTAGTCTTGCATCCTAATCGACCTGTAGTCGGCGTGTCCCTTTTCCTCAGGAGAAAATGCTTGAAATGAGCCGAGCCCCACATCAACTGAACCCAAGAACAATGGCGATTTTTATTGTTTACAGACGAGTCTATATTTGCTCTATAAAGTAACATCAGGATCTGGAGAGATGTAGAACACGTTATCATCCCTCTAATATCCGTAATAGGGACACTTATAGCGGATGGAGTGTCCCTATAAGTGTCCCTATCACGGATAGGGACACTTATAGCGGATGGAGTATGATGGTTTGGCGAAGCGTTTCGTTGGACAGACGCACCGATCTCTATATGGTTCCATAAGTGCTGAACCATGAGGGCTGCAACTTATAGAGACGATGTCCGACACCCTTAAGTTTGCCCGTACGCGGATGCCATAGGGGAGAGTACCATCGCAGAACTACATTTATCCAACAACACGATAATAGCCGTCCTCATCGAGGGAAGCTTGTGGACCTATCGTATATACCTAGGCACTGACTTTAATCCTACGGATCATGTCCGGGATGTTCTAGATCAGAGGTCTGCAACGCAGTGCCCGCGGGCGGCATGGCTCCCGGAGTGAATTTTTAGTGCGCCCTCACAGAAATTATTGTAAACTGCTTTGGAGCTCGCAGCGCTAATTTTGCAGCGTAGATCGCAGTATATCTGTCGAATACATTCATTACTAGTATGTGCTAAAATGCAAGAAAACATAAAGAAAAAACACTGCAAATATAATACATGATGGTACAAATTAAGCGAATATTGAATCCAACATTATTTCATAGCCGAATATAGAAACTACAAGAGTTTCGTGCCGAATATATAGAGAAACTAAAAGTTTCAGCGGATGCAAGCATAAGTAGTTCCTTATGGGCAAAACGTTGTAAAGGTGGAGCAAGCTCCAGACCTCTTTCCTTAGTATTTTCAATAAATGTAAAGCACATCTTGCAGAGGTCAGCAACCTTTATAATATGAAGAGTGCAATATAAAATTTGAAAATTACGGAGGGCTCATGACACAAGCATTTTTTCTCTCATTTCAGGCTTAGAAATTCTATGATTAGTTTTTAAAAAAAAAGTAGATTTCAAATTTTAACATTCTTTTATTTATCTCGCTTTTACAACATATTTTTGTCACATATGAATGAATATAAAATACCATTAAAAAATTAATACAAAAAGAATATTCATGCTAACAATTAGTATGTATCTGTCAGATCAGATGCGAGCGCCTTGCTTTATCAATCATAATGGCAAATGTATTTGTTTATTATGCAATAATAGTGTGGCTATTTCTAAAAAAAGTAATATAGAAAGGCATTTCAAAACCATTCATGCCAATTGTAATTTTAAGCTTAATTATTTAAATCAGGAGGAGTAGGCAACGCAGCGCCCGCTAGCGTCATGGCGGCCTCAGCATTGTGTCCTTCATATTAAAAAGGTTGTCGACCACTGCTCTAGATAGTTTTCAACCCCATCTCAGAAATATTGAGTGATTGAGGAGAGCTTCGCATGAGCAATAATTATTATTACCAGCTGAGCTCCTGTACACCATTATAAACAGTATAAAACATGTAAGCGCTGTATTGCTGTGATTAATGACCACATTTCTTTTAAGGTACTTTGACAATTTCATTTGACGTCTTGTTTTCCATTGTCTTCAGGCACCCATTTTTTACTGAATTAAACTATTTATTTACACTACCTGTGAGTCTTTCTTTCTCATTTCATATCATACCGCTTTTCAGCAAATTGCATAAAAATTCATGGTATAGTTTTTGAGTTATCTTTATTTTTCTCTCTGTTGCTCAATTTATGGAAACCAGTTTATATAAACGAACTATCATGTATCATGAATAAATTTTCATCATTCATGCATTCTTTTAGGGCTCAGGATATAATTTCTCATAGGAATATTAAAAGACGTTAAGAAATCCAGGCCCATGATGACTACGCTTCTTTCCTTTGATGATGTAGATATAAACGTGAAATAACTGTCAGTTATGATTTCCTTTCATCTAGGATAAATGCTTTCAAATTTGACTTCTTTCATACTCACTAGAACAAAGCTATCGAAGGATCGTAACCAGCAAAAAAATTGGCTTTCATATAACCTCAGCTTTTAATAATGTTAAAGATTTCTAGACAGGATCTTAAATTTGATTTCGTAGAGAACATTTCCAATAATTCTAATTATGCAGCGTCGTTTATATTTTAAAGAACATTAAACAAACAAAAAAAAGAGACGATACGTAGTGGCTTCTCATTACATGAGTATCAACTCATGTGATGGCTTTAGTGCAAAACTCTTCAAAAGAAAATGAAATTTTATAAAATAAGTATGATAACTGTTCCACTGTATATGCTGTCCTCTCTAAAATCGTGAATAACGTTACCAAGAGACAGCTTCTTCACTAACTGAATGATGACAATATAATCGACGCACACCAGTACGGGTTTCGTTATATCGATCCACAGGGATCATCCACCTCTAAACATAGTGCCCGTAGCGCAGTTTGCAACGACAATGGCGTTCTGTTAGACACACCAGTTCTATTGCATCCTTTTAAAGAAATAAAGCTTCTTATACACGGTTCTCAATTAAAGGTTACTTCACTGATCTGAATGAAAAGAACAGTTTTTCACCTCACAGAAGAAGTGAAATGCCAGAGAAGGTTACTTGTAATCACCTCGTAGGATTATTTCCTTCAATGCAATATACGCAAATCAACGTGACCACGTATCACTGCTCAGTTTCGATAAACTCAATTAGTTGTTCTTACCATAACCTCTGGCTATGTTTACTTAACAAGAACAACTATTTAGTTTGTTCTTGTTAAGATTTTCTTAACCTCTGGTTATGTTAAGAAAAACTGTGGACTAAAGAGCCCCCTCATGTCTTAAACTTTGATTGGCTTGGATATGAAGGGCTTGTTATCAAACTGTGATCTTTATTTAGGCATTATCAGATGTTTATTAGGTGTTATTGCGAACACCACAAACTTTTCAAGAAATGAAAGAGCTCGATGATCCACAGGTTTTTCTTTGGCAAAACTTCTTTCTGATACTATTAATAATGTTCCATGATAGATTCCAAATCCTAGAACAGTTCTAAACAATGTTCACCATAAATGATTATTTAATTGTTTCCAATACCAAACCACTGCCTCCTACCAAACAAAACAGACCTTGCCTATATCTTTGACAAAACAAAATCTTAGAATGTATCAGATTTTCTTCTCTCGGTGACATCTCCTATACAACACAAACACACTATAAAAACATCCATAAGTTCTTCAGCATTCAAAATTCTCTGAAAATGCAGTCGCTAATTGTTAGCTATTTCCCATATTAGACTGTTCATTTTTTAGAAAATTTGCCTTAGCTTAGAAGAATGTGCCTACTTGGAGGGTGTGCAAAAGTTCTCCTTCTTCTAGACAAAGGCTATTCGGCTTGCCGATAAGCCATACTTATTACAGGCATGGAACAACTAGTACTATAGTATGTTTCTTTCATATGTTTTAGCAACAAATTTGAGTGCAAGAAGAGAGACTTGATCCTGTATCATGATTTGAGTTATCAAAGGTAAGAGAAGTGGCATCTTTTTGTGAGAAAAAAGGCAGTGCTGCATTCTGGTTGCATTAAAGATGACGAAGTTATCTGCAACCCACTGAAAAATAGCACGAAGATCAGTGCTTAAGGCAGGCTTGTGGTAGACTATGAAGTACGCCAAGTTTGTATACTGCAAGAATTGTCAAATCTTGCAATAGGAATGGAAAAATGTGTTATCATTGGCTAGTATTGACAGTTTTACTAGTCCGTTTATTCAGAGAAGAAAGAGGACGGGAGATCAAAATCCTGGAATACTCCTAATTAGCAGATAGGATAGTGTATTTACTCTTCAACAGACAGCATTACTTTCGAGTCATCTTACCATGGATATGGATGTTTGTGAATATTGTTAAGTAGTAGGAAATTGAATTCTCTGATGTTATGTGACAATTATCATACTTATTAGAGGTCTAAAATGATAGAAACAGTTTTATGTTTGGCCGCTCAAGCAAATTTTCTGGATTATCTAACCCTTAGTCTATGCATGCTACTAGTATACTATATGTGTGTACTATATTTTAATGTGAATCCCGCCAATCTTTCGTTTGTGGGATTCACGTTAAAATCCAACATTTGTAGGAAACTTCCAAGAGAAGCCATGTCTCATGATATGGAGATTGGGTGGAGAGAAATATGAGTACTAATAGTTGAAAGCAGACCAAATGGAAATTTGCTGATCAGGCCTCCGTGCCCATCTCGATCTGGAAATATTGAGAAACAAACAGCAAAAGTTATTCTAAATCTTTTCTCCGTACTTATACGGAGGATGGTAATGTGAACTAGATCACCTATGGATCTAGATTTCCCAATCCCTACTAGTTTTCACTGATTAAATTGTAAGCTTTTCGGTTGAAGCTCGCAGTTAATCAGCAACATCATATTACCGAAGAATGAGTCAGAAGAATGAGGGAAGGTGGATCCACAGTTTGATGAGAGATCTTTATTTATCTTCGTTGGAACCAAAGAATGTAGATGGTCTTCATCAACCTAAGTGTCTTCATCAAGATGCCAACTCAAGGTGTGTAGAGAGGTGTGTAGTATTCAACTTGTTGAAAATTAACAAGAAGCGTGTATCCTCTCTACACTTTTTCCATTAGAAACAAGGAAAATATTTGGTATTTGGGTCATTTAGGGTTCTTCACTTTCTTTCTTTCCGGTGTAAGACCGTAGGAGACATGACACAATTGCTCATTGCTTAGGTCATGCATACAGTAGGTAGAGGAGAAGAATAATACCAGGTCAGTTCTATTATCATCGTTTATTGTTTTGAAATGTGGAAAAGAGAGTGAGACCTAGAGAGAGAGAGAGAGAGAGAGAGAGAGAAAGAGAGCGAGAAGTAAAAAGCAGAAATTAAGAAATGTTTTCGTCGCGTATGTGAGGAAGAAAAATAACTATAGGAACGACTGTAATACTTAAAACAAACAATTTTCTGAATTTCTGCACGCAACAACTGCTTTGCATTGGTTGTATGCTTTACTAGGTAGGCTGAAATGTGACCTTTTTCTTATACGGAAGACAAAGGCCTTCATTCTATCTAGAATAATTTCTGTGAATAGATCAGGGCCGGAGTTTAGATTTGGGGAGGGGAAACAGCTATGTAAGGAAAGGAAGAGGTAGAAATTCTGATGCTAATCATCTTACTTCGCGCCGTAGTAGGGCCGAAATTTTATGATGTTATAAATCACTGAGGGAAGGAAATTCTCTAGAGAAAAATCCTGCAGAAGAATATCGTTTGAGTTACTAAGAGGAGAGGTGATCTCCTAGAGGTGACTATGGCATACATCGAAAGCGATCTACTTAAGAAAAGATCAAGATTTGTTGCAAGAGAGGAAGATGATTATCCGGTATAATAGTTGGAAGATGGATGATTTGTTTTAGAACAATTGCTTATGGCCAATGTTTTCTCATCTCTTCCAGCTTGGTCGAGATAATTTGTAGATGGAAGCCTGTCGGAGTCCTAGTATTATTTTCACTAAAGAAATATGACTACTGTTTGGATATATGTACTAAAGGGAATCTAGTAGGAAGATTAGGAAGTCTAAGAGATCAGCATGATTTTCAGAATTTAGAGATCAGTAAAGACAGCAGCTGAATGCTACTAAACGAAACAAGGAAACCTAAGTCAAAGCAGTTCAATAACATATATTTCTACTTTCGAATTTCTCTAGATTGGAATATCTGCACATTGGCACAAATGTTTCTCTTGTAGCAGAAGGGATTGTGCAAATTGATTGAACAACAAGTATTTGCTGTGGATATTTGATGGTCTTCAAAAATAGTTAGAATCTGGATGACGGTTGTGTTTAAAATGCGAATGCAGGTGTACTGAATTATTTCTAGGATTGCTAGGATTTTTAAATATATTTTAGTAATTTTTGTATATTTTGGTATATTTTATTTTTTTATTTTATTATCTTTTTTGTATGTGTATTTTTGGTAGTTTCTATTTTGGGGGAATGGTTGTATTTTTGGTATTTTATTTTTAATTTTTTTTTTGTGGGTGTATGTATATTTTGAATATGCGTTTTTCTCTGTAATTTTGCATGTTTTCTAGAGAGGTTTGTTTGACATTTGTAATAGTAAGGTTGTTTTTCTTTCCTTACATCTAATTAGCGTGTGTGGATTATTTAGTTTGTGGAATCTTACACATCCAGAGCGCTTGCTCGCAGATATCAGTGCTAACAAATATTACAACCCAGTAAGTAAATAAATAGATAAATAGTTTTAAAAATTAAAATAAATAAAATGAAGTTTCTTAAAGTATGAAAATTAATAAAATCAGATGTACGCTCTTTGGCAGAATATAAGGCTTGGTTTAACAAAAATGTTTGTTAAACAAAATATTTGTTTAACAAACATTTTGTTCACAACATAAAATTGCACAGTGCACAACCACAAAACCTGTGGAAGACCCAAGACTTACAACCTCATGTAGACGATTGTCCTGTGGGATGAGAACATATTTGAACCTTCTATCATTGTGAGTTTTAAAAATAATTTCATTTAAAAATATTGAAGCAATAATTTCAAAGCGGACGGCGTGCGGGAACACCGAAATTACATTTGAAATAGAAAAAAAAAACAATTGGCAGAGATACCGGAATAATTAACAGGATGAATTTGGGAAGGGAATTGATAACTACTTATCGCTGCTGATGCTAATGCGTTCTCATATATGAAGATCACAAAGAAGGTGATTGGTTGATTATTTCAAATGAGCTGAACTTGCAATTGGCATATTAAAAACCGCAGAAGAGAAAACCAGCACTGTGTATAACAGGATGAAAAAAATCGATTAATAACCTTAGGAAATCACTGTGTTCGATCACTACTGAAAATAATCAATTATTTGAAGAAGACCTCTTACAATTTAGGAAATGCAATACTATATCTGGTATGCTGTATCTGAGATTTACAGACGGTAACATATTATTAAGAATTATATAACACCTTTCATTCCCTTATAGGGAGTAGGAGCGAGGCCTTTTAACACTATCTAGCTCTTTCGGAGACTGAATGGGCAGTTAGTGCATTGTAAAAATAAAGCTCAGTTTTTGTATCCTTATTCCAAGGTGAATATTTTTATTTACTAATGTAAACAACAGTTAATAAAATTACATCAAGTGGAACGATTTTTTAAAAGAAATGGGTTCTTGAAGCTGATTTTAACCATCTTGATTTCAAATGATGGTTATTTTTAGCATAGAATAACGGAGATGATGGTTGATATTTAAAGAAT
This sequence comes from Typopeltis vanoorti, assembly GCF_054136105.1. NCBI lineage: Eukaryota > Metazoa > Arthropoda > Arachnida > Uropygi > Thelyphonidae > Typopeltis > Typopeltis vanoorti. The sequence continues at coordinate 83,068,312 of NC_143556.1, read as the reverse complement.
TATTCATTTGTATTTCTGTACAGCGCGGTTAGCCTAGTGGCTTTGCGCTTCGCAACCATATGCCTAGGGAAGGAGTGTCCCCGGTTCGATTCCCGTTGTAGACGTGAAGAATTTGAGGATCTTCCTCAGGCATAGTTAGCCGGTCTTGGGCGCGGTCAGTAGTGTTTTTTCCGCCAGTTTATCTGGCGTTTTTCATCCCGCAAATCGGCCCCGTGAACATACGCCTCTACAGTCAAAAATATAACCCCCAGCGGCAGACCAGGCAACGGGGCGGTTGGGAGTAGTACTAACAAGAAGTCGCATCTAAAGTGACACGCGGACCCTGCATAGGAAGCGGGAATAACGCGTAGAAGAAGATTCATTTGTAATTCTCTTTATTATATAGCAAGGTATGCGATCCAAGAAGGAGGGATATGAAATAAGCAAAAATCACCAATAAACAGTCAGAAGAGAATATGGGAAAAAACCTTATTCAGTAATATCCAAATATCAAAATATTTAATAATATTGTTGCATACACAAAACTAGTATCGAATTCTTCTTTATATTTAGAACATATTTATATTTAAAGCTTTCAATTTGCGTTTCATGCGATACAAAAGAGGGACGTTATGAAGATGATTTGGTGTGAATATCTGGAGCTATGGGCATAGCTCAGGGATAAAGCATCACATTCCGAGCATTATAGCTTACACTTGAGTTTTGTTAACATGTATAGAGAAATAAATTGCATTTCGTAAAATTACGTTATTAAATTTAATTAATATATATTAATTTAATATATTGAATTATAGCAATTAAATATTATTAAATATTTCAATATTTTTTTTAATTCATTTGAGTACGAGATAGAGACTAATGCAATATATGTTATTTTGTGATGGTTTTAGGGAGCATCTTCCTAGACAATTACGGAAATTTTATTGTTTTTAACCATTGTTAAGAAAAAGTCATTATGTTGTTTTTCCATTATTTCTATTACGAATGTAAGTGTTCATAAAATGTGGCGCTTCTTTAACTCTAATGTCAAAATGACTATGGGAAACACAGTGTAGACTTTTTTTTATGTAACTCCCACCGACGAAAGGTCGTACACCTGTAGTACATTATCCGTTATATAACTGAGATTACTTTTGTTCTTTTTTTATTTTTATTATTTTTTTACAATGAGATCTGTACTATATAGATCAAACGTAACTTTTTTTCAGGGCACTTCATACTGGGCAATGAAATTTGCCACCTACCTAAACACATTCACAGTCATCCATGCCCATAGTGGAAATGGAACCAACGACCTATTGATTCGAGAATTGAAATGTAATTTACTAAGTCTACCCAGTAACCAATATTTAGTTAAAATGTTGGTTACTGGATAGACCAACATTTTATTTAACAACATAGAAAAAAATAAAATGATTATTTTTATTTATTTTTTATTTTTATTTTTTTAATTTTTTGCGTGAAAAATAGACGAAGCTCATGGACAATTCATTCAAGGGACCGACATAAAACTAATACAGTATACTCTATAGGGAGATGGAAATATATGTATTTATTAGCATTCCTATATTTAGTAAAACACAGGTAAAGTTTTAAAATTCATATTTTTATTTAATTTAAAAATCATATGTTTTAAACAGTATTTTTAAAGTAAAATTTCTACTGTTATTGTGGGTGTTGATTATTATTATTATGTTGTTGTTGGACAAACGCATCCCCAAATGAAAGAATCATCGAGGGTAGTAAAAAATATGAAGAAATAGACACACTCATACAGTACATTACCTTAAACCTAATAAATGTTTCTGTACTCATACACACCTCATTCGGCAAACGTCCGTTTTCCTCTCCGTGCAAATTATGCCGCGTCCTCTTTCTCTCTCTCTCTCTTTCATGTTACTCTCACCCACGAAAGGTTATTTGCAAACCTATAGTGCATTTTGTACCGTGAGTAGGCTAAGGATATTTTTTTCTTGTTTTAATCAACTTTATTTCAAGCAACTTCAGGCCTCTAATAAGCGGGGCTGTAGTCTCACACCGGCGAAAAATTCATCTCCCACCTAAAGACAATCAAAAGCACCCATGCCAACGGTGGGATTCGAACCGGCTGGTTGGGGAGCAAGTACGCTAACCCCTCAGCCAACCAGACCGGAGATGAACCATTATCTTTATAGAATTTCCAGGAATGCTCCCTTTACCCTACTCCTCCCCTTCTTCGATCCTTTGAAAAATAACCAGGGTTAAAAATAACTGTTGAGCTCCCCTTAACAATTTATGTATCAGTTATATTACTCCCCATTTACTAAACTGCAAATTATATTCTCTCAACTTATCATAATAACCCGTATTCCATACCTAATAAAATTTTACCATTTCTGATTTTGATATCCGCCTATAAATCGTTTCTAAAGCTCAGTAATCGCTACGCGAAATCCAGGACGAAATCTGTCCACAAAAGCACTTTTATTTAGTAGAGTGTTGGTCACCCTACAGTATGTCACTGTTGTGTATGGGTAATCTAATCAAAGCCTTATACACTGGAATGTTTATTTTTCATCTTTACTTGTCAATGTCCCTACTATACGAGGGGGGGGAGGTCTGTAAACTTCTGATAAACACCTAGAACAAAAAATTATAACAAAACAACTGATATAACCGCAAGAAAGAACATACAAGGATATAAGAATATACGAACATAAGTTACCTTCATAATTCTGTTACTAGTATGTTTTTTCCTGTGGTTATATCAGTTGATTTAAATATCATTTGTATTGTAGGTGTTTATCCGAACTTTCCTTCCGTAGTAGCATTTCTTTGACTTGTTTCTATCAAGTTTTCGAACTGTCCTTGAAACTTCAATTCTCTAAATTATTATATAATATAATTTAATTTTGATATAATAGTTGACATTTTTCCTGTGTATACATAGGCTTAAATTTTGTCATATCGTTTCATTATCTCCATAATTAAAAATTTGCCTAGAAGTTTTTTATAATAATACCTGTAATTTCTGAGATTGAATAGTTTATCTTTTATATATTTTTCGAAACCAGCATGTTATCAAAAAAAAAAAATATATAGATAATCAGTGCTTTATTAGCTTATATTAATTGATATAGTAACATACAGAAGTACCAGAAATTGTATACTTTTTCAAATATAAACAATTAGGCCTAGTAGTTTCTTATAAATATCTTACCTAATTCCTTTCGGCATATTTTCAATACTGAATACTTTGGCTACTTAATAGTGTATGTGCACTAGTTTACAACATACAATAAACTGACAAAAAATCATTTCATAACAGAAACACATAACGTATAAAAGAATACTGACCTAATAACAAAAGTTATACCAGACGAATTAACTTTGTATTATCTTAGTGATCTGTGGCCCTCTATCGGCCACAAATAATTTCATTAATAAAATTATTTTTGAAAAACCAATTAGGTTATAATTAGTTACGTATATACTCGCATATAACACAATAAAAATTATCAGCATTCGTCTTTCTATAATTTTCAAGAAACCATATCACAACTTGTTAAAAGTATTACATATATTTAATATTGACGTGGCAAATTACTCCTGTGTACGATTTAAACTTTAGCAGTATGCAATAATAATAATAATAATAATAATAATAATAATAATAATAATAATAATAATAATAATAATAATAACAAATAGTTGTTATTGAGTAAACTTTATTCAGCAATTAATGTTACTTTCGAAAACAAAATATCCCAAACATACAATATTAAAGAAGCACAAAGACTATTTGAATCTTGATGAATACACTCCTATCCGTCGAATGACAGAAAGTTTGAAGAAAGAAACCATTTGAATATCAGTGGATATTTTAATTTCATGTTATTCTTAAATAGACAGCTGCAATTAAAAAAAAGAAAGAAAGAAAAGAAAAAAAAATTCTTATATCAGTTGCAGCATGTAGCTCCGTAAAAGAGTGTTCATGACCGGATGATAGGTGTCAAAAAGATTCTCTTAAACTTCATTACCAAAGATACCATCCAGAGGGAGTAAGAAAGAAAAACGTTATTTGACTTTGACCTCTCTTTGGCTAGATTTCTTCTCAGGTCTTAGATTTTCGCAATCGCAAAGAGAATCCATCTCCAAAAGGGTATCTTATAAAAAGTAATATGTAATATTTTCTCAATATGTGAAACTAATACTGCACATAATTTAGACTCTTCTCAAGTTATAAGCACACCATTTTAATCATCATCAAATTCCTGACATATACCCTCAATGGGTGTACAGGATATAATAGTACTAAATGAAAATTTTACATCATTACTATCTTCCTATCCACAATTTTCCTCCAAATCAGTCTGTTACTTGTCAAGACTCCAACATTATCAGATCCTATATTTCTATCGTCTAAGGCGCTTTGTACCGTATCAATCCACCTATATCTTGGTCTTCCTCTGGGTCGTTTTCCTGCCAACCATGCAGAGAACACTTGTTTTGCTAATCTTTCCTCGCCCATTCTGTTTAAGTGACCATACCACATGAGATTAGCTCTGCTAACGCATTCCTCGATGCTGACAATGTCAAGTTCTTTTTTAATATGATATTGTCTAATATCCTCGTTTTTAATATGATATTACCATTGATGCCATCTGTTCACGCCTCTAATCTTTCTAAGAACTCTCATATCTGCGGTCTTTTGTCTTTGGTCAAGTGTTTTACTTCTGACTCAGTTCTCAGATCCATAAGTTAAAACTGGTTTCGACACTGTCTTGTATACAGTTAATTTAGTGTTCCGACTAATTTCTGTCTTATTCTATATAAATTTATTCAATTGACTTCCTACCATACCAGCTTTGTTGATTCTGTTGTCTATTTCCATATTTAATTACCATCTTCACTAAAAATCGTACCTAAGCAGTTGAAATGTTTTACTTGTTCCACAGGTTCTCCATTCGCAACACAGTTGATATTTTCAACGATTCTACCTATTTTAATTGTATTTGTCTTTTTATTGCTAACCTTCATACCATATCTATTACAACATTATTCAATTTAGTCAGGGAATCTTGCAAACTTGTAGCGAATTTATTTAGAAGTATAACATCATCCGCATAAAGGCAAAGAGCTGACATTAACATCTCCAATTTTGATATCATGTTTAATACCACTTTCCTTCATAATATGATCCATATAGATAATGAATAACAGAGGAGATAATGTACATCCTTGTCTCACACCAGATTTAACATTAAGCCATCTTCCTATCGTTCATTCAATTCTAACTGCAGACTTACAACTCAAATAAAAACTAAGTATTGCTTGATATAATGTCCCATTGACACCACATAACTGTAGCGTACTGAATAGCTTCTCTCTCTCTCTCTCTCTCTCTTGGCACTTTGTCATATGCCTTTTCCAGATCGACAAAACTTAAATACAGATCTTTGTTATATTCCCATGCTTTCTCAACTATTTGTCGTAAAGTGAAGATTTGATCCTGACAGCCTCTATTTGTCCTGAATCCAGCTTGTTCTTCACCAAGCTTTTCTTCCACAATTCTTCTCAACCGTTTCTCAAGTATACTTGCATAAATCTTGCCAGGAACACTCAGTAGAGAAATACCTCTGTAATTCTCACATTCAGTTTTATTTCCCTTTTTATATATGGGTACTATGAGAGCTTTACTCAAATCATCAGGAATTCGTCCCTGTGTACAGGCCTTTTGAGCTATGCAGTGCAGCCACTGTAATACATTTATGCCTCCATACTTCAGCATTTCTGGTCGAAATATCATCTACTCCTGCTGCCTTTCCACATTTCAAGCCTTTCATGGCTTTTTTACTCCAAGTATGGATATGTATTCCTGACTGTATTCCTGTTGAGTGTTTTTTACGACTGTGCTATCACTGCTTGTTTCATTTAACAATTTTTCGAAGTAATTACTAGATACTTCAGGATATTTTTTTCTCCCGTTTTCATGTCACCTTTATCATCTCTTATTCCTTTTACAGCACTCTTTCCTCCATTTCTAAGCTTCTTAAATAACCTCCAGAATATTTTGCCACCTTCTTGATATTTATTTTCTATATTCTTCTTGCCAAAGCCCTCCCATGACTTTTGTTTAGCTAGTTTTAACACAATGTTTAGCATTCTTGCATTTGTCTCTGTATTCTCTAAGAGCACAAGCTGACTTATTTGCCAGAAACTTTTGATATGCTTTCTTCTTTTCCTTCACTGCCTCTTTAACTTCCTGTGTCCAACATGGAGTTCTGATTTATCAATCCTTGCAGACAACCTCATCACATGCCTCTCTGGCTGAATCAATCAGGTTTTCTTCAAGGTTTGCCACTGAATCTCCAAGATTTGGTTCCTGTTCTCAAACTGTTTCGTTTTATCTTCAATAATCTTTGTGTATTTTAGTCTACAGTCCATATCTGAGAGCTAGTCAACTTTTATTCGCTTTAAGACTTTCTTAAATGTTATTCTTTTCAATATGAAATTCAATTTTATCCTGCTCAAGACTAAATAGTGATCATTTCCAATTTCAAATCCTCTGTACACTCTGGTATCCTGCACCAGGGAGAAAATATCACTATCAACAATAACATAGTGTGTGAGACTTTTCTTAATCCCTTGCCTCTTCTCTCCATGTGAATTTCTGCACATTTTTAGGTTGGATTATGGTATTAGTAAAACCCAGTCCATGTCCTGAGCAAAAATCTAACAGGTATTTGCCATTATTGTTATCTTTTCTGTTTTCTCCAAATTTTCCCAAAATATTTTTGTATGTCTGACAATCATTTCCTACTCTGCTATTTAGATCCCCAACAAGGACCAAGTTTTCCCTTTTAATTGTGCCAGTTGCTTTCTCTGAAGCATTAAAAATTCCTCCACTTCTACCTTAGTAGAACCTTCTGAGGGACCATAGGCACAAATAAGTCTCATTGTCGAATTCCCCATTCTGATATTTGCCCACATCACTCTACTTGACACTGCCTGTCATTCAAGAAGATGAGCCTCGTATTTTGTGTTGAATACTATGGCTACTCCTTCTTTTCTTTCACTGACATTGCCTGAATATACCATTTTTTATTTATTGTTTAGAAAGATCTCGCCAATTTGTTTCTTTTTTGTTTCAGTCACCCCTATTATGTCGATCTGATATTTATCTAATTCCTCACCTGGCTCCATTTCTTTGCCATTCAGGCTTCTTTTGTTGATAGTACCGATCTTTAACTCTGGTGATGTTGAGTTGGGGGTGTGCTTTCAGATTTGTTCCAGTAGCTGACTTTTCGCTGTTTGCCCTGGTTCCCTGGCAAAAACAACCAGGGCTTTGTTTAATTTGGCAACACCCCAGCCGGCATGAAATTTTGTCATGTTGTACCATAATTTTGTATATTGGTTTAAGCCAATAAGAATACAATTTGGTCAGCTAAATCCCAAATTTCCAGCCCATTCTCATTTGTTCAGTATCCAGGTAGATACCCAACAGGATGCACCATGGGAAGGTGAGGATTGAACATTTAGTCAGAAGCCCTGATCAGTTCTCTGCATTCCTTTGAAGGCAATGTGGAGGTCTCCTCTCTGTTATACAGCTTTGACCCAAGCACACTATTTTTAATATGTCTTAAACATTATAGGTTTCAGAACCAATAATAAATTGTTGCGAATGTTGACTGGAATTAAGACAGAAATATAATTTCATTTTGAGCAGCTTAAGTTTGTGGTCCATGAATGATATTTCACAGGAAAAGCTATTACAGAGAACACAGGCAGAATGAAAGATAAGATCAGAGAAGCAAGTTTTAGTGGGCTAGCAGATGAACTATAAATGGAATGTTGGGTAGCTGCTGTTTATGTTATTATAGGCTGTGAAAGTGTCAGTGGAACAAAAACAGAGAAGAAACTTGCATCTCTAAGTCTGTGGCGCTGAAGTGAGTTAGAAGGGGGGGGGGCATCGAAGAAACAGATTTGCTCACTTTTCTCTTTTGGACACTACCAACAATTTATATAAAGTTTTTAGAGCAATTACCAAAATAAGAAAGCGGAATTTGGAATGTATGTACAGAGGTAGTAGCATAACTGGTAAAAATAATGTCTTCGATGGAAACGGTTTTGGAGGTTTTAAAAGCTACAAACTTTACATATTTGTATTTCAGAACCAATAATAAATTGTTGCAAATGTTGACTGGAAAAATTAATACAGAAATATAATTTCTTTTTGAGCAGCTTAAGTTTGTAGTCCATGGATGATATTTCACAGGAAACGCTATTACAGAGAACACAGGCAGAATGAAAGATAAGATCAGAGAAGCAAGTTTTAGTGGGTTAGCAGATGAACTATAAATGGATGTTGGGTAGCTGCTGTTTATGCTATTATAGGCTGTGAAATTGTCATTTAAAAAAAACAGAGCAGAAACTTGCCATCTGTAAGTCTGTTGCTGAAGTGAGTTAGAAAGGGGGGGGGGCATCGAAGAAACAGAATTGCTCACTTTTTTCTTTTGGACACTACCACGAATTTATATGAAGTTTTTAGAGCAATTACCAAAATAAGAAAGCAGAATTTGGAATGTATGTACAGAGTTAGTAGCATAACAGGTAAAAATAATGTCTTTGATGGAAACGGTTTTAGATGGACATTTCTGTGGAAACTATTTTACACAATAGTTTCCACAAAAACTATTGTGGAAAATCATTGTCATGTCCAAGCATTGTGTATAGTTGATTTTGGTAGTAACTAACGCAAGTTGTAGGGTTAAAGATGTGTGGGTATGATTCTAGATGAATTGTTTTCTCTTAAGAATATCATTAAATGTGGCCAAAATGATAGGATCCTTCAGACTATCAAGCCAAAATATGAAAATGTCCATGTGATTGCACACATTTTTTGTGGTTTTGAAGGGTATTTTATTTTGGAATATCTTTTTGCAAAAAATTTCCAGCTCCTTCTAGTGTTTCATGGATAGAAGATACTTGCTACCTATTATCACCCATTAAACATAATATTTCTTGACAGTTTTTCATACCTTAGGAAACCTCTAAGGAAACTACCAGCCATGTTCAATCTGCCAGAAGTTTATAAGGGATTTTTCCTCACAATTTCCATGCATCCGGTTTGATGAATTATCATGGATATTTGCTGGATTACCATCCTTGAAAAATCATATTTCCAGTCAGAATTCGACTTCAAGAATTGGTATGAAAATCAGTTAGACACTGAATACTGTCTGAAAGTGGAACTGTTGGTTTATACGAAGGACGACGTGCATGTTTTACATGACAGCTGCAACACTTTTAGCTCTCTTCATAATGCTCATGCAGATCAACCCATTTCTTCATGATATAACAATTGAGGAGTAGGTTTGAGAGTATTTCTCCAGAACGTTTTAAAACCGAACTTCTTCTTCTTCTACTACGCGTTATTCCCGCTTCCTATGCAGGGTCCTCATGTTACTTTTAGATACAACTTCTTGTTAGTACTACTCTCAACCGACCTGTCGCCTGGTCTGCCGCCGTGGGGGGGATATAGTTTTGACTGTAGAGGCGTATGTACACGGGGCCGGTTTGCCTGTTTGCGGGATGAAAAACGCCAGATAAACTGGCAGAAAAAACCCTACTGACTGTGCCCAAGACCGGCTAACTTGGCTATGCCTGAGGATGATCTTCAAATTCCTCACATCTACAACGGGAATCGAACCGGGGACACTCCTTCCCCAGGCATATGGTTGCGAAGCGCAAAGCCACTAGGCTAACCGCACGGTTTTTTAAAACCTAACTCTTTGGCCATAATTACTGCTCAGGGTTACAGGGGAAAAATGTGCAAAGTCGAAAGGCTTTGGCATGGCTCAAATGGCTAGAACAACAAAATAACATATCCATACAACATGCACATTCTGTAGGGAGGGGGAGTTCTGCATGGGACCTTATTTTGTCTATGGGAAAAGTGGAAAAATTACATGCAAGTTCTACGGTTGAATCCACCATGGTTGTCAACAATGCTACAGACCAAATATTTTCCAACCATACAGACACACAGATATGATTACCCTTTTTGAGGAAACAAAGGATTGCAAAAGCTATTTTTGTAGCAAAGAATTTGATGTGACCTCAATTTGGGGATGCCAACTAAATATGGAAATTTTGGAAAACATAGCCATGATAAACTTTATTGCTGCTCTTAGAATTTCAGATCCCAATTTGCCTCATAGTGCTCTGCAAGGTGGCAGAACCGACTGCTACAAAATGTATCACCAAACTCAGTCAGAAGGGGAAGTATTTGCTATTTGGTCATCACTAGCCTTTATCCATGGGTAATGAAATTCAAAGTATTTCCTATGGGACATCCTGGAGTTATTCTCGATAATTTCACCCATAGTCCTGAGGTATACTTTGGTATTTGTCATGCAAAAGTGGAAACAACTATGGAACTTTTATTGCCAGGTTTTCCCATCACTGTGAACAAAAAATTAATTTTCCCCTTGTGAGGAATGTGCACTTCTGAAATATCCACAAATTTCTCTCCTGTGAACCAATCATTTGCAAATATTTGGTGCACTGAAGAATTAGATTTCGCCCATATTTGCAGTTATAAAGTTTTAGAATTTTATGAGGTATGGCATTTTTCTAAAAAAAATTTGAAGGTGAAGAAAACTTCTTCGCTCACTATATTGATACATTTCTGAAGCTGAAACAAGAATCATCTGGATGGCCTGTGAGTAAAAACCAACAAGCTTATCTGGATGAGTTTTTGCTAAGGGAAGGTATTATGTTAGATAGTGAACACATTAGTAAAAACCCTGGTAACCATTTGCTTGCTAAGTTTTGTTTGAATTCTGTAGGGGGAAGGCTTGGCATTAGAATGTTAAGAAATCATACCCAAGTGTTTCCTGTTATGAAGACCTCATAGAACTATTCCTAGATAATATTAAAGTTATCGAAGGTGCCTGGTTAGTTTCAGAAGAGCAGATGATGATTGCCTACTCTCCTATTGAAGGAACCAAGCCTGGAAATAGGAAAGGGAATGCTGTCATCTCTGCATTTGTAGCTGCCTACAGTTGGATAAAGTTATATGAGGTCATGGAAATTTTGCAAAGACAGCTTTTGTACACTGATCAGATACTGTCATATTCACTGAAACACCTGGCGATTATTCACCATCCACTGGTCACCGCCTTGGGGAAGCTATGTGACAAACTCAATGGTGATGTAATTATTGAATTTGTTATGACAGGTCCCAAATCTTATTTCCAACACATAATTAGTAAGCATACTAATTATGTTGGGAATAAGATTTTGTGTACTGACTGTACACAAAATCTTATTCCCAACACATGGGGGGTAAGATTGTGACCAAATGCAAAGGTATTACTCTAAATTTTTGTACAGCCACAGATATTAATCTGGAATCTATGGTAGCAGAAGTAAGGGTGAGTCACAAAACATTCAAATTCTTGTGCCATTTTCTGTCCATAGAGACAAGTGAAGCTGTCAGCTCAAAACGACCTCCATAACAAAAAGGTTTCGATACACTTCTGTGAAGTGCATTGTGTCAACAGACACATGCACTTTTCCCTATGGGAATTTTAAAGGATAATTCCTTACACTCATATACCCCATAAGCAAAAGGTGCCATCTAGGGAACAGAAAACTAAACGACGTTCGACCTGGTAGATAAAAAAAATCCACTGTTGTTTGCCACATGATAATCTGCAGTGTCGCCCTTCTCTTGTTCAATTTACACATCACTGTTATTGTTACTATTATTCCATGATAGCTTTTTTTTAGAATTTAAAAAGTTTAGAATAAATAAAATACACTTTGGAATAATTACATGGTGACTGGATGCACAAAAAAATCTTGATGGGGAGATTTAACTAGTATTAAAAAAGAACAAGCATGTATCTATTCTTACATGACTCTGATTAAAAAATATAATCAGTCTAATTATGTTATCATTTTTGCTATGTTCATACATCCATTTACATGCATTATTTTGGGTGCTACTCAGTCAGAAAAAACAAAATTTCGTATTGTCTCTCATAGAACATTGTAATCATCTAATCAACCCACCACTGGAGCGAATCATATACTGTTACAGTGAAAATCAGGATAAATTTAAAACATTTACCAACATAGAATTCCTGAATGGTTTGAAGTTACCTAAATTTGATTCAAATGTGAAAAATTTACTCATAATCAATGATTTGGTTCACCAGGGTAAGGACAGCACAGAAATAGCGGATGTTTTGATAAAAGGTTCACATCACTGTAACCTCAGCGTCATTCTGCTGACACAAAATTTATTCTGTCAGGGAACACATTTTCGGACAATTTCTCTCAATAGCCATTATGTTATTGCATTTAAAAATACCCGAGACTCATTACAAATTTCTTATCTTGCTGCTCAAGTGCTTCTAGGGCAGTCGAGTGTGTTAGTAGAGATCTATAAAGATGCAATACGGGAACCCCACTCATATTTAATTTAAACACTGCTCCTCCCGCCAAATCACGACGCTCTGTGAAATCTGCAAAAATGTTATATCTGGCAATATTCCACTAAATAATCACCAGAAGGCGTGGCTATGAAAGAAAAAAAAATATAAGAGCAGTAAGAAACAAATTGGTTCCATTCATTACTAGAAGAAAACTGCTTTTACAGCACAGGGGAACACTGTTCCCATTATTATGCAGTATCACTGTTCCTTTATTGAGTTCACTTATTAGAAAATGAATAGTGTGTTTAAAAAATTTACACTTCTACAACCACCAGAGCAGCATGAGTTGTACAATCTAGATGATGAAATGAGTGCCATTTTAAAAAGGTCTAATGAAAATCCAGATGAAAAAGTTAAAGCATATTTAAGTGTTTTGCAGAACTATTTAGATTTGAAAAACCAACTGCCTCACACAGAAGGAGAGCAACAGGACCATCAGCTGTCACATGTGGAAAAAAACATCTGGATCCTACAGTATGCAAACAGAATACCCAGTCCCTTTCCCATCAGGCATCAGCATCAGTCACTACCAGTGAGGAAAATGTTTCCAGTCTATTCCCATCCAGAGGAGACGTTGGAGAACCAATGCCAATTTCATCTTTTTATCTGCCGAAAACAGAGTGAGAATAAGAAACAGGTGTGGAAAAAATTGTAAGTAAAAAAAATTTTTTTTAAATTATTTTTTATTTTCATTAAATGATCTGTTACAGCATAGATGACAAAAATATTTAACCACAAATCATTAGAATAATATTTGCTGGTAATATTTTGCACAGAAAGACCACGACATCTCAATATTAAAAAAATATAGACAGTGCAAACTACATGCGACAGATTACTAACTTGTACTGGTACACTATTATAATGCCATTTATTAGTGTTGATATTCAGAAAGTTAATAATGTAGCCTTCAGGTGTACTACCGAAGATATCGAAAAAATCTCTGCGTTTGTCTTTAATATAGATGACTTGCCAATGTTGTCGTGGCAACCAGGTTGCATCTGTGTTCACAACGAACACTGACTGTTGTTATCTGATTGGATGAAGTGCAATTCATCACGAGCACAAATTCCTAAATCCAGTTTTCTTGTGGTGGGTTCTCATTCTAGTATGCTTACTAATTATTTTGGGATCATAGTCCAGTAACAAACACAGAACGATCCTTTGTTACGGATAACGTACACTCAAATTCTGCATAAAGAACCACTGTGATGTTTTCAGGAAGTTGTTGAGCAAATTCAACTTTGATCAGCACACTTCCCGTTCTTAACAGGTTGACATGGCGAGCAACAGCATTTTGATTTTGCGATACGTCAAATCCATAGAGAACGTTTCCCTTTACATATTCCTCATAAGAAATGTCATTACCACAGTCTCTGTTCCACTTATCGAGCGATGTGAACAGTTATGTAACATCTGCTATAATGCTCTTCTTTTTAGTTCGGAGTCAAAGGTTGCAAAGGATACTGAATACTATCAGCTGTCACCATAAGAAAATTCAGATTGAAATGGTGAAAATTAAATGGATTTCTGTTGAAAGTGCCATTAAATCCATCACTAGTGACCAGTCCAATAATTAATCTAGGTGGTATTTCACCTAGATACAGGTTATCTCGTGTGGCATCTGACATGCCCTTTGGAATAGTAAAATAAGACACTTGCACTCGATTGATGGAATATACCATGTTTGACTTGTTTAACACAGACAGGTGAGCCAGTTGAATCTTTTGATTTATTTTGACTTTGCTGACAAAAATTGTTGTCTCTTCAATTGGCACTTTAACCTTAGCATCAGAACTTGCAGTCAGTACACAAAATTCGAGAGAACTGCGAACCAAACGAACACGAACAGAAACGTTTTTGATCACGTATCTGTCTTGATGCATGATGTCAGTGTGTATTTGCCCAAGCATCTCGACACTTTTCGAATGGTTAATTCGAACTTGTCTTCTGCGGATCCATCCCACATTCACTTTTGGTAAACATATCACTAACATCAACCACATCATGTGCAATAAACAGCTCGCTTTCACTGCGTTTATCATCTCTGTCAAAATTTAGAAGGTTTTCAATATAAGCCCTTTAAGGATACGTGTCTGATGCCACATTCACTAGTTTGTCTTGGAGGAAAAAGTCAATGTGACTGAACAAGGAACGGAGAAAATTGTTCATGACACCAACTGAAGAATCTTCAATAGGTTTACCATCATTGTCAGTGATGCACACACGAACGCATAGGAATGATTTTCTCAAATCCAAGTATTCTTCAGACGTAACTGTTATGCAAAATTCCACGGGACCTCCTCTGTCAGTACTGGATATTGGTTGCTAGTGACATAAGAACTTCTTTCCACCAACAAGTTGACACAAGGGCAGGAAAAAGATCTAACTCTGACACCATATCCTCAGCAAAAGATGTCATCTTCCTTGCACTTTTTAATATTCGTCTTCTTCTTCTTACTTCCTTGACCTCTCTGAAGTAATCGGCTCTGAGCTTTATCAGCAATGGTTTTCCCAGCTTCTGATGCATGCCCTGTTTATAAAGGCACGGCATACAGGTACCATTTCCAATACATCTATCCTTTGCTGACCGACTTTTAAGGCTTGACGACCGACAAATTGAGCTGCAGGTTTTAAAAGTAGACTTAGAAAGGAGAAGTCACTGAACAACTCATAAGAGTGGTGCGCATGTATCACTAACTATCTGCTCTTGGATGAAATCAGAATAAACAAAATATATGGCTACACCCCTCTTTATATCAATCGGATATTTCCCAGTAATTGTTCCTTTCAGTTTTACACCAATCTGATTAAAACCCAGTAGAAGGCTCAACATCGGGGTCTCCTTAGGAAACAACAGGTCATAATCTTTTGGGACTGTCGGAGAAATGGTGTTTTGGGGTTCTTTTTTCCAATAATCACAGAACTCACATCAAACATTGCTAGAAGAAGTTCAGAGGGTGAATTGTAATTGCCATGGGGAATCTTGTACACTTTGTAAAATCCTTATTTAAACTTTTCGAAAACATTATTTCCTGTGATGTTGTTGTTGTTGTCGATGCTATTGACTCCCTACTCCTACTCCACATAACATATGAAACTCATCGTAACCAGAATCGATGTTATGAAATTCTCTCGGAAGATGAATTCCGGCAAGAGATCTTCCCATTTATCTTTAAGTCTTATCTCGTGTGGTAATTCCACTTGAAATTTCGTTTGCATGTTAGTAGGAAACATTTTCATACTGGCGTTACTGGTAAGGGTTAAGAAAAACATCTTCGCTACGAATCCAAGCATTATACGATGAGGGATAACGAGCCACTTAACAAAATACTGAAGCTTTCCTTTCTGCTTGCGCTGCTAAAGTACTCATTCCATCAGATATACGTCTTCAGGAAGTTCATTGGGTATATCTGCCTTTTGCAGTTGGGTCCATAGAAAGTTCCCTTCACTATCTCTCCGTCCCGACCCCGAATTCTATATACTACAGGGTTTCTATTAATAGCTTGTGCAATAGTGAACAGTTTTCTTGTCCAGTTACCCCAAAATTCTTTTCTGAATTTGTGGGTATCGTCGCTTAAAACTACACTATTGTCTAAGCGAAATTTTGATTTGGTCAGCTCCTCTTGGGTTCCATACGAATATTTCCAAACACTATCTCGTTGTGAACGTTAACTTCCAAAGGAGCCATACCGATAGTGCGGTGTGGTGTGAGGTTATAAGTATGTACAAGGGTCGGCAATACTTTCGTATAACTTTAATTTTTAGTATACGTCCTCCATTTGTAGATCTTCATTTTCAATGTTCTGATAAATCTTTCTGCAATGGGTGCTTTCATTTTTCTGCTGTTCGTATAGAAATGAATATTATGGTTCTTAAATAATGCACGGACTTTCTTGTTACAACTGCTTTCCTTTATCTGTTTTTATGTAAGATGGCACTTCTTCTTTAAAAATAGACTCGACAGCATTAACAAGAGTGTCTGCTGATACCACACCCCCTCCCATTCTCTTTTGCGTGGAATGACATATCTGCCAACGCATTGAAAAATGTGTAAAAGTGTTGGGATTTTGATTTGATTGCGTTTAAACTTTCTTCTAATGGGTTTATGTCTCACATAAGTAGGTTGTGTTGCTAACCAATTTTTCACGGTTTCATGTGGCAATTTTGTATGTTTCTGTAAAGCTCTGATAACGCCAAAACTATCTACTGTATTAGGATTATAGTAATCTGATAACTTTTCCATCACTAACAATAAGATTTTTTCTTTGCAGGTGAAAATCAAGAACCATCACAAAAACGCCAGCTGATTGTTTTTATAGTACTACTGCTCATGCTAGTGTACTGTGAAATATGTATTCTCGTATGGGAAGCAGGTATCAAAAACAGCCAAATCAGACATGTCTCATCAGTGAAATGTTATGGGAAGAAAAACACCACAGACAATGGTGATGTCAGAAAAACCCTATTTCTGTATGTTAGATTCAGAAAATACAGTATTGTAAATAATATTTCAGTCATATAAAATGTGTCTTTGTAAACGTAAATGAACAAATTGGTCGTTGATTTGTTCTCAATAATTAAGAAAGTCATGTCTATTTTTGAAATCACAGTGAATTCACACACAATTTTTTAGCAGTTATTCTGCTTAGAATTTGTAATAAAGATAACATTTAATTAGAAAATAGTAAGTAATGAACTTTAAGATCTTAAACTTTTATACAAATCAAAATATTCGGATGAGTATGTATATGAAAAAAAGTGTGTGTTTGAAGAGGGGGGGGGGGGCAGTGAGAGCACACTGGTGATAGCCAGTAATTAATTATTTTAGAATATGTGAACATGAAAGAAAAATTTGTATGTGTGTGTGTGTGTGTGTGTGAGGAGTGGGACACTATTGATTTCACCAGTTAATACTTTTTTAGAAAATGTTTAACTGGTACCTAATAACAAGAAACGTGAATGTAAATAAAAACATTGCTCACACCCTCTCTTGACTCTAAACTAAAAATTCCTGTATTCAAAATTAGGAATGAAATCCCACACACTTATATTGGAAAATTCGTGCTGCCTCCTGTAGACAAATATTTTCCCATAGTATCACAATCGAGCCAAAGACCGCAACATTTGACTAAATATCCTCCTAGAATTCCAATATCTAATCATTACCCATAATGCTACATGCAAACAAAAAGCTCATCTCACATCAGTGAAAAATACCGACACATCCCAGAATTCCATGCTCTGACCATTAACCACAATTCCACATTAGAACCAAAGACACAACATGCCATCACTTATCTAATTCGTATCTTATGAACATCTCAATCTTGTCAGAATTCCATACTCTAACCATTACCCAGGATTTCACACTCTAATCATCACCCAGAATTCCATACTGGAACCTTTACCCACAATTCCACACTCAAACCAAAGACACAACGTGACGTCAGTAATGGATGTTCCATCCTGGGAAATTCCAAACACTCCATACTCATGACATCACGAATAGTTTTCTCTAACCACACCCACAATTCCTTATGCAAACCATTACCAAGAATTCCATACTCAAACCAAAATAGGCAATGTGACGTCACTGGCATGTGTTCCCCAGCGAAATTCCAAGCATTCCATACTCATAACGTCACTGATCTTAGCAAACAATGACAGGATTACCTAAACCAAGCGCCTCAACATCGAACATTAAGTTCACATCAAATTATTTAAAGTGTGTGTAAAACAATTTTTGTTTAACGTGTCCGACCAATTACAGCACGAACCCTTATGTTATCTTGATCTTGATTTTGTGCCCCAGTTAAAAAAAATAAATAAATAAGCAGAAACAAGAAATCATCAAGCTTCATGCAAATTTCCATTTCAAAATCTGTTGGTATAAAACGACTATATTTGATAAAGAATTTTATCACCTTTTACAAATTTTTATAATTAATTTATAAAAACAACAATGTGGTATGTGTGTTTTTCATTCAATATTCCATTATATTTTCAGTGATTCCCTGTTAGAGGCTAAAGAAAACTCACCTCCTCAGCTTCACTTTTGCACTCACTACAGTAAACCCCTGATTTAACGGACTTCGGATTTATAGGACAAAATTTCCGGCCCTTATATCACATGTGAAAATTAACACCCTGTTAATTTTAAAATACTTTTAATCAATATTTCCTTATAATTAAATTAACAGGGTTTTTTATTATAAATTTCCTGTTATTTTTAACAGATTTTGCCAAATAGGCCATCATATCTTGGAAAAACACTGCTGCAGTTAAGTCGAAATCTATCAGTCACGGCTCATAAAACATGTTCGGCGAATGATTAGGACATGATCACACCAATGGCAGTATAATTGGTTCTTTTATCGAGTGGCGTGTTTTGTTACACATATTTTCGTAATTTTAGGGAGTTAATTATATAAATACAGCAGAATTCAAAAGATCAAAAAAATTAATAGTTTTTTCAAAGCAAGATTACCTAAACCAAGTTCCTCAATATCGAACATTAACTTCACATTAACTTATTTAAAGTGTTTATAAAACAATTTTTTTGATATTAGAGTGATAATATTGATAAAACTGCAGTATAATGTTACAGATATTTTTATTTTAAATAATTCGCGATTTAACGGACTTTCGAATTAACGGACACCTCTTAGCCCCTATTAGTCCATTAAATCGAGGGTTTACTGTATTTATATGATAACCCTCCCACCATTATTAGAACACCTGTGCAATTTTTCTTTCTGTTAACTTTGTACCACTCTCCCTTTTTCTGAAAGTATCATTGATTTAAATATGTTAAAAAAACAGTATCGCTTAAGGGTCTTAAAGCTAGATAATTAGGAGAAACCTCCACTTAGTATAGGTTTAAAATCAACTAACCTTCTGACATAATATCCAGTCCTCACTTTCTCTTGGTTCACCCCATAAGCAAGTATCTACATGGATAATGAACGAACAACAAACAAATGGTAATTGGCTTAGCCAGTTACCATTCGTTGGATCATTAGTTTCGTTTGTCGTTACAGAACAGCCAATACAGAACTCGTAATCTGTATTGGCTGAAATTAGACAATAATGGAACAACAAGATGAAAAGTTATTCAAGATGGGGCGTCACCCTGTCCGCTCTTTTCTGATCTAGGGCGCTAATAGCGAACAGTCAGCTACTGAGTGGAACTCAAACTAGACATCAGCAGATCATCAGAATAGAAGTAGAAATGCCATAATCCCCCGTTGATATAACTGGTGTTATGGAAACAAGGAGGAACGAAAAAAATATCAAATGGTGAATTGAACAATGATACATATTTGTACTAATGATGCAAGTAAATGTTCTACTAAAGGATAAGTGAGGAAATTTCCATTATAAAATAGATATACTCTGGCAATCAATTTCTCTATATAAGCTCCTTCCAACCTTTCCAAAATCTTCAATACTATTCCAAAAGTTACTAATAGGCCGGTAGAAACACCGTCATTGTGCAATCGGATTGGCAGACATTATTTTACTTCTGTGAAATTTCTGTTTTGAGACTTAAATTATATAGCCTGGTCAAAGAAGAATTATTTTAGGTAAAGACACTTTTAGTACCTGTGCTAATATTCATTTTCTCCTATCATTGCAAATATTCAAATATTCTTGAATCTTGGGGATGATTGAGCAAGGGCTAGTCAGATCAGTAGAAGAACTGTACTGCACTATCACAAGAAAAGCTATGGATAGCATGGAGATTGGTGAGAGAAGAGATTACGTGATATAAGAGATTCTCGATGAAGATTTACATTTGGTGAGAGAAATTCGAATAGAAACTTTCATCCACCAGCCAGAACAAGCCGGAACATTCAGAGTGAAAAATTGCTATGCAGTTACAAAGGACGGGATGCCGACCATATTTCCTTAGCAGCCTTCTATTCATATCATTTCAGATGTTCAGTAAATATCAAGTATATCAGTCCAGATTTTTTCATGCTCCTCCATGAGTATGAAGTACGCAAAGAAAACTGTTTCAGAACATGAATATAAATCTTTGCAAGATTTTATATTCATGCAAAAGATTGGCATTTTTTGCGAAATGATAACATTAAGCATTTATTTCAGTGCATAATAATTCGCTGAAATGTAACATGTTGCAAGAGCAATGTTTCGCAATACAGAATGAAGAATTTTGCATGAATTTATTCGTAAGGGATTGCAATTTTTGCATTAATTGTATTTCAATATATGATCCATGACGAAAATTGTAAGGTTAAAATAATAACTTGATTTTCACATTATAATGATAACATCTTTCGACTGGATATTCTGTTTTCGAAACCGTCTTCTTAATTAGGTACGTTTGAGGGGTATTTTCCAATGAGTATGTAAACAAATCTCAAACAGCAACTCTTCTTACTCTAAATGAATCTAAGTTACTCGCTGTGAATATCTGAGAATATTTAAATATTTATTGTTGTTATATATAATATATTATTTTATTATATTATATATAATAAATTATTATAGAATAAATAATTATAATAATTAATAATAATAATTATGCAAAATATATTTAAATAAGAGTATTGTATTAATATATTACTAAATTTTATAAAAATTAGACATTTATATAATCAGAAATTAAATTATATTTAAATTAATTGTATTGTGTTCTTAACTACTATTCAAGCATAAACAATTCGAATAATTCTGGAATAATTATTTGCATATCAATTATCTTCACGATAATTGATATGCAAATAGGCTGCCTCTATACGGAGACAGTTGACCACATCAAATTTCCTCAGTATCCCTTAATGTAATAATAATACTCTTCCTTCCTTCCATAAGTATAACTATCCAGACTTGTTTCGAATTTAATGGGGTCGAAATAGCTCCAACTGAGGGAGTTTTCGAGGTGAAGCTATCTTCTGATATACAAATAACCTACAGCGGAAAATATTTTACTAGCAACCTTTTGTTTGCTTATACTTGAGTAAAGAATAAAAATAAGAATATAATTTCTTTTCAAGTACAATTTATTTCTAAACAAAGTGAAAATACTTTGGAAAATCGATCAGAGAATACATCATTAACATCATGGCAGACTAAGGATTATAATAATTAACAATAATTATAATAATTATTGTTGTTATATATTATTATATTATATTATATTATATTATATATAATAAATTATTATAGGATAATTAATTATAATAATTAATAATATTCATCATTAGCAAACGAACAAACAAAAAACAGATTACTTAGATTTAACAGACTTCTGAGTCTAGGTATGTAAATAAATATGGAATATGAATTGAATATGGCATGTAAGAGTCTTCAGTTTCGAAAAAAATATAGCTGATCATGAAAGTTTATACTGAGTTAGCTTTGCATTAGGAACATCCACCTAATAACTCGTTGGTCCATGTCTCCTTGCAATCGCGACTCGCATATTCCTAGAAACAGATTCCACAAGGTTAACACCTTCGATGCGTAACTCAACCCATGTCCGCTGCAGCAACTCCGTTAGCTCACTCTCATTCCGGGGAGGAGAATCAGCAGTTCTCACACCCCAATCTAGTGTAAAATCTCTCGCGCGAAATTAAACTTCGTTTAAGATGAGATCTTGTCCTTCAAACAAAGGTATTCTTATTTTGATCTTTTAATTACTTCATTTCTCTCCCTCTCTCTCTCTCTCTCTCTCTCTCTCTCTCTCTCTCTCTTTCTCTCTCGCTAACAGAAACGGATTAATAAAAAATACAATTCCCAAAGTTCATTTTGGAATTGTATGAAATATAATGTAAAATTAAAGCCTTTCGGTGAAAGAAAAAAATTGCACACTTTTAATGGCAACTTTACCCTTATTTCAAAAAATATATATATTTAATTGGGGAAAGAAGCGGGTTGTGGTTTTGTGGCAATTTCCGCGACAAAGGTAAGGAATAGGTGGAAAACACCTGTCGTAACAAAGAATGTTTCTCCAAATTTTCCAAATAAAATATGATACATATACTGTATATACCGGGTGATTAAAAAATAATAAATCAAGTGTTCAGAGACCTCTAGTGAGTAATGTATTGGACGAAACACACCAATATTCGGTTGACGTACATGATGGAACATGGGGATTCGATTTAACAAAAAAAAAACAGTACCAAAAGTCGCCAACAGGGGAAATTTTCGGGCTTCCAAATTAATGTTTGTAGGTGTGACTAATGAATGACTAAATGGCAAATCAGAGACAGCACACATCAATTTCATGACGTTTATTGTTAATTACAAATGAGGTTCAATATGACCACCATTCTGATGTTCCAGGAACTGCATACAGTGCACGACATTTTCCACAGTGGCTCGCAACATATCGGAATTGATTTGTCTCACGTGTAACGTTATTCGATCTTTCAAAGTTGGAATATCGGGTACATGTCCTTGATACACAATGCTTTTAAGAAATCCCCACAGCCAAAAGTTACAAGGATTGAGATCAGGCGATCTCGGTGGCCATGGCGTGGGAAATGCACGACTAATGATTCTTCTGTCAGAGAAATGTTGTCGCAAAACACGCTGTACGTGAAGTCCGATGTGGGGTGGTGCACCATCCTGCATGAAGATGGTCGAATTGAGACATCCTCTTTGCTGCAGTTGTGGACCACAAAGTTCTGTAGCATATTTGCATACCTGTTAGCATTGACGGAACAGGTCACTGGACCATTTTGGCGATTTTCCTCGTAAAAGTATGGACCGATGATAAAAGATGCCGTAAATCCGCACACCACACTATGACTTTTGGCATGTGGATAGGCACCTGCAGACACACATGCGGATTAGCTGCAGCCCAAATCCGACAGTTGCGTGTGTTAATATCGCTGTTCAAATAAAAGTGCGCTTCGTCACTCCATAAAATCTGTCACGACCATGCATCATCCACTTCCATGCGCGCTAAGAATCTCAAAGATAAGTCGATTCGTGTGGTGGCATCATCAGGGCGCAATTCTTGAACATGACTGATTTTATAGGAGTAAAACTTCAACATCTGATGTAAGATTTCCATATTTCCGGTATATTGCTCGTGCACTGCTGGTATCCTGCACATTCGTAATCTCCTGTTCCACAATAGCAGTTGCAACTTGTTCAACTTGTTGCTGATTGATTGGTTTGCGTCCCTGCCCGCCTGCACTGCTAGAGTTCCAGTAGTTTCAAATCGCCGAATCAGTTTTCGTAAGTTAGTTACGCTAATCGGTCCTTTTCATAAATTTTTCATATGCCGAAAATCACGAAGACAAGCACTGGAATTATTCTTCCGCTGATAATAGAGTTTGACTAACAAAGCACGCTCACGTAAGGTAAGAGGCATTGAAAAGCAGTTCGTCTACGAATGATAAGAAATCTCACAGGCTTTCCTTTTATTGATCGCTCACAAGAAACTCGATAATGCAAACTAATGCATTTTACTCGGTAAACAGCGCCAAAATTTCCCCTGTTGGAGACTTTTGGTACTATTTTGTTTTCGTAAAATCGAATCCCCATGTTCCACTGTGTACGTCTACCGAATATTGGATGTTTCGTCCAATACTTTACTCGCTAGAGGGCTATGAACACTTGACGTTATTTTATAATCACCCAGTATTTATTTATATATATATATATATATATATATATATATATATATTTTTTTTTTTTTTTTTTTAACAGAGAAAATAAATGTAAACCTTAGTGGTGCATTTTCTAATGAGGGGGAAATATCAACGAATAACTAAAAATTTTCTTTCGGTGTGTTCTAAGAATGAACAATCTGCTTTATTAGAAAATGAAAAAAAATCAGGCAAGAAGAAATCTACGTATTGTTTCATTTACCTGCCATGAGTCTGCGCGGTTAGCCTAGTGGTTACTCGCTTCACAACCAAATCCTGGGGAGGGAGTGTCCCAGGGTCGATTCCCGTCGGTGACGTGAGGAGGTTAAGGATATTCCTCAGCCATAGCCAAGTTAGTCGGTCTTGGGAGTGGACAGTTGGGTTTTTTCACCAGTTTATCCTGGGGTTTTTCCTCCCGCAAAGCAGGCAAATCGCCTCCGTGAACACACGCTTTGGCAGACATGAGATACTACGGGGAATAAGGAGTAACCAACCTATTCCGCGGGATTATCGGTAACGGAAGCTTACGCGGTAAAATGTGTAGTCCTGCGCGAAAGCGTAGCATGCCATGTACACCATTGTACAGCTTTACGTTGCAGCTAAATTGCACACTATGATAATATGCTAGTCCCGTAAATTTCTGCTTTAAAATATTGAAATACACGTTCCCCTGCAATCATGATTATTTCGAGCTTAACAGATTATTAATTTTAATTCTGATAAAAAGAATTAATATTTTTCGGAATTATTTTTAAAGCTTTTCTTTGTCTATCCTGCGCCTGACCATTCAGACAATGCATATACAACGAAACAATGTAAACGCATTCTCCATTTCTAGATATATTAATAAAAAAAAACACAAAATTACAAGATTACAAGATCACAAAGTACACGATTACGTTCAAAGTAAAATTAATCTCCCTAGAAGCAAATGAAAATCACCTACGCTTACGAATAATTCCACAACGTGCATGGCTCTCAGACCGAAAATAACAGATCTACTGATGCAACGAAAATGTGTTTCAGTTTTCATGTGTGGCAGTTCCATTGTTCAAGAAAAAATAAAATTGTTTGAGAGGAAAATTTTCCTTAGAATATAAAACATTAAAATATCATAATGCAAATTAATCATTAATAAATTAAACGATGTCATAGTTATTTCTAGGTTGCATTGATTTTAATTACCATAGTTATTTTAAGAATAACTATTCACTATCGAGTTTATTCCACTATATCACAACTTCTTCAAAACACCGCAGTAGTCTTTGTTAGTTTCGTATTCTTTAAGATGAATAATTTGATCGAAAACTCGTTTCGATCTAATTCTTCGAGCATACATGTTACCCACCTACATTCCTACATATGACTTGGAAGCAATGGGGAAGAAAGAAAAATACACAATTCCCTAGTGGGACTCATAATAAAACGACTTATTATATCTCTTAATGATATTTAATACAATTTTCTTGCTTAATTACTGTTTCTTGTATTTTATGGTCTCGTTCTAATAAGAAAAATAAATTTCTTCCCATTACTCACCTGGCTTGCAAATTTGCCAAAATGCTACCCGAAGTTTATATTTTTATACACATGAATGCACAGAGAATGACTTTTGAACAAAAAGCAAAGTACTGGTGTTGAATTGAGATTCACTAATAAGATTTAAAATTGCATTAGAGTTTCGGCATATCGTTTCCCTAAAGCGGTTTTCTATGATTATTCATGTAATATTAATTTTTATTGCACGAAGAAATGTTCTAGGTAATTTTAATGAAACCCTAAGACGCTTTTCTTCAATAATTTTCATATCTTTCCACAACAGAAAAGCGGTTTGAATTTTAATAATAATATACAGCTCTTTGAAATGAAATACAATAATGGATGGAAGTTACTAATTCTCGGCTATTTTTTTAACAAATGGATTGCAGATCAAAGTTGGGCAATTACTGAGAAACTGGATATTCCAGAACTTTTTTGGTAGCAATATAGTACGATGTTGACGTCAAGAATGGGAATCAGCAATTTATACAATAGAAGGTAATATTGGTGTATATGGCAAAAAAAGTAAAAAATTATGTTTTCTAGAATAGCGGCTTTTGCAAATTTATCAAAGATAAAGAATCATCAAACTTCACTGGCCATGATAACAGGCATGTTAGCTCTTGTGCTAAATGAAGATAACCAATAAGATTAAAAATACGATGGTTGAATTAAAGACAATGGTCGCCTTCAGCTGCTGCTGCTAAGAACGATGCATGATTCCGGTCGGTTAAAAGAGAGAGAGAGAGAGCAATAGCTAACAACACTACAGATCAGAAGGATAATGTCTTCAATATCCCCCCCAGCAACCATTCAGCTATTTATTGTCGTATGGATTTATTTTTTATTTCCCCAGTTTCCGCTTAATGTTATCTTAATGGCGCGTTTTATAGTATTTATTACGTTTTGTAATTCATAAAATGTTTAAAAACATTCTGAACTTAATTTTGCTCAGGATTTGAACAGAGTTTTGCTCTCTTTAGGTTTCTGCCAGGTCTCTGAAGAGAAACATCGGTTTCAAACTGTCGTCAGACTGGTAAAATCTAATGTAAACACATAATAAAAGGCTAATATACTGACTTCTCAGCAAAATTCATTTCATTTAAGTAGTGCATACCAAGGCAACTCCTATGATGAAGGTTACATCCTCATAAGCTTCGAAATTTTGAAACTCTTCCGTTTCCTTCTATGTTTGACTACAAAATATGGATGATTCATTTTATTATAGTTCGAAAACAAATTAAATTGATAGTAATTGGATGAGCTTTCGTAGCTCATTAAGTTTGGATAATGCCCTTTTGGGCAAAAGACCTGGGTTTGAATCTTACTTAGGTCGCTCACAATCTTTATCTGGTCCTTTCACCTGAAGGTGAGGTCGTCGTCCCATACTGCGGTGGAGAATTTTTTTCCTGCCAGAAACTAGTGTTCGTCATCTCTTGTAATGGGCAAACTGGTCAGAAGATCACGTACAATATGCAGATATAAAAGCCTACGGGAAGAAAAAATAATCACTTTGTTCCATGGGATCTGGTTTCAAAAGCCTGCATACTATGGTATGAATCTGTGTGTAAGCGGAAAAAACAAATAAAACAGGCTAATTGAATTTGTTAAATGGACTGCAGTACAAACAGAACTCTCCGTGTGCCATAAAACTTTGTAAATAACAGCTCTTCGCTACAACACTAACATATGTTCCTTTCGTACAGTGTGCTACATACATTTCTAATAGTAATGATCTGAGCCAAATACTTCTAATAATCAATCATTACTTCGATCATTAAGCCATTCTCTACCGTCTATTTTCCAACTCTGTAAAAGCAGTATTCTCATAGATTTCTCAAACATTATTTATGAGTAGTTTATGAACAACCAATAAAGAGAAATGAGCATCTCTGTGATCTATTCGAATCAGAATTTTTTTTTTCTTTTTCACAGCAATGCCTACCATTAAGGTTACAGCACACTGGCACTGAAAACTGGATCTCTCTTTCTCTCTCTCGTATTTCGAAAAATGAAAGTGATTTATTTTGTTTACATCCACAGTACCAATAATTCATCAATACAGACTATTAATTTTCTCAGAATAATTCACAGAATTAGTAGAAAATATAAAAATACTCCGACTTTTTTAAAGTAGTTTCATTATGTAGTACTTGCTTAAGATATAAGAAAAAATCAAAGCATGAAAGATTATATTACATGCGCATTGAATGAAGATATTTACACATTCATTTTATGTTACAAGCAAAAGGAATTTTTATCAAAGACTGAAATCCCAAAGGATTGACTGTGTATCACTTGTCGTACCAGGCTAACCATCTTCTTTTTTCCTTTCAATGACGAACTCAACGGAAATATTCGTTCATAAACTAATATTTCTTCTCAGATTAATGACAAATTACCTTCTAGAATGTGACAGTAGAATGAAAGCACAGGATTTACTTAAGGTGAATAGAGACTTTGGAAGTTCGATTTCCTGATAAATGGTGCTTTACTTCATTGTCGTTGTCAGTCATTCCAAAATAATCTCTTGAGCTGAGCTCCTTTGACAGAGTGTGATTAACTTGTTTTTCTTTGAGTTCAACTTCAAATCCCCAAGATTTGAAAGTGTTACTACATTCTGAACTGTATATTGCTAATGTTTTCTATTTATAGCAGCTCATTAAAAAAGGAATAGGTCAGAACTGTGCATTCCTACTTCAATCTACGGTAAAAAAAAGGGTCGGTCGCATTAATATTATTATTATTACTTTCCCCTTATATATATATGTGTGTAGAAAGTATTTTACCTTGGGTATAATAAATGTTAAAGATATCAAGCAATTTTAAACCTGGTTTTACTCCATTTCCCAAGTAAGCAAACAGACAAACAAGTCAAGTTTGCGCCTCCAAATATTGTAAGTATATGTGACCCCACACGTACTGCAAGTCAAGGCAACTCGTGGTAAATGTGGATAAGCTCTGATCACTATTCTTAATATTTACCCTTAATGCAAAGCACATCTCCTGGAGGAGATGTATGATGCTATGTATTAAAGGCAAGGGGCCACTACCCAGACCGGTTGCGACCTTCATTGAGGTGTATTTAAGTAACGACCTCTTTAAAAATTAGACGATCCCGAAAGATCGCCAAACTCAGCTTTGTTCCACTCAGTGACAGGCTCATCCCGTCACTAAGAAGACCTTCTCAGCGTTGGCTCTACCCAGCGGCAGGCTCGCCCCACCACCAAGGAGAGCCATAATCTCAGCGGTGGCCCCACTCAGAGACAGGCAAAAAGCCTATTCCCAAGCAGAGCCTCTCAGAGCCAACCCTCTCACTGGTTTCGACATTTATTGAGGTCTCATCATGAAAGAAATACTTAATTCTCACATGGAGTAAATCAACCAAAATTTGAGGATTACGAACACTATTTACAATACAACTATGCAGGGTATTAGAAGTACTTGGAACTGTGCACATTATCAAATCTAATATGTTAGCAGTAATGGAAGAGCAACAAATTATTCTTAAGAGCTAGAACGTACAGCTGAGAAAACAAGTGAAAAACCCTCACATTTAAAATTGAAAATGTCATGCAGAAAGAACGAAGAAAAAAAAAACTGCAAATTGATAGCATACCCAAAGGAGGGTCAGAAGATCTGTACTCTCTAATACAATTGATTGGTACAGCAATTTCGGCATACCGATCATAACCATAGACATCGCCTCTGTAAACCGAGGAGCACAACGAAATAAAGAGAGAACACCACCTCTAATTGCACACTTCATCATTAAAATCTGGGAGATCATATCCTAGCTGCAAGCAAGAAGGCAAAGCCAACAACGTCAATCCTTAATAATAGGCAACCCTCAACTCCAGTCTACATAACAGAATACTGGACCCAATATTACAGAAACTTATTGTACTAAGTAAGGATAACAAAAATAGAAAAAATAAATAAATAAAAACTACAAGATTCTATGAATAAGGATTTCCAGATCTTTATGCCGAAGGACAAATGTACTAACATTCATGTAATCTCATGTGATTCCAATCGAAGCAGTCTCCAAATGTAGTGCTTAATTCTTCCCCCCACTTCCCTTCCCTTTCCATACTATCGAGAACACGTTTTTACAGTATTTTCGCACCAATATGGCTACATTAAATCCAACTGAAATATATATCCAATAGAGAAACGTTAACTGCGTTGTATTCGAATCTTTAAATAATGGATAGATAACTTTTATACAAATTCTGAACGCATCATACTACACACTAACATCAGAAGCAAGGAAATACGAGCTTATATTATCCACTCTTATCAGCAACCTCATGACATACATACCGACGTTTCTATATGCCATACAGAAGCGTCTGCTTATAACATTAAGAATTAGCAGTGCTACACAATATGTAGAACACAAAAAAGAGCAGGCGATGTAATCACGTTTGTAAATGAAAAGCGCAATGTGACCGAAACCATAATCACTTTGGAACACACGGAAACCTTACATTTGGAAATCACAACTAACTACAGAACAACCACAAATATATCCTATCCTATTCCCTCAGCCATATACAGTTGGTGGGGATAGTTACATGCTACCATGCTAGGGAGATGATTACGAACAAGGTGATTTCCCGTTACCTTCTAGCCGTAATATATTTTATGACTGTAGCCGTGTGTGTTCACTGGACCGGTTTACCTGTTTTGAGGGATGAAAAACCCGAGTTTCCCGGGGGGAAACTCCCACCTCCTTATGAGAGTATTAACTCACCTTTAGTCGAAAGAGACCAGATAAAGAGTTCTCACGTCACTGTTGGAAATCGAACAGAAATTTGAGGCTGTCGTATAAAGTTATTGGTTCATTCATATTAAGTAGTTTGTATCTTTAATAAGGTTATCAACGATGGACCAAAGGGCTTCGCCTATATTGACTGAGCTAAGGAGGCTCCCAAAAATACATAATAATCATAATGTACAGACCCCTTTGATAGAAACCCATTCAGCTTCCTACAAGAACTAGAATCATGGCTAAATGACGTCAACAGTCACATAACAGATAGACTTTTCCTAAAATTCTAAAATTCTAAAAGAATCACTGACACAATCATGCATAGGCCACATAAATATACGAACTCCTAATAACACATATACCTCATCAGTAATCACCACAAAAATAGCTGACCACCACTTTATCGCAACTTCATTCCACAATATCACCGTTATGTTCCCCACATGCTATAAATTCCTATCAGATAAACTGCACTCTACTATCGTAAAAAAAAAACATCGCTGATAACCTTATTAAAGATACAAACTACTTAATATGAATGATCCAATAACTTTATACAACAGCCTCAAATTTCTATTTACAGAAATATACAGAAAGCAACAAAACACCGAAGAAATAGGACGCATACAATAAATAATCCATGGATAAATGAGGACTACCTTAACTGCATTGCAATAAAAGATATTCTACGGAGAGAGTAAAAACGTCATCCAACAACATTCACCTACAAACATCATACAGAAGACAGAAGAAATCAAATAAAATTACTAAAAGACACTATTACTCTAAGAAATTCGCAGAATATAATGCCAATATGAAAGAAACATGGTTTACACTTAATGAATTATTAAGCCGATGAAGGAAATCTCCGATAAGATTTTATCAGCAAAAACTTCGGCGAAGAGAAGAACCAGAAGGAACTCGCAGAATCATTTAAGTACTTCTTCACAAACAACATCACACAACTCAAAAATGATACTTTCCCACTTAGGCACAACACAAAACTATCAACCCAAGTTCAACACAGATTGGAACTGAAATATGCTCTCTCACAATAAAAGCGAAAGACGAGTCCAGGAATTGACAATATCAGAATCACAGACCTCCTGCCACAGTTCGAACAATCAAATCCTGTACTTAACTGTTGAACATAACATGATATTCGATACTGGCGCTTTTCTCAAACAACTAAAAACCGCTATAGTTACACATATCTACAAACATGGAAAAAGAATTGACGCTCACAACTACAGACCAATAGCGCTAACTTGCCTGTAATCTCTAAACGTCTTGAAAAAGTAATACACACAAGACTACAAAACTACTTACAGAAATATAGCATCGTATTAAAAAAACAATGCGGTTTCGAGAAAACGGAAACCACAACCATGTTATTAAACGACATTACAAACGAACTAAATAAAGCTCTTGATAAAAACAAAGAAATTGCTATCCTCATACTCCTTGATCTTACCAAAGCTTTTGATGACATTTGACCATGAAATATTGCTAACCAAACTTTACTTAGACGGACTAAGCGGGACATTGCATACCAGAATTGGGAATTATCTCACAGAGAGAACTCAAGTAACAAAAATAAGCACATGTCAGAGCCGGAGAATACAAATTCAGCACAAATTCCCTTAAGGAGCAGTATTATCATCCACACTGTTTAACATATGACAGACAAAATATATTTATTAATATATTTCAGATTTCTTCGAGATCTGAACTAACAATGTATATAGTTACACATACCATTGCAATAACCATGGAAATCAAGTGGAATGGAAACTGACACTGTTCCGAAATCACACCGCTAAATATCTCGGTTTAGACATTGACAACAATCTTAAATGGACTAAGCTAGAATACCTTCATGACAAACTATGTACTATTGCTGTAAAACTCTTCCAAGCAAAATATATGCTGCCCACCAACGTATTGTTTGCTCGTATAACTTATGAGTTATTCGAGTCGAATAGAAACTTCGAGGAAGTGAGTAGAAACAATACCTGATTAAAAAGGAAAACGTGAAACGCGACATTGATAAAAATATGACGTTATCTGTCCTCCGAAGGAAGACTACACCTAGATCGAACGCGAAAATAACTTGAGGAATTACTGCATTTCATACTTATACTTGGAAAGTACGCGTATAATGCACAACACCCATGCAAAAGCTAGCTGATATATATTTTATCCTCCCCTTTATTAGTTTATAGCTATAAACTAATGATTCCTGATCTGATGAATCATTCCTGATGATTCTTAATTCCCTAATGATAAAGTTTCGATACTGATAATTCCAAAACTTCTCACATAATCCCTAAACTTAATGCCTTCAGAAAAATTCATAAACTCGTTGTGCTTATGAATTTTGTTTAGTTAGTCTGTGTATTTAACTTATATTCATCCAACTTCTTACCGAATGGCATTTTTAAAAAAAATTAAATAAGGCTATTAGACGATAGTCCATTTATATTAATACTTTGGGAAGCTAAGAATTACACAATCCATAATCTCTGCTCACAGAGACTAAACCTACTACTTTCTTCAAGACATTCAGACATCCAATAAACAGGATAACCATTCCAAACCACAGCCTGTTTTTGGAGGGCGAATATATTAACCACTCGGCCAATCGATATTTTTGCATTTGTTCAGATTAAATTTTAAACATCATATATCTCTTCACTTTTCACTATCCGAATAATAAGCTACTCCTCATCTTTATATCAAGAAGAGAAGGACTCTACTCATAATATTTAAACCTACATGATTTATAAATACATTAAAAATAATAATAATCCGATCCAATACACAGCTGGCATAAGAAATTGGACAAAAGAAGACCTGGATAAATTGGATCGCAGCACTAGAAAATTAATGACCATGCATCATGCATTACACCAAGGAAGTCTTGTTAACGGATGTGTCTACCAAGAAGAATAGGAGGACAGGGTCTACTGCAAGTGAGACAGACTGTGGAAGAAGACATTAGTTTAAAAATTACATCGAAAATAACACTGAGCAAATGCTTCAAGCCATTTCACAAAGATGGCCTTCCGAAAGCTATAAATTTGATTACAAAATAAATCTGATTACAGCAAAATAACCGATATATGCGCTGGAAAAATAAATCCCTGCATGGACAATTTCTTCGAGATCTGAAACGAGTTAATTTGAAACGAGTTACAAATTGACGTGACTAGGAAGCAATGACTGCAATATGAATATAATTTTAAAAAAATAAAAAGGATTTATTCCGGCCGGTCAAAAACAGGCGTTATAAACTAATGCAATCAAAGCAAAAAAAAATTAACATTAATAATAACAGCAAATGCAGATTATGAGATCAGAAAAAAAGACTGCATCTAATCTGTGCAAGATAGCCCAAACTGATTATACGTACCATGATCAAGTGGGCGAAATAATTCATTAGCTTAGCCAAAAATATCTACAAAAACGGTATTACTTGGAACTGTCCATATTTTACCACGCTTCCTGACAGACTATTGTTAGATTCTTGGCTAGAATCTGAATTACTATCACCAGTCAAATTGCTGTTATGATGCTATAATAATATCATTTTGACCATGTTTCAATTCGCTAAATAAAATAATAAAAAACTGTGATAAATATTACTAACAGTGATCTCTGCGGCACTCCGATTATCACATCTTAGAAAATATTCTCGCTGAAGATAATCTCTAAATATCGATTTCTGTCCCTATCAACCAGTTTACTACTCATCCTACTGAGTGCTCATTAATATTTGGCACAATTGAATCATAACATTTTAGGCGAGATGCTCTCAAAGGTGTTCTTAAAACTTCAGTAAATCACACGATAATCCATAAAAATTATCTTAGTCTTTTTCCTCGTGATTTCATTATAAAAAAATAAGCAGAAGTGTCACAACCATCTCTTTAATGAGACCATGTTTGCACTTTGCTGTGATGTGGTTAACGACTGTCCTATCAATAATATCTTGGATACGATTCTTAATTAATTTGTCAATAATTTTAATTATGTCAATTAGTTTTCAATTAACTTAATTTCAATTATTATTTTTTAATTATTTCAATTATTTTTCAATTAACTTCATTTCACTTTTTTTCCAATTGATTTCAGTTTTTAATTGAAAATTTTAATTAAAAACATTAACAATTGATTTCAATTTTTAATGTTTTAATTATTTCTATAAAATTAAGAATGATGATTATCACGTCTATAATTCTTCATTTTATGAACAGGAATACCTTTTGCAAACTTCCAGTCAGAAGGTTCTATTCTCAACCTCAACAGTTCATTGAATAGATGATCAAAAGTTGATTGATTAATTCGGACAAACATCTATTTACAATCAAAGAAAATATAACATCCCTACTTTCAACATTCTCAACAATTTTCTATTTCAAAATCATTAGGTAAATATTGCCCTTCAAGAAGTTTTCTGTTTTTACTGACCGATGTTCACATATATAATTGCAAGATGCTAATTAAATGCTTCTTCTTATTATACGACACCTCCAGGGAGTCCAAAGACTCATCGAGGGAGGGCACCTGCTCTACAACTCTGTTTCCATCACTCATCCACCAACTAACCACAACTAACCACACCAAAGCCATCTACCGCTGACCACCAGCACTAGTATTTCCATAGACAATCACAAACTTCCATGCCTACGGCGGCATTCGAATCCCCAGTCTTTGACTGGAGAGCGGATACGGTAACCACTCGGCTGGCCAGACTGGCTTGCTTTCTTAGCTATCCATAAATTTTTTCTGATTACTCTTAAATTTAATATATAACTTTAGATAACTTTAATAATACAAATTTTTCTTACTAGTGTTTAATTTACTCTTCAGTTAATGCTAGCTCATGCTTACATCTATCATTAGCTGATATAACTTATAATTCTTCATTCCTTTATTTCTCTCTTAAAGTTTAAAATAACCAATAACAATATTAATTAATAGGAAATAGTAATAATATTCGTATCATTTAAAAGAGCTGATATACGTATGTCCTAAACAATCCTAAACTTTTAGATTATAAAAGCACAATTTAATTTGCATCCACTGATCGAAGTATGACACAAAGATCACATTTCGGAGTTAATAACCAGCGGTATTATGCAGATAGTGGAAATGCCTAATTTCTAATCTCATCTAGTAAGCAGGGGTACTGAAGGTGAGTTAGCAAGTATCGTAGGGGATGGAAGTTTGTCTCCTGAAAACGTTAATCATCTTCCTACTTGAAGTAGACAAACCCACTAGCCGAAAAATACTTAATGAAAAGGCAAATATACTTGCCTTGTAGTTATCTTTCTTTAATTCCAACAAATCCTAATACTGCTTCTTTAAAGCATATGTGATTACTAAAAGCAGATTGGGATATTGCTGAAATTCTCAAAAAATTAAATGTACCTGATTTAATACAGCGGCATATTACAACAACATTAAATAATTTATTTTAAGAAATATCCATGGTTTCACACTGCTTCAAAAGATGTGAAATATAAATTCAAACCGTCAAAGAAATGTACAATAATGTGTTTATCTGTTGCTTGAAACAGATACTTGAGAAATTACTGCTATAGAGACTCCTAAATCTGATACTTGTGAGAGCACTAACTATAATACTTAGGATACTACTGTCGTAAGAATCCTATTCAGTTGTTGTATCGTAAATTATGTTATTAAAAGTTTTAAAACATTACCACGTTTGCTTTTTTTTTCCCTTTTTCCAGCAGTAAAACTTGATATTCTGTTGCCGAGTCCTTTAAAAATCTAATACTCTCTGCGAAACAAAAAAAAATTACTCTCGCATTTATTTTTTTCTTTATCTTTGCCTTTATTGTGATAGGCAGGTTCACTGTCAATGTGTTGGGTATTCGTATTTCCAAAAACTGTGTTGCGTGTTAGAAATTATCGCGAAGATCTCAAGGGATGCTTGATTTTATCATCAATAAGTCTCTCCATTAACCTGTCAAGAAAGTATAAGACAGCTAAAATTTTATTGTTATTGACATATTTTTTACTTATTTTTTATAACATAGATTTATTAGTGCTATCTTTAGTTTATTCTTGACGTGTTTGCATTTTCAAAAATGTTATTCATTAAGCGTTGACATCATTGAATCCAAAGAATTTGATACGCATCAAGAAGATGCATTTTTTAACATCTGATATAGAAATAATACAGAAGTGGTATTAACATTGTTATACTCTTGCAGGTAATTATTCTCCTTCAATTAGTTTCTGACGTTGCAACATATTAAATATCAATTTACGGTTTAGTTTGCTACCTCTCGATTTATTATCTAATATTGCATTGAATGTGTCGGATAAACGATTTTTCACTATTTCTTACTGGTAATTCGAAATTAGGATATTGTAATTCTCTGCACTAGTCGACTCCACTCTACGCACAATTTGCGAAAGAGAGAGACAGATAGAGAGAGCGAGAAACCATCGTAATTACCATATATAACGTATTAGCCATGTCTCTATACCGTCTTTGCATCAATGCGGTTTTTATGTTTGTCCATCGGGTTAACGGAGCCTGTAAATGGATAGATGATTTTTATTGTTCTAAAACTGGGCACTCTGTCAAGTAAGGGTTCAAACTCATAGCTCACCCACAGTGCTAAATGTGCAATGCATTTTCCAAATTCCCTTAAGTGGGAATGATATTTAAAAAAAGTGTAAAATAGTATACAATAGCACTCCCAGAATTAGAGCATAACCAACGTTTTATGTAACGTAGTTAAACGTTTAGCGCCTGCCCTTTCACTGTTGACCTGGGATTGAATGATATTTAGGCACAACGAAATCTTTACAAGAACCTTGAGATATAAGCTAATTAGACACTCTCAATAAGGGATCGCATTTTTCCTCCTGTAAACTCTGCGTTTCTCCCACTAAATATATATTATAAAAAATTACTCTCGTTATTATTATTATTCTTTTTATTGCAAGACCAATCTTCCTATCCGATTATTTAACACCATCAACCAGAATTTGTTGTACCAAGCCAGAAAAGCAAAAACAGAAAAAAATTACCAATTTTTGTGGATCAGAGATGCTAAGATATTCTTGAGGAAGTCACAAACTTCAAAGCCGATACAAATCAAAAGCTCAGAATACATAGAAAGACTGCCACAGTGAAAAAAAACGTCTCCTAATTAGTTCAAAAAGAAGACTACAACAAAAATGAATGTGAATCATCAAGACAGATGTAATAACACGAGATTCAATTATTCAATTGCAAACTATAAATTACCATCTATAGTAACTATTATTAACACATTATACAAAAAAAGGAAAATTTGTATGAAATTTATTGTTAAAAAAACTAGAACAACATGTTTTGTAAATGCATAATTTGCTATCATAATTTTAATAATAAAAATCATTGAATTAAAAAAATACAATTGTTATTATTATATGTATGTAATTTTTAGAATTTTTAAATTTTGTAATTTCTATAATTTTATAATGTAATTATTATATGTATGCAAGACATAATAAAGTGCTTAAAACAAACAACCAAAAATAATTACCCATAAAATTAAAAATTCACTGTCCAACATCCTTTACACAAAGCGCTGATCCTAAAACCATAACCATCACACAGGTGAAAACAACATGCTATCTGGAACCTCACTTCGATGCTGATCAAAGTTGGAATAGCTATATAAACTACTATACAACAAACTCAGGATAATAGTAATCAAACTATATCGATTAAAAGATATCGCTCCGACACACACATAAAAAATACGAATCTATAAAGCATTACGAGAAAACATTTTAAGATACGCAATTATATCATGCACATTCTGCGCAGAATACAAACTTAACAGATTACAATCGTTGAAAAATAAAATGGTAAAACTGATATTCTGGGAACAAAGAGAACAGCCTACACTTACACGGGCAGCAAAACACAACACAAAATATTTTAAGGTAAAACACTTATGCCACTACACAGTCATACTAAAACATTACTTCAGTCCAACCCACGAAGTAACCAGAACAATATATCAGATAACAGGACCACAGTTACTGTCGTGAATGGCAGTTCCTAGGGACTTGTAAAAAGCTGAAACAGGCGCTATATAAATAGTATAGTGAGAATGAAAATTAGAAGGAAATTTCTCTCTCCCTCACACACACACACACACACACACACATATAAACCTATAACAAACCCCTCTCAACCACCACTAAAAGGACACAAACACGCCAGATCCAAATCCCACCACTCACTCCTTGCAAAAAAGTTAAACCATGCTTAAGCAGTGCTAGTCCGTGGGTGTGTGCACTCCCCTGTACTTTTTCGCCTATCAACCAACTTGTACAATTCACACGTCCTCAATCCATCCTCATTGGGAACATTCCACATTCCACAGACCACTCACCATCTTGGTCGCACGAATCTAAATCTTCTCCAACACTTCCTCATCTCAAAGAAACCCAGGAGACCACACCTGAGCTCAGTAATCTAGGTACGGACGTATAAAGGCTTTATAAAGATAAATAAAAATTTTCTTTTCTCTACTTATTAGTCGTTCTTCAATAGCCGAGTTATCTAATGAACTACTTTAGCAATCCGGGCATTATGCCGTGTAAACTTCAACTCTCTGTCTACCCCCCCCCCCCTAAATCCCTATTTTCATATATTTCCTGGAGTACAGTTCAATCACTTTGAAAAAGCTTGTAATCTGCACATCCCAAAATGCATATTTCCACATTAAACTGATACACATTATCTTTTGCCCATAATGACAGCCTAATTGAATAAACCTGCACTGTCTTAACTATTATGCTACCTAAATTTAGATCATCACCAAACGACTAAATAACTACTTTTAGATTATTTCCTATATGATTTATGTACAAATTAAGAGTTCCGAGTAGAGGTCGAAATAAATGTTTATTATTAATAAAAAATGCTAATATAGATATATATTAGCAATTTATGTATTATTAATCAAAATATTGCAATATCAAGAAAGTTTCATGTATGCTTCCTTAAAACAGCATATACAGATACCAGCCACTGAGAAGGTTTGTACAGACAAACAGAACTTCTAGTGTGCAACACTGAACGGAATCATTTAATGAAGGCTGTTCCCGATCCAGGGAATTGAAGAGGATCGGTATTAGCAGTCGCATGTCTATACATGAAATAAAAGCTTCCAATGCAGTGACGGTATTGTGTAGTTAATAATTAAGCGTAAATTTAAATTTATCGCATTTTGTTATGTGTGATGATTTGCTTTTGGTTTTCAATAACTGGCGAATGTCAATTTTACAACATGTTCTATCCAATTGGACTCGAACAGAGACCAAGGAATTAAAATGGAATGCACACAATTCTGGAACAGGCAAAAGCCTTCTCGTTTGAAATGAAATATTTAAGAAATTCTGGACTATTACCAGACATCAGTTGTCCATTCTAGTGGATAGGTAATCACATGACGCGATGTTTTTTTATGCAGAGGTAAAAATATTTGTAACCTGTACTATACCGCTATGTATTAGATCACAAACCAGGAATATTATTGAACCTTTTTTGGCTCGTCCATGGTGGACTTCTGGTGATTTTCAATTTTAAATATTAACTGCTCAGTATAGTTTTGAAACTTTTTTGTTACTTGGTCATGTTCGTTGTTATCTACCCTTGTCGAATGGATCAGACAAAGAATTTTGCAGCCCTGTCGCCTAAAAAAGTTTTAAACTCGACAATAATTGATTTGCTCGGTAAACACGCATTTTACCTTTAAGCCACAGTGCATTAAACGCTATTCGTAAGCATTTGTTCGGGATTGTCTTCTTCTTTCACTACGCGTTATTCCCTCTTCATAAGTCCGCGCGCGTTACTTAGATGCGTTACTTCTTGTTAGTACCACTCCCAACCGACCTGTCGCCTGGTCTGCCGCTGCGGTATATTTTTGGCTGTAGAAGCGTATCTTCACGGGGACGGTTTGCCTGCTTGGGGATGAAACGCTAGATAAACTGGCGGAAAAAACCCTGCTGTCCGCGCCCAAGTTGACCGGCTAACTTGGCTATGCCTGAGGAAGATCCTCGAGTGCCCCCACGTCTTCGACGGGAATCGAACCTGGGACACTCCTTCCATAAAATCGCTTAGATCACCACATTTATTCATGTTCGTCTATTGCAATACATTGTTGGGAACCCCGATGTCTGCTTACTTACCGTCTGGATTCGGTTTGAGTACGTTTCCCTCTGTGCGGTGGGGGTGCCAGTATAAACTTTCCTTTACCCGTATCTCTGATGTTTGGTTCATTAAATGTAGTTGTCCAATTTTCGTATTCTATTCGCCATTTCTCAAACCACTCTTTTAGTTGCCACCGCCAAGACCCATATGCAGTGTCGACTGCACACGTTGTTTTGGTAATGGCAACTGTGTGTTGTCACCCGTCAAATGTCAGCCACATAAATCGAAAAAACAGAGATGATAGCAAGGAGCTAATTGGGGGGGGGGGGGGGGGCTCCTGCATTCAATTTTATTTTAGACGATATTATTCCTTGCATCTTCAGTCGAAGTTTGAGTAGTAGTAGTTTGAAAAGAAGCCAATTCAGCCATATTTTGGCGAATAATTGGCTACGTGAGGAAGATTGCGCCAGTATGATGCTTCCATTTGTAACTTACGATGATGTGTTCCAAGGTCAATGTTCTGTGGAATTGGAGCTTGGCTCTTCTTTTCGCAGATGAGGTTTTTAATCTGGTCCCGAAGTCGCTCAGAGTTTGCATGTGACACGTCAGCGATGTTAGCATTTAAGTCAATTGTTATCTGGTTTTTCAAGTTCAAAACTGAATCATCATTTGTCTCCCCTTTGAGACGATGATTAGAACCAGGCCAGTGGTTTCGTGTAGGTTGATCGTTTATTTTCCTCCGGCAGCCTATCTGAGGTTTTTTCGTGTTCTTACTCCAGTTGAATAAAACTGGGTTGTGGTCAGAGCCGAAGTCGTTATAACACTTCTTTGCTATTAGGGCGCGATATCTTGAAATATCGCAATGTCAAGGACATCAGGAAGACCTACCACTTTGTAGTAAGTGGGATCCGAAGTCCTAGGATCACAAGACCCCTGGGGGCAGCAAAATCGTTGAGTGTTCCACAATTTCTGCTTGTAGTTATACTCAGGACATGTAAAATTGGATGCAGGTCTTCCACTATTAGCACCGATATTTTATTTATTTATTTATTTTTATAGAGTCTGTTTCCAGCAACAGATATATTTACGAAATATATTTGAGATATATTTACGAAATATATTTTCAGGGAATCATTTGCTGTTTGGACTTCCATCTCGTTATTACAATGTTAGTAGTAGAGAAATTTTCAGTTTCGTTACGTTCTATATTGTTATTGAAAAAGATGGCGTCTGTTGGGATTGTCATTGCGATATAGAACATATTTTTTGAGCCTCGGATTTGGTTTTCGACTCTGTGGTTAGAGGTGCGTTTCGTTTTCAAGGATTACCTCAGCACCGTAGCGAGTCATAAATTCTTGTAACTCGCTCATTTTATTTCCTAGCCAATTCACATTAGAGAACAAAATATTCAGGAAGTTAGGACTTCTGAATACGTTAATCGTCGATTAACGCAGGCAAGGATGTTTTGTGCATGTATCAAAAACTTGTTCATGGAGTTCTGGCTGAGATCTGTTTTCCTTAATTCGATTAATATCTCGTCCAAAGTAGCTTCTACAATTGCAATTTTGGGGGATTAGGTTGGACTTTATAATTTGGATTTTTATACTGTTTCGTTGCCACTACCACTTCGGCATACGAGGCGCATACTTGGATATGGTGCTCTGTTTGGGAAGGGGGGGAGGGATTAGCTTTGGCTTGGTATGCTCGCGCAGTTGTTGAGAAAGGAACAAGTTTTTATATGATGGTTATTGTGCCTCTGGGCATTGGTCTTGCGCCCCCTGTAGCTGTAAATTATGTTGGCTCTGTTTTTTGTTTTTTTTTTCTCCTTGAAGATGTTTTCGAAAGTCATTTTGTCACATTTAACTCAAAAAAATCAACCTTACAGCAGGGGTGTGACTGTCCGAATTTTTGACAACAGTGACATTCTCCACTTCATGCCTTCCTCAGTGGCTTTGGTTTTACAGCAAGGTCTCAGACGGTTTATATGTCGTAGGTCTCTCGGTGTTGTGTTCTGATTTCCACCATGGCAAAAGAAATTGGTTGTTTATCTGCTCGGAGCATATGGATAACTTCAACTAGGTGCAAGTTGACTGTGATGACTTCCTCCTTCTTTACGATTCTATTATGCTGCGCACTACCACCATGGATTATTTATTTATAATTTTTCTTGTCTCTCCAAAACGGGAGCGAAAACGTCTGCTGCGGGTTGTTTTCATCATCCAAGAAGTTGGTTAGTGCACCGTACTCGGCTGTCGTTTATGGGTATATTTGGACTACCTCTACCGTGATTTTGACTTTTGTAAATTGATCTTACTCCTTTTGAAGATTTTGGTCCTTAGTTATCCTGATAAATAAGGACCAAACTAAGGTCCTTATAATTGAGAAAATTCCTTTTTATAGTGGTTCGTCGTTTTTTCCGAAGGGATTGCTCGCGATAAATGTTTATTTCTGACATCAATTTTTTTATCTGTTTATTTATTTATTTTATGTAGACTTCACGGAACTTGTTTTTTCTCAGCTATTTCCTAGTTCAATTACGAATCGGTTTGGAGGTGGAACTGTGAAGTCTCGAACTGTGCTCTATTGTTAATATCAGGTGGGG
This sequence comes from Typopeltis vanoorti, assembly GCF_054136105.1. NCBI lineage: Eukaryota > Metazoa > Arthropoda > Arachnida > Uropygi > Thelyphonidae > Typopeltis > Typopeltis vanoorti. The sequence continues at coordinate 83,025,072 of NC_143556.1, read as the reverse complement.
GGGGGGCTGTTGGTCTCTAAAATTCAACCTGCTCTAGGTTGAATCATTTCTTCTTCATGAATTCATAGAAACGTCTGAACTGTGCTTTAACTCTAAACTTTTCCACTGGGGTCGTCCATTTAGATTTGATAATGCAATCGTAAATTCTAAGTCTGAGTGTAATAAGAAAGAAAGAAAGAATGTAAGAGAGTGACCCAATAAGTAACAATTATTGATTACCTCACACAACTGACTGACAATACGATCTTGGACTATCAAAATCCGAAATGAATCTTAAGATAACAGCACTAATTAACATTTTAGCATTCCCTTAGATGAAAAAGACTCTCTGTGGTTATTTCTTATTTCAATATGAAGAAAAGAAGAAAGTTTCTATAAAGGAAGTAATATGATGATCACGTATAACATTGTTGAGTGATTTAAAGACATCATATATAAATATAAACAATCATTTTTTATTTATAGTTTTATTAATTTTATAAACAATATTTAAAACTGCTAATCTAAACATATCAACTAATAATGGCATTAATTCGAAACAGTTTGTGAAGTAAACTTTGGAAGAATATAAGAAAATAAATCTAAACCTTTCTAGGACATCAGTGGACTATTTCGGTCCAACTTGGAACATTGTACAATTTTATCATGATTAGGTACAGAGGTTTGCTTTCATCTCTCCCTCCTCGAGAATCATCAGTTTTTATCACTTGCGTCACCACCAATTTGAAAATCCGTTTAAAGTGGTGATTCACTTTGTGTTTGTGCGCTTCCCTTCTTCTTTATTGGTACTTCATTCCATTAGAAAGAGTGCAAGCAAGTTTACTCTGAGAGAGACAAAGAATCACGAGTAAAGAAATAAAAATCTTGAAATTAATCATGGAAATATTCTTTTTAATTTTCATAAAATTGTTTTTTAAACTTTCTCGTTTCCATAAATAATCATATAGAATTTTTTAAACATATGAAAACATATTCTAAAATATTTTCATAAAGGAAATAATTTTAGTCAAAAACTGTTATTCTGAACTACTTGCTCGGTTCTCATCTAATTAAAATTTAAGTTGTTCACCGAAGTAATCCTTTACTGTGCACTTCTGTAATATACGCGCTATTCTAAATCAATAGAGAATGTCATAGTTCTCTGCTATCAATCTTTGAGATTTCAGCTAATTAAAATACAATAATACCCATTATGGTTATCCAGTATACTAGTTATAAGCAGAACATGTTCTAGAAAACAAGTTCAAAGGCTAAATAATCTCTGACATAAATATCAGAATTATATCCTCGAGGTCTGAAATAATTACTCTGAATATACTCTCAAAACTAAAACACCCGGAGAAAAATAAAATTTAATTTTCCTGCTAAACAGTGATTCATAGCGTTTACATATTTGCCTTCGGCTATCTAAGATTATGGATTTTTTTCCTTCAAGGATCGGAAGTTATTTCTAATGTAAACGCGGTTGAAAAGGCTGAATGTTTAATGAATAAAAAAATAAAACAAACTTATATGAATCGTAAGTAAAATTATTAGTGGAAGAATAATCAAATAGAAATTAAAGCATCCATTCATTAAGTATAACTAATGGATTATGAAGCCAATAGTGATGAAATCATTGGATGTAGAAGAGATATTTTGAGAAATGAGTAGAAAAAAATAAATTGAAAAAAAAGTTCAGACAAGCGGATTCGTTGCAGTCAATGAAACAATAATATTGAAGATGGCGTGATGATCTAAACAAAATTAATTTTTGCATTTATTTTGTCGCGGATGACTTGGATGCAATTTACAAATAATTTACAAATAAAGCATTTACCTGAAATTCTTAGTTTCCTGTTCGTAGGGGTGACGAAATAGGAATTGCATGAAACTGACTAAATGGCATAAAACAGAAAACTGAATTTTATTCCTTAAAGAAAGTATTGTTTCTTAATATTAGATCAGATTTTAAAAGGCAATAGATATAATGGAATTAATAAAAATAAAAAATAGAAAAAATCCTCAAAAATTCTTCTCCAATAAATTATGTTGATTGGATTCTCTCATCTCATCTCATCCGATTGGTAACGGGTTGAGTCTACTAAGAAGAAAGATTCTCCACTTATCGCGATCTTTAGCCATCTTAATCATGATTCTATAGCTGGGGTAGATGTGAATGTTCTTTCAGCAACTTTATTCAAGTATTTCTTGGTCTGCCTCTAGGTCTTTTTCTTCCGATATATCCATTCAGAGCTAAATATGGGAGTCTATGAGGGGATCATTCTCTGAATATGACCAAACTATCTCAGTTGGTGCTTAATGATTGTGTTTATTATATTATCTGGGAAGTCTAAATCTGTTCTGACTTGATCATTAGTCGTGTGTTGCATCCAGTGGGTGTTATTAATTTTTCTGAGGCATTTCATTTTAAATGCTTGAAGTTTCTTGATTGGTTGTTGAGTTAATCTCCAGGCTTCTGAAGCATAAGTAGCCGTTGGGATAAGAATTGTTTTATATAATTTTAATTTTAGACTCGTTGGGATTTTTTTATTTTTCCATATTTTTAGTTTATTCTTGGTCCAACCTAGGTTTAGCCTATGTTTTACTGTTTCCATATTGTTGAGGTCACTAGATATAAGACTGCCAAGATAAATATATTTATTAACTTGTTCCAGCAGGTGATTTTAAAGATTTATAGAAATATTTTCTTCTTTTCTACCTATCTTCATTATTTTTGTTTTATGAAGATTTATTTTCATACCATAAGTTTTACAAGAGTCATTTAAAAGATTAATAGTTTTTTCTAGCTGTGGTTTAGAATCTGCTAAAATAATGATATCATCCGCGTATTTTATGTGATTAATATTGGTACCATTGATTTTTACACCTGGTTCATCGGCTATGGTTTTACAGACTTCTTCTAGGAAGAGGATAAAGAGTTGAGGTGAGAAAGGGCATCCCTGCATTACACCTTTCTCGACTCTGAAATTCTCGGTTTTAATGTTATTTGTTTTAACAAAAGCTTTGGTATCTCTATAATAATTTGTAATAAATGATAAAATATCACAATCCATTTTTACGTTTTTTAGGATAGTAATCAATTTGTTTCTATTAACTGAATCAAAGGCTTGCTTAAAATCTATAAAACAACAGTATATGGATGGGCAGGTTGTATACCCATTATTTTTCTGCTATATTATTAAGGGTGAAGATATGGTCTATAATGGATCTATGTGGCCTGAATCCTGCTTGGTGTTCCTCTATGATTTTTTTCTGTAAGCAGCTGCGTTCTCTTTTGTATACTTCGAATGAATAGTTTATAACTATGACTTAAGAGTGTTATGGGTCTACAATTTTCACATATTCCTTTGTCTCCTTTTTTTTTTGAATTGGTATAATAATTCCTGTTTTCCAGTCAGTTGTAATTACTCCAGTATAATGAATTTGATTAAATAAATTCATTAAGAAATTAATGGCTTCCTTGCGACCATATTTCCATAGTTGGGTAGATATTTCATCTTTACCCGTAGCTTTTGAAAGTTTCATTTGGTTTATTGCATTTATAATTTCTGCTGAGGTTATGGGTGGTGTCTTTTTATATATCATCTTTTCTATTATACTTTCCTCCTCCTGTTCGTTTTGAAGTAATGTTTGATAGTAGTCCTTCCAAATTATTTTAATATTTTGTACTGACCCAGTTTCTAGATTGTTTTTATCTTTCATTGTTAATGGTTTATCTTTATAGATCTTAGTTAATTCTTTGATAATTTTGTATAACGTTTTATTATCATTTCTTTTATTAGCTTCTTCGCAGAGTTTTGATTTTTCCTCCAACCAGTTATTTTTGGCAGATATGCACATTTTATCAATTTTGTTTTTAAGATTATTATAATGTTGTTTATTTTCTTCTGTATTTTTTATATTTAATATATGCTTTGTTGTTCTTTTTTCTTCTAAATTATTTAGAATTTCAGGGGTTATCCATTCATGATTTGGTCTTGATGTTGTACCAAGTATGTTTCTTGCAGTACTTGTAACAATTTTTTTACCATGATTCCATGTATTTTCTATATTGTCATGGGATAATCTTCTAAACTCATTTCCTATTAGTGTCTGATAATTAACTTGCAAAGATTTTTCTTTCAGTTTTGACAGGTCCACTTTGTTGATAGGAGCTCGTGATTTACGATACTTGAATTTTAGTTTAATTTTTGCTGCTAGCAGTTTATGGTCAGTGTCGAAGTCTGGAGTTTTTAAAGTTCTAACATTTTGCACTAATGATTTCCAATTGCGTTTGATTAGAAAGTAATCAATACAGTTCTTTGTTGTACCATCTGGTGAGGTCCATGTGTATTTGTGGGAAGGTCTATGGAAAAAAAGGTACAGATAAATAGATTATATGCTTTACGAAATTCTAAAATTCTTTCACCTCTTTCATTTCTGTTATCAACTCCAAACCTGCCCATCACATCCTCCATGCCTGGGGTGAACTTCCCAATTTTGACATTAAAATCTCCCATCGCTATTGATATATCTTTCTTATTGGTCTTGTCTATTAGATCTTGCAACTTATCATAAAAGGTATCGATTTCTTCATGTGACTGGTCGGGGGAGAAGATTTGAATAATTGTAAAGTGAACATTTTTTGCTTTACCTTTTAATCTGATAGCGATTATTCTTGGACCATGTGGTTCTATGGCCATGACTGCATTTTGTAGACTATTATTCACTAAAATGGTGACTCCTTCTCTATGTATATTGTCCTCTCTGCCCGAGTAGAATAGTTTTCCTGAATTTAGATTTATAACTCCTTCTCCTGTCCAATGGGTTTCAGCCAAACCTAAAATGTTCCATTAAATCCTAGCAAGTTTTTTTCCATCAAATTCATTTTCCCAGGTTTTAACAATGTCCTTATATTTAAGGTTAAGAGATGCGAAATTCTATTGACTGACCACATACTAAACTTCTCGATTGCTCCCTGTGATCTAGGATCAGTCGCGTCGGTTTCCTCGGACGCAGTAACATTCTCTTGACACAGTGGAGATTCCTGATTCACAGGGTTGAATGGCAGAATTATGCAGCCGGCTTGCCACTCCTCTGCTGCATCCTTTGGTCCACTACTCCTGATTCTTTATTCAGAGCGACACGTTGGGGTTTCCCTCATCCGTCACCCGAGGGACGCGCCTGGTTGGAGTCAGGTCACCCCCAGATGATTGGATTGGAGACACAAAATATAAAAAAAGAAACTGGTGTCAGGTATGCTCAGTGTTGAAATAAACTGTGCTTATTTATGTCACATCGATATCACTGAACTAAGTACCCATCGCAGTATTCCCATCTCACAGGAAAACAACGGTCAGACAAATTTGAAAAGTTAAAACGTAATAACTTATCCAAGTGGTCAGATATTTAAACCTACCGTTTACCAATCGTGAGTTTCAATCGAGTATAATTGCAGTAGCCTAATAAACGTGTCCAGACACATCGATACGTCTCCATTATGCTCGTTTGATCCGGTAGTTCGATTCCTTTCTTCCTCCATCCCTTGTTCCTACCTCAACTGGAATTAACATTCTATTAATTTTTATTCTACTCATAAAAAATTAAATCAAGCTGTGAAGCTGTTGATTATCATTTCAAAAACGTTAATACGCATAGAAATTGCTTGCGCACTTTTATTTTGCCAAAATGTCATCACTCAATAAAAATAATCCATAATGCGTTACTCGTACCAATATCTCATTCAAGCAAGGAGATGAGTATAGTAGACAGAGAAGAACTTTTTAAGTTGCTTTTCTTAATTTTAAATCCTACCTTTATATTGAGTTGGTTTCGATGGCGCCGTTTAGTTGGAACAACCTGAGACTGAATCACGTCTATGGCGTGAAAGACCTTTATCAGAGCTTTTCATCTAAGGTGAGTTAGACGTTTTAATATGGGGATGGCGAGTTTTTCTCCAGGAAACTCTGGAATTTTATCCCTCAAAACAGGCAAACCGCCCTGTAAAGACACAAATCTACACGCATAAAATACTGACCCTTAAGGAGTCAGCAAAGGAGTAGTAAGCAGTTGCATTAATTGCCTAAACTCTAAAAAAGGGACTCAACCCTTCTCGAAAAAGCGAATAATGGATGGGATGGATGGAGGTCTCTTTATACAAAAATGCATGTATATTAGGATAGTCATAAACGCTGATCCAATTTAAGTGAATAGCGCCAAGCTCCAAATTAATTAAGCCTTTCAAAAAAGTGAATAAGTATTTCAAACTCCGTTCCTTGTAAAATGATGAAATCCATTCACAGTTGAATGTATGGTCGCCTCAACAAGGCGCTCAGTCTCCTTATGACTGACACTCAAAACATTTGTGATCAATTTGTGACCTGTCGATGGGCAAACCAGAGCACCACTAGAACCCTCAGCTAGTAGACAGAGCGGTCAGTTCGGACATCTGCACGCCTCATGTAAAGATTAGCGTATCGTTATTGAAAGTAACTGTGATCATGTCCTTTAACGGTTGAAATTATATCCTTTGATGCATACCTCAGCTGCATTGCTCCATTTTGTATCCAGAACGAAGTGCACACATCTAAAGCTTTATTGTTTATATTGTTTATATAAACAATAAAGTATCGTTCGTGACTAAATACTATACGTCTGATATATGTATCCCAACATTTTTATAAAACGTTTTGCAATACATGAATGAGCACTCTCCTAACCGAGTGACTGTTGTTCCAAGAATTGGCGACAGCTACCAATGGATTTTAATGGGGTGGATTTGAGTATTTCACTACTTTCGGCGAATTCTGATGTCTATAGCATATTACGAGATGACATTTAATCAAGAAATAAAAATTAAACAACATATTGCTCAAAAACAATTTAAGATCATCTAAGAAAATTTCAAGATAATTGTGCAATTTATAATCAAAATGTATTCACATTTTATTCAGGTAAGAAATTTCTCATTTATTTGGGCGAACGAATCCGAGAGATGCTTACTGCTGTGGAAGATTTCTTTCTCACGTAAACTCTGGTTTTCAATCCCACCAAACAGGCTAAGAAGACGCCGGAAAACAGACATAATACACTGACCTCATGGTGTTACGTTTATTTCGGCGTAAATCATCACAAATACCGAAGAATTCTTTTTCTCGTTTGGAAGATCATGGCGAAACTTATTCAGATATGAATTTTGCAGACATATAAGAAATATCTCTGCAGTGTTCTTAATAAAAAAAAATAAATAAATGAAGATTAGTATCAAGTTGTGAAACTATTGATTATCATTTAAACTATGAATATATGTAGAAATAGGATTACACACTTTCATTTTACACAACTTCACCACTTAATTACAAGAAATCACAATGTATCTGAATAATCGAATGGGCAAAGTTGTTGTCGCTATGTTGCATACTATTGTTGCAAGAGCCATCTCGTGGCGATTCATTTGAGAGGTCTTGTTTGTTCGTATTATTAAGAATTTTTAACATAAATACTCAAACCGATTCACTGTAGAAAAGTACTAAAAACAGTGAAAAATACATAAATCATTTAGTAAATAAATCTTATTGACTAAAAAAAATCTATCAGTGTTTAAAAAAATTGAAAACACTGAATGATATTACAAATCAAATATTAGCAAAACCTAAGCCTTAAATCAAAACGGAAATATTATTGCTAATATAATATTTTATATAAAATCATTAACTTCTTCTTACTCTATATAAAAAATAGTGATATTCAGTTGATGAAAAGTCATCTCCTTCAGTAGAAAAGTATCGCATTCATTATGCGTTCGTATATAAGAAGATTGAATGTCAACATATTAAGCAATCTTTTATTTACTTTACCTTAGCTCAAGGAATGATAGCATAAAGATAACTGTGGTATATGATTTTAAAAAAAAAACAATAAAACATGAAATGTTGAAATAATTATATTAGATATCCTATGAAATTCGCAAAGGAATGTATACAATTCAATTTTTATACAGTGAGATAAACTTCTAATATAATCATTTTATTTTCATATAATTATTGCTGTTTTATTAAAACAACAACAAAAGACTTTACATTTATAAATTAAGTTTTAAAAGCCAAAAAAGCTCTCGAAGCTTTTTTTAAGCTGAGCTCGTGTGTGAATCTTTACAAACATCCATTCTTTACGCAGGATTGGAATCTGCAACCTTTTTTAACTATATTCACGTGCCAGCGATTAACTCATTACTCCACCAAGGCTGGCGAACGTTTTTCTCTCACACGTACACAGTTTTCACGAAATGTTACTTTTAATTTATATTGTCATATCTTCACGTGCCCCTAGGACACAGAGGTCTGACATACGTCAGTTTACCGGCCAAAGTTAGCCCTGTGAGAATGGCCAGCCCACAGCAGAGTGCCAGCAGCATCGAACGACCTTCCAACTACTAACCACGCTCAGATTTGCTTAACTTTTTGAGTGAGCCATTAGTAGCGAAGACTCTACCAATCGACCAACCTTTGCTGATTTTTATTTATATTAGTGAATCTTTTTCGTAATGAAGGTGGGAAAATCCGAAAAGGAGTCCTTTACACCAGAATCTAATTAATTTTGAAGGAAATTTGAAAAACATTTCGATCTTCCACTTAATAACATTACATATAATGAATAGCTTATTTGTGGTCATTTAAAATTACGTTGTATTTGGCTGTTTATTTAAAGCTTTTATGTACTTGATGGGACAGCGGGACAAGTAGTCCGCATTTGACTTAGCAAGGATATCCAAGAAGAGTTAACGTTATTTCAGGTACCAAAACCTTTAACACGAAATTCTGGTTGACCCGCAAAGCAAGTCATTTGATCTCCAACTGATATAAAACTATGCTTGACAAATCAGTTCGAAATCCCTGTGAGAAAGATGAAGGTCGCCGCAATTGTCGAGCTCTTATCGGGTAATTAAGAAAAATAATATAAATGAAAACAAATGATTTTTTTTCCCCAGAATTAAGTTAACATTATCGACTTCACACGAACATTTAGAAATATCAATGAAGTATGTTGAAACTCAGCACTTATTTAAATTTAATCAGTGACCACCAATGTGAATTCTGGTACTGTTTGTACACGAGGGTTTCACGTCTCACTGGTGAAACCCTTGTGCTTGCATTATATATTTCCGAGGTACTTGACTAGGTGTGACACAGTAGCCTACTCATTAAATTACCATCATATGATCTATTATCTGTCATGTTGAGTAGACTGCCAACTACTTTCTCTCTGGTCGTTCACTGAGTGTAACGGTGCATGGCTTCCTTCCTTCCTTCAGATTTTGCCACCAATGCCCGTACTTTCCAGTGCTCTGTACTTTCTTTGTTCTTTTGCTGATGACAGAACGCGCCGTTCCTCATTTTATTTGACAATCTTTACAACCTTGCATATTTCAAGTAAGAAAGACTATATTTCGCAACCGTCTACCCAGATTTCCTCTCAAGATCAGATGTTTCTTCTTCTTCCATTGATTATTCTAGCGTCCGCTGGCATAAACACATCGCACCCAAAAACTAGATGTCGTAAGCGATCAAGAAATATTTCTCACTTCGGTGGCTGTGCACTAAAATCATCTTTAAAAATACTCGATACTGTCCAGAAGAAGCGATTATGTCAATTGTCAATTGTTGGGAACTCTCTCTCCTATGTGTGTGTGTGTGTGTGTGTGTGTGTGTGTGTGTGTGTGTGTGTCACACACAGACTTACTCTGGTCAAAGTAAGTTTAAAGTACTTAAACTTACTTTATAAAGTTTAAGTACTTTATAAAGTTTAAATACTTTAAACTTTTAGTTTAAAGTATTTAAACTAAAATACTTTTTAAAGTGTAATGTTTAAAGTTTAAAACTTTAAACGTTAATAAATTTAAATTTTTTAAAGTTTAAAGTACTTTTTTGCATTGTGCTTCTTCTACAGAGAGATTTATGAGCACTGTTTAAACTGCCTTGATCCGAAGAGCATTATCCTCCTTACTGGAGGCTTGAAATAGTTTAATATCTAGAGAAATTTTCAGATAATTTAACTGTACCAGCGTTGCATATGCACGATAATACTTTGTTATTTCATTCCCATAAAACTTAACCACTTCGAAATTTCAGTTAACTAGAGTACGTTTCTTAGTACTTTAAGAAGTCATATCACTTTACGTTCGATTCTACATTGTGATCTTAGATCTTCGGAATTTCTGCACCTTAAAAATTGCAGATTCAAAAATCCTCGAGTGTACAAGTTACTCTTTAAATTGAAGAACTTTGTTTTAAATTCCTCAATTAAAAAAAAAACCGGAACAGTGACCTGAACTCAAACATTTGATTGGTTTTTCTAAGATCAAGAAACGTGAAAATGATTTTCGTTTTCATAATCAGCACCAAAATGGTGCGTTGATCAAGGATGTAGTTCGTGAAAATAGCGCATCATTATCCATGTTAATCAGTTATAAATCTTATTCCGATAATTTAAAAAGAGAAAAAAAATTGATGCAGGGACTGAACATGTTGCAATGGTCTTATTCACTCTGAATCGGAGTAAATTTCTTTCCAGAATGATCATATTACATTTCTACAAACTCCTTTTTCCCCAGATATTCCACCGTGTGTTCTCCCTCCCCCCAAACAAAATCCTCACTTTGCATTAAAACGAATATTTTAAGTCCTCATTACGATTAAAAATAATGACGCTATATAATACTGAAAACGCAGGACTTCGGTTAAAGGCTTTGTTTCGATAATACGTTTTCAACATTTACGATGATTTGCTATGTAATATGGAAACGTCCAGATGCTGTTTACTAAAATAAAGAAAAACAAATAAATTACTAATCCGGATATTCGATGAAGCCTCATATGTGGCAGATAATATTTGTCATCATTATATTTTCTTTATATATTATGTTAACAGCTAACTGACAAATTCTTCAACCATACTTTATTGGATAAACTCTTCCTAGCAGTGCAGTTGATGCCCCTTGGAGCTCTAATTACCTCTGAAACATGATTCAAGTAATTATCTCCTTCGGACAATATTGATCGGGTTCCCAGAATTTTCCTAACACATTTTCGGACTTTCGACCTCAAGAGACACTTTACTCGCATTCTGAAATGTGTAATATTCAAGCGTGTTACATGTTACAATGAACAATTGGAAAACTATAGTACAACATTATTCGATTAATAAATACAGGCATACCACAGTCACAATACGTTAGGTCCAGACCACCGGCTTAAAATGAATTTCGTCTATAGAGAATCAATGTTTTTTCTCTTGCAGGTTTATTGTTTAATAGCGTTTTAAACAATCATATATATGCGGGTTGATGACGTAAATAAAGCATTTATTTTGGTCAGATATGCAAACTAAACATTTACATTAATTTTGTATTCGGAATTTCGGCGATGAGATTGTCACGTTTGCAGGTTAACTAGAGTAACACTTTTCACTTTATTAAGAACTTTAAAATAATCTTAAAATTAATTCCATACAGACTCAATTATTAAATATAGGGAAAACTGGCTAGACCATATAAGAAGAATGCAGAGAGAAAGATTACCAAAAAGATCTTAACATATAAGCCCAGAGTAACGAGGAATAGGGGAAGACCATAATAAAACCAAATAATAGTAAACAGTTATAATTCACAGCAAAACAGCAAAATACGAGTAACGACATCATAAATAAACCGAGTTCACGAATACTACGCATTAGTTAATTCACGACGGTGTAATTAAAACTGGCGTATGAGCGAAGACGTATGAATGGCCATTGGTCATAACTGGAAAGCGTCGTAATAGCGGATTGTCGTAAAGCGGGTATTACTGCATTCTTAGAAAGGAACGTTTCAACTTAAAAATGAATTTAGGTGTTCCATCTATACTTCAATCAATGCATTTCGTACTCGCTCCAGATCAGTAACCGTGAATTCTTTCTGTTTTTTGACTGTGGAATGCAGACATTCTAAGGCAATGAAGAGAAAATAGACTACTCGAGAGGAATCTAAGAGGAGTAACAACGGAAAACTACTTAAATTGGTATCGAGAGTAAGCTCCTATTAAAATTCACAGTTCAGAAATCGTAAGATAAAGATTGGTGAAATAAGAGTATAGTTAAAGATTACCATGGTTTATCATAATTGATCAAAATACTAAATAAAGTTTTCGACATACTCCTGGCGAATGTAAACTCTGCAAACAAATGCACAGTTGCTGAGTTCACAATAGATTTCACTTAAATGCAGTGCTTTGACCAACCCAACGATACTTTGCATTTTAAAACAGCAAATGTTCAAAGCAATCTCTTTTATTGCTTGTTCAGTCTAGAAAGGGGGGGTAGGAAGGGGAGAACAGCTGACCCCGTTAGAAGTTTCTACTGATATGCTTTTGAAAGATGTCAGGATTATAAATCTTCAGTGTTTTTCCGAAAACTCTTTTAAAGAGAATTCACTCGATCGATAGAAATGGCCAGTGTTTCGGTCCTGCTTCTTCGTGAGAACTGATGGAATTGCATTAAGAGAGAGAGAGAGAGAGAGAGACTCCAAGTTTATTTGGGGAAAGCAACGTGTACGCTTTTATAGCATCAGATGATAAACGAAAGGTGTCACTGTGAAGGAAACTATATTTCCCTGAAGAGCGTCAACTGCTGAAAGCTTAGTTCAGGTCAACTTTTATCCTTCTTATTTATGTAGTTTAAAAAGGTATGATATAAATGTCAATACACTTTTAAATTGCCTTTGAATAAAAGGAAACATTAAAGAACGAAAACTTGGATGAATAAATATGTCAGTAATAAAATATGGAACTCGCTCGATTTCAAATGGTAAACTACTTTTTTCTTCTTTTTTTTTTATTTCCATTGCCCTCATAGAAAGAATGACAGGGATATCAAAGGTGTAACGGAAAAATCTGGAACGACTCCAGTTCTCTCTACGGGAGGGAATAAAATACAAAAATAGTGATAGATGACCTGCTTACGTAAGATATATAAAATTAGCAGCGAGAAGACGATAGTCAAAAAGATTGCTTTAATAACCACCTACACTGTTGATAGTAAATGTCTTCAGTCACTCATGTGTGCCGTATCAAGGCAAAAGAAAATAAATTACACTTCACATACAATATAGGTTATGCCACTCTCAACTTTATCAGGATTCAGCGAAAATTAAAAATCAAAACACCACCTTAGCAACCGTCAGCGGGAATTTAATAAACTTTCACAAAGTTTGCCATGAAAGGTAATAATAGAATTTAACCCCACGACTACGTGTAATCAAAATTCTCGCTGGGTAATTTATTTTAAAGCATGAGTACCCAGACTGCCTCTTATATAAAATATTTCATGAGAATAGTGCTGTTTGATAACTCTGTTAACTAGCAAATTTCGCTCCTGCTCTGCTTCTGGGCTAATAATTCCTTCTTCTTCTTCTAGTAAAAGTACAGCGCATGACATACTTCTGTTAGTTTCTGTTTTTTTATATACTTAAAAGAGCCTTGCTCTTTCCAAGCTTGTGCGGAAATTGGAAATTGAATATATGTGTTCAGCAAAGCCACACTCATGGAAATGTTTAATGAACTTCCGTTATAGAAACTAAAAAATCATCTGTTAGAAGGTGTGTTCGTCTAACTTTTCCCGTGACTAATTAATTCTGGTGAAAACTACCTGCTGAAAATCTTAATAAAATTTTAATCGCATGATATCTAATCGGATTTGAAACAAGCTCCAAATATGGAAAGATCTTCTTTAATTAATACCACATGTATTTCTGGGATATTATCGTCCCCAACTGAATATTTAAACTAGATATTAGTGTGAAAAAGGCATAGTAACACAAATATTTATTTCCTTGCATATATTCCACTAAAACTGTGAATATATTAATCGCCTGTTCATCTTTTTTTTTTTTTTTGCAACGTCCTCTATGTCTATTGACAGAATAATCGTTTTTTTTCCACAGCAATAATTTTTTATGGCCTTTCGGGAATGTGAATTTCATAAAACAATTAAGCATTTACATTCCACAGCTGGTAACATGTCGCAAGGTAAAATGCTAAGCCAAAGCCAAGACTGCTAAGATCTAAAATAGCGACATGACAGTAGGCCTTGTTTCTTGCTAGGTAGTCAGCTAATATGAATTTTTATAGTAGATCTCCATATCACAATCTTCTGTTAAAATAAGGAATACAAATCACATCGACTAACTTTTGTCAAGTCACACAAAACGACCCTGAATTATGAAGCAATGAAAATCGGCTCTACACGTACTACGTTCTTTCAGTCTCATAAACGTGTTGCAGAATGGAGAATGCCTGAAGTTCTTTTTTAGGGTAACACACCCTAAACGATGAAGTTCTGTAGTGGCGCTGTAATGACGTAGAGGTTGCTTCTCGTGGTAACGGATAAAATTCACGTGTGTTGTAGCGTAGGCATCCATCAATGCTACTAGATGCAGCATTGATATCTTGTCTAATGATATGGTAGTTTCATGATATCGACCACTACAATTTTTACTACAATAACTTCTTTTGTCAAAAAACAGTGATTTTAGCCATTTTGTCAAAAACTATTAACATCAAAACATTGACTCCACTCGATGGACATCTACGAGATGAATCGAACTCAAAAGAGTGAAAAAGCCAAAATAGTCTCTTTTCAATGGAATTTACCAATATTTTTAAATAGGTGAGGGATAGGTACAGACGAAATTCGTTTTTTGATAAGACTTCAGATCGAATACCGTCTAGAACTCGAAGACCGTTTACCAGGGCTTTTAAACTGGAGGTGAAGTAATCTGTTGGAAGAAGCAGGAACTTGGACATTTTATCCAGCAACCAGGGGAAACTGACCAATAGAAAACACGCAGTTTACAGATATAAGAATGCTTATAGGCAAGGTTAAATCACTTTATCCTTGAAATACGATTAGGAAATCCAAGGATACTAGGAAGGTAGTGGCGCTTAAGTACCTGCTAGAACCACTGATGATTCCTAGTATCCTTGGATTTCCTAATCGTATTTCATTCTACCATAAAATATTTATTATTTTATGGTAGAATGTTAAATTGCCTCTTGACATATTCAAAACTGTTATTTCTACTAAACAATGTTATTAATTTCTGCAAGACGACGTTTTTAAATTCTAAGAGATATATTTTGCTTATCTTTCAACCTGTCCATGTATCCGTCCCATAACTTTGATGGGATAGGGCATTTTACATTTATATCATTATCAGGATATCTGCGAGAGCGATTAAATGCGAATTACTTCTTTATACTACTAACTACTCTAAAGTTAATAATAAGAAAAAAACTAGCGCGTATTATTTCCTAAACAATGTTGGCTAGTTGATTTATTTTTTATGCATACAGGTAATTTTGAATATTTCATGGCTAGAGTACGGATAACAACTGTTTTCCTAACAAATTAATGTCTAAAATACTATGAGTTATCTGGTCGTTTTTTCCTTAGTCGTTTTCTTAGGTCGTTTTCAGAGTTTTATGATATTATTCGAAAATAAGTTATTGTTCGAAGAATGAATAACACCTCAAAAGCGCATTCCAAGTCTTATGGTCAGATGACCTTTCATGTAATTAAGGATATTCAAAGAAATTTGCACTGGGTACTCCATGTAAGTTCCGACAAAGTGAGATTGTCTCGAAATTGTATTTTTTTTAACCAACTCCCCATGTTCAACCACAACTAATAAGCAGTTTTACACATTCAGAATTGGTAAAGGTGTTTTCTTATTTTTGCAGGTATTTCTGCCATTTCCTATCCAGTGTGTACACAAGCACGCCCGCACACACACACATTTTTTTTCTTGAAAATGTTTTTATTAATCAATCAGAGAGACTTTAGAAATGATAACTTTAATCTTTTTCTTGTTAGAGAATGAGATTTTTCTGTTTTTTTCTAGTGAAGAAACAGAAAAATAAAGATTGACTAGTCGCCGATATGTCTATGAAAATCACCTGCTTCTTAAAGATTCGTAAACATTCATCGATATGAAATGATGGGATGAGATATGAACCCATATTTATATAAATAAATTGTAGTCTTAAAATTTGTAAATAAATTTCTTTTCAAAAGAAATTTATTTACAAATAATGTCTACTTCATTTTTATTATTTGTTTTGTCTACTTCATTTTTATTATTTTATGAAATATGTTATTATTAATATGTGTTCATGTTAAAATATTAATATTAAATTAGGTTAATTTTATTCTTAGCACATTATTTTTGTTAACAGAATACTTAATTTTTGAGATAACATTGTTCTTCATACATACATCCTCCATAGTGTTATTTAAGAACGATCCATTTCGGATGACTTTACAATGTCACTTTCCTTGACGTCTTAATGGTAGTCTGCCTAAAGCCACAAAACCATTCAGAATATTTGAAAAGAGGGATATTGCTCAAACTGTCACTAAAGGAATTGCCATCACAAAATTCAAGTCTTTTCCTGCCACAGTTGCCCTGAAATTGCGTGATCTATTTTCCGTGTTTATGTAATTCGAATAACAGAAATGAAGAAGGTTTGTTCTATCTAGCAGAGTGCGGCACGTTTGCAAATAAAACTAAATTATTTTTGAATATTGGAATGCAGATCCATAAGTAGCAGAATGCTTACGTGTCCAAAGTAGCTATTTTCTCTTTGTTTTAAGATGAATTGTATTACCCCTTACTCCACTTTTCGCTATCCTCTTGATAGAATGGGAGAAGCAAATCTAGTTTATCTGTTGCCATGGAGATTCCTATGGTGTAAAGCTTTTTTTAGAAGTGTTGTTACATGTAGATGAAGCCAAACTGTCTCCGGTATTCTTCTCGACTAGAAAATTCTTCCGCCTAGCATAAGATCGCCACATGCAGTAACTTGAAACGATGTGACAGAAAAAGGACAAAACGAAGAGTTTGAAAGACATCAGTAAGGGGATGGTTTAAGAGGTTTCTTCTTCATTGATTGTATTACACATTGTTGAACGCTTTTATCCATTTAACCACATCTGAATATGGACAAAGAAATTTTTCACCTAGAATTTAAGATTGAAATAATTCGTGTAAAAAGCAAGTACAGTAAACTTAGTCGTTTCTACCAATTAAAAGTAAAATGTTAATTACCCCTCTCTCTCTCTCTCTCTCTGGCATGGCGCTAATGCAGCTTATTTTCCAAATTAAGTATACCATTAAAATATCACGCAAAAAGAACACGTTTTTTACAGTTCTTATTTTTGACAACACCGTTATCTGTGGATAACATCAGATTTTAATTCTTAGTACTGCTCTGTTGTTTCTATATTGTTTCTTGGCATTAGTAGATTAAATGTTTTCTCCTTAGCATACAATAAATTATCATTTCGCTTTCGTTTAAGAATTATTTTACTTCCTAATAGCCATTAACCTTATAGTAAGCTCAAATTTGTTCAAACATTGAATAGTTTTCTGACAATTGAGAAGGACCTCGCCATGTTACTTGACTCAATACAGAAGAGGGCAGTTAAGTTGAATAACGACCATTTCTCACCAATACACGTAAATGTCGCTGAAGATGCTATCAACAACCATTCGATTATAACTGAACAACAGAATTTATTTCTTAGTACCCCATGACAGCAAGCGACGACAACGACAGTTAAAACTGACAGTGTTCGCCACGTTTAATGAAACATGCTGCCCTTGAAGTATATACATTTTATGAAATTGAAGGAGGAGAGGTGCTAGACGCGATGGATCTCATCCACGTAACGTGGAACACTCTGAGTTATATCTAGAGATTTTGCATGTTGATTCAGTACGATTCATACTAATTAAATTTAAATTTACTTTATGTACTTCTGTCCTCAGCTTATTATCACTATGGAAAGTAAGTTTAATATCTAATCCATAATAGGAAATCTGTAAGAATACTCCAAAAAAGTGTAGAATATTACAATAAGAATCAAGAATTTTGAGTGGACGGATTAGTTTCCTTGTTATTCCTACTTCGTAATGAATCAATTCCCTTCAAATTATTTAGCAGATTGGTTTGTTTAAATCTGTTGGAGTGATTCTTCGAGTACATTGACTGTAATAACAGATTCTTATTTAAAACAATAGCAAAACTTAAAGAATAAAATGGATAAAGTGAAATAAATCTGTATGTCCTCTACATCATTGTGTGGTATTTCTTTTTGCATATATATATACGAAGGTGAATTTTGTATTCATTGGTGTCTATACTACAATATAGCCATTGAAGAATACAAAATGTCTGCATTTTTTAAATGTTTCCTTTAGTGAAATGTCTAACTATATTTTTTGTGAAGTACCGTTTGCCTTACCTCCATTTTCCCATCTCCTTTATATTACATCTGATATAGTTTAGATAAAGTTTAGGATATCTTGCCTATGGCTCGCTTAATTGTTAGACGAAACGACATTTAATAATCAAGACATAATTCTAACAAAAATTTATATCACTTATAAATTTGCCTTCATCCATTACATTTCTCATAGTAGATCAGATGCGGTCTTTAACATTTACGTGCATCTAATGATGGCCTATGTTATAAGAGAAGAGGCTGGCGTTATATGAGAGAGAGAGAGAGAGAACCCAGAACGAATTTTCTAAACGTGTGGTACAAAAATTATAGTCATGTACGAAGAGTTGACTAAGGAAAGTTTTTAGGATGAAAGAAATTCACGCTCAACAAATCGGTGTTTTAGGTCATAATGCTGAACTTTGAGATGAGAATTGTTGGCCAAACCAGGCGTAGGACATTTAGAACCAACTTTATTGAGAGATGCTTTGTTCATAAGCATGAAAAGTGAAGTTCCCATGCTGGACAGCATTCGAGATATCACAGAAACCGTAATGTACCCACTGAAGTATGAGATTAGTCTCCGATTTTTCACGTATTCAATTGGAATCTTTTTGATTCGTATTTAATTGACAACAGGAGTCCAAAATTTGGGAAAGAATTGTTAACATGAAATAATTATTATTGACAAATTGCTAAATTAACTGAAAATGGAATCCGAAGACGTGTTATTCTCGTCCTCTTTTGAACGATTAACAGAAACCCTTTTTTTTTTTTTTAATATTAGTCCATAAAACCCTGATATTGGGCAATAGAGTCTAAATGGGGAGGCAATGTTTCTTTCATCTAACCGACATAACTTTGTGAACGGTTTGGTATGTCAATAATTACCAGACTTTCAGTTACTACATTTTGATGAAATGATAAATACTGCGTGTCATTTCTTTTATTAAAGTTGAATATATCTGTATGGAAATTAGACAAAATCGTTTCCCAGAAGTGCTCTGTAGATCTCAAAATGCAAACATTTTTGAACTCCCATTTTCTCAAATCATTTCTGAAGAGTTTTAAGATGGCATTATGGATATTCAACCTGGTCATTTCCGTAGAACGTCACAGTATAAAAACTCAGAATTATTCAAAATATCTATATCGCTTGTAGTTCATTTTGTCAGAAATATGATCCAAACCCGGAGAATAATCTCCACATCATAACTCTTCAGTTTCCCAAAGTTAACGAATGACCCGATATACAGTAATAAATAGCACATTTCTAATTATTTATATACTTATATCCATCTAATTTGAAGAGATGTATCGTTATTGTGATTTACCTACCACATCATTGATGAGATCAACTGTCAGATTACTGAAAGTTCTGTAGGAAGTAGAACTCGAGCATCCTTATGGGCGATGTCTTTGTTTACAAATGTTTTCATGGACTGTCGCACGTATTGTTCTTTCATAAGCCTCTATGGTTTTGAACACCCTGATTTACAGTTTGAGATAATATACAGATAGCATAAGAAGTCTAAGAGGAAATTGGGAGTCCTTTTAAAAGCATCAGGTTGAGTTGATTGTGAACATTCCGTCCGCCTGATTGGCCCAGTGGTGTATGTACCCGTTCTCCAACCAGCTGGCTTCGAGTTCGAATACGGCCATGGGTATGGATGTCTGCAATTGACTTTAGTTAGGAGATGGATTTCGTAGTCTGGTGCCACAACTGTAAAATAATGCAAAAAATTGCTGAAGTGATAATGAAAGATTCCACTGCGCATGAATATATTTCGCAACCACATTAAACCAAAGTTTTATAACAGTCGCACTGGATTGTACACAATAAATTGTTTCAGTAGTTATTGCAGTGGTTGAAAAATTTTTTTTTTTTCATTTTTAAATATTTATTTTCAGTGATGACATCCTCATTAAAAGAAAATTTCATAAAATCTTCCGTATAATAATATATGAATGTCATTTGAAAAATTGTAAGAATTAAGCTTCAAAATGATAGAGTTTAGATTTTCACAGAAAATTATTGCCTTAAATTTATTCTTAGTGATTTAAGAAATTTATATTCCTCACAAATCAAAAAAAAATTGAAGCTTCGCAAATATCTGTCATTTGAGTAAAACTCTCTGCGAAAAGATAAGCAACGCCTTTTAGGAAGGTTTTCTTGGAGGGTAAAATGTAATCAGCTTCCTGGATGTTGTAGACATCGCATTTCTAAATATAGAGGTGGAGATTTGTTGCCCCTACATGATGTGACCAAGTCTAGCGTAATAAATTCATATGTTAACGGGTGCTGTTTTAATTATAGGTCCAGCAGCTTTTAATTAAACCTCGAAACAGGATGTGCAGCAATTAGTTACTCCTATTAGTCTTTGTGTTTGCTTCACGGCAATTAATGTCTAGAATACTGCTCTTCGTTTGTCTCAACTGGTACCAATAAGGTTCCCCACTGCTGCATTTGAGTAAGAACTTACACTAGAGATGTGTGGAATCGACTTGGTTGCATTTTAAGCAATTTTGCACTTTTCAAAAGCTAACAATTGAATTATAAAGAGCACGTTGCCTCTAGAATTCTCTCTCTCTCTTTCTCTCTCTCTCTCTCTCTCTCTCTCTCTCTCTCTCTCTCTCTCTCTCTCTCTCTCCCTCTCACTTTATGTGTATACTCGCGCTTATATTTCTCTGTAATAATAAAATTGCATTATTTTTACCATAGTTATTAGGTCTCCTCCTACAAAAGATAGATTAGCTTTAAATAGACCATTTTTTCCCCAAATGTGCCTTCATTTCTTCTCATTTCGTACCAACAACAACAACACCGAAAAGTTTCTCTGTGGAATGCGAAGTATTTTTAAATCGCTAGTTCATCCATTCAAGACAATTGATTTTCTCAGACACACTTTTATTCTGCTCACTTCTGTATCGACGGTCTATTTGAAGCTTGTCTCCTTAAGCTGTTTCCCTCCACTAATTAGTTGTCCGGATAGCGCAACTTTAATTATTTGCTTCGTTTTCGTTTGACGGTAGGCCTTGCTCTTATTTTTTTAATCCATTCTCGTGTTCGACAACTTACCGATGTGTACTTGTATTTAATGCGTACTTTAACTTTGCTAAAAGGCAAAAAAATGCACTTCAATTATTGATCTGCCTCTTAAAATTAACTGCATTTTCGTTGTCCGTTTTTTAAGTTCGTTATTAAGGTACTAAACTTTCAAATGTTGCAATTTCTTAAGTCTCATTTAATTATTTTAATCTGACAGTTTTCTTTTTTTGTGAGATATTTTAATTAGCTAAACAGTTTGAATAAGTTTGTACCGAATTATTGATTTTATACTTTTCTTATTAAGAATGTTCTCAGATACACTGAACTTTCAGAAGTATTCGTAACACATTCCATAACATGAGTAGCTAAGTTGCCGATGATAACTTGTATTGTAACAAAATACTAAACATTAGTTATAAGATATAGTTTAACATATTCAGAAATATAAAAGTTACTACCTCATAATAAATTACTTGTAATTTAAGTAGTATAGAAATAAAATTCCTTACATCCGTTCTCTTACATCAGAAAATATACTTGGTTAAGACATTCAGTAACTCACTGCACAACTGAACATTTTTCAAATAGTATATAACTATATATAATTAGATTCGCTTATACATCGGTCACTTATTGGAGTTGATTATTCAATTAAATCCAACCAGCATAACTATTTGGATATGCTAAATAATACTTAAATTCAATAGCATTTGATATTTTGCCGACTTGAAGACATACAAATCCATAGATTTCTAAAATTTTCGATATTGTTGTTATGAAGAAATATTTCTTAAGGAGGATGGAATATATTTCATATCATAGTTGGTTAGCTTGATTTATAACTAAAATATTCAGACATCTGTTTGTGTCTGAAAGGGAATAGGTAGACGTCTTACATTCTCGGAAGAAGTTAAACTGTAAAGAATTCATAATTTCGAATTTTCACATTTGTTTCTTCTAGTTAGGAAGTCACTTCGAATTAACCATATGTCCAAAACTTCTGTTTAGTTCATTAGTTCATACTAGTTAACCGGGAATCCTTGGAATACTCATATCGTACGTATTAAACAGCAGAAAGCGAGAGATTGAATCACACGTGATTTCGTAACCAGCGCGGCTATAAACAACTGAGAGTGCTTTATTCTAGTTGATAATTCTGTTTGGCCAAATAACAAATAAAAATTACAGTCAACATCACGTGACCGTAGCATTTCAGGTGTTACTTATTATTTTACTCTAATTCGCTTTAAAACTGCTACCATTATATTAATTTACATGTGCAATTTATGTGATCGAATATTTTATTCATTAGAAAACAAGATGAACATATTGGGTAAAATTAATTGTTATTCTTTTAAGATGGCTGCAACTGGTATACTTAAGAACTATTTGGTCAAAGTATTTCAGGGATGCTCAAACGGTTATGAAATATTTAGTAAGAGGAATACGTTTATTTATTTGTTTTTTTGTCTTATCAAACGCATTTTTCTTCGATTACAAAATATGCAATTTTAGATGATAATCTTGAAACTTTAGAATTATTCTTGAATTTAAAAATAATTTTCATGAATGAAATTTTATTTGTACATATTATTGTTTGCTTTAATTAAACCTCCCTGGTTCATTATTCTTCAACAAGTTAAATTCTTCGAACAGTTGATGTTCATGTAATAGGCAATAGTATCATCGCAGCTAAAGTTTATTTCTCATCAATGAACAAAACTCTGTGCAGCAGTCGATAATAGTAGACCGACCATTAGTTGAAATTTTAAATATTCAGATTAAATGCTTTAAGTAGGGGGGAAAATATTTAAAAGAAACATAACGTTTCAAGAAATTTTCTGTTCGAATACATTATAACACTATATATTTTATGTAATCGAATATTTTCGACATAAAATGCGATTTGAGTGATTCTATACTGTTAGATATTTCAATTTCATATCATTGTTGTACAGTTAAAACAGCTGTTTCATTGTTGGTGTTATAAGTACTTTCTGTATGAGGAAATTTCTAACAATATAGAATTAAAAATGCATTTAACTGCGCACTTTTAAAGTGTAACTATGCTGAATTGTTAAAATGTTATGTCAGTGAACTCTCCACTACTCTTCCATTGTTATAATCAGTTATGTTTACTAATTACTGTAACGAGTACAGTTTGAATATTTTCGGCCGAACGGAAGAGCATATTCCTTGCGCTAATTATGTCTGCCTATCGCTCATTTATATGCGAGTCACAAAATCATGGCGCAAAGAAGAAAGAGGAAAATATTTTTTTATTGTGTATATTGTTCATAATCTTTTATTTCACACTTATGCTTACGGAGGCCTTTAAGGTTTATCTCATTTTTTTTCTTCTTCTTTCTTTCTCTTTTTTATCTTCTGTGCTTTCTTATGCGTTTCCCCGGAGTCGTTATCGTTTTTCATAAAGGAGAAAGCTGACTGATAATGCTATTACTAATGCTGTAGAACGCTGTCGCTCTCTTCATCAACACACTCGGGATTGAACGCGCTAATGAGCTACTGTTTTTATGTCTGCCGTAATTTTCTTGCCTTAGGATTACAGGATATTTTGGCAGCTTCTAAAAGTTAGCGAACTCAGCTTTAACTGGAAGATTTCAACATGAAAGCCGTTAAACATTGAGGACTAATCCCTTAATTCGGATAAAATACTTTAATTAAAAAAAACGCTAGTTAAAAATAAATGTATAGTTACCAAGAGATTTGACGTTGAATGTAGTTTAGGACTAGAAATATAACCGAAGTATCACTACAGGGTGAATCTCTAACCACTTCCAAACCGAAGCTTATTAGTTCTGAATGAGTCTGGTTACATTAACATTTTTACAAAATTCTACGTTTTTGGATTGAATTAAGTATTTTAAGAAAACATGAGAATTGTACATAAATATTCGAAATTATACTTATCCATCGTAACATCCCCTACCTGGAAGGATTAATGATATATTAGCTGCATTGCGAACGAACAACATATGCGTTAAATCGCTGTGGTATGGATGTTTATGTTGTTTTTATGGCACGCAACTTAACTAGCTTTTGGCCTCCAATCTACCTATTGCTCACCTAAAGTTGCTTGAAATGTACTAAGATAAGTCTTTAGAGTAGATAACAATTGTAAGTTCCCCTCCACAATAGTGTTTAGAATGTTTAATAGACTGCGGGAGAGAATTCAATTCGCATTTAAAAGTAATTTTGCATAATTGTAATCATACGTTAATCACAAGTTCAATTATCCGTCTAATATGCATTAACTTTTAAGAAAAGCGAGAGACGCTTATTCTTATATGAACTGCAGGAGCACAGCTTATCAACTGTATCATATAAATTATATAGAAAGATTTTAAATAAAAAAAGTTGCTATGCTGATATTTTTTTTATTAGAGAACCAGACTGGATTTAGGAAAGGTCGGAGTAGCATTTATGATGTAATTACACTAAAACACATTATATGAAACTTCTTAATTTAATTTACCAATCCAGGTAGAATTTATAGATTATGAAATAGCCTTTGATCGATTTACAAAAGAAAATTTATGGATTATAATAAAATAGCAAGACACAATTATGATATTTTAAATTAAACGTCCCATATGAACTAAAATACTAATTGAAAACCAAACTTCTAAAACAAATAACATATGTTTTTTTTTAGGAAGTGATATAATATCTAATATAGATAACGATGTTCATTCTACTTTGTTATCCAAAAAGCAAAAACGCCAACAACAGATTGTAAACCAATGCTTGATTAAAATATGAACGAGTTATAAAATAAATAAAAAATATCAATAAAAGCTTGGAATTATTGTAGAAAACCAGATTTCTTTTTAGATTCTTTGGTATGACTTCCTTGAAGTGAAGAACATCGTATTTTATGGTTGCATATTTAATGAACCGCATAGAGAAAACAGAAAGAAATTTAATAAAAATTCATATTTTTTCAGTTTATACTGGAAACAGATTTTGTTTATAGGGCCGTGTGACCTGCTTAGATTTCATGTAATCAGTTTAAAGGAGTGTTTATGAAGCAACGTAAATAAAGTTGAGGAAACTTATACACAGATGCGAGACTCTCGCTTACTTAACATAAATAAAGCAATCAAATTTTACAATGATCCTGCAAATATATTACCTTTTTGGACTGTGAGAAGAATGCAAAAAACGTATATACACTGCTTCATGAAATTAAAGTAGAAAATTCTATTTCAAATTCATAAAGTACGTCTGAGGAGACTTCTTGACCATAATAATGAGTATATACTTCATTTGTTCATTTAATTTACACCTCAAAACAGGTCATATATTAACAGCAGTGTATTTTGACCGTTTTTAAAAGTCCTCTGTGAAAGCTTACTGTAAGGATTTTTATCTACAACATCGCTCTCTACTTCGAAACGTTTTCACAAGAGTTGCACGCTTACTCTCCTTAAAGGAGTTTATATTCACCTGCATTTTTTAAATTTTGGATAACTTTATTTAGGAAGAATTATGCAATGTTTTTACATTTTAAATTATGGATTAAAATTTATAAATAATTAAGATCGAAATATACTCTGGAATATAATATCCCGAAAGGCAACTTTTCTAATACAACATCTTTTATCTACTCTCTATTTATATTTTCATTTACATAAATGAAATGTATCAAAAACAAAAAAACAATATTACAGCAATAAAAACAGTTAATGCATTGCAAGATTAGCCAGAAGTCTTTCTATAAAACTACCAACGAGTCCTTTCATGTTATTTCAATAAGGTTATATCAGTCAGTTATAAAAATCCAGTGATGGTTAGATTGAGTATATCCCATTAAATGCATTGGATAGAATCAATATTCTTTCTCTTTGAATACTTGTTTTTAGCATTTGGTAATCTATGAGATCCATCATTCATCAGATACATCAACCATGGGTATTATTGTTCAAAAAAAGTTAATTAGAAATGATCTTACATTTCATTAAGTTTCAAATAAACACAACGGCGTAGATTTTTTAAACTTATTTTCTTTATTTATAATCTACCTAAAATAAGAATGATAAAGAGATAAATCAAAAATAAGTTATAAAAACATCATATTTAAAAAAAAAAAAGAGAATTCGCATTACTAGCATAAACATCATATAATCATCTCTTTTATGTTACCGGGCAACAGATATAAAATTTTGTATCTGTTGTCAGGTAACATTTTTACTCTTGTTCTAGGTAAATAATGTGTAATTTTTATCCATTGATTTCTAAGGGGAAATATATCCTTATACAGTTTACGAAGAATAAATAAACAAGGATCTCGAGTAAGTAAGGCTTCGAAAATGATCCTAATATTTACGCCACTCAAACAGTCTCATAAGGGACTATCAGATACACAGAATTCCCTTATGTATAAAGCACAGTACATTAATCGTGGCAAAGATAAATTTTCGAACAAAGTTGATAAACTCAATTAATGAGGAAACTTTTGTTTACGCAGTCTCTCTCTCTCTCTCTCTCTCTCTCTCTCTCTGGATAGCATAAATAGCTGCTCATACTCCATAACGTGACAATACAGTTATATTGTAATTAATATAATAACACTTATTTAAAACTACATGAACAATGTTATTTTGTAACTTTTGTAAAGTCTTTTAAATGAAATTCCACTGAGATAAGGTATTCTTTAAATGATATTAAATTAATACAACCACTTAGATTAAGCTAAAATTAAGTTATTAGTCATCTTTTTAATCATTATTTTATGTTTTATCGAATTTATTAAGTATTGTGGAAAAGTAGCCTCTTTTGCCTTTGTAAAACAGTCGCAAACATGGTGTTAAAAATAACCCGATCCCTGTAAATGTAACTTACTAGTGTAGTAGTTATGTAATTCGTGTATGTTTCGTACACGAATTGGACAACCTTTTGTTTGTCAAAGAAAAGCGCAAATTAACTGCTATCGTTTACAACTATGAATTATTCAGAACCTTCAGATTACTACCCTATTCAGTCTATTAAGAAGCAAAAGAAGAGAATACATAGTTACCTACTGAAAAGACAAACTTCATGAATTTCCCGAACATTTTTCACGTTAAAGGCTTTGTCAAATGAAAAATCTGGTGATGATGTGTTATAAGGCGGAAATGAAAAGCTAACCTCACTCCTAAAGATGAATACAAATATGCCTTTTAGCAGCTTCATTATTCTTCTGTGAATGACATTCCAAGACCAGCTGGAGGCAGCTCTTGTGAACAATGAAGCAGTCTTTGGCTTTTGCATTCT
The DNA here is from genome assembly GCF_054136105.1 of Typopeltis vanoorti. Lineage (NCBI taxonomy): Eukaryota > Metazoa > Arthropoda > Arachnida > Uropygi > Thelyphonidae > Typopeltis > Typopeltis vanoorti. Next base: position 82,997,450 of record NC_143556.1, on the reverse strand, counting down.
ATGTAGAAAAGGGAAAAAAAAAAATCATTCCCTACTCGAAAGAGTCCCAAATATATACCGGAGTGTTCGCAATTATATTACAATGTTCTGAGTAAATACCTATTGCAAACATAATATGATTCGAAATCCTTCCGGATGTACAACACGAGCACACACCCACAGAAGGGGATTTGATTTTAAAAACACATGGCTCACCGTTTTCATGTTGTATAGTGGTAGTGTGAGGTTGTTTCCTTTAACGTTTCTTTCACAATTATGGAAATGTATCACTGAATTCTATCGATGCCAGCCTCAGCAAGCAAGTGTGCCTCAATAGCTGAAATAACTTCGCACAATTTTTATGAAAAACCGGCTAAAAAAGGTTATGAAATGTCGTATTTCGGTATTATGAGAAATTAATCTAGAAACTCCACTCAGAAGGAGTCCTGAAAATGACTCGTGAGATCTAAACATGGGGGGTCACGAGAAACAAGGCCGGCCAAAAAATGGGTCTCTTTCCCTTTGCGAGCTTGGGTATGTGTGTTTTTACACCACAGGATAAAATTATCTCCCATAGAAAAAATTCACCAAATGTCTGTTTGATAAAGATCAGAAATGGAATTATTTATAATTTTAATAGATCCAGAGATGTTTGAAATCCTTCGATCTCCTTTGTATTTGTCTATTTCGAAAACAATATGTTGTAAATAGGTAACTATTAATTAAAAATAATTAATTAAATTTTAAAATGAGGTCTAATAGATATTTTGCCTGATATTTTTTATCTGATTAATTCCAGCAGGATAATTAATCGTTAGAAAACTAAAAGTGTGTTTTTGGACCAACAGCATACTCCATGAAAAAAAAACAGGAACTGTATTTTTAATATACAGGAACTGTGTTTGGGGGGGGGGGGGTAGGTACATTAACGGAATTAGTAAACAACTCCTATTACTTTTTCTCAGATTCGACATTGGCACAAGAACAAATATATCTGATCCTCTTCTTTAAGTGCCATCTGCTATCGAAGGTCGGCAATCACCTTGGCAAATTTGAGCGATTCTAAGCTACTCTGAGCAGTCTCTCAGAGCTCATGCCAGTCCACTGTCTGATGTCTGTCAGTCACGTTTTTCTTCGTCTTCCTTGTCTTCTTCCATTTATCATCCCTTTTATAATCAGCTGAAGTATCGTATATTTTTCATTACGAAGGTGACCAAGATATGCGGCTTTCCTTCTTTTTATGGTATGTAAAAGTTCATGCGATTTCCCCATTTGTTCCAGTATTTCCTCATTGGACACTTTTGCTGTCCATGTGATTTTTAATATCACATGTATAACCATTGTTATACATGTTATACAAATATCACATTGTATAACGACATCTCAAAGCTGTGGTTATACGATTTTTATTGATGTTGTCTTCAAGGTCCAAGTTTATGTAGCGTACAGTAGTACAAATCATTAATACTCTAAGCTCTAAATTTAAATTGTGGTTAAACAGTGTTGATTTCATGATGAGAAACGTTTTTCGTGTCATTTCAATTCTAACTTTTATTTCTATTTCTGGATTGCAGTCTTCATTTAACCAGCATCCGAGATATTTAAACTTTGTCACTCTTTCTATTCGTTTCCCATTTAAAGTGATGCATTAAGAATTGGTTTCTTTCTTATGACCATGAATTTAGTTTTGGTGATATTTATTCTTAATCCCATTTTTTCACTCTCTTCATTCACTAGTTCCAGAAGATTTTGAAGATCCTGAATATTGTCAACCAGGAGAGCTGTGTCATCAGCATATCCGATGTTACTGATGATTTCATCATTTACATTAATTCTTTCCTTTCTTCCTTTTAAGATTTTTTGAAATATAGCTTCTGAGTATATGTTAAAAAGAAGAGGTGACAGCACATACCCTTGCCATTCTCCTCGTGTGACGTTAATGGAGTCTGTAATAATGTCATCAACTTGAACCGATGACTTATAGCTCCAATATAAGTTTTGAATGCTTCTGATGTCTTTGCCACCTAATCCAATTCTCTTTAATAGTGCAATCATTTTAGCATGTTGGACTTTGTCAACTGCTTTCTCGAAGTCAATGAAGCAAATGGATACTTCCTTGTTTTGGTCAATACATTTTTCGAATAAGATTTGAGAACAGAAAAGAGTCTGTCTCGTTCGGAAACCGTTTCTAAATCCGAATTGGGTATCACCGATGATGTCTTCACATTTTCGTTATATTCTTATTTTAATTATTTTCAGAAACATTTTGAGAACAAGGCTCATTAGGCTGATCATTCTATAGTCATTACAAGTTTTCGCATTTGCTTTTTAGGTAGAATAATGAAGCACGACTCTAACCAGTCTTCAGGGATTATGCCTGTATCGTAGATCTTATGAAATAATTGATGTGTTTAATATATTTGATATTTGAAGCAAATATATTTGATGACTCCGCAAGATTCTGTAGGAGTACGTATAAGTTCAGCTTAATACATAATGCATCCTTTTTTATTTTAAGCGTAGAATTGGCATTTCTAAATCTATTGATAGCGTCTTCATTGAAGGACACAATATAGTAAGAATTATTATTATTTCTATGATAAAATACGTTTTATTTGCCAACTATTTTTATAAGTGAATGGGCACATAATGCAATGTGTATCATCACTCCCTGAGAAGGTAATTTTTGCCAGGATTTGTTTTGTTATTGTTGCTTGGAATTATAACCGATGCAATTAAAGCTATGAGAGGCAATTGTGTGTATTCTGACTAGTCTGACTAGTTAGTTTGGCTGTTTTGTAGAATAAGAAATAGTCATGATTCCCGCACAAAAATTTTTCCACATCCGTCTGAGATCACTTAAATCACCTTCTACTGAAAAGTCCTTATAAAAGTTCGAGTTCTAGAGAAGATTGTCAGGAAGAAACATCTGTGCATAGTAATAACGAACGAAGGATAACAATTTGATTAAGGCCCCGCATAGTGTTGCCCAGAACACAGCGCAGTTCTCATAAAATGACCATAATCTTCATTGTCACATTGTCAAGATCATCCACAGTTCTTTAAGCGGCTATCGGCCATCGTTATTACGAGTAATAACGATGGCCGATAGCCGCTTAAAGTTCCGGCTTATTTAGCCTTTAATCTTTTTCCTCTACAAATTCTACGATGGTTTATTGCATTCCATAGTTGTGATTTACATTTAAAGTATAATATTTGTAAAATAAATATAATTTGCCAATCGGTATTCCTCTTTTATTTATGTGAATTTCACGCATGGAAGAATGAAAACATTTACATTTCTTTATTAAGTATACCCTAGTTTTTTTGTTTTTGTTTTACCTCCGATATGTACACAATGTACAAATGGTAAATATCGAGTTCGGGAGAAGAAGGAGAAAAATGCTGCACTCAACACGGTTTCTACTAATTTTCTTCTAGAGATGTATCATCTCTAGAAGGAGGTTATTTTTACTTAAAATATTAAAGTACCAGATTTCTAGAGCAAATATCATTATGTCATTTTTCTTAGAAAAGTCGGTAATGTGTACTGTCGGAACCTTGTTGTTACCTGGATGAAAGGTTATTTCGTTATCAGTTAGTTAGTTACGTGATAGAGACGCATGCGTGCTCCTATCTAATTGTTCGATTACTTCCTAATCAATGCTGACACCCACACACCCATGACAGCATTCATTTAAATTCAGGCTACCCTCTGAAAGTCGAAGATGACAGGATAGCTAATTCGTTATTTTCCATCGCATCCAATGCGTCTAGCGTTTCTGATATGCTAGATACTTTTATTACCAACTTATCCTTGTTTAGACAGCATGTTATGTAATCGAATGGATAATTATGTAACACAGAATGACTTTTTTATAAAAATAAAACAAGACAGAATTTTATGTGATTTCATAGAATGTTTGAATAAGGAAGAAATCACTTCCTCAGGGGGTAAATCACTTGCTTTAATGAGATGTGTTTCGTACTATTTTTTGTTCATTCTTTTCAAAGTTAATCGTACACTATCCCTCAAGAAACAACAGACAAAAAACACTTCAGTTATTAGTTTTTATTTTTTTTTTCACCTCTTACAAGGGAAAAATTTGTTGTTATTCTATATTTTTTATTACTCATCCTACTCTAGCACTCTGAAGATTTTTTTTTCCCAAAACTTTTTAATGAAGTCAGATACAAATAGGATTTTGCTGTCAAAATAACGCTTTGACTGATACTGAGTTTTTTCTTTTCTTTTCTTGGTGTACCTTATATGGTACCACATTTCATTTAATGTAGAAACTATTCCAGGAGGAAAATGTTAATACTGTCGAATTTAAAAAAAAAAATTAGAAATAAAAATAAATAACCAGGTTCATGCAAAGTTCCCTCTTACAATGTGTTGTCAAGTTGCTAGTGGTGGTGGTGGGGGGGGGGGAGGAATCAACTTCCAGTATATTATATAGAGGATATCCTACCTTCATGTGTTTGGTTTGTTTTGGGCCTTACCGATCCCCGCCATCCTTCCTGCATGTATGAGTAAACAGACACCGAGAGTTAATATTTGTAGCGCTGTAATTACTGGGTGAATCTGAGAATAATAAATAGCTTAAAGTGTGTGTTGGCGAGGGGGGGGGGAGAAGCTAACTTCAAGGATGCATTTGTAATTAGTAAATTTTGAGGCTAGAGGTCATCGAAATTTTTCTCCTAGAAAATCGGTTTTTTAATCCTGCAAAACATGTCAGAAAAAACATTCAATTAACACGTAATACGCGAATCTTCAAGCTTTAGTTGCCTCGCTTTAAACCAACAGCTTATCTCAGTTTTCGTAGATTTGTTATATTATTCTGGCTTTATGATTATCGAATCGGATTCTTCTCAGAGCTGAAAGCAGTTCTGTAAAAATTCTTTCTTAATCGAGAAAATAATTGTTATAACTTCATGCAAAATTCATTGTATTATACATTCAAGATAATCCAATTGATAACGAGATGTTTGTGCCTTGTCGTTAGGTAAATGATTTACCTAAGACGTATTTGGTGTATTCCCCAAAGTAACCGAAAGATCAATTTCTGAAGTGAGACCAGAAGTAAATTCAAATGAATATATAATTACATGTAATACATAAATACAAAAAAATAAAAATTAAAAAATAAAATAAAATAAATCTTTAGCTAGCCCAAGTGGCTATTGTACTGTTTGGTTTACTACTTTTCGCAGATAAGCGCCTTTGGTTTCATAAAAACTTTGGAACTCTTTCTCCAAGAGGAAAATTACAGCATGATATCAGAATCCACTGAACCGAGGAACGTAGAGTGCCAGACAAATCTCGTGCCTATATAATCGGCATCAGATTGCAGTACTGTGGTAGTATTCCAATTTCCAATTCATTTTGAGAGATGAATCCCCATTACGATGAACTGCATATTTCCCCCCAATGATTCTTATTAAACTGGATAATTTATAAAATCCCTATGTATTTCGCACTGAAATTAAATTTAGGTTTATTTTAACAAAATGATTCGAATTCAAAACCGTATTATTGCCATTCTTACAACTGAGTATATACACAAAAACATATTGGACATATAACGACACAAGTAAGTTAATATTAAAATACAAAAAGGAAGGAAATACAGTTTCTGTTTAATACACAAATGATATGAATTGCAATATAATTACTGATTGGAGCTTTTCTTCATTTATCAGCAAAAAAAAGAAAAGAAAAGAATTATAATCAGCTCTTTCTCTTAATTTTTGGACTTCCTCCCGAGACCTCTTGATCTAACTCACGGTATTTGCAAAAAAAAGGGAGCGAATGCATTTAGCATCTCATCTCATTTCATCTCTCTCTCTCTCTCTCTCTCTCTAGAAAGCAAGTGTATGATATTATATTATATTTTTTTGCCCGCTAGTGTCCTTCCTTCCCCACCTTATAAGTAGGTCTGAGCTTGACTTTTGCTTACTATTTTCTTAAATAAAATATAATTTATTTTTCATGATGAGAAAGATTTATGACTTGACTTGAGATATAGTCAGAAAATATATCGTAAGCTATTTTGATTTATTTTAACAAAAATGTTTCCATTTTCGAAACGTATTATTACTTTTCATACAACTAAATGCCTAGTGTGTGAATTGAAAGATGTGTCTCTTAAAATTCTAGTTCATTGCTTCCCTGATAATGTGGGATTCTCTATTTATACATGTTTCACAAGTTTTAATGAAACAATCGTAATAACTTGCTTATTAAATATTCTCTCTTTTGAGTTCAGAAAGAGGCACTACTTTAGATTAATATTTCGAACCAGAAAAAAAATTTAAACTTCGAGTAACATCTTTCTATTGAACAGTATAGTAAGCTGACAGACATCCCATCATTATTCGAAACGAATAATGAATAGTCGGAAAAAGTTAATTACTGCGACATTGTGCAAGATTTTCTCATTTTCTTCTCTCTGCATATGAGAGACTGACGTTGTCTCCAGGGACCTGTCATCACAAAACTAACTAAATTAAATAAAAAACGATGTATAACTAATAACATCCCTTTTCTATTACACTCCTAGTTTTCGCCAAATTGATTTAAGTATTGCTCCTTCATATCACATTAAATCACTTTGCTCTACTTGTTACTAAACTTCTCTTTCTCTTTCCTTTTTTACTTACATAAACATTGTCACTCGCATTTGTGTCAAAATTTTCATTCTTTTTCTGCTGTATTTTCTGATTCTGTACATTCCAACTCAGATTACATCTCTGGGCCCATTTCACCGGCCTCAATTTCATCTTCTCCCAACTATGTCACTCACCTTTTCTTCAAACTTTAATTTTAGTTCCTAGTTTAGAGTTGTCTGTATATTTGGCTTCCTCAAGCTCAAGTCAATATCTAGTTTATGGCTAGGTTTTTAGATGCCCTTGTTTCAATCAGTCAGTTTCTTTACTTTTTTTCCCCCTTTCGGAATTGGTGTCTACTTGATGTATATCAAATGCATAGAACTAGAGTCTCTTTCTAGCTATTTCTAGCGTATATCTGTTTATTTTTGGATAATTTTCCTGGATTTCGTTTCATATTTAGAGCTTTTATATTTATTTTCACTGTTTCATTATTTCGTCAACAATATTTAATACAACAAAAAAGAGTGTTCGTTCTTTATAATTGTGTAAAGCGATTTAAATAAAATAGAGCTTTGTTATTTTTTCCAAGAAGAGGAACCTCCGTAGCTCAGTCGGCATAGACGAAACGATTTTGTCAGAAAGACCTGGTTTCGATTCAGGTTCAGAACGTGAGAACCTTTATCTGGTCTCTTTCGAATGAAGGTGAGTTAGTCGGTCTTTTATGGAGAAGGAGGGTTTTGTCACCCGGAAACTCGGGCTTTAAGTCCCTCAGAACAGGAAAACCAGCTCCTGAACACACACACACGGATTTATAGTCATGAAATACATACTTAATCCTTCCCTATAAGGGCTGAAGCAGTCTTAAGGTCGGTCAAGAAACAGGATGAACCCCATACGAATAAATAAATTTTCCAAGTTCCAAATGATTTATAAAATCGTCGTCAAAAACAGGATTTCTCTTAATATTGAAATTTGGAAGGCATACAAATTCTACATGAAACTGCATTTCTACTTTCATCTTCCTTGAACTTTTAAGTTTTCCTCAAATTTGTTCTGAAATTAATCTGCATAAAACAGTTCAATTAGCATCATTTATGAACTACGAATTCATCTAAGAAAACGCTCTTGCTATCACTTATTTGGATTGCGTTAAACCAAATCTCTTTTAGATTGAACATGTGTCAATTAATCTAAAATCGGTTGGCCATAGATAGATACAGATTGAGGCTAATTGACTGCCAATATGAAATTCACCTTAGTCACAATTTCGTTCAGAAACAGAGGAATTTGAATAATCACCACTTACTACTTATATTAAGATTAGAATTTAATTATTAACATTGATAAATTTTTATAGACATTTACAATTAGGGAACGATTTTTATATGGCTTCAGTGTAATGATAATATCAGAATTTTATGAATGACATGATTTGTCTTCAAAGAACATGCGCAAAAATATTTCTAAAATGGAGTAGGACTCCATGTAAAGTTGAAGGCTCTATGAATATGCTATGAATATAAACACACACTATTTTATATTGGTGGCTTCTATTGATGAACTCAGTTAACCAATATACGTCCACCCTTTTTCGGCGCTTTCTTCATTAGGCAGCCTAGATATTTTCCTAAGATTGACGCTGCTTCAAAAGTCTGATTTTAAAGGTAGGCGACTTCATTTTAGATTACGAAACTAATAAATTTTTAGTAGATTTCCATTTTATCACTAGTCGAAGCGCAGGTTGTCATTTCGTTACATCGGTGATAAATATTTAAATTTTTGTCATACCTCAGTTTTCTTCTTCTTTTATTTTTCCTTGAAGTAGGCATGGTGTTCAGCATTGCAATCTCAATAAATTAACTTCTATAAAGTACATCTTTACTTTTCTTTTCCATGTACAGTATGTTTGGGATACATTTTCTTTCAACTTTCATAATGTAAACACGATATCTGCACTAAATTGGGAAGACATCAGTGTAATTCACTAAATGAGACAACTGACGCAAAGAATCAAATGTTAATGTCATCTCGTGGAAAAATATTTTCATCTACACAAACTGGATACGAAGGACATTTTCAGATTCAAGATCCGTAGTTCTGAATATAAAAATCTGGTTGGAATTATGGTGAAGATAACTGAGTTGAGTATATTATCTTTTAACTGTGTTACTTCTGTGGCTTGTTTCTTTCTTTTAAGGTGGTGAAACCTTGTCACCATTACATCAGCCCTGCTACCACACATCCATTTTAAATGACGAGATTCGAATCTGCATAATGATGAACAAAGTGCATTTATCGCGTCTTCCTTCTAACTAAATATCTGAACATGAATTATTGATCAAGGAGACTCATTATTATAAAAAGGATGTAACACTGTTGAATCAATTGTACCAAAATTACATTTAACTCTATTCAGTCTGTGTTCAGATGTTGATTTTCTGTATTTATTTAAATCTGTCTCTTCAGAGTTCATATGAATCTGTTTATTCTGAGCTCAATTAATTCTCTTTATCTGAGTTCAGTGATTAAAGCTATATTACTTAGCTCTGTTCAGTTTTCAGTTACTGTGTTTATGCAACTGTGGTCATTCTGGGTGTAATTTTCTGTTTGCTTTCCTTTTGCGTTCACAGGTCAGTTAATATATTCATACTCTGCTCACTTAACTGTTCAGTTAACTATTCATTTTGTGTTAGGTTATTCAGTTAACTGTTTATTCTGCGCTACGTTTCAATTAACTGTACATTATGAGTTAAGATGTTCAATTACTGTGTTCAGTTAACTCTTCATACTTGTTGTTAACACTATTTAGTTTTAATAGATATTGTGTGGAAACTAGGACATGACGAACGAAACATTTATATCCTAGGAAATAAAGTGCTATAAGGAAGACAATTTTAAGGAACACAAAACTACTCAAAATTAAATATCGCCTTCCGGTAGGACAAAAGCGGCAAAACACATTAGTGAGTTAAACTGCAAGTGTTTCTCATCAAGAATAACATTTTAGGAAGGAATCTTAGGCACTCACTTAAGAGGGACAGGAAGGAAGGAAATAGAAGCGTTCTTTTCAGGAGGTTGAAGTAATTAGCATGTTCTTTATCACCACACGAACCAGACACAGAACATTGAAGCTGTCTCATAAATAAACGTATTGAATTTCTCTTAAGTTTCATTTTCTTAAGGGAAGCGGAAGTTCATAGAAATCCGTTTATCTTCTGATATGAAAGGAACTTATTTTAAATGCAATTGCGTGCCATTTGCAATAATTGGCCATCGGTAATGAGAAAGATGTAGAGAAGTGCTTACTCCTTAATGTATCCTTGATGAACCGAAGGATGTAGCTAAATGACCGCGCTAGTTGATGCCCCATTTAACTTGCGTAATAATCAGCAACAGATAGGAAGCTTTTCTTTTTTGTCATTTTCTTTCTTGGTGGTGCGTCATACGAACATATTGTGCATCAGGAGGTAAAATTGCCTAATTAACACTTGAAGATTATCTGCTTTTCACTGATTAATACAACAGACAGGAAATATCTGGAATCTTCCAATTTCTCAGTAATTTACCAAATATAACGTAATGCATTTCTATCGGTAAGAATTACGGCCAAAGGAACTTAGTACAGTACTTATGAAGCCTTGAATATAAAATATAATAGAATATACAATAGAATCGCTGAACTGCGATTCTATTTTATATTTAACTTAAATATTTTGCTCGAGTAGTCATTTTTACCTGAACAATAACCATCACTATTCAAAGAACTAGAGCAAATCATACCTTAAGAGTCCAGATTTAATATACTTCGTTTTTCAAGCACATATTATGGCTTTTTAAATACCTGCCATGATATGCATTAAAAACGTCGCAGCATGTTTTAAATTTTCATTATAAAATACCTTCTTTTGTCCGTGCGGTTAGCCTAGTGGCTGTGCGCTTCGCAACATAGGGAAGGAGTGTCCTAGATTCGATTCCCGTCGGTGACCTGAGGCGCTGAATGATCTTTTTCAGCCATTGCCAAGTTAGCCTGTCTTGGGCGTGGGGTTTTTCCCCAGTTTATCCTGGGTTTTTCATCCCTCAAAGCAGGCGAACGAGCCTTGAGAACTCAACACTAAAGGACATAGGATACACCGGGGTGTAGGGCTGACCGCCTTATCCTGTGAACGGTTTGAAATCCGATGATTAATAAACCCTTGACACCGCAGGGTAAAATAGGGTAAAAGGAAGATGAGATGAATACTAAAGATTGATTGAAATCTTTATTGATTTTTACTTTTATCATCTAATTTATGAATGTTTCATTTTTATGATTTATTCTAATATATTTTTCAACTGAGATGCATTTCCAGTAGAAATAATTCGCTGGGAGATCTTTAAAATTCAAGCTTCGTATTTAATATCATTGAACCGATTACAATATTTCTTGATCTTTTGGAGACTTATACAATGTCATTATTACCTCTACTATGAGGTGCTATAAAGTTCAGAGATCCTTTCATTCACTGTTTTTTTTTTTTTTTTTGCTATGCTTTCTCCTCAAGATTAAAACTTCTTAACTTGATCTATCGTTATTTTTATGTCATAACACAACACGCACATTCGATTGGTTTGTTCTCCGACAGTTTCCGTCTTCACTACAAAGAAACTCTGCTAGTAAGTCAACCGCGATAAGATCTGTTCTCCCTGTTAAAGGAAAGACAGGCACAAAAAAAAAAAAACTTTTCATAATGTTTAAACATATGAAATAGCCCTCTTAAAAATTAAATTCTAAATAAATGTATACCATCTCTCTCTCTCTCTCTCTCTCTCTCTCTCTCTCTCTCTCTCTCTCTCTCTCTCTCTCTCTCTCTCTCCAGCCTTCCTTTTCTTCGAATTTAGTAATTTGGTTGAAACTGCTTTTGAACCAACTTTAAATTTCTATTAAAATTATTAATTAATTTGTGCATCTCAGAACGGAAGCTGTTTGCAAAATTTAAATAATATATAAAATACCACACAACACCACAGTAATTAACCATTTAAGTTAGATAACGTATATAGAGGTTTATTTTAGAATGTTTAAATTTGAATATGAGGGGTAGATTTCATCCAAGATTCATTAATAACTTACAGTGGTAACATCCTTTCGTTTAGGTTTAGTACATGTAAAATAATCTAAAATTATCAATATAAAATATATCAGTACGAAACATAACTATATGAATGACCCACATAAAGTTAATTTTGAGATGTCATTGATTTCCCCCACGAAGGTATTAACCGTCTGTAAAAACTGCTTCATATTTCTAGTTTTTCAGTTCTGTGTTAAGCATATAAAATGACAATGAATAATACTTTTATTTTCTGACTTTAACTTGTAGGTTATGTCAAGGAAACGGAGTGGAGTCTAACAGGCAAATCTATCTATCTATCTATCTATCTAGAGGAAACTGGAAATGCAGGTCTTCCTCACACTGAAGGCCCACTTACAAGTGAGCAGCTTCAGAGCTTTCTTAAAAAAGTTCGAGGCTGTTCACAAAAACTGCTGACAGCCTATGACTACACCGCTGACATCAGTGGCCTTATCACCCAGCTGGAAGAATTAAGAACTATTCTGGCAGGAAAAAGAGGGAGAAAAAACACCAATCTCAGGAAAAGGATATACTACCTGATAAACGGGCTTGAATCCCAGCGGCAGCGTAACTATCCGTAAAGGAAGTGAGGATTACTGCACCAAATAAAACTAAACCATAAAAATAATGAGCACCTCAATAAACCTTCTCTCACTAAACGCTAGAGGATGTGCCACACCACTGCGAAACAGGCTGGTCCTGCAGCATATCCTTGCCCACCGGCCAGAAATAGTTATGCTGCAGGAAACAAACTTCCATTGCAACAGCAAAGCTTCATATCAACACTGGAAGAACTGGCCTTATACCATGCACCACTGTCCTGCCATACAACTTCATGGATCGGGAGTCAGCACTGGAATTCACCAAAACAGTGCTCTAAAAGTAGAAATAATCGATACCTTTCCAGGGTGTGCAATATATGCACTCATTACAACTCAGACAGGAAAGAAAATATATATCATTAACATATACATCCCACAAAATGACCAGCTTGCAGTGCAGGTACTGGAGTTTGTGCGAAACCACCTCAGCAAGGTCAATGACCACATCATACTGGCAGGGGATTTCAACTGCACTCTGGATCCTGCAATGGACAGACAGCAATGCCAAGAACATCGACACTCACTAGCTCAGCTTCTCCAGGATGTAATAAATAACTTCGAGCTGACTGACACCTTCAGACACTTGCACCCACATGAGAAAATGTTCTCCTGGAGAGCCAAAGGTGGTCCTACCAGTGTCTTATACCAGGCACGGCTCGACAGATACTACACATCGATGCACACAATACCCTACATCAGGAGAGTCACATACCATCCATCTCACGCATCAGACCATGATTCCATCCTTCTTAACATTTGCTTTCCTGGACACACCAGATACAAAGGAGGAGCATACTGGATATTTAACAACAGCCTACTAAAGGATACAGAATATCTCAGAACCTCTAAAATCTATATCGAAACTCTCATCAGAGATATACCTACTTCACAATCAATTTCCGAGTGGTGGTCACTTTTTAAATCCAAAGTTAAGGTATTCACCCAAAAATATAGTCACCGAAGAAATTTGAATAAGCATTCAGCCCTTAAAAATGTGCAACAACAACAGCAATTGCATCATCCAGAATCTGAGGAATACCAGTCCCTAGAAGCCACCATACGCTCACACCTAGAGCACTCTGCAAGAGGAACACTAATAAGAGCACGACGCAAACATATTAACTTCTCAGATGCCCCTACAAAGTATTTCTTTTCACTAGAAAAACGCCAACAAGAGTGCACCACTATATCTGCTATTAAAACAGATAATGGAAACATCATAGAAAATCATGACGAAATCCTCTTATATATACCTTGCAGTACTACAAAAATTTGTACCAAGCCAACCCAACATCTATGGAGGCCACGAATATAATTCTCTCCGATGTGAAAAGACTCTCACCAACAACAAGGAGTAACACAGAACTCCCTATCACGTTACACGATCTGAAAACTGCCTGCACCTCCTTACCTAAAGATAAATCTCCTGGCATAGACGGGCTCACCACTGAATTTTATCAGTCCTTTTGGGAACAGCTTGGACCTATCCTCTACAGAGTATTTGTCAAAGCGAATACCAATGGCTTTCCACTCAATATGACAACATCAGTTATCAAACTCATTCCAAAGAAAGGAGACGCGACGAAACTAGGAAACTGGAGACCCATCTCTATCACAAACACCGACTGCAAAATTATATCCAAAGCCATTGCCAACAAACTTAAACCCGCTCTGAGCGAAATAATAAATAGGCATCAGAGCTATTCCATCCCTGGAAGATCTATCCACGAAAACTTACACCTCATAAGGGATCTCATAAGCATAGCGAACAACAACAGTGAAACAATGGGTCTTGTAACACTAGACCAAGAAAAAGCTTTCGACCGCGTTGAACACCTTTACCTCTTCAACTGCTTGAAAGCATTTGGCTTTGGCTCAGGCATCATTCACTCTATTAAAATGTTGTATGCCAAGGCACAGTTTTGCATGAAAATAAACAACACGCTTACCATAACTGCACCATACAGCAGAGGTATTAAACAAGGCTGTCCACTCTCCGGTCCTCTTTACACAATTGCCATCGAACCCTTTTTGTGTAGACTCAGCATGCTGCTCAAAGCATGCCGCCCTAAACTTCCCTACCAAACCATAACCCTGACAGCATATGCTGATGATGTTACAATCATAGCCCGCAAAGAAGAGGACTTTCATAACATACAAATGGCATACCAACAATATCAGGCAGCCTCAGGAGCCAAACTAAACACACATAAAACCATAGGACTGTGGTGTGGCAAATGGAAAAACCGAACCGATTCCCCAATGTCTGGTACCTGGTCCACAGAGGGAAACAAATACCTGGGGATTTACCTAGGAAACACACCCTCTTATGTGGATAAGAACTGGGAAACACTAAACAAGCGTTTCAAGCAAGTTCTAGGAAAGTGGGCAGCAATACGAGCCTCTGCCTCCACAAGAGGGAGAACAATAATCGTTAACCAAATAGCCACCAGTGTCCTTTGGCATACACTAAAGATTCTTACGCCACCAGTGCAATTCATCAAACAAATAAAGTCAACCATATATCGATTCATATGGAATAAAACAAACTGGCTTTCCTACTCCCAGCTATGTACTTCTCTCAAAGATGGAGGACAAAAGTTGGTCTCCATTGACAACAAGATAACAACGTTCCGCGCTCGATTTCTCATAAATGCCCTACAACAGGAAATATCACACAAATGCACCACTGAGTATATTTTCACTTCTGCCACTAGAGGTCTCTCTCTCTCCACCACCTTAAGAATGACAACAGCTCAAGTGCCTGTAAATTTAACAAACTTCTACAAAGATGCCCTTCGACGATGGAAGAAGCTAAACCTCCAGCACACAGTGAAGACAGCATCCCTACCTGAAATTCTCATGGAACCCATCTTTCACAACACGATGGTAAGAAGCCCGATCACTCAGAAAGAATTTTTCTTTCCTCCATGGAGCTGGCGAAACGTGAGGATCTTGGGCGACATTCTTTCTCCAAGCCTCACCTGGCGCTTTCCAAATTCGCTCGAAAACCTAGAATATGGGAATGAGTCTGAGCAGATAGACACCGTAAAGGCCGCGTTTCAAGCCGCTATGCCTGATAGCATAACAGAAGTGGGGCTTAGCCCTCCAAACTCAGAAGTTTTGGCGCCTATCTTTCTGATAAAAACCAATAACTCATGGGAGAAACTTACACCCAGCAACACCAACAAGATCTACAGCACACTACACAACAGTCGAACCAAAGCACTTTGTTGAAAAATCCTGCATCATCTGATCAAACACTATTTCAATGGGATCTACCATATCGCACAAGAGCCATCAAACCTGACGCAGATATTCAGTGGAGAATGTGGCATAATATATTACCCACTCCTACTATATTACGAAAATTTAACTCAAACGTCTCAGATAACTGCCTCTTCTGCTACCAATTAGGAACGGTCTGGCATATCTACTTGGAATGCCCAGTCAACACTAAATTAATTAGTTTGACTCGGGAAACGGCAGCTCTTACCTGTGGTAATCTTCATACAGAAGAGGAATATTTCAATCTCGTCCATGTGGAGTCAAATAACCATTCATTCTGCAATTACCTTTTCATCACCGCAAAAGCGGTAATATACAACTTCTACCTCAGACATACAAGACCAGACAGCACAGCAACTACACAGAGAGAGGCAACTGACCAACTCACTGCAGCCTTCCAACAAAAGGTGAGATGTCGGATCCTACACGAGCATCACCACCATAGGCAAAACAACACCTTAGATCTTTTCCACCAAGAATGGAATCCACGGA
The DNA here is from genome assembly GCF_054136105.1 of Typopeltis vanoorti. Classification (NCBI taxonomy): domain Eukaryota; kingdom Metazoa; phylum Arthropoda; class Arachnida; order Uropygi; family Thelyphonidae; genus Typopeltis; species Typopeltis vanoorti. The sequence goes on along the minus strand of NC_143556.1, from coordinate 82,981,363 downwards.
ATCAACTCCTGGCTGAGCAGGGCGACTGCATTATAATCCACTTTCCAGCATAGAAGTGACACCTTTACCCCCCCCCCAAAAAAAAAAGAAAGGGGGAAGAAAGAAGGATTGTTGTGCTTAACAGTGCGAAAGTTAATCAGCTGGCACTCTCATGTTAATGGATAATATTGTGCAATAGTAACTTCTATGTTCTTCCACATTTATGTTCTTATGTTAAAATAAGATCTCATGTTATCATGTTAAAATAACTCTTAATGGCTTTAATTTATTTAAAAAAAAAAAAAATCTATCTATCTATCTATATATATATATCTATATATATATATATATATATATATATATATATATATATAGAGAGAGAGAGAGAGAGAGAGAGAGAAAGCCTAGAATGGTGACACGAAATTGACCTTTGAGGTATTCTAGTTTTGATACGCTGATATTAGTTCAAATTTGTATTTGCTAAATATTTTCTTGTTACTGTTGAATTTATACATTCTAGCTATTATTGAACTAATTTCTGATGGTATCCCACCTATTGCGCTAAAACTCGTGCCCCAGAGTTAACACCCATCCTCTATCGACTCTTCATTCTATCCTATTCAACTAGCATCTAGCCTACGATCTGGAAACAGTTCCAAATATAGCCTATTCCAGAGAAATGTGATAAAAGTGAACCAACAATCTACCATCCAATTGCTCTCACTTCTCTCTCTAATTTATGGAGAAAGACATCAACAACCAACTCTTGAACCATCTAGAGTCATACCAACTAATCAATGATCAGCAGTATGGATTCATCTACTCGCGATCTATAGTTGAACTTCTTGCTTTCATCACCCACCTCTGGACTCAAAACATGGACAAATTTTGAGAAATTTTTCATCAACATGAGAAAGACATCAACAACCAACTCTTGAACCATCTAGAGTCATATCAACTAATCAACGATCGGCAGATGGATTCCTCTACTGGCGATCTATAGTTGATCTTCTTGGTTTCATCACCCACCTCTGGATTCAAAACATGGACAAATTTTGAGAAACTCACTTGGTTACCCTCGACATTTCAAAGGCATTTGATCTCGTTTGGCACAGGAGCCTACTTAACAAACTGCCATGCTATGGTTTGCCTTTCACACTCTGCAACTGGATTGCCAACTTTTTCACTGGTCGGTCACCCAGCCATGGAGTAGAGATTCACGTCATGGTGGACGGTTCGGTTTCCTCTCCTCAGATTTGATTTCAATGCAGGAAAACCCTACCCAGGGTTCTGTTCTTCACATGATCTCTTCCTCTTATATATATATATAAATAACATGCTCTCACAGACTTCTTCTAATCCTATCCAAGATTTGCTGATGATAGAACAGTGACACCTGAACTCGGATCTGATAATTATATCCCAGTAGGAAAAAAACAACCTTGTAAATTCCAATGCCACCAAAACTCAGTTCGATATGATCTCTCGAAAGAAAGAGCTCGCATCCGTTCCCCTTAATTTTAGTAATACTGAGATAGCCAAGCAAGATCATATTTCCCTTCTTGGACTGACTTCCACCTCTGATTTTTCCTGGTACAACTATATTTCAACTATAGATCAAGCAGCCGACAAAACATTTGGTATACTTTTTTCGCATAAGACACTACTTCAGACTTTCACAGCTGCTAACTCTATACAAAGCCCAAAATCCGCCCAGCCATGGAGTATTGCTTCAATATTTGGGAGATAGTGCACCTGAACCCTCGGTAAGATGATTGCTCACTCGATTCTGTCCAAAAGAGGACAATCCGTCTAATTAATGACCTCTCTCTCTCTCTCTCTCACACACACACACACACACACACACACACACACACACACACACACACACACACACACACACACACACACACACACACAACATACCCACTTCAATCTCTCTCTCACAGACGTTTAGTTTCTCACTTGTGCCACTTCTATAGATGCAATCATCGACAGTGCTCTGCTGAACTGGCCACTATTATTCCTCCACTCTCCTCCAAAATCATTAAAACAAGAGCCATGTCTAACGAACACCCTTTTACAGTCCATCTAGATACTCACCGAACCAACATCGGTGTCTCCTCTTCATCCCATCTAGTTCTGTCCTTTGGAACAATCTCCTCCACTCTGCCTTCCCCAAAGATTACAACCCTCAGCTGTTCAATCAAAATGTGAACAAATTCCTCCTTTCTTCTGTTCCTCTTGCCCACACACGGCACTAATGTGTTGTAGCGGCCTTTCGTGTAAGGTCAGATATTAAAAAAAAATACTGTCACAATTATCAATTCTTTCAGTATATACCGGGTGATCCAAAAGTAACAGAAAAAGTTACTTTTGGATCACCTTAAAAGTATATTAAAAGTATATCCAAAACTTACTTTTGGATATACTTTTCGAAGAAAAATTCGAAAAGTATAGACAGTAGCACGATGCGGTTTTCACAGAAATCCATGGGATTTTTTTAATAATGAAAAATTTTATTGCCAGATTAGTTACATTTTTTACCGACAGGTGGCGCTATAGAGGTCCTGGAGCTGCTGCCTGTTGCTATTTAAACTGGGAGGTACGTAAATTTCAGATGCAGGGAATACTGAAGTTAAACTTTCAGCATTTAACGTTTATTCCCGAAGTTAAACGTTCTGCCAAGGTGAGGCATGTTATCGTTACGAGATAAAGCACTTTCAGTTAAGTTGTATTATCAGATCTCCGAATGTACAAGTGGGGCTTTGCACATCTATCTTTCCACTTCTAATACTGTGGGGTATTAGAAGCGGAAAGGGACCGATGTCTTGTTCCTCACTGATAGCTATGATGAAAAGGTTTGAGGACACTGGCAGTTTGGAAGCACGTGCAAGAAGCGGGAGATCCAAAAAATCTATTGCAGTTGTGCACGAGGTCTAACACGAGACCGACACACAATCGGCAGCTTCCGCATATGGGGAATGCAGTGCGCATGAAATTTCAAGACGAACTGGCATTTTGTACGGGACTGTGTGGCGATCACTCAGGATGATCCTCAAGAGGTATTCTTACAAACTCCAACACGTACAGGAACTGAAACCAACCCATTTCGAGTCATGAATTTGCAAATTGGGCTTTTCAACAAATGGAAAACAATGCGGACTGGCTGTCAAACGTCCTGTGGACTGACGTTTCGCTTAATGGAAGTGTAAATGCACACAACTGCTGCATCTGGACGAGAGAGAACCCACACGCGAATGTGGAAACCCCTTTGCATCAGCCAAAGGTGACAGCGTGGTGTGGGTTCACTGCGTCATTCATTATAGGCCCCTTTTTCTTTGAGGAAGTCCACAGCGGTACATTTCGAACTGATTCTGTCACAGGCCAGCGTTATGCAGCGCTTTTAAGATAGAGCATCATTCCTCCTTGCAAGAGACGCAAGCGCTCCATAGTATAACATTCATGCAGGATGGAGCACCTCCGCATATCACAGGTCTTGTCCAGCACCTGCTGCGATCGATATTTGGCGATAACCCTGTCCTCAGTCGCTCTTTCCCGCATGAATGGCCACCAAAGTCTCCAGGCCTTACACCTTGTGACTTTTGGTTATGGGGCTACTCGAAGTCACAAGTGTAGAGGTCGGCCGACGTCATCGGCCATGTTGAAAGAAGCTATTTGCCATCATGTGACAGGAATTACAGCGGAAACCCTCTTCAATGCTGTGCAGAGTGTCGTGCCACGTCTGATGGCCATTCTCATGAATGACGGCCGTCACATTGAACATTTGTAATCCTAGGTGCGTTGCGAACTGTGCTGCTCTTCCATACAGACTACTGACACAACTGAAGCGCCACCTGTTGGTGGCAAATGTAACTATTCTGGCAATAAAATTTTTCGTCATTAAAAAAATCCCATATCTTTCTGTACATTTCTGTGAAAACTGCATCGTGCTACTGTCTGTACTTTTCGAATGATTGAATTTTTACTTTTTCTGTTACTTTTGGATCACCCGGTACTTTTTAATAATATAGTGATTGATGGCATTGCATCAGCATTACATTTATAAAGATTGCTTTTACTTTATTGATATTAATAAATTCTCTAATGCCTTTAGAAAAGTAAGCAATTTTGTTCTGCATTATCTTATTTTTTCAACAGATCCGTACCGATTTTTAATTAAGAAGTAAAAAATCATTTACTATAATGAAAAAACATTGAAGAAATGTTTTTTCATTATAGTTTCAAGGATATTTGAGACAATTAGTAAATCAGAGGTCTTTAGTCAGCGTAATTGTTGATATTGCCTTTCTGAAGAGAAGTACAAAATATTTTTTAAGCATTATAAGTGTGGTCCACTGTTTAGGTGTTATTATCAAGTTTAAGTAATATTATAATATCCTGTTTTAAGCTTATAATCCAATTTATAAGATATTATACGATTGAAAAGGATTCAACTACAGAAGAAATGATGAAAGTGTACTTATTAAATTTTGCAATTTTTGCATTTGTCTGTTTAATTTACTTATAATTAATCGTGCGAAAGAAATATTAAACTTAATCCTTACTTGAGAATTGCACCTTTTATTATTTATTTAGATTATCTCCCACATAGGCATTACTCTTTAAATGAATTAGTTATTTTGAATTCGTTCACAACTTTAAATTGCATTCCGTGATCTTTTATGTTCCTTAATCCGATGGGATCTTGAAAGTTCTCATAAACACCTAGAACAAAAATTATATCAAAGCAACGGATATAATCAGGAGAAAGAACATACGATGATATAAGAATATAAGAACATAAGTTATCTTCATAATTCTGCTACTAGTATGTTCTTTCTTGTGGCTATGTCAGTTGTTATAATATCGTTTCTATTCTAGGTGTTTATCAGAACTTTCCAGAACACCCCTTCCTATATATTTTAATATTTTTAAGTTGTCATTAATATCTGAAACTTTGAGCTTCGTATACTCCTTAGTCTTTTAAACCTACTTATCTATAATCCTTCTCCTGGAACTTTACAATAATCATTTAACTTCGGTTTAATTATCATCGATTACTTGAAATCTGTGAGCTGTCAAAACTTTCTTGGAGGATATTAAAAGTTTTGCTTGTATTTTTAACCATTTAGACTCATTTTCATGAGCTCTTTCTAAGTAATTCACTTTAACTACTCTAATTTTCTTCTTTAACAGAGGTTACATTAGTTTGTAACAGCTTGATTGCCATCCTTGGTTGTTATACATTTCTTTGATGGAAATGAAAGAAACTATAAACTGTACTCCCGTTATTTGGAAATGTCCCATTCGAATTTTGTGTTAATATCTTTATATTACTTACATATCTTTAATTTCTGCTTCAGTTTACTTTATTTTTTAAACGAAACATTTACAGAACCTGCTGTGTAATTACTTAGATTTAAATCAATTTTCTTGTAATTTTTTCACGTCTATCTAAAATTAATATTATTAAAGCATTAATATGGGATGACAGTATCCTGGTATTCCCAAGTTTTTTATTATTATTATTTATTTTAGCTTTACATTCTCGTATCTTGAAATTTTTTGAAACATGTCTTCGAAATATTTAGGAATGGCCTTGAAAAAAACATTTTAAGTGACAAAAATATTAATAAACCGCGCTCTCTGGATGGACCAATAATCAGCATCTTCCATGTAGATTTCAAACACTCATATTTCGGAAAATAGAAAGGACAACTTAATATCCCATTTTTATATTTGATGAGTAACACAACATGGGATGTAATGCATGTTATATTCCAAATTCCTAAATGTTCCACTTTTCTAATAAACCTTTATCTACCAGTAAGAGGCAATGACCGGGGGAAAAAAGTTGGTCTAATAACACTTTACTAACTATCCAATTGGATCGCACTCACCAGCTCAAGAAAACATATTAAGAGGGTTCCGCTCTTCGTTAAGTTAAACGGTATTTAGTGACAATTACCTCACAAGCGCAGAAAAATACTGTAAGTGATATTTACTCTAATCCGCCATTAACCTTTCTAAACTGTTATCATTAACTAGCAAAATAAAACCGCCAAAGAATGATGTAGCATGAAAAACAGCATATTCAGTCGAGAAGTTCAAAGTTAGAACACATTTATGACAAGCGATTAAAAGTATCCATTCAAATATATCACTGTTTTAGTAATGTCAGTATCATTATATTGATGAAATAAAGTTAATAAGATTAAGTTTCCTCTTTCCTTTCAACATGGAGTTGATGTATTATAATTTTAATAACCTTTCGTGTTTGACTAAAAGAATATTATAAAATGAATCAAGCATTTAATCGATATTTATTATCAGTGTTTATTTTCAGGGTTATATTCCTATTGCAAAAAAATAAATGCTAAAGTCAGAGATGTAAGATTTAATTTTGGAATTTCTGTAAAGGTAGTCACAATTCAATATTGAAATTCATATTGGATTCGTGTTTATTTAAATAATACTTCAATATAATAATTCAAGCGATAAATAGAATTAAATGAATTTGTTAATAAAGTTAATTTAATCAATTTATCAAACTATAGTAGTTTAAAATTAGTAAAATATAGTTAGAATTAATTTAGTGATTCATTAACATCACTAGTCCCGAGCAAGAACGTGTTGCAAGCTAACACGCAGCTATTTCGTCAATATACTTGGAAAAAAAAAAAAACGAAAATCAGAAAGATGATTTGTCAACAGGCTGTTACCTAAATGTAATGTTGTCGATTCCCAATATCTCGTAAAAGCAATGGATAGTGGATATTAAAGATCTAACATTATTTTAATACCAAGTATATGTAGAAATTCGAAAGTTTTGACATTTCGAACAGAGAAACCTTTATGAGAATACCATCCTCGGCATCGGAGTTGTCTTAGCTTGAGCTACTTAACAGACGCGAGCGCCGTCCAAAAGTCGTATAGTTGCCTTTTATTAGTGCATTTTGATAAACGTTTTTTCACTGGACTGACAGCAGTTTTGCTGTCAGGCAAGTAACTTTTGCTGAAACTAGTTTAGAAATAGTTTATCTTTAGCGAAATACCTGAAGACATAATTTAGAGATTAAGGGCTTAGACGGCACTAAATTATTTATGAAATTTAGCCCCTTCTAAAAGTGAACTCTTTTCACAAACAGCCTTGGAAAACACAAGACAACCACAAATTACCTTTCAGATCAATCTATGTCAGAAATGATCTCTTCAGCGAATTGGCAAAAGATGATAAAAGAATTCTGAACCCTTATCTGAGAGTACGGAAAGTCCATAATGAGCTTTATGCAAATTCTTTAGTAATCGTGCACATGTTATGCCATGTTAACAAATGAAGAAACTGTCTTTTACACGAGCATGAAGAGAAGCATTTAGTTTTTAAACGACTGACTTTTAAAATTGGGGATATCCTGAATTTTTTTATGATATTAGTGCTAATTACTCTAATCTCTGGAGTTAAATTTACAAAAATATGGTAGAATTATATGTAGAATATCTAAAGCAAAATATATAATTCAAATACATTATGTCTTCCTTCGAACGTGTCTATGATTTACCTTTTAATTATATCAAATACATCGATCTCAGTATTAATGATTTTAAAGAATGTGCTCTATATAAATGCAAATAAATATCTTTCTCGCATCCAAATAAATTGATATTTAGATACATAAATATCCACCTGCTCTCTCTCTCTCTTATAATGCTTCTGATAATAGAATTTTTCCAGCAGGATAAACGAAAGATATCTCTCTCACCCCGAAAAAAATAAAGCTACCTATCGTTACTTTTTTAAACAAAAAATATGCTAGGAGCTGATACGTGAATATAGAGTAACATTTAAACCCATCACGATTAGGTCTGCTATGAAATTAATTGTTAGATTTCACAGCAATATAAAAAAAAATGTTCAATTCCACTGTTAATCTACTAGTGTGTCAATCATGGTAACGTATGAAATACTTATTCATAATATTCTGAAAATCCATTAAACTACATCCATTTCTTGGCTGAAAAAATAATCATATATGTTAACTAACAGAATTTGAAACATATAATTTTGTAAAGAGGAACAATCGTTGTAAAAGGCCACAACCGAAGACGATTATTTTTTTCACAAGTTTGAGCAATATTGCACGAAATAATATTCTTTAATAACAATAATAAAACTGTCTTCGATGAATGCCATGATTAAGCTGCCATTGAACAAATAAAGTTATTGTTTGCCACGAGTCTATTATCCATGTATTCGTTTAAAATAGGACAGCAGTTCAATTACTGATGCACAGAGAGCATAAGGGCAAACAGTCAATAGGACGCATGCGCTCCGCAGTCATATGGAAACCAGTGAGGAAACAGAGTAAATCCAGTGCAATAGCTACTACAGGATGTTTCAATTAGCAAGACGCCAGTTAGGTTACAGCAGAAATCCCAGTAGGCGCCAAACTATTCACCAGAATCTAAATTCGCTGTGCTTTCAACGCACTGGGATTAGTTGACCCCTCCCACATTTCCTAAACAATCTCCTGACCAGTGAAATTCGGTCAAAGACCGTTGGCTCCGTGAACATCAAAATGCAATCGTGGATGCACCATCGAATTCAGAGTAAAAAAAAAAAAAGAATAAAAAATGTCGGAGAAATGGGAAACTTTGAAAGTGTTCGGAACGCTCTGTGCGGCACAATCCCATGCAGTTTTCAAGAAAACAATTTCAACAGAACACTATAGCACTCTTGGGATTATACGTCTCGCACAACTCCGGATAGCTCCATTTTAGATTCCCGACTGCACAAAGACAAAGACATCTGAAAGACGTAAGGAAATGCAGGCGGAAAATAATGATAACTTTGGTGGGTTGCAGTCTCTATGGTATTAAGTCCGGATACATATGTATTCGCTTTAACGCCATAGGGACTACATACACTGCCTCAGAAAAATTATGGGAAAACCTCCTATTGTTCTCGAACACTGCGTGCCAGTAACAAACTGCAAGCACAGTAAGATATAAAGGAGCAGATGTCCTCTAAATAATAGCAGATTCTTTTATTTTCTTTATTTACTGCATAACTAAACATTGTATGTGAAATGTTTGTTTTTTGATCTGATAAATAATTCAAATAATTAATTTAAATAAAATAAAATAATGATGATTATATTGAACCTTCTGGCTGAATGGTTATATATATATAATATAATATTTTCCATGGACTAATCCAACTATCCAACTAATCCAAATTTGCGAGCTTGTTGAAAATCACAGGAAGATGTCTACATATTCTAATTTGTGAGTTCAACAAATCTTCATCATCGGCCTGTAGAGTAAGATAGGCTGAGAGTCAGTAGATAGTAGGAGAGGAAATAAAGATAGAGTGCATAGTGGTAGAGTAGGTGAAAGAGGCCTCAGTTGACCTGTTTTAGCTGTTTGCCCCCCAGGGGCGTTTCTAAAACGGTCGTTGATTTTTCACTTTACAAAAAAAGGAAAAATCCTAAAAAGGAAACATGTAACAAAACAAAAACAAAAAAGTACACAGAAAAGCAAAAATTGAAAGCTAAACTTAGAGGTGGAGGAAGGATCTGGCCCGAGTGATGCAGCTCACAAGGAACTGCACCGCCTCGCTGTAAGCCTTCGCCGCTCGGGTTCTCAGGTCCTCCCCCACCTGTGGGAGCTAAAAACCAGTGAAGCTGAGTACAGTAAACCCACAAAGTGGTTACTGTGTCTTTCTTTTGTTGTGGGCTGTTAATATTCTCTTGGCTACTTCACTTCCCTTGACCATGTCCAGTTTGCAGAGAGCTATAAAAAACGCCGAAACTGCCTCCTCATCTAAATCCATAGCTACCTCTACTTGATCAGGGCTGATTTTGTTGATGTTATCCACGAAAAGGTCACCCCATTTTGCACTGACAACATCAGGTCCATGCTTCCCTGTAAGGAGGAGTTCAGGTTCTCCTAATTTTGCCATCGCTTCTTTGAATTTATCCGCCACCCCAGGGATACCTCTAATAAGATGGCTTAGAGTCTCCCCTGCTTTTGCATGAGGAACTTCTGGGTGAGTGGTCTCAGATACTTTTGCTGTTTTGGGCGTTAACAACTCTTCTTCCTGTGGGCTTAATGGCCGTTTGGAGGTGTTGATGTTCACCTCCATCTTTCCTTCTTCTGTATCTATTTCATCTGTATTAGTATCTATATTGGTATTGATGGTTTCAATAGCCACTGTTTCTTCTTGTTGGATTTTACTGCTTGTGGAAGTTTTTTTCCCCTTTCGGTTTTTCTTAGACGTGGAGGTATGGATTTCTGTTATATCAGGAGCAGCCTCGAAAGGAGGAGAAGATTCCCGTGGTGTGTCATTTCCATTCCTTGGTGGAGTTGCTGGCATGATTGCACCACCCATCCTCTCAGCAAGGGTTCTGGATGGGCATGTGTCCACTTTGTGGTCAATTACCCCACATTTCAGGCAAGCTGACTCACAGTCTTCTTGGTTGTGGCCTGCTTTGAGGCAGTTTTTACATTTCACTCTAGGACAGTCCGCCCCAAGGTGAGTGAAAGCACCACATCTAAAACATTGTTTTTTTACACCAGGGTAATTTATCATTACTCTGGCGGATCCAATCATAATGAAGTTGGGAACGGGCGTTTTCATCTCGAGGGAGATGTGGACTTCACCCGACTTCCATTTGGGGTTTTCTGCGTCATTTAGGACTTCCACCTTGTGTATAACGCCCCATTTCCCGAATATTTCGTGGATGATCTTTACATCCGTTTCAATATATTCTAAAGGGAATCTGGGGATTCTAAGTAGTTTGGTAAGGCTCCCTACCAAAAATGGAACTATTGTTTTTCCATTACATTCGAATCCTGCAAGTAGTTTATCTCTTGTTTGCTCACTCCTTACTACTACTTGGAAACGGCCACCACCAAATGGAGTAAACCCAAAAATCTGCTCAGCACCGACGCTTTCTATGAGGGCTTTGGCCAAACATCGAGGTCGTAGATCAGCTTCCACTTCGATTCCAAGGGTCCGCGTACGCGGCAAAGCCATGCTGGTGAGGGGGGGCCTAAGCTATTCCCACCACCGAGTGTGTTGTTCTTGCCCCAGTCTGGGGTTTATTCTGTATTCTGTATCTGCTGCTGTAGTTTATTATCAAGTGCCTCTATGAGACGCTTTGCCGATAATAACTGAGCTAACATATACTATACTACAATTTGCGCTTAGCTAAACAATTTGCTAATCACTTATGGGAAAACGCTAACCATACTACAGAAATGATCCTGTGAAGTATGATCTTCTATATTATAATATAATATAATATGTCTACATATAATATAATATAATATAATATAATATAATATAATATAATATAATATGTCTACATATTATATTAATATTAATATTATATTAACATGCATCAATTTGAACCCAATTCACAAAATAATTAATAAAAATTATGCAAGAAAAAATATGGTAGTTTGGTATGTAACCTTTATTTTTGAATTTTTTCTTTTATTCCAAGTAAAATTTTAAAATTCTATAGATAAATAAACTTTCAATATTATTTAATAGGCAAAGTAAAATTATTAACGAAACAATAAACTATCCTGGAAGTACCTAACTTAGTCCAAGTTTTGTTTTTCATATTCAAAGTGGTATTTCTGATGCTGTGCATTTGTTTCAATAGCGTTCTTAATAATGTTATAAAAAAGAAAGAATTAATGCAAAGTCTATATTCGGATTATAAGCCATTCGTTTTTAGATTTATTTAAATTATGCTATGCGAAATATCGTTTCGCATAGCATAATGTTCAAAGTTCGTCAGTGAAGTTTGCTTATGCATGCTGGAGATACAAAGTAAGATAATTTTCATATACAAAAAATTTGAGAAGTTATTAATATCTTTTCAACAAAGGAATATTTTCTTTTCCTTTTTTGTTCCATATACAAAATTATTCATTGATTTAGTTCGATAAAGATTGATAATACACTCATTTTTAACAACAGCTATTTAATGCTATCAAAATCAGTTATTGAAATCCATCATTATTAACATTTTAGCTAAGAGCAAATGCTCAAACTATTTTTTTTTCTGCTTCTCTCTTTATGACAACGTATACTCTTAGAGAGCCAGAGAACACGACAACAGAAAAAAGAGAATCTCAGCTCAAGTGGTTCTTATTTTCTTGACGGTAATTTTCCACTCAGTACTGTCTGAATGAAATCCCTAATCGTTCTCCAACAATGGCTGAGATTCTCTAGTGTTATTCTAGATGAATAGACAAGTGTGTTGAGTGGATTTCTTAAAAAGAAAAAAAAAGCCTTTGAACTACACGGCATTCGTTAAACGCATCTCCAAAAGTGCAAAGAGGGATATTTAATATACGGCATGATTTGACCAGCTTAAATGAATGTGTGCGAAAGATCTAGGGAAGGCTAAAATCTTTAGACGAAAGAATATATACGAGTATATATAGCTGAATATTATTCCGTTTCGAAGTAACTTCATCATGTTATCAAGTCTAAAATATAGTGATGCTTGATTGCCAGAAAAGCTGTTTTATTTTTATTTTTTATTTATTTTTTACTTTTAGTTAAATTTCCTTTTTTCTCTTGAATTTTATTTAATATTTGTTTATTAATAATTCAGTTTTTAAATTTTTATATTTAGGGAAAAATAACTAATAATATAGTAGTATTTTGCAATATATGAATGACATCAAAATGCATGATTTTGGTTTTTACATTAAAATACTTAGTGTTTTTTTTGCATTAACAAATGCTCAATCATTTAACAAAACTCTGCAAGAAACGCTCTCTAAAGCATTTGTATATATGGGTAATTTCTATATTCACTTACTCATATCATCTTGCGAATTTTAAAAACCATATCTTCAACCGATCGCTGTTAACAGTATGCTAATATTGATAGCGATATATTCAACCAGGTTCAGGACATAGGGGATATAAAAGGAAGTGGTCACCATTTAGTTTTCAAAAGGATTAAATTGAATTTCCCATTGAAAAGAAAATGCTCACAAGAGTTTCAAGAAAAATCAAAATCGATCGATTTCACGGATAACTGCAGGCTCAAAAAAAACAAACATTATTCAGGAAAAAATGAAAGAGCATGAATACAAGAACCAATCCTTGGAGATTCAGTGGCAAACCTTGAAGGAAACATTGATCGATTTAGTTAGAGAGGCATGTGGTCAGGTTGTCTTGAGAATAGAAAAATACCAACATCATGGTGGATTCAGAAATAAGAAAGGTAGTCAAGGGAAAAAAGAAAGCATATCTAAAGTTCTTAGCAAGTAAATCAGAATACCCTCTGATATAATACAGGTACATATATAAGAAAATGTAGCAATGTTTAAAAGTAGCTGAACAAAAGTCATGGGAAGACTTTAGTAAGAAGAACATAAAAGAAAAATATCAAAATGTTCTTTAAAAGCTTAGAAATGGAGGAAAGAATAGTGTTAAAGGAATCAGAGAATATAAAGATGACTAGGATAATGCTATTCTACATGTCAGAAGTATTTACTTTAAAATATTGCTAAATGAAAAAAAAAGAAGTGTTAGAATCACTTTCTAGAGGTGGAAAATATTCAAGAGGAATGCAATCAGGAGTTCATATTAATCAATACTTGGGGGTAGAAGAAGTCAAAAACACTGAAACTTGGAAAGGCATCTCTAGTGATGATGTTCAGTCAGAAACGCTCAATTTGGAGGTATGAAAAAATGTCATGTGGCTGTATTTGCCTAATTCAGAAGTTCCAGTTACAGATTCAAATTCGAGTTGCAGAGGAATGTACCTAATGAGTGTTCCAGGTAAGATTTTTCCAAGCATACTAGGGAAAAGGCTAAGAAGAATTGTGGAAATAAAATTTGGAGAAAAAAAGTTTGGTTGAATTCAAACAAAATGTGGGATCAGTTTTTATTTTTTAATTTTTTTACGTTAAGACAAATAATTATGAAACCACGGAAATGTAATGAGAATATGTATTTAAGATACTGATCTAGAAAAGGCAAATGGTTATAGAATTGTTTAAAACGCAATGCATGCCATCAGCAGGTAAAAATGAGTGAGGTACGTGAAGATAGCTTGATGAAAATCCGTTATGAAACAAGGAAGCACATTATCTTTACCTTCATTCATCATATAAATCGATGACATTATGAAGTATAAAAAATATCCCTAAAATTTTACTTGCTCATTCCCTTATCTAATTTATAAACGTTAATCATATACGTAATTTTTTCGTATTGTTTCTAATGTCTAAAAAATCGAATTCTTTCCAGACTATCCAAGCTTTTCTACACTTCTTCAGCCCATGTCAATATAGTTTCTTAGATAGCAACTCCCAACTTGAATACACTACTTTGAATGAGACGCAACCATTGTTTTATACATTGTCACAATTATGTCTTTGTGCCTAAGGAGGACAATAATAAAAGATTTGTGTTTACATTTCAGACAGCCTTACTACTCTCTGACCACAGATGCGAGACCCTTGGCTGAGAATGTGCCCAGAAGAGTCAATTCATGTTGAAGGAGAGAAAGGATAAGACGATGTGCGAATTCGTTACCAACACTCGAAATCACGTGCTTTATACATAGCATTTTCCAACTGTTGTGGACCAAAATAGTTACCACTTTAAAAACTAGAATTTTCATAAAAGAAACGCGAATTTTCTGACGTATAATAATAAACACTCATCCCATGAAACGCATTGATTACCCTATTATCGGAATGAATTCGCCTTCATCTGCCAGAAGTGTCGAAGAGTCTCGCATCTGGGATCGCCTCGTACATTGTTTATAACATTTCATATTGGACTAAACTGCTATTTCGGGATTCCTTGCAAAACTTTCACTGTTTTAAATGGAGTTTTATTATCTTATCTTATCTTATAATATCTTATCGTGAATGGAGTTTTAATACCCAGATGAAAGACTTTACATTTCATTCAGTTCAATCCTCATATCCAGCCAAAAGTTTTATATAAATCTCGGATAGAAATATGTCCCAAAACATATTTCTATCCGAGATTTAAGCTGTGTGTGTGTGTGTGTGTGTGTGTGTGTGTGTGTGTGTGTGTGTGTGTGTGTGTGTGTGTGTGTGTGTGTGTGTGTGTGTGTGTGTGTGTGTGTGTGTGTGTGTGTGTGTGTGTGTGTGTGTGTGTGTGTGTGTGTGTGTGTGTGTCAATAGACAGGTATATGCTCTTCAACCAACTAACTGTGGTTCGAATTCAAATTGAAGCTTGGTTGCGAATACCTTTAGAGAAAGGAATGTCATCATTTACTGTGCGACCATCTTTCTCTCTCTTATTGGAATGCTAAAGGAGCTTGAAAACGTTTAATATTTGATCTATAGAACTACATTTACTTATGTACAGAATAATTAATATAATACTAATGTATATACAATCTTTCATAAAACTAAATTTGGGTTCGTGTAGAATTTGATTAAAAGATGAATGAATTTTGCAATGAGGTTTAATCATCACGTTCCTTTCCAAGTGTTCTTTATTTCCGCCTGCTATATAGTCTTAAGGACTTCACTTCTCACTACGTGATATATATACCACTGCTATTAGAACTTCCAGACAATCCTTTCGCCTACTGGCTTCAAGAGGCATTATGTGTGATGTGAAATGAGAACTGTTATTCTCGAAGTTTTTTTTTTTTTTTTTTTTTTTTTGAAAGCTCTTAAGAAGGCCTTCCTGAACGTTCAAAGTAATGCCATTACCTCGCTAAACGCGCATTCCTTCCAGCATAAAATTACCTGGTGGGACCTTAAATACTCATCTTTTCTGAAACTTCCCTATCATTTATCACTGTGCATTTTCTGTCCTGTGGACTAATTCTGACGGCTTAAAATTTTTCCTGTGAGCTCACGTATTACGGTTAATATTTATGCAGAATAATTGGCGAACACTCCAGCATTGGTCTTAAAGCAACCAGAATACTCTTAATGCACGCTTCACTTGGCTACAAGACCCTCTTGGGAAACAAGGAGAAAAATGATCATCTTTTTCCGGTGACAGCAGATTTCCAAGGTGCAATGCGTTGGGTACATTTTCCCCTTAAATAAACACACACACTTATGTACGCCACGGAGAATTATTACCTTCACACGAGAAAAAGCAAGACTTTTAGATCCGCCATTTATAAAAAAACTACCCTAGAAAGTACTTTAATTAATCATATTGTTATTGGCTACTAACAATAATGTACTTTTTTTATATACGTGCGGTGCTTCTAAATTAATTGTTTATTGAAGCACTACAAACTTGCTAGAAATTGGTCCCTTGCTAAAGAAAAAAAGAAAGGGAAAAATTGCTTCTTTGTAAACATGAAATATTAAAGGGAGAGAGAGAGAGAGAGAGAATGTGTGTGTGTGTGTGTGTGTGTGTGTGTGTGTGTGTGTGTGTGTGTGTGTGTGTGTGTGTGTGTGTGTGTGTGTGTGTGTGTGTGTGTGTGTGTGTGTGTGTGTGTGTGTGTGTGTAGTATTACAAATAAATAGTATTTTTTTTTTTTTGTATTAAGAACAAAAAAGGCTTCAGCACTTAGGAGATTGTTTACAAACTCATTTCTTAGGAAAGATAAAAGAAAAATATAAGAAATGACACCTACTATTGCATTTCGACTCAGAGGACTCTTAAAAAAATATCAAGATTCAAACTAGAAGTTATTAACTGATGCTCTTGGCGATCAGTAAGAGCAGGAATATTCAGCCTACGGAACTGATAACGATTTTATTGTCTCACATGAATATCGAGAAATTTTGTGTAAAAGCATTTTAAAATATTGGATCTTTATGATTTTATCGTCCTTTAATTAGTTGATACTTATTTTACAATAACAGTAAATCGACGGGTAGATTACATAATAATTGAAAATTGGGTTTCATAGTGTACTGTTTCGGACAAGTGTAAATATGCAGTATATATGAAGATTGGAGGAGGAAAATATGTTCATATAAATGTTTTATTTGTTGTTTGATTTTATTTTTATTTTTATTTTATTTTATTTTATGTCATTTGTGTTTAGTATTTTATTTTATTTCATTTCATTTCTTTTATTATTATATCTAATTTTTAATTTTCAAAATATAAAATATTTATGTGCATTTTTTAATAATAAAAAAGATAACTAATTGAATTTTAGTCAGTTGAGTATACAGATCAAACTTTCATAACATCCAGTTTTATGAGATGTTTTAATAACCTATACCCTTTGGATTCAGACAATTATCTCATATAAGGATAGCAATTGTTTATTATATAACTTTTTACTAGTTAAATTCCTTTATTTTTAGAAAATTTTATGTAGATTACACCAAACAAAAAACTTCAAGCCACTTCATGCCTCCAGAAAGCAAGATAATTCTCTCTCACTTAAAGATGGAGATTATCGACCACTTACATAAGTATGGAAACGTACATGAAGAAAACCCATCCTTGGAGGATAACGGATGGCAATGCTGTAGCCAATGAAGTTCTATCTATGGCTCGGCTGTTGCTGTTACCCTCCTGCCATGATCAGAGCTTTATATAGCCTAATAACACCTTATCCCTACACTGTTCTCTACAGCTACAGATAACGGGGAAGATGAAAAGCATTCTTGCTTCGCCCCTTTAAGCCAGTCCTTATAAGGACTTTAAGGCTTAATGTAAGAAGAATCGACCGTGTGTGAGGTACGGTGATTAATACCCTTGTAGGGTCATAGATGGCAATGCTGTAGCCAATGAAGTTCTGACTGAGGCTCGGCTATTGCTGTTAACCTCCTGCCATGATCAGAGCTTTAATAGTTCAATAACACCTTATCCTTACACTGTCCTCACGGGGAAGATGAAAAGCATTCTTGCTTCGCCCCTTTAAGCTAGTCCTTATAAGGACTATAAGAGCTTAATATAAGATATATAATGCTATGTATTTAATGTATGTGCGTGCGAACACGCACGTAAACAACTAACTTTAATTAGCATTAAGTGTCGGCTGCTACCAACACTTCGTTTTCCCATATGGAGTAAAATGTCGAATTGTGCTCTAGAATCGCCTTTTAAATCATCTGGAAAATGCGTTGTAACCATATAAAGATCCGTAGATCACAATTAATCTGTGTAAAGCTTTTCTAAGTTCTCATTTCCATGATAGATAATATATTCTTATTTCCTGTATCTGAATATTAACCTCTTTTTCGCCCTTTTCATATCTAGTCCATCACGCTAACGTCATCCTGTCAAAGTAAGAATTTCCTTAAAGTCTTACGAGCATGATGCATCACTTGTATTCCTCTTTTAAGATAATTTAAGGGAACGTAATGATTCCAAGTGAGTAATGATTCTAATGCTACTAAGTGACCTGTAGGAAATTAATACAACTAGAACACATCTACATGAGTTAGCGCTAAGATGGGCTCACTGGTTCGTCACGGCTGGGAATGAAAGAGAACAAATGCTAATGGATAGTTTCTAAGCAGTCGTCTATTGGGAACGTGATCATGTATTGTTAGAAAATATTGTTGTTCCACGTTTGAAAGAAATATATTCTCTACTGTAAACCCATTTTCTTTTATTTTATTGTTGGAATATTGCTATATTGTTAATAAACGTGATGGTGTTTTTTTTTTTCATTGTTTAAAAATTGCCACTATAACTGATTGTTGAAAGTTGCAACTGCAGACTGTTTATTTTCAAAAAAAAGTCTTGTAGTATGGTTAAACCTTTTATTCAAGTTTACAACCTACGCAGCTTCTTTCGTTTGATCTTCGCTTTCTCCACGGCGTTCTTCGTTTGTTCTTTTCAGAAATAATTCATACCGTCTGGAATTACCTGCTACGTACAGACGTCATTCGAGAGACATGGGAAATGCGATTTACCTTCAAGGTAGCACAGCATACATTCATTTTTCATGTTTCAATGGGAATAATTGTCCTTGGTAAATATAGAGGGCGCTGTCAAAGACTCCTTTCTCTTGCATGGCCTGTTTTAATGAAATTTTATATTTCGAAATATTTCGCCCTTCGAAAGCGTTATTCCTATGGATAAACAGGTTAAGATAATTATCAAAGAGCTCAAGCAGGCGTTCATTATTTAAGAAATATATTGGGAGAATCTTAAGTTATTATTTAAAGAATCTGCTTGAAGTCGGCTTCTGGAACTTGAAAGAAACAACTGTGCTTTGAAATATAATTAATATTCCTGTCTAGTGAGTTCAGAAAATTAATTATTTATGGTGCAAACTGGGGAATATTGAGCATTCTTAACAAGACAGCGTTTCAGAGGTTCATAGTTTTAGTGAAATTATTTTACATACTGCTGGTGAGAGGCTTAAAATAAAGGTAGGTTCCCAAACGTTTTCCAGCCTGGTGGTCATTCTTCAAAGTGGAATCCCCCCCTCCCTGTGATCCTCAGTCATAATGTCGTTGCATATACCACAGAATCGGAGATTTCACGGATATCGAAATTCCTGCATTTCTCGCACTAATGACCTAAGCCTGGAATGCGTTAGCTTCTAGATTTCTACAGGCGAGAATCAATCGTTTTGTGGCTCGCTGGCAGGGGGATTGGAATCCAGAGGGAAGGGAGGAAGGGATGACTATCGATGCCCTTAAGAAATCCGAACAAAATTACATTTTTTAAAAAAAATTTCTCTTAAACAAATTTTTAACTTATGTTGAACAACTACGCATTTGAAATGTTATTTTTGAAATATCGAAGTAAATTATACTAATATAAAACTTCTAATAAGTATTTCTGAGTTTGCCCTCAAAATAGTTGGCAATCGCGGTTCGTATCTCGTCTAGATAAACGAAATTATAATCTCGTCTGTTCTGGCAGGTTTATCTCATTGGGGGATTAAAACTACCAATTTTTTGGGGAGGATATTTCGTGTCCACCTCACGTAATTTCTGAAATTAAACTTCAAATATTTGTCGAAAGAAAGCTCATTTCTCTCTGTTTTTTCATGATGGTTAATCCCTAGTAATAAGAAAGCTCGTGATCCAGAACACCAAGTTCAATTTAAAAGTGTCTCAACAGTGTGTGTGTGTGTGTGTGTGTGTGTGTGTGTGTTGTTTATGATTCATGTCTCTCGATGTAGCTATAATTTTTATTTAATTTATTAAAATATTTATTTTTTAATATGAATGATAATTCCATCCTGCCTCTGGATCAGCATGCTTTGCTATACTTACAGAAGTAGCTATGATTATAAAACTGACAGATGGACTAATAGATAAAAATAATAAATAACACACAATAACTCAAAATCCTGTACGCTATTTTATTCATAAACTGTGAATGATTAAGATCAGCACTGTAAACAAACAAGCAAACAAAAATCGAAATGAGACATTTAGCACATGATTTCAAGTAATTGCAGGGTTCATTATGGAGAATTATGCTACAATAAATCATGACAGTCACAAATGCGTCGCTTATAGGCAATTAAATACTTGTGAAGGAGTGTTACGATTGAATCGTGACTAAATAAGTGTAAATTCATTTTGAAAGGCAATCTTATTAAATCAGTGCTTGTGCTATTTAAATATAACTTATGGACATTGATAATTTCTCTCTCTCTCTCTCTCTCTCTCTCTTGCTTGGGCAACAGCAACATCGCTGTGGAAGAAGCATTCTGGTTGCTGCTGTATATATACAATAGTAGCAGCAACAATAGCGCTTCTGATTGAACTTCTCTCGAAGCTAAGACCGACCGTACCACTTAATTATTGTTTGAAACATAGCAGACCAGACGTGTGCAAAGAAACTTTCTAAACTTTTTTTTTTTCCTTATTTGATTTAAAATATTTTAAGCTAGCAAAAAAAAAAAAAAATCGGGTCGTTATTGTTGCTGGCTAGCAGAAATAAAAAAAAAAAAAAAAAAAAAAAAAAGAAAAGCCAAACCGGTCGCCCAGATAAATTGGTGCAGTTCAGCTCTGTGAGTAAACCATGAAACTACGATCGTTCGTCAAGCGCCGTTTGATGAACGGCGTTGCATCCAAGGACATTTACAGTTGAAGAAGGTAGTAGGAGGGAAAGGGGGAGGAAAAAGCGTAAAAGGAGTCACTACAATCTGCCGCTAGAGGTTTCTTCATAGCCATTATTTACCAGTTTTTGAGCGTCTTTCACCAGCTGCCATGATGTCTGCACAAGTCCTGCGGGAAATATCGCGCGTATCGGAGCCTAGGATAGGATTAGAACCGCGCCATGTTCTACTCGAATAACCAAGTAGTGTTGCATTCCCCCCATCTTTTGCCGAAGAATGCCAGGATGAACGCTTTCAAATCCCGCCAGAATTATTTGTATAGAGTGCAGTTTCGTTATTACAGTACGTAGAAGCACCAGTAGACGGCGTTAAACACAAGGAACGACACCGGGAACACTACACGAGAATACTTATCGATTTTGTTGACGTCCTTGATTTTTGGCATGGAAGCACGCAGTGCGCTTGCTCCCCTTTTGATGCTCTGCAGTACTCGTGGCTTCCGTTGGCCTGAATAGTCGGATCGTCCTCGCCGATTGTATCCGCGGGGGGAACAAGGTACACGGGGTCCCATGTTGCTCATACGGAACGATGGCGGGAATCTTGCCTCTCCTTCGCTGGTCGCATTTCCTAAGCCTTTGTGCCTGTTCCTTAGACATGGAATGGGGGACATCCGGACGTCTTGCAATTCAATTATCTCTTCGTTCTATATTGAAAATAAAAAGAAGTATCGAATAAGCGAAATAAAACCAAGGGAAAAAAAAATTCTTACACTAACTTTCTTTAGTTTCTGGTGTTATTTTTTGAAGTATAGGGAAAGAATGCATTTCATTCTATCTAAGATGAAATTCGGAAAGATCGAAACGAAAAAAAAAAAAAACTTCCGATTTTCATGGCATTTTAAGCTTGGCTACTCATGCAGAGAATTCGTGGTAGGGTGATATTTTGCTTACGAAATAAAATAGGGAAGGGTCACTATTCTCTTTCATCCATTGTTGCATTTATCATGATGAGTTTTATATATTACCAAGAATAATAACGGCCAATACCATTAACAAATAATTTTTTTTAAGAAAAACGAGAAAACAAACAGATATGACACTTGAAACAATGGAAATATTAACAACTAAAACTTGGTGTTTAGATGATTATAGTAGATTATAGTAACTAAAGGTTAAGAGGACGTAATTGAATTCCCATTACATATTACTGAACTGTTGTTTAGCCAAATTTAAGAAGGTCCTAATTCATTAATCTCCTTGACTCAATTCGTTATCAGAAGAGGAGCAGAAAGGAAATTTCAAAAAGTTATATAGGAACTGAGTATGTGATATTTTTAAAATTATATTTATCAAATACATAAATTACAAAACAAATTACAGTAAATATCCTTTCAAAAGTTGGTAACTTCCAGCGGTACTTCGAGGGTTATTTTCAATTCCATCCCTTTAATGTCTGAGTTGTAATAATGAATTATAATGTGATTCAGCGGGTTGCACAATTCTGTAGAGCTTATATATGAGGATACACACACACACACACATGTAATAATAAAATTTGCGTATTGAATGAAAGAACTAAAGCTTTGATCAGACGTTTTCACTTTTTAATCAGAAATATTTAGATAAGAAGTTCGTAATAAATTACTTGAATATATCACTACCATGTGAGACTAAGAAATTCGATCGTAAAATAAGAAGGAATGTTGAAATCGTTAAGGCAATCGGGCATTGAGGTGTATGCATGACAAATTTGCCACGGATACGAAGTGCATATTAAAATTATAATACCAATGATATTTCATTGAATATTTGTTGTATAATGAAACCTGTGGAGCATTCATTATTAAATATACACACGTAACCACAGCAATAAGATTTTTATTAGTAAATATTTCGTTCTAGGTATCATATGATATCTTCAGTGCAATTAATTCAAACAATATTAGGAATAACATAATACTAGGAATCGTCACGAAATATTCGAATCCGCTTTTACTTACCTGGACCAAGTTTAATATTAATATTTGTATATATAAAATCTTGCTTGAATATAAATCAATGAGTAGAATATAATAAATTTAGTTTAATCCTTTATCCAAGTGTGAGCAAACAAAGTTTGCGCCTGAAAATATCTTCAGGACTGGGGTAAGGTAGTACAACACCGGGAGACTCGTAGCAAAGGTGGAGCAAGCTACCATCTCTCCTTTCCCAGTATCTCCCATAATGCAAAGCACATCTCCTTGCGGATATGTATAATGTTATGCATTAAGGGAAGGGCCCCTATCCAGACTAGTTTCGACCTTTATTGAGGTCTCTTCAATGGGAGACAGGACCAGGGGTGCCTGAGAGACCCAGGCCCAGATATTTTCAGGCTCAAACTTTGTTTGCTCACACTTGGATAAGGGGTTAAACTAAATTTATTATAGTCTAACCAAGTGAAAAATAAACTTTCAACATCTTTCTCTAAATCCAGAGTAATTTAATAAAAAGGTGGCACACCGTTTGGCAACTCCTGTAGGTAAAGATGAGCTCCCTATTGATTCTGAAGGCACCTCTGAACCTGGCTCCCACTGAAGAGACCTTAATAAAGGTCGAAACGAGTCTGGGTAGGGGCCCTTCCCTTAATGCATAACATTATACATATCCGCAAGGAGATGTGGTTTGCATTATGGGAAATACTGAGATAGGAGAGATGGTAGCTTGCTCCACCTTTGCTGCGAGTCTCCCGGTGTTGTACTACCTTACCGCAGTCCTGAAGTTATTTTCAGGCGCAAACTTTGTTTGCTCACACTTGGATAAAGGACTAAACTAAATTTATTATAGTCTAACCATCAACAAATGAGTAGAATACAATATTTCGTGATAGTACTTTTCGACTTTTATAATTTCACGCTTTAAAACATTTCGCTTCAAGCATCATAAATATTTTTCTTTCCTGATAAACTTAAATATACTAGAAATTATCCAACTAATCCAACTTCGAAGATATCTGGGGCCAGTACAGACTACAGTTTATCAGAATGCAACTTTAGATTCAGTACATAATCCGGTTTTGAAGAAAGTAACTATAGCAACTACACCAGATCCAACTTCAAAGAAATTTATTTCCAGCAGGGCCTAATCATCTTTGAAGAGAGTAATTTTCAGATTCAGGACCTAATCCAGTTTTTTAAGATGCTAATATACAGCCTGTTATTCTTCTTCTTCAACCCATCCGTTCCTTAGAACTGGTAGAATCCTTTGATTAGTGGTCACGCGAATTAATATATATGGGTCTACTAAGGGCAAGTATTTACGCTTGTAGATCTGTGTGTTCACAGGCAGATTTGTCTGTTTTGAGGGGTGAAAAAACCGAGTTTCTGATGAAGAAATTATCCACTACCGTATGAGACCGGTTAACTCACCCTTTCATTGAAAAGACTTAATAAAGGTTCCTCATGTCATGGATTGGATTCAAATCCGGGTCTTTCCAAACAAAGGCTCGTTTATACCTAGTGAGGTATGGAGTCTCATCATATTATTATAAAAAAAGCGAATTTTCAATAGCTGTGCCTTGATCATTTTCTTATTTGAAAATTTAGACTATTTTGAATAGAGAAAACATCTCTGAACGTGAGATTGCAACTCATTTAATTGTTGCCAACAGATGGCGTTACCGCTTTTGTTTCAAGAAGACTCTCTCTCTCTCTCTCTCTCTCTCTCTCTCTCTTTCCAATTTTACCTTAAATACATTAAACCAACCGTAGAAAAAAAAAAAAAGAAACTGTATCATAAAAACAGTTATTAGCGCAAATAAGTCCTCTTTTAAGTGAATCAACAAACTCGCTAATATCAACAAAGTAAACATTACTTTCGTATGAAAAAAGAGAATATAAAGAAGTCGGTGGTCTTTCTATTCAAACTTTTGCTTTAATGTTTGTTCTGTTCTACGCTATTCATATTAAAAAAAAAGTCACATTGCAATGAGATTCTATTTGTAGAAATTGAGTGGTTATTTTCTTCTGAAAGCGTATATGTTAGTTGGTTAGTTTTTTTGTTTATATGTTGTTGTTGTTTTTTACTTAAGAAAACAAAATGCACACGCACATACACAAATCGAAAAGTACTAAGTCTGGAGCATCGATGTAATGCCTTGTTTAGTCCCTTGTGTCCCTGGTGGTTAAGAAAGCGACTCCGCTATCTTCTTGTCTAGGGATTTTGTTTCCGGTAACACTTTGTGAGTTAGAGTCGGGTTTCTTCTCCAGAGGATTGAGAACATCACTCAGGCTTTTTGGATTTCCTATTATACAAGTTTGTTGGCCAAGAATACAGATATCAGAGTGCATATACTAAGGAGATATTAAAGAAGGGGGAAAAACTTCTAGATCCCACGATGCTTTAGGTTTTACAATAATGAAAAGCAAAAACTACGGTTGAGGATTGTAAGAAATGTGTTGACATTTTTAGCTTTATCTCGCTATCTCAAACATTAACCCTAATACCAGCCATGAAGTAGAGACAGGAAGATTACTTTCGTCTATTGACAAAGACCACTCATCGCTGTTTGGAGAGAAGCAGAAATGCTATCAAGGCTCCGTAAATCCGATACCCCTATCTACGGTACACCATCGGTCTTATTATTTCAAAACAAAAAAAAAAAAACTCATCACTTCCGTTCAAAGAGCTTTTCTTAGATGACCTATACTTTATTTTTTCTATAGGCAATTACGGAGAAATGTGGTTATTTTCATGAAGTTTATTAAAGAACATCACTTTCTGTTTTTGATTAAAAAATACTTCCTGCTTTTCCACCTATAAATATGTTTCAATCAAAGTATTAAAACCATTTATCATTTTTATGGCGCCTCTGTGATACCTCCGGAAGAATAACAGTTTTTAATGTTTGAGAGATCTGAATTCGACTGCGAGATTGACTCTTGCAGAAGTGGCGGGGAATTTATGTGAAAACTGGGATTATTCACTCGAGAAAAAGAAAATAGGGTGGGGTTATTAATAGACGTAACATGCCCAGCTCATAATCTTCGTTTCTTCGGCTTATTTCCAGCCAGTCAATTTCATCGACTTCGTTTGAGGAAGGAAAATATATTAAATCCTGTAGGGCAACCCTATAAGTTAAAGAAATCGAACTGTTTTTATGCCACAAAGTATCCCGGAATGTCAAAACAGGAACTATAACGACCTCTGTCAGTCGATTTTACAAAAATCATTTTTTTAAGGCGACAAATAATAAGCATGCTTCAAAGAGCATGAAATTGCATGAAAATTAAAGAAAGAAATTGCGTGTTTTATCCTGTCAACAATCTGCTAACATTATTTATATATTTTATTTTTAAGGAGCAGGTTACATAAAATACAATTTTTGAATATATATATATATATAATTATTTTTGAATATATATATATATATATATATATATATATATATATATATATATATATATATATATATATATATATATATATATATATATATATATATATATATATTTTTTTTTTTTTTATTATATATATATATATAATTATATATATAATTATTTTTGAATATATATATATATATATATATATATATATACAACAAGCAACAACAACAAAAAATAACCCTCCTTAAGAACCTTTTGACAAGGTTAGTCTGTGTTCGGAAATATGGTTTCTAAGAAATAAGAGAAATAAGCTTGTGATAGTTGGCAGTAAGCACACAGGATCCTTATGACTAGTGACTAAGACCTTCAGCGTTATCACGTCATGTCAATACAAATATTAAACAAACGAAACATTACTGTCTGTTCTATGGTAAACAATTGAAAAAATAACGAGTAATCAAATAGCATTATTATGAATTATGTTTGCCCTTTATATTTGAACAATAGCAATCTAATTTATGATTTATACCTCCCCACCCAACACACACACATAACAATACAAGGAATTCTGATTTTGATGCAATTTTGTTATAGCAGAGTCATTGTTAAAAATTTCTTTGTTAGAAATACATTGTTTGAAATCTGAAAAGGGGAAAAAAAAGGTTGTATTTTTGTAGTTTAAATTTCCGTTATTTTTAAAAAGGGTAGAAATGTTTTTCCTGTAGATATCTAGAAACATACTCCATAAAGTAATTACTAAATTATTAATTTTACGTTCGTTATATAAAATTACATGTTTTTTTTAAATAATTTTATAACTCTAAATTACAACAGTGCACACACACACACAGTATCTCTATAATAATAATTCTAAACGTCCATATTCTCACTATATATTTATCTTTTTCTTTAAAGAAAGAAGAATTTCAAACTCCTCAGAACTTGAATACCAACTTTCTCAATTTTCGAGATTGTATCGATCATCTTCGAGCACAGACAAAGATGGAGGTTACGTTGACAGTCTTAAAGTATTTAACCCTGACTTCAAGAGACAAAAAAAGATTAATTTATAATTTTAAATTTTTTCTTGAACATTCAACTGAATTTGTTACGTTAATCTTTATATAGAAGACACGCATGTTATATATTTTAAAGCTTTCTTGTGTTTATTTTTTTTAATATATATATTTACTGGCTGCTGAATTCGTAAGAAGAAATATGGCTTTCAATATATGATATTACAGTGCAACTCCGGGTAAAGACTAAATGACTCGTTTCGACATAAATCTTAAAGTTCAGTGTGCCATTGCAAGTGAAGGATTATGACACCTCCGCCTACTCAGCTTTGTGAGTTATAGCCCCGAGTATAAAACATTCCACTTTATATAGCGAGTCACGCAACAGAACAGGACGTTAAGAATGAATTTCATTATACACAAGAGTAACGTTCGCGAGCAAGTTTCTTTTTTTTTTTTTTTCATTTTTTGTTGTTTTTGTTTTTTTGCTTTTGTTGTTAGTATTGGCTCTAGAAAGTAGGCTTGAAACGTGAATTTTATCTTTTGGAAAATACCCGATGAGCACAAACGACAGAAAACGGAGAACAAACTGACCAATGTAATCGCCTTTGCATAATTAACAAAAGCTCTTTAAATGGTATTGTATCGACTCTTGGAGATGGCTGGAACAAAAGGCATTAAAAAAATCGCTTTATTGAATTTAAATGGTCTTTTGTACTCTAGAAGAGGGTGGTATTAATCAAAACATCTCGGTTAAGATGTTATTTCTTCCGTTTTTGTGTTAAGAGTGTCTTTATTTCTTTGACATCGGTGCTATGGATTCTGTAGATTAGAGTGTAAAGAATGTTTTTTTAAGATCGTACTGCTAAAGCATACTAAAAATCAACCTGATGTTATTTTCGGATTTTGGATATTTCTATTTTGGTTTCAGTCGGACTGTTTTAGTGATAAATTTTTCTAAAATGTTTTGAAATTACGCAAGTAATAACTTCATAACAACTCCGTTCTGATTGGTTGATTTATTATTATTATTATTATTATTATTAATATATTCCCCCCCCCCTCTTATCCGCGGGTTCACTTTCCGCGGTCAACCCCGGTCCGAAGATATTAACTTACAAAAGGTCAACTTACGAAACTTTCATAGTCTCTACAAACATTCGGCTTTGAAATAATGTTGGATCTAATATCCACTTTGCCGATGTAATTTTATATCGCCGAAATGAAGCCGTATGGCTTTTTTTTTAGTAATAGACAATGCGGCTGATTTTGCCACCTTTGCAACGTACTCGTTGCAAAGGTGGAGAAAGCTGCACAATTCCAGACGTGTCTATGATTCCATTCACATTCAGATAACTTTATTACAGTTATGTTGTTATAATTGTTCTATTTTATTATTAGTCATTGTTGTTAATCTCTTACTGTGCCTAATTTATAAATTATACTTTATCAGAGGTATCTATGTATGTATAGGAAAAAAAACATAGTATAAAGTATTCGGTGCTATCCGCGGGGTATCTTGGAACGTATCCCTTACTAATAGGGGGAACTACTGTATTATTATTATTATTATTATTATTATTATTATTATTATTATTATTAAATTTCGTTTTTGTGGATTTTAGAAAAATCTCCGAATCGCTTTAGTTGTGGTTTTTAATATAATAATAAACAGTACTATGAATATTAAAATGAATACAATTAATACCACTAATTAATATCAATAATTAAATCATATTAAAATATTACAAAAATAAATTCAATGCAAGTTGAAATAACTACATTTATAATTATATTCAGGACTAGGAATACAATAGAAACTCAACCGTTTTGCATTAGGAAGGGGGAATGTATCTAGATTTTGAATTTATTTTCCTGTTTCGAGGGTATGATAAAGTTTCAGAAATACATACAGGACGAATTCTACATCAATACCACTACTTGAATATATTTAAAACTGAAAAGTCTGAAAGTTTAATTGCTTTTAGAAAACAAGTAGATGCATAACATTTGCAAGAACAGTAGATGTATAAATAGAATGAACGTGTTATGAAAATATCAATAAATTTTATGTTGACCCTTTTAACATAGACAACATAAATATTTATTGATATTTATTGATACGAGTATTTTCATAAAAAATAAAGAAAAATCAAGTTAATAAAGTTGCCTTTTCACTACTCACCACTTTCGCAATGCAAACATATCGCTAAAACCCATTTTAAATGCGCACCACTGCTACAACTCCACCACTTAGATGAGTCCATTTTGTTCATTTGAAGCATTGTTGTCTAGGTGCTGTCATAATCAGACAGAAACTTCAGATTACCTGATACTCTAGAATTCAATGCATACTTTCATCTGATCAGAATTCATATAAGAAGAAGAAACTCCAAGAAATTGTCGAATATATCATTTAAGAAAACAACCTGTTCACGAAAATTCAACTTAATGTCGTTAATTTCTTAACATTAGCTGTTTTCATGACAAATTATACGACCTACTATTGCATTATGCTTTCTTAAAAAGAGCTCTTTGATACTATTTTATACCCTTATTTTTAATGATACGTTTTCTGTTGATACTTTTCTTTTCCTTGATTAGTGGAAAGAGTGAACTGTTACAATTTTATTGTCCAATTACACTCGCTGAGTACCGTGACCAGTGTTCGTAAAACGGAGTTATTTTCAAGTACTGATTGCACTGTACACAACCAGTCGTAAAAACACTTTCACTGGGGAAAATAACGATCGAAAAGAGAGAGAGAGAGATCCAGAGGTATAACTTCTTCGTTGATGACTATTGGCCCCTGCATCCTAAACTCATTTAAGAGGAAACCCTAAATGTCTATTTAAATTATATTTTGAACTCCCAGTTAGAAATGTACATCAAGGAAGAAGACGAAATCTGATCCTTAAAGGAATATGTTTTCCATCTCTCTGGTATATATATTATTGTCCAGCCATTAGTTAATTAAAACCCTTCTTGACGAACAATAATATTGCCCTATGTTCAATTTACATAGCATTTTCTATTATAATTATAAGAATATGATTATATTTTCATAATGAAGCATTTTAGATTATTATATGTAGACCAAGGAGCATACAATAGTTTTCATCGTAGTCTAATTTTATTTATATAACACGTAACTTTTAATGTCGGTTCAAGTTACTATAAGTGAACAATTCAAATATTTAAACAATCAATATTATTATAGATTTAATAACGAAATGACATCATTGTCGACTCCAAAAATACATGTATTATTTCGTCACAATACTACGAGACAGCATTGAGTATATTTTCCTTTCATCTCGCAACAAACATAGATGAATGTTTAGTATATTTTTCAGATAAAAAAGTAATGAAGCTGCTCTTCATTTAAAAATACTTAGAGAATGAATAAGTAACAAAAAGTACTATTATTAAACAAGCTCGCATTCTTCATTTCCAAATTGCAAACAAGAGCTTCGAAATTCGATATATAAAGGGATATATAAAAAGACAAGTTCTACTTTAATTTAGAGTATTTTATCCTATTCGTTCTTTGAAGAAATTAAAATAAATTATGATATAAAGCTAAACGCTTTTCAGGCAAAATGTTAATTCTAAGTTCCAATGGAACAGAAAAATCTTCGGTAGAATTTGATTACCATTGTTGGTAAGGACGAAAATACAAAAAAAAGAAAAACCTTTGTAATAATGGTCATCACCAGAACAAAGGCAGTTTATCTGCTGGGAATTACTTACAAAATAAAATTCCTCTGGCATGCTTCGCTGATGGAAAACATTATTAACAATGTCTCGTGAGAGGATTTAAATACCTTTCGAATCGCACCTCTTATTGGCAGACGTGGATAAGTCATATTTTTAGTATGGAATGATGGGATATGCATTGTGAAGTTTTAATCACGACACGAGAGATTGTCAAAAGGAAATTGTAATTCCAAAACGAAGAGGATGATTTATTCTTATTAGTAATGAAAAGACGAAGATGACATATCGAAGTCTTAAACATACCTACAGGGAACAAAAGTTCGAAAAGTCAACAAAAGTTTTGCGAAAACTCGCTAAGTATGTAAGCAGTTATTGGAAACTGCGAGGTAGCCAGTCTCACTTTTAATTGATGTTCATTATAAATTGCGTAGTCAGATTTATTCTTTTCTGAAAATTTATATTCGTTTATTTTGGGTGTTCATTTTGCTTTTTAGCTTAAAATTGGAACTGGATTCCTTTCATACAAAAAAAAAACAAAAAAACTTTGAAACGTGTGTAAAGAAATAGATTTTATAAACAAGCAGTATTTTACCATAAGAATATCAGACTTGTCATTTTCTTTTGCATGATATTTTGCTTAGTAGAGCAGTGAATGGTTTATAAAAAATCTCATTATTAGACTATTGTACCAGAATTTTTAAGTGATATATATATATATATATATATTATAAACATGATAAAAATAAAAGGATAGATTCGAATTAAATATCAGTCCATTTTAAGAAATAATAGAATGATTAATTAATTGACATATCATAAATAAATGTCTGTATATAATTATATTTTTAAATTATTTAATAAGCAAAAATGTTAATTAATCATACCAACAAGCCTTGTATAGTACGCCCACAGATTCGAGACCCTTCGACACTTCTGCGCATGTCAACAGGAGGAGAATCCATTCCGATAATAGGGTAATTAGTCCGTATTGTGGGATGAGTTGTTTAATATTACACGTCGGAAAATTAACTTCTCTTTTATGATCATTGTAGTTAACTGTGTTGCTTGTATAACAGTTGGAA
The DNA here is from genome assembly GCF_054136105.1 of Typopeltis vanoorti. Lineage (NCBI taxonomy): Eukaryota > Metazoa > Arthropoda > Arachnida > Uropygi > Thelyphonidae > Typopeltis > Typopeltis vanoorti. The sequence continues at coordinate 82,949,217 of NC_143556.1, read as the reverse complement.
AATTTTACCTATAAAGCACGTGATTTCGCGTGTTGGTGACTAATTGGTACGGACTGCATTTCTTTCTCACCTTCAGCATGAATCGACTATTCTTGGCAAGACGCCAAGCAGAGATCTACAAAATATACCATTGTCAATCGCTATTCTATCAACGTAAAAATAAGCATTAGTAATTCCTTATTAGGAATGCTAAAAATGGTGTTGCATCGATTTATGAAAGTCTAGAACAAGGTCTTCAACGCACGGCCCGTGGGCCCGTGTGGTCCGCGGAGCTCTTTGCTGGCTCGCCGGCCATTTTGAAAAATTATCTACTTAATATTAAAACGCGATTAAATTAAAAATAATTTCAATGAAGTCCACGGTTCACTAAGCTATACTGTGGTATTTAGAATTGTAAGATGCTTTCCATATTCACAAGGAACGCTGTGCATTTGATACTTTACATAAAATCCTATAAAAATAAACATTAAATAGACATGCTTCTTCAGCCATCTACCAGCGCCAATTCATATATTTATATGAAAATAACGAAGTATCGAAAATCTTAGAGATGTATATGGCTGAAGTAGTAGTTCGTTCGAGTGCTCTGTCTAGTGCCTTCCAGATACATCTCGAAGGTTCTCGACACTTCGTTATTTTCATATAAATATAAGAGGATCTCATCCACAGTCAGTCAGTCGTGAACAGTGTGATATTCGTGTATAAGCACACGCAGGTTCGTCGTGTCAGCCATAGCCTATTGTGATTTTGTATTGCCAGACTTTTTTTAATTAGTGTGAGACATATTCCGTGGATAATAGCTGCTACACGGCCACTTTGGATCAGTTTTGGGTTCACCTTCCATCACTATGGCGTCTACGAGTAAAAAGCGTAAATCAAGTGATTCTTGTCGGTTTTTAATGAAAAGTGGACCAATTTGTACTTTTATGTGCCGATCGACGATAACCTAGTGTGCTTAACACGTTCATTGCAAATCACGCGATATCGCGCGGTGCGAGATCTCACCAACCGGCCGATCACGTGTTATCGCGTGGACGTCGTCAACTAAATAAAAAAATTAAAAAAAAATGGCCACCACACGAAATTCCAATTTTCAGCTTGGCAATGAAAGTGTTAATTTGTCGTGAGTCAGTATCAGTATCAAAAGAATACAATATAAAACGACACTATGAGACAAAGCATGCGTCCAATTTCGGTTGCCTTCAAGGGCGGCTTCGTGTGAACAAAGTGAACCGTTTCCAAATTGATTTAAAATGCCAGCAGGGTACGTTTAAAAGGCAGATGGAAGAGAGCGAAGCATGAGTCAAAGTAAGTTATGTAATAGCTGAAAAAATTGCTAAAAAATCAAAAGCCTTCTTGGACGGCGAGTTTGTGAAAGAGTGTCGTGTCTCATCGCTGCTAGGGATATTCTGTGCCCAAATAATAAGGAAGTGTTTAAAAAACCGAGTTTGTCTGGGGTAACTGTAGCACGACGTGTCGAAGAACTTGCCAATGACATTGAAGGAACTTTAAAAAAACGGTCCTCCGAATTTACGTCATATTCACTTGCTTTAGATGAGAGCACATATGTAAAGGATACAGCACAACTGGCTATCTTTGTTCGTGGTATTGATCAACAATTCAACGTGACAGAAGAACTGCTAGCTCTCGAACCTATGAAGGGAACGACAAAAGGCACTGATATTCTTGAAGCCGCCAAGAAAACGCTCCAGCATTTCGACCTCAGCTTAACCAACCTCGAATGGTGTAGAAACTGATGGTGCCCCTGCCATGGTGGGAAAGAACGAAGGGTTTGTTACGCTGCTACGGAAAGAACCGGAACTAGAAGGAAAAGATTTTATTTATTACCATTGTTTAATCCACGAGGAGAATTTGTGCGCGAAAACTATTGGATTTGAGAATGTCATGAAAGTTATTGTGACTGCCGTCAACATTATTAGGGCAAGAGGATTGAATCATCTTCAATTCCGAGAGTTTTTGACCCAAGAGTGCGAAGCGGATCACGGCGATGTGGTTTATTATAGTGATGTGCGTTGGTTGAGCAGAGGGAAGGTTCTTAAAAGAGTCTTTGACTTAAGGAGCGAAATACAGCCTGTTCATGCAAACTAAAGGGAATCCGATTGCGGAATTTAACGATTCGAAGTGGATGACAGACATCTCGATTCCTTTATGACTCCTTTTCGATTCCTTTATGAGACAGACTCCTTTATGACTGACATCTCGTTGCATATGAATGACCTAAATACGCGGCTACAATCCAAAGTCAACTGGTGCACACTCTGTTTGATCATCAAAGCTTTTGTGGCCAAGCTCAAACGTTGGGAGGCAAACTCGCAAAAAAAAAAGACTTAACTCATTTTCAGCTCGCTGAGTCCAACTGTTCGTCTCTTGATGAATACGCTACAAAATTAGCCGTTTTGCGAAATGAGTTCGAAGAGAGATTCAGTGATTTTCGTAACCAAGAGTCTTCTTTCGATTTATTTTCAATGCCATTCAGTGTCAATGCTGCCGAAATGCTAGGCTCAATACAAACGGAGCTGCTTGAACTCCAAAACAACTCTTCTTTGAGAGATAAATTATTGAATGTGCCCTTGCTTACATTTTACAAAGACTACATTTCGGAGGACGCATTCCCTAATCTCGCCGGCATGCTTTGTGCACTTTGTCAGGAAACACATACTTATGTGAGCAGTTCTTCTCCAGAAGGAAGCATATGAAGTTCAAGACAAAAACTCAGATTACGGACCAACATCTCGAGAATACTCTGCGCATAGCGATTTCCAACATTGATGCCAACATCGACAAGCTGGTCAAGGAAAAACATTGCCAAGTTGCCCATTGACATCGTAAAAAATGCATGTTTTCATCATTAAATTATCTTTTTTTCAAGTATTGATTGTATTTACTTATCATGAACCCGACTCCTACCTACGCTCTTAAAGCTGAGTTTATTTATTTTTATAGGATTTTATGTAAAATATCAAATGCACAGCGTTCCTTGTGAGTCTGGAAAGCATCATACAATTCTAAATACCGCAGTATAGCTTAGTGGCTCGCGGGATTCATTGAAATTTTTAATGAGGTCCACACTTTCTGAAAGGATGTAGACCTCTGGTCTAGACGTTAGAATTCACTGCAGATTGTTTAAATTATATCAAATTAGTTACAGCCTAAAGCATCTAAAACTATCTGCTCGTTTTAATGTAATATATATATATATATAATTTACGTATAATTACTATAAACATAGTTCTTTAAAAATATGACTAATGAGAAGATTTTTTAATAATCATAAAAATCTTTCAACACCTTTTAGAAATTGAAACTTAATGACTACATATAAATGAAATTTTGTAAAATAAGTGTACGTTCAAAGAACGTTAGTATCTTCTAACATAGTGATAATCTTCTCTTGCTCACGATGGTCATTCATGATTAAGTCTCCATCATTAGTGTTTATATTTAGTTATTGAAATTAGTTCCATGAAACGAAGATCAGTTTAACAGTGTTAATAGAAAGACTACATCAACATTTTCCGGTAATAGACGGTAGATTAGAGGTAACATTAGCAAGTGGTAGTGTCATTCTCCAAATATAATGGGTGTAAATATATTCGAAGGTCTGGAAAATTACCGAGGGGCAGATGGAACTTGCGACTTACGTATCCAAGATATCCCTATTTGCATCTTTGTTTATTCAACTGGGAAAGTTATTGGACTGTGCATTTAACAGAAGGTTTAACTTATCTAATTGCAATAATTCTCTGTGCCTAAATTTGTTCGTATGAAAGTGATTTATATTGGGAGAGATTATTGAAAGGGAATACTTTAAGTTACATTCACTTCAAGCGGAACCTGAAGACGATTCAACTGAATTAAAAGCTCGTTGTTTGTACGAACTAAATATCATTTAGTTCGTATAAACGACGAGAGCATTCATCACTAAATATTACTATATTAATTTGAATTTTTACTCATGAATATGAATGATTATGAAATAACTTGTTCTGTACATTTACATGAAATTCTTTAACGGTTGTTAGGAAGTTGCAGTAGGAAAGAACAAGCCATGTTCATTGATATAGAAAAAACAAAAACCGTTCAGTAATTATAAATGAAATAAAATACGTTATTAAATAAATGAAGCATTTTATTCTCCATCCAGAGAAGCCGGTCTCCATCCTTAGACGCGACCGAAACTAAGACCATATCTATCTGCGCTAATGCAAAGGCTATCTGATTATTTTCATATTTATGCAAAATAGATCATTAGTGAATAAACAGGAAATATTGACTAGCATGTTTTACGTGAGAAAATTCATTTGAGGCAGCATCAAACTAGCCAAACACAGAACAGAAATATTGATTATTTTGCAGTAGGATGTGATCCGGATTTAATTGAAATTTCTGAACTAAGTAGCTATCATATTTTTCATAGAGTAGAGCTTAGTTAATTCGTTCGAAGCTTGCCTGCTTTAATCACAATATTTGCGGAAATTTTCAAAACTCAAGAACTTTGTCAAGAACAGTAAACTGCCTTACGTGCAAGTTTATGTTGTTATTCGTAGTTGGTTGCGTGTTCATTTGTAATGTTATTGTGAAAGCTTTATCACAAACTAGATTAAGAAACCAGATCTGGTTTCTAATTTAAACTTTCTTATATGGACAGTTATCATGCAGAGAGTATCAAGATACATTTTAGAGAGATAGGAATGGGGAAAAAATAGAAGGATTTTAAAAAAAATGTTCTAGGAAAGAGTTTCCATGAAAAAATGAGAAGGAAAAAAAAAGAAAAGGAAAACAGCCGCTCTTTCTCTTGACAAAAGATTCTATTTCCTCCCCTCACTACCTCGATTTCTAGTCATTGCACCCCCCCCCTTCTTATCCGTTCCTTATTTATTTAGACTGAAGGTCTTACTATTTTTCTCATCTGTTTCCTTATGCAGATGTTATAAGTTTAAAATCCATTTCACATCTTAATCCACTTTGTAATGAAGCCTCCAGCAACAAAGTGTCTAAAAAAAGAAACAAATCAGCTACAAGAAATATCCTGAAGCCTATTAGCATTATACTTTAATTTTTGTAGTAAAGATTTGTACTTTTTTAGATAACCAATTACCAAGTAAATTATCCAAATTTCTTATGGAATGTCTACAATTTCATAATCCGAGATCTCAGATAATTGTTATTCCGTTTGTAATTAAAAATAATATTATGTGTTACAGTTCTGATAGTGAGTTTTGATAAGTTAGGTAACTCTTCAGTATAAAGTGTCCAAATTTTCCAATTTACAACTAGAAAATTGGAATTACATAATGCGGTATAATTTAGGGACTAAACATTGTTCAGTTTCGACCAAAAAAAGACCATTTGCTAAAAGAATTTCATATTTCATTACACTGCAGACCAGACAATGCTCTGCAATATGCACAAAGAGTTAGTAAGCAATGAACAATGAAAACAGTTTCCAGATTTGCAACAATACACACCATAGGTGAGTGCCCAGTGGGATTATATAATGATTTCTGCCCTCATGTTAGTTATAAGCTAGACTCTGGGAGAAAAAATCGTTCATTTCCTCTTTTTTGTGTTCAAGTCTTTAAATTGGAGAAAGTGTCTGATTCAAACTCCTGTCACATTCTGACTAGTCACATATTTTGTTTCACGTACTGCACTGCACCAGATCTTATGAAAAAATATCTCTAAGGTAAGTTTCTGAAGTATATAGCTATGCTAATTATGCACCCTATCCGATAGTTTGCTTATGGCGTTTATAACTTCGTCACATAGAATTGCTAAGGTTTCTGTTCTCGTCTCTGATGAAAACCAGCTGTTCGAAATAGTCAGTCAAGCGAAATCTAATACAAACACTAATAAAAGGCGAATATAGAGCTCCTGGGAAGAGTTCGTGTCTTTCAAGTAGAGCCTCTCAAGGCAACTCCGATGCTGATGGTTATATTCTCATCAGCTTTCTGGCTAATTTAGAAACTTTTTTTGTTTCTTTTTCTATTTGAATAAAAATATATGGACAGATCTATAATATCCTCCATTTTTTAATATATGAGTAAATGCTTCATCAGCTTCCATGTATTAGTCTTAGTATGAGCCCTCCGGATTTCGATTTGTTCTCGGAGCTAAAAGAATCACTCAAAGGGAAACTTTTCAGTGTCATGAACGGGATTTCTGCTGAAATAACCCGACTTATCAAATACATCTGAAAAAAAAAAAAAAAAAGAAATACAAGACAACACAAGACAGCTAAATGTTTAGCTGTGATAAGGCCAGTACTTATGTACTTATATATAAGACGTTCAATTGGTTAGACTTAAAAAAAATGTCTAAATTTTAACCAATAAACAATAAAGTCATCTAATAATGCATATTTATTTAAAATATAGTAAAAAACTAGAATTCGTGCATACACTAGAGAGATTATTATTCTAGAACAGATTCAGGAGTTTACAGATTACATTACATGAAACGAACTTCACATTATGAATTGAAATATAATTTCAAAATGCATTGATAAACGGCATGTTCATAAAACCCTTCCTCGTCATTTAAGAACAATCTTATATATATACATACATTATCTAAAGTCAGATTTCTGGTTGTTCAAATGAATATTTGCGATATTTGGCAGAATATCTGATTACAGATATTAGATATTTAGAATACACGCTGAAAGTTGTAGATAACCAAAAGGTTTAGGAATTCTGGCATTGCAATTCTATTTGTATTAAGAATAAAGTTTTCCAAGAACTCTTAAATTGAACTCAGATATTTTCTTTTAACAATGTGCAATTTTCTAAAGTGTTTTATTATTATTTACAATTTCTGCATATTGCATACGATGCACATAATATCTTTCTATTGCATTCCATCTTATCATTGCCGATTCTCTGGCTTCTTTCTTATTCAGAAAATTTATCTCTCCAAATGCATTACAAGAAAAGTTAAGATGCTTTAGTTTCTCCTTTAAAAAATTCAGTTTTAGAAACAACTTCGCGTCCGCTAGAGACATCATCTTTCTTGCTGTTTATAGCAGCGATATATTTTGTTGCAGAATTCCAAAAATGTCGAAGCACCATGACGTAAACATTAATAAAATGTATCCGTTTCCTTCGGTAAGCAACATTCCTACACTTTCTTCCAGGGATTACAGTTAAGAATGCAATTAATCATAATCGACGCAGCCGTCTGTGGATAAATGTTGTTTTCTACAGCATTCTCAAAGTTATATTTATTTATTTATTTTCTCTTCTACTTGATTTATCATTCGCTATGGTTATATCCAAAATAAATTACAAGCAGGTGATATCCAATGTCAAATATTATGAACCAGTTCCTATTAAAACAAGAAATACAAAAGCAATGAAATTATTGAGGTCTGTCCGGAATAGTCATCCCCAATTCATGAAGAACTGATGGAGAAAAGGAAACAAAACCAGTGCATAAAACATTATTGCCGAATAGTTATCCTTGAATTACTGTTTGTCCATGAAGTACGTGACGTATTTCATATGTAAGAAGGAAGGTTTACTTCGTACTCGTATATTGTTCTGTAGTTGAATATGAGAAGAGATAAGCTGTTGGAACCTAACCCTAATTCTCTCTCTCTCTCTCTCTCTCTCTACCCCTAACGATTAAAATATATTCCGTGTAATAACCGTTTCTTTAAAAGTCATTTATCCTTTGAATTAAATTACTTTTCAGTTTAATCTTAAATAAACATGGACAAAATAACATGGAAAATAGCTTTAAAAAACATGGACAATTCGAGATGCCCAAAAAGATGTTTAGGTACTACCCGGTTGGAATAAGGCCGGAACTGGCCAGTTGGCCTAAATTCCTGAAAGGAAGATGAAAATCTTATATAAAGATTATGAGAATTTATAAGCTATGTTTGGAACTCAAAATTAACAACTCCAACACAAGATATTATAAATTTGCAGTTGATATATAATTTTTTTCTTTCTTTTTTATATCATTCAGCAAAAGCAACATCAACATGATGGAAAATAATATTTGTTATGCTAAAGCCTATCTAAGAAATCATTGCTTTTTTTTAGATAAACACAGAACAACGTTTCCAACTTTTAATAGTAAGGTATCAGTTCAAGAATGATGACTACCTGCAGTAATGTATTGGGTACACAAGAATTTTGTGGTAGACAGAATGTAGAATATGACTGAAAATATCTGGAACTTCGAACAGACCAAGGAACAACCAAACAATAAAGTGTATTAGTCACGTTAGAAATTGTCAGGTAAACGTGCCAAACAATCAGGAATTGCGATGGAGTGCATCAAAACTAAAGCCACGATGCATTACACTACTCCAGTAGGGATATAACAGTACACAACCATTGAAGGTATCACGTCTATTCAGCAAAACACTTTTTTTGTTGTTATTTCTAGTTCTTGTGGCCATTTTGTTTTAAGGCTTTTAAGACCACCTGTTGGTTCATATGCCTTACTATGTGAAGAAAATATCTAGTTTTAGTGCAGGGTGTTGATGTCAAGTGACATGCAGGTATTCCAATTCACATACCTGCATGCCATTTCACTTTTGTGAATCCCATCCACAAAAAAGCTTTTAGCTAAAGTGAATTAGCATCATGGATGGGCTAAGAATTAAATAATCTTGCTATAGATACCTTACTTGGAACTTTACACGCCACTTGAGGGCTCCAATGAGCAGAGTGTTTGTCTCACAAACCCACGGTCTGCTTGTTGGAGCGGATACGCTAACCACGAGGACAACCAGGCTCGCATATGATTGGAATACCCAACTTAATGATAACAACAATATATGGAGTTGCTTGTGATTACATTATAACGAGAATGCTAGGGAGGACTGAAGCTTTTTAATTTTATTTTGTCTTAATTTTATATTATAAATGAAAAGAAAATATAGAGTGGATAGTTTTAAATAAAAATAGTCATACAGGGATTGGAAGCAATGTGACCAAATAACAAAGTCCTCTTTGTATTCTTCAAATAGCCTTTCAAAAGTTCTATGGATTTCATGTATAAATTAACAATGATGAGTAGAAGCAGAAGGACAGCTTATCTTTTCAGTTAGTTTAGTTTGTGCAACTAGTTAATGAACAAATATCTCTTGGGAAGATTTGGATAGGAGTGTTAATGAAGCATTCAAGGTATATTTGTAAACAGAAGATGAGACATTACAGCTAACTAAGCAAACACTCTCCTTTAACTGAGGGTTCTGTGTAGTTGTTTTTAAATGGAATAGAGAATATTATGTAAGGTAATGTCACGTTTTCACTATGTTTGATGATTTCGGACGACAGATATTTAGCTAGTAGGTAGGAGTATTAAATGAATCCGCACACGCTTGTGGATTTTATTCTAGGTAGTTTGTATAGTTCTGGAATGTATGGAAAGGCTAAATATTTTTTGTAAAAATCTAAAGATGCCACCGTATAGTGTCATCCCATATGTATATATTTTTATTATTATTCTATTTTTATTACTTTTTAAGAAATTATCTTAACCAAATTTCAGCCAAACAAAGATAGCAATGAGACAATTTTGCACTTCAAAGAGTACAGCGGTCAAAATGACATAAAATTACTCAATTTTCTTTGTCTTTGTTAAGCCATTTGAGTTTTGTGTCTTCACGGTGTGCATGCTAACTTATTTTTTTATTATTCTTTTAAAAATATTACCTCCACTTAGGTAAGATTCTAACACAACATATTATTAGATAAGCTGAGCAATTTTTATTATGAATTTAGTTTTTTTTATTTGCATTTTATTTATTTTTTTTAACGTTCTAGGCAACAAAGAGGTAACTTTTTTTATCAAACCACTTCTGGCCTCCAATAATTGGGATGGGGTGACACAGCGAGCGATGAAATTGACCTGCAACCTGAATACAAGCATCCATGTTCACGGTGGGATAAGAACCTTATTGGTGTTCAAATCCCACGTTTTCCTATTGGGTTCTAATTAGAACCACAAAAAGAGAGCGTGGAGAACCCAATATGACATCAAAATATAAATATTTAGTCGTCGTAATGAAATAAGTATTACAATTCTATTTTATGCGTAGTTATATTCAAGAAATGAATGCCACGGAAATCTTAATATGAAAATAAAGCACTATTTTAGATAAAGTTATATTCTCCATATAATTCACTTTAACATCCTAGATAATTATATATATATATATATATATATATATTTCATTTCATTTCATACACTTCCCTCTCTATTAAACCATTATACACTACTTATTTAATGTTATTTCTAAATATTTCTCTGCTTTCATTAAACACTATGTTTTCTTCAATATGCTTCTTTTTTTCTTTGTTAATTTATGCTTTTTCTCTGAAATATTTTGTTGATATAGTGTGGTAATACTTTCTTTCTGTAATAGTTCAACCTTAACTTTTTTTTCTTGGAGATTATTAATCTTAATATTTACTTTTTTATTTATTTCTTAACAAGCTAACATATATAGATTATACTTATTCATGGCTTAGGAAATCCTTCGAGCAGGAAATTTAGTAAAACCTACATTGATTTAAATAAATCAAGCTAACCATTCAGATTGATACAAATTAAGAAACTGATAAATATTTCATGCAACTGATTATTTCGTAACTAACCTAATTTCTTTTTTTGTAGAGGTCTGCTTTAATAGTTCATTCTTTTTTTTTTTTGTCAATTTTTCCCAATATTCCATTCCATTTTTTGTGATTTTCATTAATATTCGGTTTTTTTTTCTTTTTTTTTGCGATTTTCTCCCAATATTTCATTCCTTTTTTCCATCATTTATCATTAGAACACAAGAATTTACTTTCATTATTTTCATAGAACAGGTCTCAGGCAGAGTTTTCTTGTGAAACAGAAAAAAAAGGAAAAAAAATATCATCCCAGAAACTATTTAGGCTGTGAGAGAAGGAGATGGGGGATATACCAGTGTGTTCACACGTAGTAGACACGGGACCAAAATAGTTCGATAATCTGTGTGCTGAACGTTATACAGAAACACAATAGTGAACACGTAACCGATGCGGTGATCGTCTATTCCCACCTCCTTCCTTCCCCGAAGCAACTCTAAAGGAATATCTCCAGTGCGAAAGCAAACTGCATTATCGGTGCTCAGAAATCTCCGAAGCGAATGGAGAGGGAGAATGTTAAGCGAAACGATTTTACGGACGATACTCACAATGCAGAGACAGAATGAAAACCGAACCAATCTCCAACAAAAGCAAAACTTGAAAATAAGTCTAGAAATTCGGTAACGAGAGTGCGAAGAATATGTTACTTACAGAGATTCACACTGGACTAAACTGAAGAAGCCATCCAATCACAGCGAAAACCGATGCTGAAAAGTATGGAACTACACAATGAACTTAACATATTAAAAAATCAAATGGAATAGGCAACTTAGTCCAAAAATGGGAACAGCAGCTAGATCGAATACTAGATAGAAGAAGTACTCCTTCAGATCATATTCCTTTAGCCCGAATGCAACAAGTTACACACGAACTTCATTCCGTGCCTCGCATGCTGTTATTATTGTTTAGGAATGCTCCAAGGCAGCCAAGAGCATTGAGGGCGAGTGTAGTTTGTCTGTTAAACGCGTGATTTTTTCCAACTGCTGAATCTCTTATTTCAAAAACAAAGAACCTTTTTGGCTACGAAAATACAACTGCTGAAAACAATACAGAAACAACAACCAACAGTAGTAGAGCTTTTAGAAGAATCATTGGCTTTGTTAATATTTTATCAAAATACTTGGACGTTTTTAGAAACGGATTTTAAAGAACAATGATCTAGCATGTTAATTTAGATTTAACAGAACAGTGATTTGTAATGTTACTTCATTACTATAATACAAGCAGCTTTTGTAGAAAAAAGAGAGCTACAAAAATGAATAAAATAGTGTAATTTTTATTATTTATATAATACATAATTATTTGTAATATATATTTCAAAAATTGTTATTATTAATCATATTTAAATAAATTTTTAAATAATAATAAAAGGAGAGCAGATACACCATTAAATTATTTAAGTAAATAGTTATAAAAAGAGAAGCTGTCGAAATAATTATTATCTCAAGTGGTGTATGTATAGATTCAAGAGCATCGATTTGATTCACTTTTTGCGCTTTTAGACTCTTGAGATTCCTTGAAGTATACTTGATACTGTCGGTTAGTAATCGCTACAGTTTTAATGAAAATAGAACGCCCTCCACCATACATCCATTAAAAAAATCTACAAGGCAAACATAGTAGAAGGAAGAAAGGCAGCGGAAGGCTGCCTGTCAGACATTATTCGACATTTTTGCAAAAGCAAACATAATTGAATTGGCACTTCTCAGCGTATCAAGAGAAGTTAAGTTTTTTTATACGCAGATAAACACGAGCAGTAGATTTAGTCTTGCCTTTCTTTAGAACGATGCTTATACAAAAAAAAAAAAAAAAAAAAAAAAAATTGAAGGCTTTTGGAAATTCTTAGAAAATATGCTAATTATCTTAAAGTGAAAGTAGCGTACTCAGATTTAGTCTGCATTAAGCAGATAACTTTTTCCACACAATCAATAATGGGGAAGGGTTCTCTTTTTTGTTACAAAAATAAAGCTTGACTGTTTACCATTTACACATTTTTCTGTATACCATCCTCCAGGGTGTTTTATATATATAATCTCTAAAACTCACATTTTTACGAAAGAAGTGAAGGGAATTTAAACCATCGTCTTTTAAGCAATTCTCCTTCTTTCATTAAAACATTGAAAGCTTTTGTAGAAGAATAAAAAATGATGTCTCAGATTCCTAGGATTTCCACCTTACTGGTTTTGGTTAAATATTTCACCAGTTTTAATATGTATTGGTAAGTTATAAAACGCATATAAACGCTGGTTCCTAGTTTAATATTAGCCTATTTTTAGCATTTAATTTTATTTTTCTTATAAATAATTCTTTTACTTTTATTTTACTTAAAAATTTAAGTAAATTGTTGGTATTGAAGCATTTGATAATGTCGGGCATCCCTTTCTGTTTCACATCCTCAGGCAAATTGGTGTGGGTAAAAAGCTGCCATTCGTTATTAATAAGTTTATGCTAATTCAACTACCTGCCTCCTAGATAATTGGATTCTATCAGACCTGTTGAAATTTAAAAAGGAGTCAAGCAACTTTGTCCTCTTAGTCCATTGCTCTTTACAGAAAGGTTCTTGAATTTTTCTTGCCGACAAAACACGTGCTGTGCTAGGGATAACTGTTCCCTCAACTACGAAGAAAAATAAGGTATTAGCATATCCTGACGGAGTTGGTAAACAATTTATGGATAATGATTCGATATATATACATTTTATTATTTTTTTTTTTTTTGGTACTTTGAAAAAATTCATAAAAATCACTGTGTTAACTGCTAATGCTGGCAGGACAAAATTAAAAGTTTTTGGAAAGTAGGATCATTCTCCTCGGGCTGGCCTCTAAAAGACCTCTTACTATACTTCGAATTTCCTTCTCCACTTATCCAATATTACCAGTTCAGGAACTTATACACAAAACCATTGAAACCTTAGAAGACTGAAAACCTGGGAGAGCCATAGTCTTAAACTATAATCTTCACGACTCAACTATACGTAATAAATGTTACTGACATTAGCGAAGATGAAAAAAAGCAATTATATGGTTGTCCTGTTCAATTTTTTTTTTTTTTTTTGCTCTAACCACATCAAACAGTAAAAAAATAATTTCTTCAACTATAACAGAAGCATGGGGCTTTGGACTGCTATTGTTAAAATTCTGCTATTTAAGCAATACAGCTTCAAAAATCCATAAAATTATGCAGACCAATCACACATGTGCATACTTCTCAGTACTGCTGGGGTTTTCATCTCCCGCTATTTGGAGTAAATGATTCTAAAGGTCCAAAAAGCTGATATTGTTCCTGAGCATTATACCATTCTAGGCTTAACTCCAACATTCTAGCATTGATATTCTTTCCATGGCTGATGATGATGATGATGATGTTGATGTGATATCCAGCCCGTTTTCTAACCCCCTCCAGGAAGAAGGCCTCTCTCATTGCGGAGGGTTGAGTCTACTACCCCCATGGTGACCCAGTCCATCTTGGGGGAAGTGTTTATAATATATATATATATATATATATATATATATATATATTAATACTAGTAATATTATTTATTGGGTGTATTCGAATTTGATTGCTGTAATTCTATAAAGCGTAAGGTACACGTATTATCAAAGATCTCTTCCTCAGAAGTTCAAGGAAAGTAGAGCTTAAAGCACTTCTCTTCACAGTCACTTGTCATCATTTACTCTTACCCTTAATCAGGTGAGCAAATATTTTGGGCTTAGTACTCTGAATTGATGCGATTAACTTAGTCGGTGCTGTGCTCAATACGGACAGAAAGTATAAGGCGAAGAATTCATTAGAAAGCTGCACTCGACAAGTCCGGAATACATTCTGCATATAAGGAAATCGAATCCTGTCACGTAGGTTAACGCTGTCATCGTTAAATATATTATGAGGTGATGTTAATTATTGTTGGTGTTAGGCATTCTACATTCTAATTAAATTAATATGGAACTTAGAGACTAAACATGAATGCGATTCAGTTTGCGAATGTATGCTATATTTCACTTATATTATAGAACAGTGTGTTAAGTATGTGTGCGTTTGCAAAGAACCCAGTAGTGCTAACCTTTTTTTTTTTTTTTTCATCGTATCCAGAATAAGTCGGCCTCACGACACTTTAAATTCTTCCATTACCTGTGTTAAGATAGTTAAGAGTGTTAATATGGACTTCATAAATAAATGAATTTCGCATTATGTTTCAATTATTTTTAAAAGAAAATGCGATACCGTGTGTTGGTATTATAGATGGCAGTCTTAATGAGGCCTTTGCTAGGTAAACATTTTATTATTCTGTTAAACACAGAACTGCACCGGGAAACAGAACCGAAAAAATTAATAATAAGTTATCTGTCTTTCCTTTAAAATTTCTAGTAAAAAGTATTTTTTAGATCATTAATAACATGTAGTGATCGTTAAGTATAAGCCATTTATGGCACAATTTTAAAATCATTATATTATTTTTAGGTTTATTATTTTTGATCTTGAAGTCTATAAATGTATCTTAAATTATATAATAAAAATTAAAATAAATATTATTGGATATTATGGCTATCTAAATGGCTTAGAGTTGTTATAATTTTAAATGAGGCAAAACACACAACTAAATTAGTGCTTATAATACCAAATACACAAATTTGTCTCTCATAATGATTGTAATTTTAATATCTATGAATAATTGACATTTGTATTTTGTTGTTTTTGGATCATTTCAATGACGATAAAGATTTCAAAATATCTTAAGTTATAGCTAATCTTAATTGTCGGCTTAGTTTGTTAGAAGAGTGGTTAATATTCGCTCTGCAACTACAAGTTGTGAGCTCCAATTCACCAAAGCAACCAAGCCAATTGTTATGGATGTTTGGGAATGTCTTTAAGTGGGAGATGAATTTCATCATCAGGTTTGTGGCCACTGCCTTGATTAAGGCCTGATATTTCTTCAAAAATTCGGTTCAATTTCTAATTATGATTAATATGCATAGATCTCGTCTCCTGGGTTCTGTGGTGATTCAGATAAAGCGGAGAGAGAGAAAAAGAAAGAGAATGCAAAGGAGAGTGTTAAAAATGTCAGGACTGTGGAATACAGATTTTGAAAAAAAGAGTGAAAATTTGTGGAGAGAATACACTAGAAAACACAAGAAAGACGGTGCGATATGATTGAGACTGGCCTACATCTGAAAGGGTTATATAGGATACTAGTAGATGGAATTTTTTATTGTACGGAGGATGGGGAGGGACAAGAGAGCATCCTTGGAAATTGAGAATCAATGCCTTCAAGACACGGAGAGAGATTTTTCTCTCATAGAGGTGCATTATTGGAATTGATTGCTGTAGTGAGTGCAGTTTGGTGAATTAATTTACGAATAGGTATGATAGCTGGTGGGGGTAATATATAGACTCTGTCGATGAGTCCTTGACTCCGTGAAAGTTTCTCTTAATAATAATAATAATAATAATAATAATAATAATAATAATAATAATAATAAATGCACAACAGCCTAAAACTGCCTTTCGTGATCGGATTAAAATTTTAAAAAATCTGAAAAATTTGTAAATAAAAATTGATTTGTAATCATTTTAGATATATTTCATTCGCCTTGGTGTCACACTTCTCTTCAGTGTCCCTTTATCAAGCCACTGAATGCTATACTACCCAAATGAGCACCAGTACAAAGTACTTATTCTATTTATTCCATGTGTGATTATCCAGTAAAGCAATTTGAAAAGAGAAGTTCATAATCTTTATATACGCAGAATTATTACTACATAATGCAAAACACACCCAAATATTTATTTGTATTTTTTTTCCTGCAAAATAATGAAATCCGTTCACGACTAATCGAATCAACAACTGAAAACTACTCTAACACGCCAACAAAAAACGATAATTCTTGAAAAATTATAGTTTAAGTTTCATAGCTATAATTTCCAGGTAAATGTCCAGGTAGCCTTCAATTCTAAAACTAGTAGCGTGTTATGGACTGAATGTTTTACAATTATCAACCAGATGGATCGATCTCTACCCCCTGAAGGATGCCAAAAATTGCACGTGATTTAAAGAAAACGTTAGAAACGCCCAAGTAATTTAAACTGCACACACAGACGCCCATTAAAACTTCATAGAAACGATTAACGAAGATTAGAAAAATATATGTATTAAACAGATTATTAATGAATCGCGTGGGTATAAAACCATTCAACTCAGTTTGGAATATTTCACGAAACGATGGTCGATGGATTGTAATTATTTTCAAGAAAATGTCTCTCTAGTCGAAAATACTTATTAAAAGTTTTCTTTGGAATTAAGAAAATAGTCGGTCTAATATTTAATAAGGGAGCACTAAAAATGGAAGCTCGGTTTTCTTTGCGATGTAAACAACCAATGAATGTACTAAAGAGATAACCCATTAAGAAAGTTTGTATTGTTTCGAAACAATTAAGCACGCGGTTATAATTACAAAAGAGACAATAATGATAACTTTATGTTCAGCTAACTTTTTAAAGAAATGATTATGTCTCAAATGCTAAGAATTTCGTCCACAAAAAGACTTGCTTTAATAAATTGCGTAAACACTTTTAGAAAATGGCTTCATACGCTAGGAATCATGTCAGGATAACGCATTTTGAGTAAAATTAATGGGAACAGTTTTTCCCCTAATGAGTTATAAGATCATATATTCGGTCGTTTAGTTCTTTTATTCAGATCTGAATATTTAAGCTCATTCTGGCATTTCACCTTAGGACTATTGCGAAATAATGAATCAACCAATACACCGATAGAATAAATGCATCAATTAGTTATAGCGCAACAATCAACTCATGTTAATAATCGTAACAATTAAATCACCTCTAAATCTATGTAGCATCAGGCTTATGTTTTGTATTTAATTTAACTGTTTTATTTTTGTATGATGTTCCCTTGATGATGGCAAGAAGTAAGGTATTGCTGAAACTGTGGAGATTGAAAATATTACCCATGAACAATTGTATTCGAAAGATTAGGATAACATAACCTACTCTTCGCGCGCATGTGCTAATCGTATTTGCGCTTTTCTGACTGGACTGAATTAACTAGTATCATTTTTATGTTATTTCAAAAATACCGTAGAATTTCTTCTTTGAAAAATGAAAGAAGAAATTAACAAAGCTTCTTGCATTCCCATTTGAGAAACGTGTAACTCGGTGCAGGGTATAATAATAAATACTGTTATCAACAATCAATTGCTTTGTCATTGTTGTTCATTGTTCAAATTTAACTGTTGATTTGTCTTTCATTACACAAACTCTTTATCAATTGTTGAAATCTGGTGAGTTAAAGACTGTATTATGGTATAACTGTTATAATTGTTATCCAAGAGAAGCTGAACTTTCTGTCTTTACAGAGTGATGATACACCAACAATTAGAAATGAATTTCATTAACTCAGTATGAATTGCTATATTATGGAGGTTTATTATTATTATAATTAAAATAAATTTGTAATTAGAATATGTTGCCTATTATCCATTTAAATATTCGTCAATAAAATAATGAAATGGTTTTCATAGAATTACATAAATTTTTTAAAGTCCCGAATTCATCATATAATTGCTAAAATAGAATTTCTGTTGTACCAGGAGTAGCAGTAAAATATATTATCATACTTCCGCATTTCATAGCAAAAAGTTGAACTATAAATGTATCATACAATATGAGAAAATTAATTACAGCATTTCAAAATGTCATTACCCATCACAATGTCAGAGAGAAACTTCTGTAGCATTTGGTTTTTTGATAAATATAATTGCCGGCTAATCGCAAATGTCAAAGGTGATTTACCAAATTAGAATTATGGAAGTTATTTAATTTTTTTTATGTGTGTGTGTGCGTGTACAGTGACTGTGACTAGCAGAGATTGATTACGAATACTTTAAACAGATCTGCATCAGCAAATAAAACAAAACGCAGACTTGCGTGCAAAGAGAGAAAAACATAAGTGAGTTGGGGCGGAAGTAGAATACGAACTGTAACATACCGAGCTAACCAGGACTAACCACTACACCGCCTCCCTAATGAAAATTGTAATTAACGTCTAATCCATATTAGTAACACGCCTAAACTTCGTGAGACGTTACAGAAAAGAATTATGCCTGCTGAAAGCGAAAACCACTTCAGTTCTTTTGCAGCGCCAGACAGTCTTATGAACAATAATTTAATGCAGGTGGAGACATTCATCTTCAATAACATCCAAATATAAATTTTGGGGAAATCTGATGGAGATAATTAAAGAAGATAAATGCAAAATTCTGTTGATGGAAGTATGTATGAATTCTTGTAGTCCATTACGGTATTAGTTTTTATTATTAATTTATGACAAGAATCATAAGTTAAGATGAATGATGAGCAACACACACATTTCTTTTATATTTAACCATTAGAAAGTGAAGATGAATTATAATAAAAAAAAACTCATTACAACAAGCCTGAGATGAAGAAATTGGAATTTTTGTAGACTAAAGATTTCGAAAAATGCATATGAAGACCCAGAGAACTTTGCAAGCAGATAAACATAAGAAAATATATTTCGGTAAGCTTATAGATGAATAGCGAATCCCACAGCAGAATGAATCTTTAAGCGATAGATGATTTTTATTTCCTGATGTGTAAAAAACGCTTTACTTTCTAAAGTTTGAAGCGGTTTGAAAAATAACACGTTTCTTTCCTAGAGCCTAAGGAACTAACTCAATTGTTTCTCAGTTGAGAATATTTTTAGACAAATTCCATTGTTGAAGAACGTTACCAGATCCTTACAACTTCTCTTGTCGAAAGTATACAATATCTTCGACAGGAAAGGCCGTAAGATTTCTGATAACCGCCAGTATGTGTTGTTTATGGCAAATTTGACGTCGATTATTCTCAGTTTATTGAACTTTCGGTGGTTTATGAATTATAAATTTTGAGGTAAGTATATCAATGGATTTTTCAGCGTAATCATAAAAGAAAAATTTTGCTGCCGTTTTTGAAGTGCTTTTCTATTTGTAGATTATTCATAAAAGAATTAAATATTATATAAGCAGTCTATTTCCACTAGAGGGCGTACAAAGTTGCTCTATTTCGTTTGAATTAATCGTGAAATACCTGATGAATAAGATATCAAGTGATTCTTATCTATATTTCTTCATATAAACACACCTGCAACTCGTTCATATAATTAGCTTATGCCATGAAAAAGCGCCAAATAATCCATTTTTTATTTCATGGAAGCATAGCAAGGGCATTTCGAATGAAACTGAGTTAGTAGGTGCCATATGGAGATTATAGGATTTTCTTTCCGAAAGTTGGGTGTTTCTTTCCCAAAAGCAATCACATCCACCATGAATAACACACACACACACACACACACACACACACACACACACACACACACACACACACACACACACACACACACACACACACACACACACACACACACACACACACACACACACACACACACACACACACACGAATTAATAGATGTGCTACACTAGCCTCACAGCCTTTGTTATTTTAAACCATAATTAAAATAAACAACGTATAGAAAAGCTGTTACATATATAAATTTAAAATACGTACGTGGAAGCACATTCTTTAATGTCGTCTACAGTTAGCAATTCTGAGTGATATTTGTGTTCGTTTACTGCCACGTTTCAGTGAACAATTCTCATGCTTTTTAAAAGGTCATACGTCAAAAGGTCAAGTAAGATCATCTTTCCTCGCTTCGTTAAGAACGCTAAGTTCAAGGTACAGTTCGGCGAGAATTAATAAAAGAATTAGGAAAGATTATAAACAGAATTATCTGTGGAGTTTTTTTATTTTTTTTATTTTTTTTTCTGTTGCTATACGTACAACGCGAAAGTAGAAGCGACTCGGCATACTTATGATGCATGAGGAGATTAGACTAGCCAAACTCGTTATATAACGGATAACTTCAAACTGTTAATTATGTTCTCATGCTAATTACTGCTTTATTTAGTCGCGTATTTATTTTATGTAAATGAAATTTCATATCGTTGCTTACAACTTTGGCAGAAGAATAAGGGAAATTTAAATTAAATGCGAATGTTTATAAGACAAGAAAAACTTGTTTATCGTGAGCAGCAACATCCACAAAGGATTACTTTAATTTAATATCATCGGAAGTTTTAATTAAAAGTACATTAAGTAGGAGACAAGAATTTGTTTATTTATTATTATTTTTTTCTCGATTCCTAATACGCTAATTCATATATTCTTTTTTCCTCAAAAATTTTGGTGTTGTACCTAATAATGCTAAGCATATTGTTATGTTTTCTCCTTCTTCTTCTCGATGGTAAATTTCATAAATTTACGACACTTTACCGAAGATACTGATGATACGCACTTTTCGAGTTAATCAGAGGAGTTACACGATTTTTTTTGTAGTTGTTGTTTTTTCATATTCTATCATTCCTTTTCTATATTTTTTGATAATTAAAACCCTAGTTTTCAAAAGAAGAACTTAGCAATTCTTGTATAAGACTATATAAATAATCTTCAGAGTGGAAAGTTCTTATAAATGTTTCCTGGTACTACGATAGAATCCACTACAGGTCATTTCAGAAAGAGCATCGCTGCTACCGACTACGCTACACAACCGATTGAAAACCTGGAAGCATTCTTAGATAATATTACACTTTTAGTAATGAAGATCTAAAAAAAAATGTAATATTTAATAATGATGGGTGCTATATAACTAGAATATTACGAAGATGATTATAAAATTAAGAAATCAGAGTGGTTACTTAGACCAACATCAATTATATTAGGGGAAATGATTTTCCCCTAATATAATTGATGTTGGGTTATAGCTTTTCGGCTGTTTAGGGGCAGTTATATTTGCCACCGTCTAGGGAAATGACTACGCGCAAGGTGGTTTCTATCTCAATGGCTTTAACAGGCCTTTAAGGCCCACAACTCTTCTAGCATGCTTGGATTTCGTAACCGAAATACGAGGATAGAATGGTCACCCCCCCCCCTTATGCCTCGAAGTATTCCTGGCCATATCCCTGTGTGTTCAGGGGGCCGGTTTGCCTGTTTGCGGGATAAACTGGGGGGGGGGGGGAGAACCTTGCTGTCCAAGACAGGTTAACTTGGCTATGACTGAGGAAGATCCTTAAGCTCCTCACGTTGTCGACGAGAATCGAACCTAGGACACTCCTTCCCCAGAAGATCTTTCAAAAACTATATCACGCTCATCCACATTATTCAGTATAACCAATAACATAATATTTTTCGCATTATGGAAGTATGTAGTCTGTTGTCAATAGAAGAACATTATATACTTAACGAGAAGTAATACGATAGATGGCGGTAGTAAAGTGGCCTGAATATCACTATAGGGCCTTTGAGTACTGCCTTTGGGTTTGTATGTTTCATTATCCTCTATGCATTACAAAACAAATATCGTAATGCTTAAAGGAAAATTAAACACACACCTAATCAGCCACATTTGATTGTATCTGTAATACTTTCACAGTTAAAACAACGTAGCAAAATATTTAAAAAAATGCGTTATTATGCAAGAGGTTTGCAAAAATTCCATATTTTATCCAGTTAAATGGGATACCACTTTTGAATTCGCTGTACTATATATTAAGCAATTTCTTCGTTTATTACACAGGCTACAAATTTTGATTTTGTTGGCCTGTGTAATACACAGAGCAATGGTGTTATGTCGAAATACTCTTCTTTACAGATAACACCATCAACCGATATTAAAAATTTCATTGGAACTTGTATTTTAACAACTTTTTTTTTGGGGGGGGGGAATAGATGGAGCACTAAAATTGGGGGAAGAAAATTAACCTTAATAGCATAAACATATTAAAAACAGAAGGGGGAGGTAAAAGAACGCTTTATTTTGTTAATTGTTCCCCGTTTTTTTAACCTCATCCATTTCGCCCAAAAGACGCCTTCCAGTCTAATATCGCTTTAATACGCTCCTATCATTCAAAGTGGAAATTAATGTAACATATTTTACCGTAGCCGTGTTGTAATGACAGGGCGATAATTTTTACTTCCCATCGTAATTAAATCGGGCTATTTCCACTTTTTATTTATTTTTTTTTTCCACGCCACTCGATAACGCAGATGCTGAAAATCATTTCAGGTCGGAAATAATGATATCACTGCTGAGTGTTGAGAAGTGTAATTTTGAACGTTTCTATGAACGGTAATTCATCAGCGGGCTACAATTTGCTGGTGCCGCATTCGATGGCATGTTTTTGTAAGGAATAAAATCACGTAGATGCGCGCCATTAATTACAGTTCATCTATTGTGAACGAACTCTAAACTTACTTTGGATAGTAAAAAAAAACAAAAAAAACTATTGAATGGAAAGGGTTAGAAAATAACAATAATTATTCAGAAAGTTTATTTCATTAGTTATCGATTTTAATAAGATAGACATTGCTGTGGTTGAAATATAAACAACGAAATTTCTCCATCCCACATAACAAAATTGTTCATTCTATAGTCATTTGATTGTATGTACGTCGGAAATGAACAACAGTTCAAGTATTATTCAGCCTGCAAGCAATACAAGGAAACCGATTGTCCAAGAAGGACTTTAATTACTGCTACGCAGAGCATAACAACCTAAATGGATTCCACAATGTTAAAACAGAAAAGGAAAGAGGACGGGTATTTTGCCTATTAGAATTAGCCTTCGAATTTGTCTTCGAACCCTCCCTCCCTCTCATATATATTATAGAGTTAAAATACGGTTTATGCTCACTATTGTCTGTTAAAAGTCCATAATCTAAGGTCCCAGTAATAGCTCTGAAATCATAGCTTTGTTAACTAAATAATAATATATTTACTTAGCAAAAAATACAGAAATAATCACATATAAATACATGTATGAGCTAAGATCTCAATCTTTCTAAAGCCAAGGACCAGTAAAATGCTGAAAACAATTCAACGAATCACTAAGTTACAGAGGCGTAGCTGAGGGGGGGGGGGGGGGTGACGGGGAAGATTTGCCCCGAGCGACACTTTTTGGCGTTTAAGAAATCTTCCCTTACTGTCTATAAAACACTAACTGAGTGATCAAATAGACTTCGACAATGTCATCGACGATTTTGCGAACAGAAAAGTAAGACAAATAACATTTTAGAATGTTGGAATTAAGGTTTTACTTCAAAAATAAACATAGCGTTTTTATTTTATTTCCCTGTACGTCATTTTGACTTTTCGTAATTTTTTTAAAAACCTAAGTAGGAATTACCAACTTTTCGTAAACACTGCACCATTTATAACATAATAAATCTAAAAGCATGTTTTGAATACATATGGAAACAATTAATTAAATTGGAAGTAAACGATTAAAAGTGTATCATCATTGAACAAAGGTTTAATTTTTATTAAACAAATAAATAATATGATATAATTATGTTACTACTTACTTTTAATGAGATGGTTGAGCTTCTTGGCCCTTGCAGAGTTGCTGGATATCTGGCTCAATATTGGTCAAATTCAGTCGAAGATCGGCACACATACGAAGACGATTTCTGTATTTTGTTTTTATTTGAAGGAGCGATGAAAATCCTTTCTCACAAAGATAGGTTGTGGAGAACTGCATGACGATTTTTAATGCTTCTTCAGATAATTCGGGAAATTCACTTCTCACTGAAGGCGAGATCCAAAATCGAGCCAAACCAAGATCACGGAATTGCATTTTAAGTCCACTGTCACTTGAAAGCTCAATTAACTGTTCTTTTTTCGTTAACGAAGGGTCGTTTTTGTGACTGCAAGCCTGAAATGTCTGAAAAAATGTCTGAAAGATAGGATAGGATAGTGTTGATAACTATGCTTCGTCAACAAGGAGTGATGCAAAATCAGAATTACGTTCATTTACAAATAATAAAACTTCGTGTCTTTATTGAAATAACCTTGTTAGTTTTTTGTCCCTGGAAAGCCAGCGAATTTCAGAATGAAGCAAAAGTTGTGTATATTCACTGCCCATTTCATTGCAGAGTAACCTGTTGTTTAACGGCCGAGCTTTAATAAAATTAACTAGCTTTACAGCGTTATAGCACAGTTTTAAATTCTGGTGGTATTCCTTTGGAGGCTAACGCTTCCCTATGTATGAAAAATGTACCCAATTCATATCCGGAGCTACTTCCTTGACCATAGAAACTACCCCACAATGACTGTCTGTAAAGGCGTTCCATTCGAACAGAAGCCTATACATTTTTCCCACTGGATCCCTTTGTGATTTATGTAATTATTGAGAGTATGAAATATTTCTTCTCCAGTTGTTCGGTATGACAAAGTTCTACAAAACAGAATATCATCATCAATGTTGTTATCATGCGCATATCTTACATAGCATATTAACTGCGCATCACTTGTAACACCAGTAGTCTCGTCTATTTGTAACGCATAATAAGGGTTCTTCTTAACTCTTTCAATTAACTGAGATTCTACGTCACCTTCCATATCATTAAATTCTATACGACTGAGGAATCAAATCAACATCTTTTGGTAACTTGTTGCCAAACATCGGTTTTACCACATCTTTTATAGCTGGAAGTAGCCAATTTTCCCCGATAGAATGAGGTTTCCCTGTTTTCGCTACGCGCAAACTTAAGAGATAGGATGCTTCCAGTTTATTCATATGGAGTTTGCTCCCTTTTCTCCCCCGTCTCTATTGGGTCGAGTTGAGCCATCCCTCATGGGGGGTTAAGTATTTATGGCTGTAGATCCGTGAGTGTTCACGGGGCCGGTTTGCCTGCTTGCGGGATGAAAAACTCCAGATAAACTGGGGAGAAAAAACCCTGCTGTCCACGCCCAAGACTGGCTAACTTGGCTATGGCTAAGGAAGATCCTTAAGCTCCGCACGTCGGCAACGGGAATCGAACCAAGGACACTCCTTCCCCAGGCATATGGTTGCGAAGCGCAAAGCCAACCGCGCGGACTGGGACTATGCTTCCAGTACCTTGCTATTAATGGAACCCATGGCCGAAACTATATCTTTCCTTAATGATTTAATGTCCCTAATGTATGAAACTCTAAAAAAATTCATCGCTGAAAAAATTCAATTGGCTTATTTTTCACATCACAATGTTTAGTTTCTAAATGTCGTCGGAGTTTCGTAGGTTTCATACACTCGTTCGACAACCCTTCATAACACAAAACACATTGAGGTTTCTGTTCACTTTCATGTCCACACCAAGTAAACCCGAATTCCAAATATGAACTGTTATATTTCCTACTGTATTTTTTCTTTGAACTGCTTGTTTCTTCTTCTTTAATAGTATCAGATTTACTGGCCGTTACAATACTTGCATCACAATAGTTAGCATCACCTGTTTCATTTGCCCTTCTATCCAAAGTCCTAGTTTTAAGCCACTTTTCCATATTTAAAAACGCTTCCGAAAAATATATAAATATATAATACTGGGGTTAACTCAGGACACACTTTGTCCAAGTATCGCTTAGCACTTCTCAAGATATACTGAGCCTTGGTTGAAGGAGGGAAACCTTCAATAATAAAAATCAATAAACAACAAGCCATTGGTTGAAATATGGATAACACATGTTCACTTCAAATCTGACAAAACTGTAAGAGAAGGCGGAAGCAATAAAACTATATTATTGTTCACTTCACCTCTCTTTTATTATTGTCATACTGCTGCAACAAATTTAGCGGCAGAATGATGAATAATAAAAGAGGGGTGAAGGGAAAAACAATAGTTTTATTGCTTCCGCCTTTGAACATTCTGACGATATTTGTTGTTGTTTTTTTAAATGTCCATTTGATTTCAATTATTTTTACTTACTTATTAAATTTTAATTTGTTTAAATAATAAAAAAAATATTTATTTAATTAATTTAAGTCTGCCTGCGGACCATCTGTCCCATCGTCGCGGACCACAGGTTGAGAAACACTGAGCCAAAGCATTATGACCACCAAGCCTGTTCTGGCCAATGAGAAGTCACGATTAGAAACATGATGACTCTATTTGGTAACAATGCAGCCCAATGGATCTTTACTCTTCCAACAAGATAATGCCCGTGCTCACAATGCTCTGCATTGTGCAAGCGTATCTGGAAGAGCATATTCAAGCATACCGTGTGCTCTCCCCTGGCCGTCCAATTCTTCTGATTTGAGTCCCATTGAACAATTATGACGCCATGTGTACCGAAGCATCCACTGTCCGACGTCAGTGCTGATCTTCACAACGCTATTCTGTCTATTTGGTCCGGAGTATCTCAGGACATTATATGCTGTCTAGTGGAGTCAATGTCAAGACTGTACCAAGCGGTTATCTTAGGTAAAGAAGCACAAAATGTTACTATGTAGAGTTATAATATTTGGACTAATCAGTGTAAATGTATGCAAAGTAAATAGTAAACTATATGTAATTTTGTATATAACTTAAATGAAAATAAAATAAAAAATCATGATGATGGCGAAGTTAGTCAATTGGGATATAGAGGTGATTGGGAGGATTTAAAACTATAGGATAACCGAGTATATTGTATCTTATTTTTACACATTCAGAGGAAACTCCATTTCAGAAACACCTTTTTAATAGTTAGAATCAGCTAATCCAACTTCTTAAGCTTTTAAGAAGTACTCCTTACTAATTAAATGTTATCACTAGTAGAAACCTTTCAAATATATGTATGTCATAAAGAGTGCTAAAATGTCGATAATTGAAATAAGCATTTAGTATTAAAATAAGAAAACTCGCACTTTGCAAAATATGGCTTCTGTTTTCTGTCAGAAAGTCTATCGAAAAAAAAAAATTGAGCAACATGCAATTTTACGCACCGTGATCATTCATAATTGTTTTACTGTAGAGAATGCATATCATTTTAGTCCTGTGGGTAGACGAAGTAATAGTTACAACAACAAAAGCGATAAATCATCCCAGTACAGTACTCAGTGGCATAGCACTGCATTTCGACATTGCTTTCGCAAATATCGTAGGGAAAAATCATTCTCCTGTGAATCCCTCATAAATCTCATCCAAATAATGCGGAGCGTTGTTGTTGCATCAAAGAGAAATTTTATTACCTATCATAAATGCACCACAGGGCAATGTTTCCACCGTTATTAATCTATTCATGGAACATCCCTCAAAGACGTCAAACAGGAACACTCAGCTTTAATCAATTCTGTTAGTTTAAAAAAAAAAATTTATAGACATTATTTATAGACATTAAGGAATATTTATAGACATTAAGCAAAAAGAGATATAGACACCAATTGTATCTGAGGAAGTTATAGATTAGAAAGTACTGTGAAAGAAAGCAAATTTTAATGTGAAATATCAGCATAAAATGTGAATCTGCATAGAAAATTTAAGGAGAGGCGTACTGAAAGAACATGAAGTCATTCGAAACAAACATGAGGGATACGCTAATTTTCAAATTTTGAATAAAAGAGAATTGAAAATTAATGTTTAAAAAGGAATTGTCTCCCAAGGAAGAAAACTGTCATTTTTGGTATATTGTGGTTGAAATTTCAGATAATAAAAGATTTTTCTATTAATGTCTCCTAACTTTGTTTATTTTATATAAGAGGTAAAGTGATTTCAATAACGCGTACAATATTGTTTGAACTCTACATATTATTCAAGAAATCCGATAGTGTCTTCTTTCTTATAGTACCTGAGCTGTTCACAACTCCAGACATTTTTAGTATTCAGTGGTAATAAACCAAAGGATGGATAGATTTCAGCTTCTAGAAGAGTAACCTTCAGAGTTCAGAGCTTTTGACTTCAGGGTTATCGACTAGTGGGATTGACTTGATTCAACTTGAGAAGGTTTTTTTTTTTTTTTTAAATAAGAATAAGTAGGGAGGCATACAGAACGATTTAAAATGTAAAATAAAATACAAAGCATACCTAAAACAAGCAAAGACAGATAGCAGAAGGATACCTTAAATATAGTCTATGAAGAAATTTTAAAAAAATCGCATCTAAGAGGAGACGATATTTTTCTTATTGTTATCATTATCGGCATCCAAGGAATTGAACGAGCAACATGTTTAGGGAGAAAAGTAAATGCTTGACAATTCGCTTTTTTCCCAACAAACTTGCAGCTGTAAAATCTTTTGATCCTCTATATGATAATTGCTACCCTCGGGAAATATGCAAATCTATTTGCATATATCGCCAATATTCAAATTCATTTCATATATCTGCCGAGAACAGAACTCAGTAAAAGCCGCAGGGTTTATGTGCTGGAGCAGAAGAATAACGTGGCCAATTTCGCCTGATATGAAGCTAAGAAGCATGTTGATTACCAATGCAGATTTGATTCAAGGAAAACACGAACAACATATCTTATATAAAACAACAATTGATAAAACTACACCACCACCACTGTAGCTCATATGCCTCAAGGCTTTCTTCTAACAAAACCAACTTAACTTGCGGCTCTGTTTTGAAGATTACATTCTCCATTCTAACAGTTTTCAAATCGGGTGTAGTGTGGTTCAACAAAGGCTTTTATAATTTTTCCTGCGGTCTTCGCATTTATATAAATTTTCATTGGTTGCCAAGCAAATTTCTGTTAATATATCTTTCTGATTGGCAAACGAATGATGCAGTCTGCTCATGTGTTCCTTCTGCCATTAGGACATACACGTAATAGATGTAATTGGCTATTCTGATAATTTTTAAATTGAAACCGTACTGATAGCGATGATTCACGTGTGAAGTTTCTTATAGAGAATGGAATTGTGATTTCTTATAAATTAAAACCGCTACACGCAGACATGAAATGGATTAGTTAATTCATTTGTTAATTAGTTGATAATTTTTAATGCCAAAATAGATTCCGAATTAGATCCATGAACTCTGTTTCAAAGATTAAACACTGCACTTATTTCTAACCATGCTTATAGCATGGCTAGAAAGTAATCCAATAAAGCCACAATTCCTTCTTCATTTTTAAATACGATTTAAATCATTCTTTGTGCAATGTAATACCCCGAAATATTTAATAACGTCTGGTTCTAATCAAATATTGCATATTTTTCTATGCATGTTAAAAGAAACTGATTCACGGTAATTGCAGTTGAAGATGGAGAGATCAATTTACCAGATTTTAATAGATATGAATTATTATGTAGCAGTTATAGTCTGAAATATTGTCAATCTTTTGTAATTTCCCAGGAAAGCAAAGGATTTGCTAAACCAGTTACTTTGACTGCCTATTATAAAATACCTCACTTCTTTCCATTATTAATATTTGATGACAAACGACTATTCTCTTCAAAATTATGAAATTGTTTTATCTATTGGGGCCATTCTTTGAACAATTAATTTAATGTCCGTATAGACTAATAAAATCTTACAAGTGCGATTTATGTCTGTTAACATTTGATATGGCTCTCAAAATATAGAACTAAAAACAACTAACAGTATTGAATGCAACTCATACCATGCAGAATTAATAGACATTAGCACAGTACAGCAACATTTGGATAAATAAAACTCAAAGGAATTTAGATTTTTCACATATTCCTTAGCAGCCCTTCAAGCTATTAAGAACTGCTACACTAGCCATCAAGAAATACTTAGAGACATAGTAAAAAACATAAACAAACTACGTAAATATTCCAAATAATTTTCCAATCGATTTCATCCCATGTAGGATTAAAGGGAAATGAAACTGCAGATGAAGTAGAAAAAATGGCTGCAACATCAAGTGATACCACAGATTTCGACCTTTGTAAAACCATTCAAAAAAGAAAACATAAAAATAACGATTCTCCAGGACATGCCTCACGTATTCAGAAGAAAAACCAGGAGCTATCATCAACTCCAAGTTTAATCGCTGTGCCAATACCATGATCCTCGCCTCAAGACTGGCCCACAAGACCAATCAAATTTAGCAATGGCAAAAAAGTCTCCCCATCTGCAAAATCTGTTACATCGAGGAAGCATCGCCAACGCATTCAATAAATTGTATGAATATTTCCAAATGTGAACTCTATAACAACCCAGAAAAGGTGCTGTATAAATTACATGAACTTGACCTCTATGATCTGGTGTAATAATACCATGGGATAATAAAAATAAATAAATAAAACATTTCATATAATTACACATTTAAATATATACTGGATTGCAAATTTTGATATTTATCCCACAGTTTTCACAAAATACTAACTGAGAAAAAAATCCAGTGTAGTCCAAATTAACTAACGAGTAGAATAAATCAACTGAATGATGAATTAAAAGCTTTGTTCTCTTCAGAACTTTGTTTATTTAACAGCAATTAGTTTATATGCGCAACAAGCTCTGCCGATTTGTTGGAAGACATATCGAAACTGTCACAATCTTATTAATCATAGATACTAGCAAACTAATTATTTATTTATTTATTCCTTGCTATATATTCGTTTAAGAAAAATATCATTGTAATCTAATTTATAATGCATTTCCAACAGAAAGGCGACTCTTAAGCTTAAAGAACTAATTTTGCTTGTTCTTAAAATTTCAAATATTCATTTCTTCCTCCAGGGGTTGACAGCTTGCTTAACTCATGAAAGTCATGTAATATTCAGTATTATTTATGTTTCGCCCAAAATTACTGCAACAGCGTTGCACCTGATAGATTCTGTTTTCGAAAACATTGGCTGCAAACTCTTTTATTTGGGTTCGTGTTGATTAGCTAAAGCAGTTTAAAAAAAAAAGAAAAAGAAGAAGAAAAAAATAAAAGAGAGAAAGAAAACACGAACCAGAAGTAATGTGCATAATGATGAATATCAAGGACATACATTTATATAATATTCTTAGGCAAATAAAGAAACTTCCATATACACACAGGGTGTGTGTATATGGAAGTATCCCTATACTTCCATATACACTTCCTATATTTGTGTATTAAAGTATCCCTATTTATGGGATACTTTAATGCAGTGATCCAAATGCTTTGAAACTTTGCAGGAGTATATTGTGCGTGATGCGAAAGTGAAATCAGAGAAAGAAAAAAGTAATTCCAAAATTCACCACCAAGGGTGTCGAAAACACTTCGTGAATCGAATTTGCATATCAGGCAACGCGGTAAGTGCCAGGAGGATTTGAAAATATTGACATGGGATTTTTCCCTTCATCCTGGTTGTTAATACCGTCTACAGTGATGGCACTAACCTGGTCCCAACGAGCTTTGCTCGTGAAGCTTTACTACCTAAAGGTAACTCTAACCTTTACTACCCAAAGGTAACTCTAACTTTCAACGATACCGTTTCTTCGAACGGGATCGTTGAGAGTTAGAGATGGAGGTGTGATGGTACGGTCCTGTTTCTTCCTGGTTTGGTGTGGGATCTCTGTTTGCGGTGCTAGGAATATTGAACTCCGAAAAGTATTTGGACATTCTGGACAATGCAATGCTTCATATTCTACGAAACTGGCCATTGTCTCTTTCAGTACGACAGCACCGTGCCATCAGGCTGCTGCTGATGTAACTGGGTGGTGTTTGGACATGAACGACAGCTCACTTGACTGGTCTACACGGAACCCTGATCTAAACCCTATTGAACATCTGTGGGATGAACTGGATCGCCGGATAAGGTCAAGAAATATCTTCCCACACAACAATCCAGCTCTTCATTGCATGTTTACAGGAACAGTGGTCCAAAATTCCCACTGATCGATATCATAAACTTGTGGAAGGTATGTGCTCTGTATGATTTCTGCAGTCATTTTAGCTAAACGAGTATCTTA
The DNA here is from genome assembly GCF_054136105.1 of Typopeltis vanoorti. NCBI lineage: Eukaryota > Metazoa > Arthropoda > Arachnida > Uropygi > Thelyphonidae > Typopeltis > Typopeltis vanoorti. The sequence goes on along the minus strand of NC_143556.1, from coordinate 82,916,836 downwards.
TTAATGTGGGCACCATGGCTCTTTGTTTCTCACACTATGGTTTTCCTTGACTTCTTTCCAAGCAGTGTACTCTCGTCCCTGGATGCCAATTAACACTGATAGCCTCGATCCAATTATCTGTGATTGACTAAGGGTGAATCCCTCCAATTTCCAATCTTCAAAAGTCAGGTAATTTGGGATCAACGGCATTGCTTACTTCCTTTGGGGAATAAAAGACGTAATCGGATTATTTTATTTTATATCCAGTAAAAACTCTGGAATTTTGCCCTGCACAGAAGAGTTTGGTGGTTGGACTGTCACCATGTTGTACCACCAGATTGATGTGTTTATTATATGCATGTAGTGGTAAGACACAAAATACTAAATATACACAATGATATGCATGGAGTACTAAGTTATGTAACAGTCATTAGGGATTATTGGATGATATGAAAACCAATACACAAAAATTTATCAATCGATTCAATGTGGATTAATCTCGAATAACAGTGATGCTTAAGTTCTTTAGTATATTCATAAGTAATGCTATTCTTACTGAGTATTAATATAGTTTGATAAAACAAATTGTTTAATTACTTGCTGTTATCTAAGATGTAAATTTCTGAGTCAAATCATTTTTCGGGAAAATTTTATATGCCATAAAACTGTAGAACTGCCTTTTCGTTAACCATGAAGTTGGAAAATTTTAGGGGGGGGGGCTTACTCGCAACAATTACTAACAAAGTGTGCGTCTGTCTTTTCTGTTAATAATACATGCATAAATAATTGAGGATCAAGCATGGTTGTCATATTTGTTTAAATAAAGGTGCGTGGTGACATTTTCTGCAAATAAAGGAGTATCACAAAAAAGTCAAAGTATAAAGGATAAGTATTGATGAATCCTAATTATTAACTACCAAAACTGCCTTCCTGTTTATAGCGTAGTCATACATATGGATATAATTTCTATCCTTATAATGAAAACATGTTTACAACAATACCTCCAGTTCTTTCTATTTGCTCTAATAATGTTGTTTGTGCAACAATGGCTTAGAAAGCAGTACAGAGCCAGACATTAAGTGTATTTACCATATGACTTTCGGTCTAAAGCGAATAACAATTGAAGGCAATTTTTAAAATATTTATTAGAATATATTACCGATATGTTATCACGCGTGACTGGGTAATATATACTATTTCATGGGGAATTAGGCTTACAAATTAACTCAAACGACATTCTTCTGTTAGCATGAACAGACTGTTGATCCTGCTAGAGTTTTCTATTGTATTTTTAACTGTCTAATGAAAATTAATCCCACAGATAGATTTGCTTTGTGTGAATCTGTCTCGCATATTTACACAATAGAAACTTTTTTTTTCGTCTTCAGTGGGTTACCGCAGCTTCTATAATTTAACTAGTCATCTTTTGTAATCAGCTGGAGTGGACGTGCCTTGCTTTGTTTTTATCTGATCTCTCATCCCAAAGCATTTGATGACAACATACCCCAAGAGCAAATGAGCGTATTTAAGCCAAGTAATTGGCGAATTCCACACTTAACTTCATTCAATGATCCGTATGATTATATTATAGTTAATCCTTTGATTTCCAAAAGTCGTGATCAGGGGACTGGTCCGCAAAACTGAATGGAACTCTGGTTTCATTACAAATTTAACATTTTAAAAGAAGCTGCATTTCAAGGTCACCTAAAAATGAAATCACAATGATTGATATTTGAAACAATTATTACCTTCGCATTTTCAGTGATATGACCTAAGAAAATCTGGTTGAAATTTGGATTTTATTTTTATATATATACGCCTCCTATCCACGAACGTTTTATAAACTTATCGTGTCCAAATTCTGGAATTAAAAATATTCACTCACTTTTGCTTTAGAAACTATGTACTACTCTCATCGTTCACGATGGTAAGAACAAATGCCGGGCAAAACTTCACTTAGAAACTTAACAGCAATTAAATAATAATAATAATAAATAAATAAAAATAAAAACGATTGGTTCGAGGATACACTGTGGTGGGTCAGTGAATTTAGCGTTCTTGTAAATTGGTGATTTTTGTCTGTTTTATTGTTGGAAAATTAATGTTTTATAGTATATTAGTATAGGTTTTAGTGTTGTAGTGTATTTAGTATTTTTATAACATATTTTTATTAAGATATTTCAATTATAAGTTTAAAATGGCGCCAAAAACGCACAACAAAAGTAATGCTAAAAAGAGCACCGCAGGCAAGAACAAGAAGACTGAGTTAACGAGGTTATTGGAGATGTGGAGGAGGTTAATGAAAATGAATTAATCTCCAAAATAGCAAAATTAAAGCAGATCATCGGAGAAACGACTCAGGAATTGCAAAAAGTCGAGAGGCGTTTAAACGAACAGAGGGAGAAAAAGAAAATTAAGCAGGAAAATAAGCAACAACAAAGCACGGAAACAGGAAAGTCAGGAAGTAACTGAAATCAGGTAATTGACGTTGTTAGTAAAAGGAAAGAAGTTATTTGGTATGCTGACTATAATAAAACATGCTATTGATGAGTGAGTTATAACTTCGAGTTTTCCTGGAGCGAAAATTAAGAATATGCAGAAAGCAATTCAAAAACAGAAAAGAAAAGTAAACGAAATCCTAATTGTAGTAGGTACTAACCGCTTAACTGGTGGTAAGTTTAGTATGAGAGGGGACATGAAAGAGTTGTTGGAAGAGATAAGAGTGAGAGAGAAAAAATCGTCAGTATTTTACCTCGCTATTATAATAATGAATTGATGCCGTACGATTCGATGCGTACACTATGTAGAAGGAATGGATGCGAGTTTTTGGATGTGTGGAGTGAGTTGGAGATAAGATTGGATTTGTATAAGAGGGATACATCTGAATGCGTTTGGTATCAGGAGTCTGGAAAAACTAATAACTGGTATGAGACCTAACACAGAGAGTCAGGGAAACTAAATTATAAAGGGAGGAATGGTGAAAAAATTAATGTAAGAGCGACAATATATACATAGATAGATATCGCATGATCAAAATTAAAGCATTCCTGTTTACGGTTTTGTGGAGGGGCCACCCAGTGATCCAAATGCTGCGAAACCTTGCGGGAATATATTGTGTGTAATGCGGAATCGAACGAGAGAGTGTTCCAACATTCACCACCCGGAGCGCTATATCGTATACCGAATGTAGGTATAGTAATTTTTCTGTGTGCACATAAGAAGGAGAAAACTGACAAAAGCATAAATAACACATTTTATTCACTTCCTTTATGCATTCACGGACTGTACTCTTCAATGTGCTGCCTTTCCCGGCATGCCACAAACTCCATGGCACATTCCGATGTGCAACAAGTAGCTGGTTGAGAATCATGTTGAGCCCATGCTGCGTTATGCTGTCTTTCGGCGGTGTCAAGTTATCAGAATGATCCCTATAAACTCTGTCTTTGCGAAATCTTCAGAGCCAGAAGTCACATGAGGTCAGATCAGATGAACAAGGCAGCCACGCAGTTAGACCACTACGACTGATCACTCTGGCTTCTCTAACCGATATGTTGTGAGGAGGCTCCCATCCTACATGAAAATGAATGAATCCATGCACATGCGCTGTTGCACAACAAAATTGTTTATCATATTGCGATACCTTTGAGCAGGTCACGGAACCGAACTGGCGAATGTCCTCAAACACGAAAGGTCTAATGACAAAGGAAGCTGTAAACTTGTATGAGACAGTAATTTTGGGTAAATGCAAAGGGGATTGTTGGTTTGCGTAGCCCACACCACTCCACACAGTTGTGGGTATTGACAGCTCCTTTCAGGTGAATGTGAATTTCATCTCCCCACAAAATCATCCACAGTCACGCACCGTCTAACTCCACTCGAGCAAGGAATGTTAAAGCGAATGTCAGTCGACTTTCAAAGTCCTGCAAGCGAAACTCCTGTCAGGGTTATTTTGAATAGGTAGAAATGCAGAATCTTTAATAAAATTTTCCAGCCAGTGAGGTACATCAATGTGTCTTGGTCACTGCAGGAATCAACACTGTTATTCATGGCCAGCTCCACAACGGCAGTAGAAACTTCGTTCACTTGTTGCGAAATGATTGGTTTGCAACCTCTGCATATCAAGATAATTTTATCTTATATCTTAGCATATAATTACTGTTTTCTATGAATTTCTTTAAATTGACATACCGTTGTGTGAAGAATTTAATTTTTTTCTGGTATCCAATTTTTTGTAATTTATATTTATCCACAGAATACATTTCATTCAAATATATATCAATGGATTTCAATTTTAATTTACTTTATTATTCTTATAATCCCTATAAATATGAACCTTTTGTGTAAAAAAAAGGACTCGAATATGATTAATCAGGTGTGTGCACTTCAATCAGGTTTGATAGGGTGGGCAAACGGTTGTATAATCAGATTGATCAACGAGCATGAAACTCAGTATTTGCATGATTATTCGTTCCATATCAAATAATATTCGGTTTGATATGGTGTCATGAATTCGACGGAAGTAAGACTAAGAAACAAGTACGTTCTATCTATCAATTGTGTGTATTCTCGAACATGTTTTTTTTTTTTTTTTTTTTTTTTTGCAGGAGGAAATACTCAGCCTCCAATCCGTGCATTACACTGATTGGTCTCCTAGGTGGCATTCGAAACCTGGATTTTCTACTGTAAGGACAAATATTGAGAGTCATAGCTATCACAATAGGAAATGCTCTTTTAAATAGTTTATTTATATTATTTAATTTTTATTACAAATAATAAATAAAATTTAAAACCTAAATTAAATTTTAAAAATATTATAAAAATGTTTCTATTATTTTAAAATTACAAAAGACACCTTTAAATAGCTTATATATCATAATATTAAATAAGCTATCACGAAATAGCAGAACTTAAGACGAAGGAGATGCCGTGATTGATTCATTCGATCCAATATCCTTGGAGGGTAATGGATGGCAATGCTGTAGCCAATGAAGTTCTAACTGAGGCTCGGCTATTGCTGTTACACTCCTGCCATGATCAGAGCTTTAATTGCTCAATAACACCTTATCCCTACACTGTCCTCTATAGATAACGGGGAATATGAAAAGCATTCTTGCTTCGCCCCTTTAAGCCAGTCCTTATAAGGAATAAGCAGAACTTAATATTAATAGTAAATTATTAATATATGTATAGTGTTGTGGATTCTCCGTATACATAAGTTAGCGTACATCAGTATGAAGAAAATCGGTTGAAAATTTAGCATATACTGTAATTAATTCCTATCATAATTATACCGATGAAAATAACGAATTATTAACACCTTTCATTATATTATGTGCGTGGCTGTGGAATCTTTTGTTATGCAACTCGGTTCCTTTATCTTAGCTGATTATAGCTGCACTCATTTAATTAAAAGTTTGCCAGAGAACATCCAAGGATTCTCTTATTATAAGTTCAAAAAAAGAAAAAAAATCATTTCTCTACCTTACTAATCGTAATTATATGTAGTTAATTACGTAATATTCTAAATTCCTAAATTTATAAAATTTTTAAATTACTAAATGAAATAAAAAAAAACTTCAGACGGCTTGCTTTGCTATTTATATTTCTAAAACTAAACAATGTAAGTTGTTTAGTTTTAAAAATTTAATTTCCCATTGCCTCACTTTTAATTTCATATTTTTAATTTCCCATTACCTCACTTTAGCATATCTATTGTTATATGAACGTGACAAAAGCATTCCAAACGGCTCTTGGACTCGATCTATATACTTTGACGATAGTTAAATATCGTATAGAAAGATCACAATAGAATAAATAAAAACGAGAGAAAAAAAGTCTTCGAAATTTTGACAAGATAACGGTTTCTACTTTCTTGCTCTAAAATCAGATAACATGAGAAATCGAGAACCAATAGTCGATAGGGGCTTTAAGAGCTCGCATCGCGTCTTCTTTATTGGTTATCCAATACCGAAAAGCCCTAACTGTGATATCTGAACGCGAGAATAGTTGCGAACAAAGTTTGTGTATGCGATAGGCAAGAACAATAAAACGGTATATTATCACTGTATGAAATATATATTTAATTCACTAATACTTTACATTTACAATTGTATTAAGCTCACCCCATGTGCATTTATCAACTGAATAATAAAATACACATTCAAACGCATCAACTACTGAGACCTCTTCCTTGAGCAGTATTGAATTTATGAGAATCTTTCAATGTAAGTTGAAAGCGATTACTGAAAGATATATAATAGCGATTTAATAATAACAATAATTAATGAATAAATAAATATTTCGATCTGAATCTATGAGATTATTTCAATACATTTACAATGCAAACAAGGTACAACAATAAGAATGGATGTACCTTATTGTTGTACCTTGTATGAATGTAATTGTTGTACAACAATAATGTACAACAATAAGAATGGATTTCAAAGCGATACACGGTGTACTACACCGTATTATATTATATTATATTAGCGGCTTGCATTGTTTAGAAATCAATTGTTATTGTTCTACACTGCTTGAATTGCCAAGATCCAAATATTTGTTAATAAAGTTTGCTATCATTATTATTGTTGACTTTTTGTGTTTACTTGTTTCACTAATAACTTTCACTATATCACAATTGTCGCTATGAATGCGACAATGTATGTCGAGTTAACAATTACATATGGAGAGTGGTAGGGTTGAATCCCCAGAAATGTTTTCAAACTATAGAAAAACCAGCCAGAGAACACACAATTAACAGATACTGTATAACATGGACCTACTTTCCTCTTTTTTTCTAGCCAATACGGTTTTAAGGAGTATTAGAGGCTCCATTTAACATAAACATAAAAACAAAAACATTTAAATTATTAAACTAGTAAATTTTATTCACCAGTTTCAACAAAGAAAATCTACCTCTCTCTCTCTCTCTCTCTCTCTCTCTCTTCAAGAAATTTTTGATGATGCAATTATACATGCTGCGCCACCTGTGGGGCTGTCCTGTCTGAAATATTTTTCGATTACTGACTTAAGAAATTTCCAAATTTCGCAGTTGTAGCGGGTTATTAACTACTTAAATTTGAAAAAGAAAATCGTAATTTTTGACATAATTGTTGTATCGACCAACCAATTTTATTCGTGTTCATATTTATGAATTCATTGATCACTTTATGAAACATCGCCAAATTTTCTTTTTGTGCTATTGGTTATATGCAATTAAAATTTACTGGTTAACGTCATATTTTGCTAGAAGACAAAATAAATTTTGTATTAACCAGCTCAATTAATTTAAATTCAGAGTATCACAATGAGCCTTTGGCTTCGCCTGTGAAAACTCCATAACCGAATCATGTTTCAATTATCACGCATCAGCAAGCTAGCAGTGCTGCCTGTTAATACGTTGCGTCACACAACGCTAAAACTGGCAGAGATTTCATGCTGAATTTCTAAAAGAAAAACGCCATGTGTTAAAACAGCTAATAAATATTAATGACCGAAAGAAGCTCTCTCTCCGAAACCGTGTACTTTTATTATCACAGTAATTCCGCGCTGTACGCCCTTTGTCTTAGAATTTGTGTAACACTGCACTGTATTATTTCGCATAAATACAGGAACACAATATTGTCTCTGTATAAAAATTTGACGAGACAGAGGGTTGGTTTATTATATGCATAGACGATTGAAAAAAAAGGATTAATATTCTAGCTCTTCGCCTAGGCGAAGTACTTTTGTTCTACTCTTTTAAATTTGGTCATATTTAATCCTTTCCTAAGAGAAGAAACTAATCGTTACCATTGCATTACCTCTCCTTCCCTCCTCAGCTGTCTTCACTTCATATTCCTTCTAATATAATGGAGAAATATATGAAAAGTAAACTTCTACACGTGTTGATTCATCAGCATGAATTCAGCCATTAACATCCAGAAACAGCGTATTTTGTTCACCACCTGCAGAAAAACACTATGGAAAAGCAGAGAAACTGTAGTAGCTGTTCTTGATATCTACTATACTATACTATACGAATCACTAAAACATCCAGAATATGAACTTTTCCGTCCTAAATTCTGATCTCCAAGCCATTCTTCAATCAAGGTCTGATAACGTTCTTAATTTTAATGATAGTTAAACTTAAGTAGCAGGTTTTTTTATCCCAAAACAAACGAATCAGCCAGAAGAACAAACGGAGTTAACAGACATTTAAGTCTTATTTACTTCGACCGTAATTCAAAGCAACCCCAATTTACAAAATAGATTTCTCTTTTCTCTCCCCTATACGGCTGTTGTTTGTATAAGTTCCCACTGTAATATAATTTTCAAGTACTATCAACTGCAGGTTTCTAAATTCGATTTCAACATTCCCCTTGAGTTGTATAATGTGAACACCCTTTCATTTAATTAATTACTACAAAACGTGAAGTAACTTTCACACTAAAATGATCCTGCTGCCCCCCCCCTCCCTTATCACTCTGCTTTGCTCAACAAGTGGAACTAAAAACAGTGATAGCATTGCCGTAGCAACTCATTAATATTCGCTGTTATTATTTTTATTACACTTAATTATTATTATCATTGTTTATGTTTTATTTGTTTTATGATTAGCATTATTATCGGATGAGTTTCGCATATTAATTTGGCACCTATAAGAGTCCGCCTATCCAAACTCAAGTTATTTAGGGACTCAAGCTGGATTTTAATCAAATTTGAAGTTTGAAATTCTCATACACGTTTGTCGATTCAGTCGCATATTTGTTTCAATCGACTATTTTGCAAGGAGACAAAAGAGCAAAAGTATCGAAATTGTATATTGCCAAATCTATGTTCTCACTGAATGGAATTGAATGAAATATTGAATTTAAGATAAGCACCAGAAAATGTCTACGATTGTATTTTGAATTCAATGAATGAAATTTCGTGATTAGCATTTCTATTAACATGTGTCGAGTCATTTCAGTTTTGATTTCATTAAAATCATTTGTATTAGGCCAACATTAGTCAAAATGAAAATTAGGGGAAGGGTAGATAAGCCCAAAACGCCTATGGGATTTAATAAAACAAGTGATAATTTTTATATGCACTCTTCGGTTTTACAGAACTATAACTACTTGACAAATTTATTTTAATAACATCACAGACTTCATCATAGAAAAAAAAGTTTTGAACAATAATATTAAAATATACTTGCCTCGTTCCAAAATACACCTCAAAGCATACTCAAATTTTAACCCCTTACTTTCATGAGAATTGCAGAGGAAGAAAACGAATATATTCTAGCTACACTCAACAATGTATGTTGCTAAATATTGTTGGTTAGGTATTGTTGCTTGGGAAACAATGCTATATGTAACTGCACTAAAGATCACGTGTTCTGTTTTGATATATATATATATACACACACACACACATATATATATATACACACACACATATATATATACACACACACACATATATATATATATATATATATACACACATACATACATATATATACACTAGGGGCTTATCTTTATATATATATATATATATATATATATTTATTTATATATATATATTTATACACATTTTAAATAAATACTGTATTTTAATTCGGATTAATTTTATTCACATAAAATAAAATTAAAAAGAAATATAAAATATACTTCGTATACAGCCTTATTTTGAAAGAAAACTAAGCGAAGTATATGGAATGCTTCTTTAATAAATGTCATATCAGTAAAGATAAATTATGCAAAAATAAAACTTACGGCATATGTACTACCCTGATTTTCAGCTTCCTTAATCTTCTTGGCTTTCTTTTTCGCTCTTGCCCCCCAATAAGTATAATTCACAGCAGCATACTCGAGTAGTGCAGCAAATACGAAGACGAAGCACATCACAAGGTAAATGTCGATAGCCTTCACGTAGGAGATACGGGGTAGTGATGACCGGACTCCTGTACTGATAGTCGTCATCGTCAGGACAGTCGTGATACCTACGGACAATTTATAGCCGAGTTAATGAAACTTCCTCGTCCTTTCACCCCTAAAAGTTCCATTTAGCTAGTGTGATATTGCTGCGATTGATAGAAATATGAGAGGCTGATGCATCTGACATTTCTCATTTGCAGCACGCGTTTGCAGAGATTTAAGATAATGGCTGCAGTTTCATGATGGAAAGAGCTCTGCCTAGAAAATATTTCAAAGAAAAATAGAACTTTTATTTAAACCAAGTACTTAAATGTTGGGGTTGAACGGGTAAAGTAGACAGCTTAGGAGTTGAATTCGGATTTACAAGTAGGGAGGTTCTTGTAGTATTTTTATTATTCTATTCAAAAAACAGCACTTCGAATCCCAACCGATAACAAAGAACTATATCAACTTCCCGCAAACTAAAGAAGTATTTACTATATCTTATCCTATTCGATTTTTTTTCTCTTTCTTTTTTCCGCTAAAAATATTCATAAGAAGCTAAATGGCATTCTAAACATTTATTAAAAAACTATATGAAATAACTGAATAAAATAGTGAATTAAAATATTAGTTAACGTGAAAGAATTGTAGTATTTATGAGGTAGTTACTTTCTTGAGCTAATTTACCACGCAATTCCAATGATCGACTGATTTGGACGTAGCATGCGCCATAATCATCATCATGAAATTAGCCGAACACTGGAATGTCAGAGTCATGATGTCTATTTATTGACCACTTCTGTCCGTTTAGGTAGGAACACTATTGAATCTCCCGGAAGGACGTACCAGGGTCATTTTTCTTTCGTGCAGCAATTGATGTAGTCCCATAAAAGATTTGTCTAATAAAAGACACGTTGTTTATTTTATTGCCATAAAAAACTCATTCACCGTGTGAAGTAGTTTATGAAATCGTCTTTTAAATTTATAAATTTCAGTAATAAAAGAGAGAAAGGAAAATTGTGAAACCGAGAAACAAAAAAATTTTGTCTTCCATTAATAAACCATCATAGCGCTCTTTCTCATTTACCAAATGGTCTGTTTTGCGAAATGTTTTACCACTTCTCAAGCCGTCTTATATTAACAGTTAACTCCGATCTTCAACTATGCTTTTAAATGTACGTATATTCGTTGTCAGGGTAATTTTAAATGTTTCTTTATTAGTATTGGTCAAACGTTTCTATAATGATAGCATACAGTAACCACTTGTATAATGATAATTATGAATCGTCCATAATTATGTTTCGTTTCCCGTATCATAAGACATCATCAGTGTAAGAGAAGAAAATGAAATAATTACAATTAAGTTGATCTATGTAAAAGTTTGCTATTATTCCACTGAATCCCATGGCTAGTACTGTCAATTCCACATCATGCTTTTGAAGTTCAGAAATACATATTTCTGAGAAAAAAATAATAGTAATAATAAAATTGTCTAAAACATTTAAAAAATATTTAGCTTATCACATAAATTACCTCATAAATCTGGCCTGACACAAACTAGTTATGGGATCCATTTTGATAATACCAAACTTTTACCTAAATCTACTTATAAATATGAATTCTGAAGTTATTTCATCGGACAAACCTTAATCTTAATTGACTGCCTTTGTATTCCTAAAGTTTGGGAAATTGTTACCCTCAACTGCTTCTATTGTAGCGAATGCGCTGTAGTGTTCATATTTGTTCAAATTTCATCATTCTTGTTCCTCACTAATACTCAAAATTTCTTACGATACGGAAGACGAAACATTTGGAAAATAAATAATTTTACCGTGGTATACGTGTTTTTATAAAATGCAAGTAGCTGATATTTTAAAGAGTAATAACTGTCAGATATCACTTAGATATTTATAGATCACCGGAGAGAATTTATTTATAATAACATAGTCTTATAAAAAAAAATGGAGTTTTAGAATATTCGAATAAAGATTTCAAAAACTGAAGATTTACCGAAATTATCTTATATTATTATACATCTTTTACTTTTTATTGAAAAGATTATAAACATAAAAACAAACGATTGTGTTGTTTTTTCTTCAATGGAAAAATCGTGAATCTTATTCAACAAGAACTGTCCAACAACCATTTTAGATTTCAAACAAAAATTAATAGTGAAAAATTAAAACAATATAAATATTATTTTATGTTCAGTATAGTAATAATAATTAATTATTTAATTTATTAATATATGAAGAGAAAATAATAATATTTTTTCCAGTAACCATTACTAAATTTGGCCACCACTATTTTATAAGAATATGATAAGTCCAATAATTATGTCTCATTAAAACAGCTTTTGTGGGAGAAGAAAGTCCTTTTTAGGACTTCCAGGGTAACAAATGGCAATGCTGTAGCCAATGAAGTTTTAACTGAGGCTCGGCTATTGCCGTTACCCAGACATGACTAGAGCTTTTTTCTCAATAACACCCCATCCATACAGATTTTCTTCATTCAGATGATGGGATAAAGAGTCAAGGACTCAGTCCATCGCCCAGTTCTTTTAAGAACAGCTTTTGTGATGGTTTTTCCATACCCTTGAAGGGTAATTGGATGGCAATGCTGTAGCCAATGAAGTTCTAACTGAGGCTTGGCTATTGCTGTTACCCTCCTGCCATGATCAGAGCTTTAATAGCTCAATACCACCTTTTTCCTACACTGTCCTCTACAGATAACGGGGAAGATGAAAAGCATTCTTGCCTCGCCCCTTTAAGCCAGTCCTTATCAGGACTTAAGGACGGCTTTTGTGATAAGTTCAATAATTATGTCTCATTAAAATAGCTTTTGTATACCATGGTTTGTACGTACTGTGCAACTTCACCGGGACACAAATGTCCCCTACATATATACCTTCATGCAGACTACAGCAACTAAGTTCTTCTCAAAAGCATCTGTGCATCCTAATAAACTAATTCAACTAGCGTCAAATTACGATGCATCAGATTACTTTAAGCATAAAAGACCAAAAGCTATCTTAAACTGCTACCCCAATGAATAATCGTCAGGCCCACTCAGGGCGAGCAACAGGCTCATAAATCTTTTCCCACTCACAGTTTTCCTCATCAGACAGCGGGGAATATGAAAAGCATCTGCTTCACCCTTTAGGTCAGTAATGTTAAAGTTAAAAACAGCTTTTGCAATTCAGAGATAATATCCTGTACCCTGATAATAGCGGAAACGAGAAATAATTCAGAGATCGCTGATAATAGTGAGAACTAAAAAATATTGAAAATAAATAAACATTAACAATACAATAAAATTCTAAAGCGTAACTAATAGATATAAAATAAATACTGTAAGTATTGACCTCACCTGGCGCTCCAGTTGATCCCACAGATACTCAATAGGATTGACTTAAAGTTAATAGGAAACTACTGTATTATTAGTTAATGCTTTTAATCAGTTTTTTTTTTAATTGATTAAGTAAACTTACCTAAGGCAACCCTTGCTGAGGTGGCTTCATGATTTATCCAAAAAGATACCCAGGATAGCATCACTATGAGAATAGATGGTAGATAGGTTTGAAATATAAAGTATCCAATGTTCCTCTTAAGTTCAAAACTCAATGACAATCGTTGATAAGTTCCTAAAGAAAAATAAAATCTTGAACAATGGAAAAAAAACACAAAATAAAAGCAATATATATTGTTTTGCACAAATCGTAACCCTATTTTTGGCTAAACAATATGACTAGTTAGCGCAGCTGACAGTAATTTAAGGCGAGTTGAGATTTCTGTGCACAAACAACCTTCGAAGCAATTTTGAGTGATGATGAAGGTGTGGCTATTGTTCTCTATGATGCAGGAGTAATAAGCGTGGGTCCCTCAAGTGGACACATTACGCAAATGGATGCTTTGACATTGGGAATCATTTAGACTTTAATTCCAATTTATATGCTATGATCCCAGCTAATTTATATTCTGTCATTTTGTGGGCACACACCGTGTAGGATAGCACGAAAAGTATGTATTTATATGTAAATTGGTTTCGCAATCCGAAATTCATGCCATAAATGATATAAAACCAGTGATGGACGAAAGCATTTGTGAGATATGATACATGGATAAGTTTAGCAAAGTGCATTACGTGGACTCGGATGGAAGCGAAACAGCAGTGGAGGGGAAAGGATTATTTTGAAATTTTACATGAAGGTAAATTCGAATGCATATCTCTTTCATCGAACTAAGCAAATAAATCATGTTAAATGATCCTCATTACCGCAATTTTAGAAAAGGTATTTTATAAACAGTCGAATAAGCGTGTATTAAACTTCGTTAATATCATTAATAGGGAAAAGGAAGTGGTAGACATTGGTCGTTTAGTTATATGCTTATTTTGTTGTTGCACCTTTTTTTTTCCTTCAAATTTTGTTCGATTTTAATGTTTACTTTAAGGTACATTAGTTCCGTTAAATACTTGAATTTCTTATTGCTACAAATTGTAATGTGTCCTACGAAACTGAAAAATTTAAGAAAATATTTTTCTTAAATGTTCTAGGTAAAGTTTAAAATTTTAGATTTTTTATTTTAATTGCTTTATTAAGGATATTAAAATGATAATGGTACCCGTCAGAGAATTAAAGTATTTATTTAATTACTTTTTATACAATTTGTCGGAAACATTGATGTAAGTATATTACATCAATTATTATTACTTAATAATAATTGATACATTGATAAGTAGCAGAATCCTTATCTTTGTATTGTGTTTGTTTCCCGTGCAGACTAATTCGCTTATAGTTTAAAGTAGAAATATTCGTTCTTAAATTCACTTCTCAACTTGCTGCAAATGCTTGTTTTAAATATTAATTCCATACATTAAATACACGAAGTGGTTTGCGTGCAACTAAATTCATACTTCTAGTAAGTAGGGTGAAGATCTCTCCATGACTATGAAGTCTATTCTACCTAAAGACATTCACAAGCCATCATGCTTGCACTGGCGATGGATTCAATCCCATACCCTCTTGGTTAAAGAAAGAAAACTTTTTTTTTCTTTTTTTAATGAGCTGGCATACTTGTCGGAGAACCAAAGCGTGGACTGTGGAGAAACATTTTGAGTGAAATATGGGATGAATATCTTCATTTCGGCAAGAATTATTTTATTTATTCGATGGCGCAGGTATTTGTATGAAGAGAAATGTCAGAGCATCAGGAAGGAAGATTCGAAATCAAGGAGGCCCTTTTATTTAACACTGCTGCGCTGCCAAAGTGTTAGCAGTCTGAGAGTGACCGGTGATAAATGTTCCATCGAAAAGAAACGTTGACAAGATTATTATATTATATTATATAAAACTCTGCCTCTGCCGTTTGAGACTGACTACTTGGGGAAAGAAAGTACTGTATTAACGCAAGATCAAACCAGGATCTTTCTGACCAAAGGACTACTGAGTCATTCAGCGTTTGTTGGATATACAAATTTCGTGTATACGTAGCTAATTAGGAGATAATTCAACTCCTCCTCGTATTTTTAGGTTTCTTAATACTGTATAATTAATACAAAAAATCTTTAGACAATCCGATTTTTAAAATATCTTTTGATCGTTTGTAGCTGTTTGATTTGAAAGTAGTGATTTATACATTAATACTCAGAATGGTAACTGCAATCAATCTCACAAAAAAATAACTTTCTTATTTAGGAAAAGTATCGATTTTTCGGACTGTTATAAATTAAAAGGCAAGCATAAATCAAATAAATAAAAGGCAAACTTTGCTTTTTCCTGAATAAATCTGTATCGAAATGCGAACACCGCATTTATACTTTATATTTACTTTTCTTGCAATCGTGGAATGTTTCCCATTGACTGCTTATTTAACAATAGCTTTTAAATACATTTTAAGTTAAAAGGTGCAACAGATCCATGTTTAGAATCTGACTAATACAGTAACGTATCGACAATCAACATGTTTCTCTTGCATAATTACCACTGTAGCTGCAGCAGAAAGGGGTTGACACTAAAATACTACAACTTCGCCTGGAGCCTCTCGCTTTGCTTCGGGTATTGGGAGGGAGGAAGAAAAGGGACGCACAGCGCGTGTTTACCGTTGAGAGAAGTGCAATATCCATTTGCCAACGGCAGCTAGGGAGTTCCATCAGACGCGGTGAAACATATGTCAATGTGAATGCCGTAATTTATTTTGTGTACATGCAAATTGTCAACAGCAGATGCACAGAAGGGTAGCTTACTGGAGCTTTAGACAGTGTGAACTCGGATATTAACTACACTCTCTGTACTGAAAGAACAGAAAATTTTAAATTGGATAATGCAAAGTTTCGGAAGTTTAATAAATACGCATGCATATTGAAGTTTATAATTTTTGAATGATAGTTTGATTTTGTCCTGAAAATACGATTATACACTTAAAGAATATGCTGGTAATTAGCAGAGCGCCTACCAACAATTATACGACTTTTGAAACTTGTCATATTACATTCGTCTTAGTAAAGTGCATATTGTCATCTATCATTCTAATTATGATTAGTGAACAGGAAATGAGTTTGCTGCCTTTTATAGGACAGGAAAGCAACGAACAGGGAGAGTGGTCTGGAAATAACGATACCCAATTGTTTGTAGTAAGTTTTTCTAGTGAATAACGATTTTTTTTTTTTTTTTTTTTTTGGCGGGGTGGGGTTTCGTTTTGTTTGTAACACAATAACAAATCACATCACAAAAATGTGATGCGATTAAACATATGTCGCATTAACAGTCTGGAAATTGTTTCTTATGTATAGGTGTTTTTTTTTTTTTTTTTTTTTTTTTTTTTTTTTTTTTTTTAACAGACGTGGAACGACCAGTTTTCAAATATCGTTTAGTACTACCCCGTTATTTCTATTTAAACAAAATGGATAAAAATTTATTTTATTTATTTATTTATTTTTGCATTCTGTATTGTTATTAATTGAAATTTTATATAAAGGGAAAGTTTGACTTATATTAAATGAATCTTCATGCTGTATTTTACATCTTGCAAGTGGTTACAGGGCGTATCAGGGAGGCTTTATTTGTAATTTCTCTAATATACATCACATTAATCTTCTGCCAGGTTTCTTCCTTTTTTTTTTCTCTGAAAACTCAAGTTTTCTTTTCTTTTCTTTTTTTTTTTTTTTTCAACGGAAATTTGAATTGGCTTGAAAGAGTGCCATGTATGGTCTTTTTTGTGCTGGGAGCTGAGTGTGCATTTATCTCCGTGGATTGGATAAGGATCAACCTTTCGTCGGTGGTATTCAAAAAAATAAAACAAATAAAATAATATGCCGTTGTACCTATAAATGCATGGCTGTAATGTTACAGTTATATACATAATTATACTTGTAAACGATAGATATTATTTTACGGTCATGCTCGTATTATACAGGTTTGGTTTCAAGCAAATCCAGTTATTAATGAACTCTATATCCTACAGGAACTGTTTAGTAAAGAAAAAGAAATAGATTGAAAGTAGAATTCGTAAAATCTCATGGTGATACAAAAAAAAAAAAAAAAAAACTTAAAGAATATGCTGGTAAAGAATATGCTGAAAAGAAACTTTCGAAGATAAATAGGAAAAAAAATTATTCATGCATTAATTTTAATGAAAAGGAGAACGTAAGCAAGACCCATTATTTATGCTCATTATCCTTCTAGATCATTATTTTAAGAATAAATAATAGCTCTGATGTGTGTATTTTAATATTCAAGCTTAACAAACAGGCACAATATTAAATTAATGCTGATTTGCCACGCTCTGAAAACGGTCAGTTTCCATCAACATCTGCAAGTTATTTGCGTTTCACTGAAAGCATTTGCTTCCCGTCCTAAATAACCAAACGAACACAGACATACACACACACATACACTATATCAGAATATTTCACATCAATGCCTATGGCAGGCGTTACATCAACAATACTGATGGATACGGCAGCGCGTGTTCAACAGAACCTAAATGAAACTAGGAATTCAATGGAGACAGAAACAAAGGGACTGCATTTGTTTGCGTGAGGAGAAATTTGGCTGTTTGATTTAATGTTTCATTCATGATAGACCTGAAGGAGTATACACGTGAACTAAGAAGAAGTTTCCATTGTAAATTATGCAAAGAAAACGCAAGAGAAAGAAAGTTTCACATGAAATAAATAAAGAATGAGTATGAA
This sequence comes from Typopeltis vanoorti, assembly GCF_054136105.1. Lineage (NCBI taxonomy): Eukaryota > Metazoa > Arthropoda > Arachnida > Uropygi > Thelyphonidae > Typopeltis > Typopeltis vanoorti. The sequence continues at coordinate 82,898,780 of NC_143556.1, read as the reverse complement.
GAGGAAATGGAAGCAAGACCAAGGCACATTTCAAAGAATATGTTGGCTGAGTAGTTAATAAGAAAGATCTGAAGGATAGGAGAAAAAGAAAAAAAAAACATCAACCAATATTTGCGAAAACATCAAACACCGTAAAAACAGGCCATTTGAAAGTTTACATTTGGAAATTTCCTGCTAAAAATATCGACATTGTTCCCCCCTTAGGGTTAGTATTAGTGATGCATATGTGAGCTCTCTTTTTTGGGCATTCCTTCTTCCGAAACAGCTCCTGCATTTTTGTTTAGTGCAGCACATACGAGAGTCATCCATATAATTTATTTAATTAAATAGTAAGTCAACTAATTTTAATTTTAATTTCTTCTTAGGTATCTTATTATACTCACCCATCACCTGGCAATCTTATTTCAAGCATTTCATTTTAGTTGCAATTTTTTTATTAATATAATAAATATTAACTGCGATATGTTACTTTGCTAAACAAGAGCATGTGGAAAGTTATTTTTCATTCGAGAATATGTAATTAGGTTTCTTTTTTTTTTTGAAAAAAAAATCAAATTCACTAATGATATCGCTAGTTTTCATTGCGTTCACTGAAGGTATACCTGAAGTATTATAATGTGCGATGTACTGATTACCTTTAAGCTTCAACAAACTATTCAAAGACATTGAATAATGTTCATATAAATGTCGTGCTTTTAAATACACATTAAAATACATAAAGTGAGACGATATTAGGTATAAAAATGCTCATCAGCCACAACTAACCTTTCATTAAATCGCATTACACAGATCTTATCTGCTAATGAGATTTGTAACGATTTCTGGTGGTCTACTACACCACCTGTTTTGAAGTGTCTCCTATATTATTTACTACATAAACACATTTAGCTGCACCTCAGGTGCAACGCTGATGTTTCGAAAGGTCAAAAGTTGCCGAAGAGATTAAGAATAACTGCAGTTTTTTAAAGAGTATAAACTCTATCCAAATAGTGATATTCTAACTCGTCTTGTGATGATCGATATTTTGCTGCTTTAAAAATAGCTACTGGAATTTTTAAAGTAGTCTCTTTCCATCATTGAACTCATCGTTCATACGATCACCTCAGCTTCGGTTATAATCACGGAAAACACGTAAGATAAAAGACACAAATAGAGCCTTGCTTTACCTTTTCTGAAGGCATTCAGTTTCAGTGCGCGCGCGCATATAGAAAAGCATGTTAAAAGAGGAATATACACTGGAATGCTGCTGTAAGATTATTTAATATGTGATTGCGTAGATGGTTGTTATGACAACCTGCTATAAACCACGAAATAGACAACGTCCTATTTTGAACAGAATTGTCCGGTCCTTATGACACCTCAGCAAACTGAATATTATGAATGTCCTAATAATATAGCAGAATTCTATAGGAAAATCACTGTTTGCTGTTAAACACGATGCTTAGTGTACATTTTAATATTCATGCATATCAATATTGAAACGTGCGAATTCAAACATACAGAGTGGAGAAGGAGAATTAACTAATGTCATGTTGCTAGAATATCGTTGCGAATGGACACTGCTTATTTGTTGCGGAGCATGGCTTATAAACTTTAGAAGTACCCAAAGTTTCTCTTCACTGCAGACCTTTAAAACTGTTTCTCTTCACTAAATTCGTTTTCTCTTCGTCAAAGAAGTTCGTTTCAATAAATATTTTTGTAGACTATTTCGGCAATAATACTATAATATTAAAATATTAAGAAAAAATTGTGTAAAATCTACTGAAAAAAAAGAGACAAAAACCCTGTGAATTGGCACTAGGCAATTAAAGAAGAGTTAAATTTCGATTAACATTTAAACCAGCAAGCGTTAAAAGGTTCCGTGTTTCTTCCAATTCTCTAATCAGATTAATATTTCAATAATTTCTAATAGCTGTGTAACCAAAAAAAGCAAGTTATGTCTTTGAGGTAATGCAATACCAAGGCCACTCATTGCTAAGTTAGGAAACATCAAAATTTTCAACCCTGTCCAAAACGTTAAGGTTTTGAAGTAAAACTATCCTTTAATATAAAGAATAAATATTAATCTGTCTTTGAAATAAGACACGTTGTTTATAAATTATAAATTATTTATTTATAATTTATTAACGCAGTGACACAATGTTGTCTTGGATAAAATTTAAAAGCAGTTGATTCAGTATAAGCATTTTCTTAATTTTTCTGAACCTTAGTTCATCAGTGAGCCCCCTTTTTGCAGGGAATTTACGTTATTCAATGCAAATTAAATAAATCTGAAGGTTCTTTTCTTTTTCCTTATAGGTTTCCATAGCTTACGGAGAAAATCAAATACTTTTCTTTTTCACAATAATATTTTGGAGGCTAAAAATGCTATAGTGAACAGTAAGAATCAAAACGGAAAAACAAAATGCGTTTAGCTGTTGTCTGTGGTTGTTTACTCAAATTCAAATACGAAATTTGACTGTGTCAAGTCCATCGATGAAAATATGTACATTAGAGAGATAGACAAACAAACAGCTCCTCATGACACATTCTTATAGAAAAATAGTAACTATACTATCGAACTGAAGTCGCGTTTGATTCCATGAAAATTCCACTTTAAAAGAACCGAGATTTATTTTTTTGAATATGCAGTGTCACAAAATTAGCATCAAAGAAAAATATCAGTGGAATCCCTTTGTTTTGAATGCTCAGACACGCGAAATATATTGGGAAAATAAACAAAATGGTTCGCTATACTGTCTTATTTTTATTGGATTATTTCTTTTACTGTATTTCAAAATTGTAAATATATTTGAAAAATTGTTAAATTTTCGATGAACAACGGGATGCATTCTTATCTCAATCGCTGATACTTGGAAGTTGTAAATTGACGACGTGTAAGAAAATTCATTTTTTATATCTTTCTGCCCAAAACGTATTGGTTTTTTTCGAAAAAAAAATCGGTGGTGAAATCGGAGATGCGGTTATTCACTGTAAAAAATTCGATGTGTTTTCTTATTGGAGAAATGCATATTTGTCTTACAGAAATGCCTCTCAGAAGGGGTGGTCGCGCGTCAGTGTAAAACTAAAAACTGATTCGATATGTTCGTGTATGTATATATATATATATACACATATATATATATATATATATATAAAGTCTTGAGTTTATTGAAGAAAGGAAAAGCGACTTATACGATATGAAGGTGTGTTGTGGGAACACTTTTCGCTGCCCGAGCTGACGCAACGCTTTAGATCAGAGTGCAGTCAGAAAGGCGTAATGCCACGGCGCATAGACCCAATATCTGCATGTCATGTTTAGGAGGCAGCGATATGATGAAGGCAGAAATGTGGATGGCAATGAGAATGCCATGCGGAAGACGTTATTATGCAGTGAGCTATCGAATACGTTCGCTATGACTGAGTGATTCGAAGTACACAAATATTGGACGATTGACGGGAGAGGTAGGTTGTTAGGATTGATGATTCTACCGCCATTGCAAATCGATTGACATGTCTGTTCACAGTGGAGCTTGACTAACAATGATATGAAAGAAAAGGAAAGAAAGACTGAACAAGACGCAAACCAGATTACTTTTCTATAAGGAATAGAAAGCGATCTCACCATAACTTTTATTATTAAACGAAACGCTTCTTATTTCACCCTTTGGAAAAGTGCACATGTTCTTGCAATATGTAATATTAACATAATATTAATATAAATTATTAAAATAAGCAATTCTTATTTCACACTTTGGAAAAATGTATGTTTTAAACAATATAACATAATATTAATAGTGTAATATAATATAATAATATTCATTTTTGCAATTAATTGCAATTAATGTTCACAATTAATTGCAAAAATTGCAATTAATGCAAAATTGAATCACCAATTAAAAAAATTGGTGATTCAAGTGCAAAACACAACTTTCGAGAGAACGGATTTTATCCAGACCATCAAAAAAAGGTTTAGGTTACAGTCCGGCTTTATACGACAATACGACAATCTCCGTGACGACATAAGCTATTCTGCGACAGAAGAAATTAATTGCAATTTAAAACTCTTGCAGTGTTATTTTAATATAAATTTTTATGAATTATTTTATGGTGTTTTTGGTTTATAAGAAAAATTTAAATATAATATCAAAATATAGTAAAATCTTTTAATTTTTAAAAACATCTTTACATTTTACAATATATTTAATAAAAATATAAAATTTCATAAATAATTTTAGCATTGCTAAATAAATTTTATAAAAGATGGAAAGACATACTGGCTTCTAGATACAGACATGCCAAGAGAATAATATTTAGGGTTCATGAAATCTAATTGTCGAATAGTGATTTTTCCAACTATCGTAACTTTGCGAACGTGTAGGATTATGACAAATTCCACTGCGAGTCTCTAGTAGAAATCGGTGCACCGAAATCTTCAAAGAGGCTTTGTGAAACAGCAATCGATAATTCCTGGCCGTTGTTTGTCAAGTAAGTCCACTGATAATGCAACTTCCATCACGCTGATAAATCACCAATTTTTTTAAGTGCAAAACACAACTTTCGAGAGAACGGATTTTATCCAGACCATCAAAAAAAGGTTTAGGTTACAGTCCGGCTTTATACGACAATCGCCGTGACGACATAAGCTATTTTGCGACCGAACTCTCAGAAATATTGATGTGTGGTGAAGATGAATTGTTCCAGAATGTGGGGGGAAAATGAAGTTTCATAGAAGTGGCGAATGTTTGGAAACGTTTTGTAAAAAAGAATTGTCTTAACTAAGAAAAATAATTATTATGTAGGCATCATGATAATAACAAAAACGTGCGTATATTTCCAACAATGAAACGTTTACAATAGTGGCATATTATTATAAAGGTTTCATTATTGCGTAAATAGTTTCATTTCAATATATTTATTAAAAATCTAACAATGTATATGAAAGCAAAAAATGCAAATATAGTAGCTTATTATTCTTTAGGTTTTGAGAAAGAAATTTGTAATAATAATAATAACCCCATGGTCTCAAATGTTCGTTGATAATTCTACATTTTGCCGCTTTCTTAATTAAATAAAGAAAGAACCGTTTCTCTGATGTCATGTCAGGGTTGAGTTAAATTCATAATGCTAATGACTCTTGTAATAAAGAAAGCATTGTTTTCTAACTTTAGAAAAACACATGTTCCGAATACGTAATAATGAAAAACCTCTTGAGTAAACAGCGAAGACATTAACAGCTTTCTCCCAAAGGTGTGATCCTTCACTAGAGTTGTTGACCACACTGGAAACATAAACGGAAGTATTTTTAAACGTCTCTTTAGTTGTAGAGGGAGAAACCCTTTGTTTCCTTGCCATTTTATGCAGTTTTATGCCGTATGATAGAATTGATACTGTTGTGTAATGCAATTTAATTAAAAATTGAAATAAATTTTCGAAAAATTGTGAATTAAAAAAAAAAATGTTATATTATATCATTTTCATTACTTTCTTTCCCATTTTTATTTCTTATTTTAACTGTGACATCTTTGTGACATTAGAGGATGGATCTGAAACTTGTAGAAAGTTTGATAGATGAGAAGCAGTCAAGATTTCGGCAAAAAAGTGACCTCATTTAGCAATGACCAGCATAGCTTTCTTTCTTACTTTTTTATCTCCATTGACTGAAGGGATTGATGATAATAGATGGGATGATTAATTTGATCATCTTTTGACCACTGTGTTCAGTTCATCAAATATTTATGAGATAAATCAATTCGACAGACATTAAGAATTAAATTGAGATTAAGGGGAAAACACTATTTAATATTAAAAATTATTATTGCGACACTTCTCAAAACATTGTTAATATACATTTACTGTGTGTGTGTGTGTGTGTGTGTGTGTGTGTGTGTGTGTGTGTGTGTGTGTGTGTGTGTGTGTGTGTGTGTGTGTGTGTGTGAAAGATGCCAAGAAATTTCATACACTTGGTTCTAATCCTTTTCCCAAGTAAGCAAAACAAAATTTTGCGCGTGAAATATATTCACATCTGAGCTACTTGTATATAGAGGTTAATGACTACATATCATTTGCCTTAGAATGCATCCCATAATGCAAAGCGCATCCCCATTTAGGCGTGTATAATGCAATGCAAAAAGGGAAGGGCCACTACTCAGACCGGTTTCGACTTTTGTTGTGCTGATACATAAGTAAAGCCCTGTATAAAAATTAGAACGATCCCTAGACCACTCAATAGTGGCCCAAAGATCGTCCAACTCAGCGTTGGTTCCACTCAGTGATGCACCCCCCCCCCCACCACCGAGCAGAACCGATCAAAGCATTCCACCGACATGGCCCCTCACGGTCCACGCCGGAGAATACCCTCCCCAGAGACTCAAAATGCTCTCTCAGGGCAATCCTCCGAAATCTAATCCCCCTCACCGGGAGCAAAATTCCGGAAGAAACCAGAGAGAGCGAACTCTCGAAACTCAGCGTCTATTTTAGTCGCCTTCTACGTCAGTGCTATTCTTATCTCGACTTTTATTGTGCTCTCTTCAGTAGTGGGAGCCAGACCCGAGAGAGATACCAACGCTTCCTTATATCCTTATAAGGACTGGCTTAAAGGGGCGAATCAAGAATGCTTTTCATATTCCCCGTTGTCTGTAGAGGATAGTGTAAGGATAAAGTGTTATTTAGCTATAAAGCTCTGATCATGGTAAGAGGGTAACAGCAATAGCCGAGCCTTAGTTAGAATTTCCTTGGCTACAGCATTGCCATCTATTACCCTCCAAGAGTACCAATTTTAGTCGCCTCGTACGACATGCATTGGCTACATTTGGTGCTATTCTTATCCCGGCACCCACATGGGGAAGATACCAACGCTGAAATATATATATATATATATATATATATATATATATATATATATATATATATATATATATATATATATATATATATATATATATATATATATATATATATATATATATATATGTTAAAGATACCAAGCAATTTTAAACCTGGTTTTACTCCATTTCCCAAGTAAGCAAACAGACTAAAAGTGAAGTTTGCGCCTGCAATTGACGCAAGTCTAACTGATCCCACAGGTAGTGCAAGATCAGGGCAACTCGTGGCAAAGGTGGAACAAGCTCCGATCACTAATCTTAATATTTACTCTTAATGCCAAAACACATCTTCAAGAAGGGGATGTATGATGTTTTGTATTAAAGGCAAGGGGCCACTACCCAGACCGGTTTCGACCTTTATTGAGGTCTCGTCAGTGGGAGCTAGGCTAGAAATACCAAGATTTAGTAATACAGAGCTTGTAAGTATTTCACCAAAACGAGTTACCATAAGGTGTTTTAACCTTATTAAATAAATAAAAATCTCTGGAGGAGATATAAATGTAGAAAGTATTTTACCTTGGGTATAAATATGTTAAAGATACCAAGCAATTTAAAATTTTTACATTTATATCAATACTTTTTACATCAATACTTTCTACATTTATATCTCCTCCAGAGATTTTTATTTATTTAATAAGGTTAAAACACCTTATGGTAACTCGTTTTGGTGAAATACTTACAAGCTCTGTATTACTAAATCTTGGTATTTCTAGCCTAGCTCCCACTGACGAGACCTCAATAAAGGTCGAAAAACCGGTCTGGGTAGTGGCCCCTTGCCTTTAATACAAAACATCATACATCCCCTTCTTGGAGATGTGTTTTGGCATTAAGGGTAAATATTAAGATTAGTGATCGGAGCTTGTTCCACCTTTGCCACGAGTTGCCCTGATCTTGCACTACCTGTGGGATCAGTTAGACTTGCATCAATTGCAGGCGCAAACTTCACTTTTAGTCTGTTTGCTTACTTGGGAAATGGAGTAAAACCAGGTTTAAAATTGCTTGGTATCTTTAACATATTTATACCCAAGGTAAAAATACTTTCTACATATATATATATATATATATATTATATATATTAAAAAAAAATTTAATTAAATAATATATATATATATATATATATATTATTTAATTAAATTTTTTTTTTTTTTTACGTCTGATAAGAAAGATGTACGACTTTAAATCCATTTTATTTAGCGATAATTGTTGTTTCTATAAAAGCACATAACCAGTTTGTTTTTATAAACTAAAGATGTGACGGTTACACAAAATGAGTTATTCAGCTTAATTGATAGCTTGGATTAATTAATGCAAATTTTATTAGCGAATAGCATTTTTGCATCGAAAGTTAGCAGCTATTTACACGAACTACCGTCATTTAGCACTGACATGAAGACCAAAGCCATTTATCACGATGAGCGATGACTTGGTACCTGTTCCTATAAACATCGACAGCAAATGTGATATCCGGTTGCTAAGAAAGCTTATTGTGAACAGAAGGATCATTAGATTAATAACGTTGACCCGAAACACAACTTAATGAAATGCATAAACGATTAAGATGACTTCACATTCGATACCTCTGTTGGAAGATTTTGCTTCTAACATACATCTCTATTGGCAGGTACTCATCTTCCTGCTACATTAACCAGATAAGAAATGAAGTGAACCGTTGCTAATAATTCATCTGGATATATACCCGTCCTCATTAGATATTCAAATGAGATAACCACCGCCGTGTTAATTTATATTTACACAACCTAACATTATTATGTTACTTTGGATTTTAAATTCTTTTTAAAGAACTGAGTTCATTATTTATGACTGTAAAAATGTTGTATGAAAAAATACCAAACGACTCTTTTGTCTATTAAAAAAATTATAGCATTTTTCTTCATCTCTTACATAAAATTTTAGTAAGGGTTTTCATCTGTTACATGAAATTATAGCTAGATTTTTCGTCTCTTGCATCAAACAATGGAAATATAATTGTTTAGTCTTTGTAAATAATTATGATTAATTGCATTGTTATCAATATACGCGCAAAACTATTTCAGGAAAAAATGTAACAATGCTGATTCATTTTTTTCTTCCCCCCCATTTTTTCTAATGACAGGTCTACATTTTATTTACTATACTCACAAAACTATCTCTAAATAAGGAGTATTTTTTTGGCATAGCAAATGATAATATCGTTCTATGGGCGCAATATAAATTTACAATATGAGTTTATTTATTTAATCTATAAGCCTGTTATTGACTGTACTAAAAACAATTTTAAAAACCATTTAAAAAAAAAAGCGTTTTTTTCCCATATTTACTGCCAAAAGATATTCTAAGAAGGAAATTTTAAATTATCTCTTTATAATACATTCTTAAAGAGTTAGAGTGCCATCCCCATTACACGTTTGTGGTATTTTTTGAAGGATCACACTCTAATACATTGAATGAGAGGCAAAGAGAGTTTATGTTATATTGAATAGGAGATAAAAACCCACTTCACAAATTTATATTGCCTCCATATTTCTCTAGAGTGTGGATATGATATCCAAAAGTGGTATGCGAGTAAAAATCGACTTTTTGTATTCCCCCACTTAATCGTTCTTTCCTTCTTTCGTAGAAGAACGATCGATAATGACTAGAAACAAACTACTGGAAACAAATTGCCGAACTAATTATGGGACCTGAGCAGCAAAGAAAATGTTTATAAAGTAATGCATGAAGTAAAGTTTTTTCATCGTTCTCCTCTCTCTCTCTCTCTCTCATATTCGATGATGGTTATTTGGTGATTACAAAATCCAAAAGCGTGAAATTTTAAATTAAGGTTAATTATTCCATACGTTGGGTAGCCTTAATAAGAGCACCCTCCCCCGTCTTTCTTGGTCGGATGCATATAATCCGCGTTTATCACGTCTTATGTCGTACAAGAGATTACATTTGATCTTAATTGATCGATAATGACTCGCCTTTTAATTATAAAATTTAAAAAGAAATAGAAATTAATGTTATATTTGTGCATGTTGTACGATGCATTGTTTTCACGCATAGCGTTTTTTAAAAGTCCTTATCGAATTTGGGTTTACCATGCATTTGTTTTCTGAGATCCCGCCTTTTCATTCTCTATAAACAGCAAGTTAAGAGGCCCAACTGTTCTCCATGATTTATTACTAATCAATTGCAAAAATACTATTTATTAATCATCAACAGAATATTAAAATTTATATATTAGTAACAAGCATAAGTAATCAACATATATAACAGCATAATGGTATTTAAGATGAGTTATTGTATGTTTAAATGGGAAATACAGACGCAAGTAGGATTAATAGAAAACATAATGATGTTCAATTTTCATTTGAATCGATTTAGCCTTTTATTACAGAAACTAATCCAACACATACGTGAAGTATATAAATAATAATCTACGCAGTAAATATATGATAATATTTTCTTTGAAATCTACTTTTTTATACGCTTCTAAAGACTTATCCAGAAACTCCCAAACAAGCTGCTTAATTATATGGAAATAATTACATTTAACTACAATTAAATTTTGTCTTGAAGTTTTTGAAGATGTCTGCATTAAGTCAGAGATAAAGACTCTCTTTTTCTATATACAAGAACGAAAGATGATCAAAAAAAAAAAAAAAAATAACACGAAAGGAAGTTGCGGTGTTCCTTTCCTTAGATATTAAATCTATTAATCGAAAGCTTGCAAAATTTTAGTGTAATTTTCTTATCTTTTCTGGGGGTAAACATGAACATCATGCATTACGTTAACATTCTGCAGATCTCAGATGGAAAAAGCAAAGTTTTGGTCTTCCATAATGACAAAACCAGCCAACGAACATACCAAACACAGTCCTCAGTAGGAACATAGCTTAATCTTACTATTACTATGTATTCGTTATGGTGACAGGTTTTTTACTTTCTGGGTTTCATGCGCCTGAAACAGCCAAATTACTATGAGAATACGTAACAAAAAAATATATTTTATAAGTGAGTCAAAATTGTGAGGGGAGGAATGTGGAGAGATGTAGACTAATTCTGATTATAGATTCTAGAACTCCATGGAAGTGTCAAATAATAATAAATAATAATAATAATAATAATAATAATAATAATTTACAACTTCGAAAACGTTTACACTGATCCCATAACTACTACATATGTTAAAACAAACACTGTTATTTGTTTATAGGGATTTATCCTTGTAAACAAATTAAATATTTGTTAGGATAATTATTTGATATATATATATTACAAATAATAATGTTTCTAAAGCAGGAATTACGTCGCGATTGTTCTTTTCAATTAAAAAAAACAGAAGGAAAATAAATTAAAAGAACAATACAGAAATAAATCAATACAATACAGAAATAAATTTTCTAACTAAATTTTTAAGTATATAGAAAAATGAATTTATGTTATCACACTGAACTAGATAATAATAATAATAATCGTTTAAACGGGTCCCATAACTAATATGTATGTTAGAAATTTGTTTATCTTGTAAACAACTGTTGTTTATTTACAGGAATTGGTCCTTGTAAACAAATTAAATATTTATTAGTATAATTATTTGATATATATATATATCAAATATATCAAATATATATATATATCAAATATATATATATATCAAATATATATATATATATATATATATATATATATTAATTAAATTAATATAAAATTAATAAAAAATTAAATTTTTTAATTTTAATTTTAAATTTTAAATTAAATGTTTAAATTATATATATATATATTAATCTTTAAAAAAAATAAACAATACAAGAAAAACAAATTAAAAGAACAGAAAAGTACAATACAGAAATAAATTTTCTAACTGATTTTCAAGTATGTATATAGAAAAATAAATTTAAAAGCTATCACATTATGCAAAAAACATTTATTTTCTTTGAATTATTTATTTTAAACACTTTCATAGTGTAATCGGCAGAACCACGCATCATTCACCCTTTGATTCGATATAATCTTGCACAGGAATCTTTATTAGGGACTTTCCGTTTAAGGTTCAGTTAGGCGATGCCATAAGAAGATAAGAGCTAATTTCTTCCGGAAACTCGGGTTTTTAATCCCATAAGTTAACCGGAAAACATACATCGGCTTATAGCATTAGTCGTTCCGAAAGTGATTTCGTCTAGTAGTACCAATAGTTGATGGCAAACGTGCATTTAGATATTAAAGTAGCTGGGAATATTTTTAAAATATGCGATTTAAAATCACCGAAAAATCAACGTATGAATACTTTATTACTGATGCGCAAGTCTGGAACGGGGAAGAACCTTCATAACTGCTTTTAACAACAGCTTTGGCACGTGAAAAGAAACGAGGATGCGACACAAATGCTCGAAACAATGACTATTATTATGTCACACTCGCCCACGAAAGGCCACAAATGTATAATGCATTAGATGGACTTATATGTTACCTGATGTATCAGTATCTTTTATTGAAGCGGTGAAAAAATAATTCAGTGACAGTGGAAGGAATGCAGCATTTTATTAAAAAGAAATTATGTTATAAAATTATTAATATGCTGTTTTTATCTGAATAAAATGTTCTTATGCTGGAATTATGACTTGTGGTTTATTTGGAACTAGGGCTAATGCATGTAACTAAAAGGGCAATTGTCAGAATGACCTTTAAATATCAAACGTGGCATTCATTTTCTTAAAGTCCAAATGTTCTATATCTAATTGTAAGTGGATATGCTTTATAAAACAGTCACTTTAGCCCAGATTTTTAATAAAAAAAACTGCATCCAGCATATTATGTTTAGAATTCGCAATATAAGACAGTCAATTCATGCACTTGTGTATTCTATGGTAATGGGAAATTTGACATAAGAATCTACATAATATAGATGGTATTTATAAAAATATGCGCGCGTACATACGCACACGTACAGCTACAAACCTTAAGTTTAGTTAAAACATTTATTTAGCAAGATTAATTTATCTCTTCAATGTGATTTCATTGCTTCCATATCATAATTTACTTGCGGGTATATGCACGTGAGAGTGTTGTCCAAGGGTAAATGATGGGTTAGTGCAAGCTTGATGCTTAGGGTTGAATGTAGAAATTTTGTGCGGAATAATTCAGAGAAAAAGATGCCATACTATTTTTTCCTTGAGCAATACAAAAAAAATATCACACGAAATCTCATTTTGGAATTTATTTCAATTAATGAAACAACCGCTGATTTTAAACTTGGATGAAAGTGACAAATAAACAAATGCTTTATTTTAGTAAAAATAAATTATTAGTGTGGGAGACTTATATGCAATATCTAAAGGCATAGGAAGAGGACCTCCCCTGGTAAGGAGTAAATTTGGGGTGATGTAAATGCCAGAACGTGTTAGACTAATTGATTTCTGTGTGAAAAATAATCTGATATGAAACAATACTTTCTTTCCTAAGATGAATATATACCGGAGAAAGCCCAATTAGCTAAATTAGACACCAACTGATTATATAATGATTAGAAAATATTTGTAAATATTATTGTGGGAAAAAATGAATTCGGGAGCAGATATAAACTAAAATCAAATCTACTTGTTTCAAAATTAAAAGTAAAATTTGAAAAACGGTGAGAGAAATATATAACCCCAGTCCGGATTTCAGTTACTTACAGAATTACTCTAAAAATCTAAAAAGAATAGCTTGAAATAAGTTTACGACAAAAAATTAAATTTGGTTTGAAAACAGTAAAACTTTTATTTAAATCATGAAATGGAAACAGATAAATTGAAAATAGAAAGAAAAAAAAACAGAATGAAAAAAATTTCAAGGAGATTGCTAAATATGCTTCCTTCAACCGCATGCCAAAAAGAGCCGAAAAAGATGGAAACCAAGGACGTATTAATGAAGGTATAAAATCTGTACGAGCCTCATTAACTCGGTCGGTATAGAGGAAGCTCTTTTGGTCGGAAAGATTCTTGTTTTCGATTCCCGTCAGTGACGTGAGGAACCTTTATCTGGTTTCTTTCGACTGAAGGTGAGTTAGTCGGTCTCGTACCGGGTTGTAGAGGGGTTTTTCACCCATAAACACGGGTTTTCCTCCCCCAGAGAAGGCAAACCGACCCGTACGTGAACACACTAAGCTACATACATAGGACACACCGGGAGGCATAGGGTAGGGCCAAGCACCTTATCCTCGAGACGATCGCCGTTGTGAAGTCCACAGATAAGAACCTTAATGGTTCGTGAAAAGCTTAAGATACGACATATTAAATCGGTACAAAGAAAGGATACAAACAAAAAATAAATCAGGATATACATTTTAAAACAAAATAATGCAGGAAAGTTAGCACAAGTGGTGCGGTTTAACAATAAGTGAAAGGAAATAGAATACCTTGAGATAAAGAGGTACCCAAAAAAAGAAAGAAAAATGACGAACAGGAAAATGAATAATGCATTGAACTTTTCAATCAACAGAAAATAAATAATGATGATGGCACAATGTTATTTGAAACTGAAGAAATTCAGAAAACACGAGTTGAATGCTTTTCAGTCCTTATCAGAGATGAGGTGAGAGAAATAATACCTTCAGTCTTGAAGACGGTCTTCCAATACTAAAAGATGAAATATATTAAGACACATAGTGCAAATGAACGCAGGAAAGGAAACTGGTGAAGACGATATTTATACTGAAATGTTCCTAGGATGAAATAGAAAAGATAGGCTAAGGAAACTATTTAATATCAGAGGTCGGCAACCGGCGACCCAAACGTGCATTTTTGGCGGCCCATAAAAGGTTGACCATACTTACATGGCATGTGGGCCGTATGTTGAATTATTTAAATAATACATTTTATATTATGAATAATAAATTAAATATAATTTTATACTTATGCTTCGTGATATCGCCTTGCAACTTGGCGCGAGTCAATCGTGTGAGTCATCAGGAGTGGGATTAACAAAGGACTTCATCCGACGGCAACCGAGATTTTGGCGCACTTTTTGCAATCGCGTTCCTTGGTCCGTCTTTTAATATAATTTAATAATTAAATAACATTAACTATTATTTTCAGAGGATATATATTTGTTAAAAATAATGTCAAAAATGGGTTCAAGAACACGTAAAATTGCAGATGAAGGAAGAAGGTTTAATGATGAATGGAACAGCAAGTACTTCTTTATTGAAAATGAGGGTAAGCTCCTTTGTCTTACTTTTCATAAAAGTGTTTCTGTTATGAAAGAATATAATATCAGACGTCATTACGAGAATGAACATGAAAGATAATACACGGATTTGAACCGTGAAAGTGGAAAAAATCAAATTAATAAAGTACAAACTTCTTTGACTGCTCAGCAAAACATATTTATTTAAGAAACAAAATATTCATAATGAGTCGATTGTTCGTACTAGTTATGTAGTAGCGAAACTTGTTGCGAAAGAAGGAAGGTGTTATACAGATTCAGAATTTATTAAACGATGTTTATTAGCTGAAAATGAACAAATATGCCCAGAAAAAAAAGACGTTATTTAAAAATATTATTTATCTGTCAGGACTTGTACAAGGCAAGTAGAAGAAATCGGTATCAATTTATTTGAGCAGCTTAAATTTAAAGCAAAATCATTTGAGTGTTACGCTCAGGCAATAGATGAAAGTATTGAAGTAACAGACACTGAGCAGTCAATGATATTTATTCAGGGCATCGATAGTGACTTTGATGTTCATGAAGAATCGGCTAGTTTGTGTTGTTTAAAAGGTACTACACCCCGCAATGACTTGTTCATAAAGGTAAAAGAAACTATTGATTCTTTAGAATTGGACTGGAAAAAAATTATATAGTGTGACAACCGATAGTGGAAGAAATATTTGTAGCTCTAACACCAGTGCAGTAGGTGGGATTTGTGCGGAATTACAGAATTTAGGTTATGATAATCCAATGGTGTTCCATTGCATCATTCATCAGGCAGCGCATTGTAGCAAACTTTTGTCACCAATGGAAGACGTTATGGACATTGTGATATCAACTGTAAATTATATCTGATGCAACGGTCTGAAACCCCTCCAATTTCAAGAATTCTTGATAGAAATAGAATTGGAGTTGAGAAGGTTATCTACTACTCAGTTGTTAGATGGTTAAGCAGAGGTGCTGTGCTAAAAATATTTTTTTAAATTTATGTGAAGAAATAGATATTTTCATGACGGAACACGAAAATACTGTCCCACAACTATCGAATAAAATGAATTATGTCTCTTGCATTTATGGTAGACATTACAACGTACCTTAATGAACTTAATTTGAACCTTCAGGGGAAAGGTAAATTACTATCAGAACTATTTTCTGACATAAAAGCTTCTGAAGGCAAACTATGTCTGTTGAAGAAACACATGATGGAATAAAATCTACATCAATACATTTGTTGCAAATTTTCATCTACGGTTGAATGGCAAACAAAAAAGGAAATAATTTTTTGTTGGTATTATTAAAGATTTACAAACGGAATTTTCAACAAGATTTGTGGATTTTCACAAAAATAGCATCGAAATGCGATTATTTTTGAACCCTTTTATTGTCGACATTGATGGCGAACCAAATCAGCTACAGATGGAAATTTTGGAATTACAACACAATGAAACATGAAACAATGAAACAATGAAACAACACAATGAAACGATCTTCCTGTACCTCCTTCAGTTCTAACTGAAGGAGGTACAGGAAGATCGGGAAGGACAAATTCTAACGCATTTTCTTTAGAAAATGTCCAAAAATTTTATTGATGTTTATCAAAAAAATTTGAAGGATTAATCAGTTTCGCAAAGAAGATGATAGTCGCATTTGGAATCACATACATCTGCAAATAAGCATTTTCTGTCATGAGTTTTAGAAAAAGATAAATTTTCTTCTCCACTGACTGATGAATATTTGCATGCTTCGATTCGAATTTGCACTTCAGCTTATAAATCAGGTTAAAATCAAAGTGGATACAGATGATTTGGCTAAGGGAAAACAATCACAAAAGGCACATTAATCAGGGAGACAGACACGCACATATTGTGATGCATAAAAGTATGTTACTTTGTTTTTAGGCAATAATAATTTTTCACTGAGTTTCATTTTCATGCTTGTTTCATATCTCGCACTTTAATACTTCTGTGTTTTTTAAGATTGATATCATAAAAATCGATAATTTAAGTATTTTTTTTTTCAGTCACTATTTTCTTTTAATTAAATTGCGGCAAGATTATTAAACATAAAAGTTGAATGTGGCCCGCGAGACTCAAAAGGTTGCCGACTCCTGACATATATGAATGTGAATAAGTTGCTGGCGAACTCAGTAATGCTTTCTTTATAAAAACCAAGAAAAGGGCTGAGGAAGTTTAATGTAAATAAATATTATGGATCAATAAGAATAAGGAGCTATGTAATAAAATTACTATTGTGAATTATAATGGAAAGAATAAAATCAAACATAGAAAATGAAATATAGGACATCGAAAGATGTGAAATTATACTTGAAAGGAACTTGGAAATGCAGAAAAAAAAGTTTATCCTTGTTTTATAGATGACAAAAAAAAATTGACAGCGTTTGCTGTCATAGAACGCAAAATTCTATTAGACAGGACTGTGTGCTTTTCCTATTCTGTTCATCCTCTACATGTATATAATCTTTGTTATGCAAATAACAAAACATAAGAGCTTTGCGCAGAGGCAGTGTTGTAGCCAATGAAGTTTAAACTACCTGGCGCTGGCAAAACTTTGATCTTCAAGGATGTTTGTTTAGAGTCGACGATTCCCTAGTAAAGTTCCAGGATTCAGCGGACGCGACCCTCTATGAGAGCTGCTCTTTCCGGATCGATCGTGGTTGGTAAGATTGTTTTCTATTTCTATTTTTGGATTCCTTTCACTCCTTTTTTTTTTCTCTTTCTGCTAGTAGCTAGGCTTAAGCTACAGGATTTGCTGGTAAGACTTGTTCTTACGGGATTTCTCTCTTTGCTTGTAGAACCTTCCTGTCCTACGGTATATTTTTACTAATCTACCACCACGATCCTTCTCTTCCCTAGATCCTATATCCTTTTTTTTTTTTTTTTTGTGTGTGTTCTTTTTTTTTTTGGCCGTGGCCAAACTTAAGACCGACATGTCTTCACTACTTCCTAGGGTGAGAACGGTCGGTTTTCAAACGGACCCAGCCCTAAACAAAAGACATATCTGCAAAGCACTTTGTGAGGCAGTAGGTTCCGAAAACATTTACGGGTTTACCCCCTTCGGGGCAGGGAGATACCAGGTAGTGGTAAAAAACACCACAACTAGGGACAAACTGCTGGAGGGTTTTAAATGTAATGACGTAGAAATCACTCCGTTCTTAGTGGGAAGCCTGTTAAGAACGGTAAAAATTGACAGGTTCCCCCTCGAATATATAGAAAATAGCGACGACGTCATCCACAAGACATTCGCTAAATGGGGCACAATTAAGAACATTAAACGGGGCACTGATGTCGACTACCCGGATTGGAAATCAGGAGTGGTCATCTTCACAATGGAGATGAAAACTCCTGTTCCGAACTTTGTCACCATCGGCTCCGAAAAAGTCATGGTAAACTACCCAGGTGTCACAAAGCAATGCTACAGGTGTGGCTCCCACGAACACCTGGGAGCAGAATGTGCCAGGGCCAAGTGCAGCAATTGTGGCGAATCTGGCCATTTACTACCACATTGCACCAACCCCTGCAAGAAATGCCACCAAAAAGACCACAGTTACAATGTGTGTCAACACAGAACAGCAGCAGAACGAATGGGGGGTGCGATACAACCACTTCCCGTTCCTCCCCCCCTTAGCTCTGACAACACAGAACCACCAAAAATACCCACCCCGCCCCCGCCACCGATATCAACAGCCCAACCCAAACGTGGCAAACAAGAGGGGTTCAAACAAGTATCACTGGGTAAAACCAAAAAGTACAGAAGCCAAAATTCAACAGCCAGCGTTCCCCCCACCACCACGAACGCAGATACAACCACAGCATCTGCCACAGAGGAAATGGACACCTCTACAGCAAAACGTCAAAGGGAACAGGTAGAAGACGAACAAGCTTCGTTTAAAAGGTTGCCTATGGGCGGAAACCCTACTACCCTCCCCACGACAGGAACAGAACCCACCCCAGCACCATTCCCTAAAATAATTCCAGGGGGAGCTACTATTCTCCACCATGTCCAAAAAGACCAGGACGGGTTCGAAAGAATCCACAACGCCATAGAGAAAAACGGCGAGCCACACTTCTATGCCCACTACACAAAGGGTTCATCAAAACCCTGTGTTGGCTTGGAATGGGACAAACTTGCCGTGCCAGATATTCTAAATGAGGAACAAAACTCCTTTAGAAACTCCATTCTAGCTGCCAATATGGGCTTACATGACTGCGACATCACAGCGCTATACCAAGCACTAATCAAAATAGTTACCGAAGAGACACTAAAATTCTAATTGTCCCGCCCTATAACTACACCACTAAAATGAACAACACTTTTCGAGTCGCCACTCTCAACATTAACGGTCTGCGCTCCGTCAATGCACAACGCGCTGTTTGGAGCCTAATCTTACTGCATGAGGTTCATGTACTCTTTCTTCAGGAGACGCATTTTTATCAGTACTGGGACATAGAAAACTTCTCCAGAAGCTTCCCCGTTCAGAGCTTCTGGTGTTTCGGAGAGCGCTGTGCGAGGGGGGTGGGAATCCTTATTCGTCAGCCTATTCTAGGCGGGTTTTTCAATGTACAGAAAGATGCTGCAGGACGTCTAGTCTCTATAGACTGGAAGTTTGGAGGTAGAGTCATCCGCTTCCTTAATGTATATGCCCCCAACAACGCCCACCAGCGAAGCGGATTCTTCATGTCCATAGAACCCTATTTACACGGGGCTCAGTATATCATCGCCGGGGGGGACTGGAACTGCATCGCTGACGCAAGAGTTGACAAAGTTGGTGGCAACATCAACTCCGGTACCGGTGGCTCTAGGGAACTGCAACTCTGCTGTGATAATGTCGACCTCATCGACATCTGGAGGGAACATAATCCAGACACAGTGGGAACCACATGGGCGAGCGGGGGAGTCGCAACGCGACTAGACCGCCTCTATATTTCCAGGAACCTTGGGCCACAAGTTATCTCGGTCAGGCATATAGCGGTTGGTAGCTCGATAACAGACCATAAAATGGTTCTTATGAACATCGAACTACCCGAGGTCGTAGAAACATCGAGAGGACCCTGGAAAATGCCTCCAAGCTTCCCCAAAATTTATAGCAAGGATTTGCAGCTGCTATGCGAAGGAAGGAAAAGGGCCCACTGGGACTGGGACGCGTGGGCCCAGTTCAAAACCGAGGCAAAAGAGCTCTTCCAAAACATCTCCAGAGAAAGAGCTCACGCGCAAAGAAAAAAAATGAGAGAGCTGTACCGAGAGCTAGGGTGGTACCGGGCTAACCAGAGAAACGGTATTCCTAGCGATTCGCTTATTAAAGCCGTGGAAATCGAACTCGAGGCACTTCGACGAAAAAAAGTCGCCGAGCTCGATTTTCGCACCAGATTGTTTCTCCGGCAGGCGGAAACACCTTCGGCCGCTTTTTATAACCGGCAGCGCATAGCAGCACAAGATGAGAAAGCGGTTCGGCAAATTCATGCTAACGGGCAAACACTAACAACCACGGGAGACATCCTGCGGCAATTTTCCCAGCATTACACGAGAACCTATTCCGACGAAGCTGAGGAGACAGGCGACTTCGGAGTGTGGAACATTGACAACATGCCTGAACACCTCAGAACTCTTCAAAAGAGACCAATCACTTCGGAAGAGGTTACTCGAGCCTATAAACAGCTTAAGCTACGGAAAACCCCTGGCCTGGATGGGCTAGGCGTTGAGCTCTATCGCTCAGCCTGGAACTTCATCTTGCCTATCCTGGTCTCACTATTCAACAGCTTCCTATTCACTGGTGACGTGCCTGCTGACTTCGTTAGCGGGTACACAATTTTCATCCCCAAGAAAGGGAGAGACCTAAATAGCATGGGTAGCTGGAGGCCCATTTCCTTGACCAACACAGACTACAAATTATTCGCAAGAGTAATTTGTAACCGTCTGAAGTTGGGCATTGG
Source organism: Typopeltis vanoorti (assembly GCF_054136105.1). Taxonomy (NCBI): domain Eukaryota; kingdom Metazoa; phylum Arthropoda; class Arachnida; order Uropygi; family Thelyphonidae; genus Typopeltis; species Typopeltis vanoorti. The sequence goes on along the minus strand of NC_143556.1, from coordinate 82,877,800 downwards.
GAATGTGCTAACCAGCACTCAAGTATACGGAGTTCCGGGAAGATCGATGGCGCTCAACCTCTTCCTGATAAGAGACCTTCTTCGCTTTGTGACGAATAAGGAACTCCCACTTGCACTCGTATCAGTAGACTTAGATAAAGCGTTCGATAGTGCAAAGCACAACTTCCTGCACTATATCCTAGAGAAAGTCGGAGTGGCGGCCTGCGTAAGGGAAGCAATCAAAAGCATGTACAGTAAAACAACAACGCACATTGCGATTAATGGGTTTCTTTCAGAACCCATTCCCATACGCAGAGGGGTTCGGCAAGGCTGCCCCCTTAGCCCCCTTCTTTTCTCTTTAGTACTAGAGCCTCTTCTAAAAAAAATTGATGAGACGCGCGCAGTAAGAGGAATACCGCTACCCTTAGGCTCCAAACAGAGCAAAACTGTCGCATATGCCGATGACATTGTCGGAACCCTTAGGGATTCCGAATCGATTTACATCTTCTTCGGCATACTGCGAGAGTTCAGCGTGCTCAGTGGTCTTCACACCAACCCAGAAAAAACAAGAATCAAAATTTATGGGAAATTCGACCCTGCCAGTCTTCCGTATGGTCTGAAACCCACAACCGGCCCATTAACAATACTAGGAATTCCCTTCCTAGAGACCCCAGTGTTGCAAACACAACACTTAATAGACATGTGTTGCGAAAAACTAAAACCCTTCAGTCCCAACTACCTATCATTCGAAGGTAGAGCAACAGTTATCAAAACAGTCCTAAAACCAATGTTACTGCACACCATTAACCTCACAAACATAACAGACACACAAGACAACGCCATTCACAAACATATCACTAATTTTTTCTGGAACAACAGGAAACACGAGGTGCGCAGGGCATTTCTCCATCTTCGCCCCACACAAGGGGGATTCGCCCTGCCAATCCTCAAATACTGCCACCTAACCAACGCTGCTCAGACCATACGGAAAGCACTGGCATCAAATCACCCTTCCGGCAATCTGATGAAATACTTCTTAGGATTTTTCCTACCCTACTTCGGGATTACTGGCCACGCCGGACCATGTGCAGAGACGGTGCCTGAGTGGTACTACACAATATGTAAACTTTTTAAAAAATTGGCAACGGATGGAGTTCGAGTGCTTCAGCTCAGCCCAAACAAGCTGTACTGGAAAATTTTTGACAGCTTTGACTGGGAAAAACCCGATCTGGGCACAAACGAAGAGGTGCTGTTCACCAACATAAAAAACAGCTGGGGGCAACCATTTCACCGGGACTTAGCCTGGAGAATCGCCTACGGCAGACTCCCGGTGAAACTCGTAAAATCAGCTTACAACCCGCGACCATGCAACCCCTTCTGCGACGTCTGCGGTGCGATAGAAACCGTAGGGCACCTCTTCTTTCACTGCCCGCCAGCACAGCGTGTTTGGCACAGACTGGCTGAGGTGCTTGCGATCCCAGCGCTCACATTCCCCGAAATAGTATTTCTACAGTTTCCTCCCCCAGTAACCAAAAACAAGAAACACCTGATTTTCCTAATAAATGTGATTAAGCACCACATTTGGAAAACCAGGAAAAAACACCTTCTTAACGAGGGGGATCGCATCTATCTCCGTGTTAAGAACTGTCTCTCAGCCTACCTCCGCCGCTTCCTGGAGCAGGAAAGGTACTTACGGGGAGAAGAGCGGTTCCTGAGGAGATGGTGTGATCCACCAACCATCTGCCAGATCATACAGGGGGGAATCCGGCTGTGTCTGCACCTATAACACCTTCAAGTTGTAGGTGTTGACGCTATCCCGATCTTCCTTCCTGATCAGCGTTTAACCCACAGGTAGGTCTAGTCCTTTCACAGTTGAAAGTTTTTCTGTCCCCAGGTTGGGGTTGACCTGAACAAACCCGGACTGCGAAGGCCAACATCGAGGTGGTCCCAAGCCCTTTTCAGGGCGGGGTCTTCCGGGCCAGGTCATCTCCCTTCTTTTCCTGGTTATACTGTTCTGGGTTTGCTCGGCAAACTCATTCCTCTATAGAATTGTCTTCCACACAGTCTTTAGATTTATTTACACTTGTTAAGTTTGCCTAGTCTCTCCTTTTTTTTCCTTTTCAGGATTTTTCCTTTTTAAAAGTGAAAAATCAACGACCGTTTTAGAAGCACCCCTGGGGGGTCAACAGCTAAAACAGGTCAGCTGAGGCCTCATTCATCTACTCTACCACTATGCACTCTATCTTTATTTCCTCTCCTACTATCTGCTGAATCTCAGCCTATCTTACTCCACAGGCCAATGATGAGATACGTTGAACTCACAAAATTTTATGCAAATGGTATGATATTAACGGTTAACAAAACGATACGGGTTCGAATCCCGCCCAGAGTATGGATGTTTATGAATGTCTTTCCAACTCTGTTGTGTAAAGAGCGGTAATGTTTTAGATTTTATTTACAATTCTGAGAATTTGTTCATTAATGAGGAAATTACTTTGTCACTATACGAGACTGATAAAAACGGCAAGATGCTTGTTTTTATTAATATACACTGGTTTAAACAAATTAAGCAACCAACGGAACTGCGATACCTCTGAGGGGAGGAAATTACATATCTAAGTCAGGTACATTATGTAAAATGTGACGATTAGTCATGTTACCGTATACAAATGACCAATGGCTCACAAGCGGGCGTTTTGGAGTGGTTTCACATTTCGTGTCCAGAGTGAGATCAAGGCGTTTCTTGATGGCAGAATTTTTATATATATATTGCTGGAAGACATCACTTAACATATAAATTCGGAGGTCCAGCCATAATAAGACTGGAGACCCTCCAGTGAGGCAGAAGTAGCTAGATAGTTTTGCATGTGAGTTATTCCGTGCTTCTCATACTGCGTAATTAATTCCAATAGTCACAAACAGCATCCATGAGATACAGTAAATGAAGGCCACGGGCTACGACCGCAGTGGATGACCGATATCTCCTATTATTTGCTTCCCGATACAGTAGTGCTACCCTAATCAGCTACATTCTGACTTCGCGACGGCTACAGGAACATCGGCATTATCTGCTTTCACGATGATGGTGCGTATGCTAGCCATCATATGACTAGACGTGCTCTGATCTAGAATTGATTAATTAGGGCATGATGATATAGCAGCCGTGAGTCCATATGGCTAGTACGACACCATCTTATGAACCCTACACCGATCTGGAACCAACTCTGATCTTCAGAGTACCAGCGACACATTATCAACCCACTAATACTTGTGAAGGGGAAACTTATGGTGGAGGTTGTGCAATGGCTTTGAATGGCATTTCGTTGGGTGTAAGTGCTTCCTTGTAGGGGCCATGAATGCTGTAATTTATAGAGACGAGGTCCTGAAACTGTAAGTTTGTCCGTATGCATAGTTGAAGCATTTATCCTATAAGAAAATATAATGTACGTCGTCATTGAGAGAAGCTCGTGAATAATATCTTAAAGAAGAGACTTATGGACTTAGAGACTTTGTCGTACTTACGGACCATAATCCTATTCAGCATGTCTGGGATGATCTAGGTAGTCGTGTTGCTGTTCTCAATCCCCTACTCCCTTACATACACACGTTTCCCAAAACATTGATGGATGTAAAAGAACTTTGCAGAACCAATAGTTGTTATTACCAATTGACTCCTGGACACCATCAAAATCAGTGTGTACTGTAGAATAAAATGCACAAACATTATTCAAGAAAAAAGGAAAGAGTTTGTGAACAGGAACTAAACATTGGAGATTCAGTGGCAAGCCCTGAAGAAAAGATTGATTGATTCAGCCAGAGAGGCATGTGGTGAGGTTGTCTGCAAGGATAGAAAAATTAAAACTCCATGGTGGACAAAGGAAGTTAAAGAGGCAGTGAAGGAAAAGAAGAAAGCATATCAAATGTTCCTGACAAATAAGTCATCATTTGCTCTTAGAGAATACTGAGACACATTTAATAAAGCTAAATACTGTGTAAAACTTACTTTATGCGGACAATGTGTGTTGTACTTCTAAACAAATCCGCTACAAGTCTGCAAAATTCCCTGACTAAATGGACAAAAATCATGGGAAGATTTTGGCAAGAACATAGATAATAAATATCAAGACTGTGCCAAAATATTCTGGAATTTATTGGAAAAGCTCAGAAATGGAGGATATTGTGTTTTAAAAGGGATTAGAGATGATAAAGTTGACATGAAACTGGAGAAAAAGATATACTTGAAGTATGGAGTAATTACTTCGAAAAATTGCTAAATCAAACAATCAGTGACAACACAGTGGTAAAACAGACTCAATAGGCATACATTCAGGAATACATATTAATAATTGAAGTAGAAAAAGCCTTCAAAAGCCTGAAATGTGGAAACTCAGCTGTAATAGATGATATTCGACCAGAAATACTCAAGTATTGAGGTATAAACGTCTTACAGTGGCTGAGCCGCATAGTTCAGAAGGCCTGGACAGAGGGACGAATTCCCGATGATTGGAGTAGAGTTTCCATAGTACCCATATGCAAAAAGGGAAATAAAACTGAATGTGAGAATTACAGAGATATTTCTCTACTTAGTGTTCCTGGTAAGATTTATGCCAGTATACTTGAGATGGATTATGAATGAGAAGCGTGGTGAAGAACAAGCTCTATTCAGACCAAATAGAGACTGTCAGGGTCAGATTTTCACTTTATGGCAAATTGTTGAGAAAACATGGGAGTATAACAAAGTTCTGTATTTGAGTTTTGTAAATCTGGAAAAGGCATAGGACATGGTGCCAAGAGAGAAGATATTCAAAACGCTACAATTGTATGATGTCAGTGGAGCAGTATATCAAGCAATACTTAGTCTTTATTTGAGTTGTAAGTCAGTAGTTAGAATTGAAGGAGGTACAGGAAGATCATTTAATGTAACATATGGTCAGACAAGGATGTACATTATCTCCTCTGTTATTCATTATCTGTATCGATCACATTATGAAAGAAAGTGCTATTAAACCTGATATCAAAATTAGAGATGTTAATGTCAGCTCTTTACTTTATACGGACAATGTATGTTATACTTCTAAATAAATCCGCTACAAGTCTGTAAGATTCCCTAACTAAATTGAATAACTGTTGTAATAGATATGGAATGAAGGTCAGTAATAACAAGACAAAGACGATGAAAATAGGCCGATGCATTGAAAAGATCAGCTGCATTGTGAATGGAGAACCTATAGAACAAGTAAAACATTTCAGCTAATTAGGCACAATTTTTATTTCAGATGGCAGTTTTTATCTGAATAAAATTTTCTTACTTTGAAATTATGATTTGTCGTTTATTTGGAACTGGGAACTGGCGATTGTAAAAAGTATCGTTAAATATCAAACGTGGTATCATTTTTTAGAGGTTTCAGAGGGTGTTAGGCTAATTGATTTCTGTGAGGAAAATAACCTGATATGAAAAAAATACTTTCTTTCAACAACTAAATATGAGGAATGTATAGCGGAGGAAAGCCCAGTTAGCTAAATTAGACATCAATGGATTATATAATGATTAGAAAATATTTCTAGATGTTATTGTGGAAACCAAAATATATCCGAGAGCAGATAATGACGCAAATCAAATTTACTTTTTTTTAAAAATTAAAAAGCAAGAAAATTAACACAAGTACGTTTAACAATAAGTGAAAGGATATAGAATACTTTGAGATAAAGCGGTACACTAAAAAGTTTAAAAACAATGAAAAACAGTAAAATGATTAATGATTAATGATACGTGGTATCATTTTTTAGAGGTTTCAGAGGGTGTTAGGCTAATTGATTTCTGTGAGGAAAATAACCTCATATGAAAAAAATACTTTCTTTCAACAACTAAATATGAGGAATGTATAGCGGAGGAAAGCCCAGTTAGCTAAATTAGACATCAATGGATTATATAATGATTAGAAAATATTTCTAGATGTTATTGTGGAAACCAAAATATATCCGAGAGCAGATAATGACGCAAATCAAATTTACTTTTTTTTAAAAATTAAAAAGCAAGAAAATTAACACAAGTACGTTTAACAATAAGTGAAAGGATATAGAATACTTTGAGATAAAGCGGTACACTAAAAAGTTTAAAAACAATGAAAAATAGTAAAATGATTAATGCGTGGAACTTGACAATCTACAGAAGTGGTGACACAATATCATTTGAAACCGAAGAAATTCGGCAAAGACGTGCTGAATGGATCTTTTTCAGAGATTAGGTGAGAGAAATAATACTTTTAGTCTTTAAGACGGTCCTTCAATACTAAAAGAATAAAAACTATTAAGACACGTAGCTCATATGAATGCAGGAAAGGAACCAGTTAAGATGGTATTTATACTGAAATGTTACTAGGAGAAAATGGAAAATATAGGCTAAAGAAACTATTTAACCGTATATATGAATGTGGATAAGTTGCTGATGAACTCAGTAATGCTTTCTTTATAAAAATCCATAAAATACTGAGGACGTTTAATGTAAATAATTATTACGGATCAATAAGAATAAGGAGCCATGTAATAAAATTACTATTGTGAATTATATTGGAAGGAATAAAATCAAACACAGAAAATGAAACCAAGGACATCGAAAATGGTGCATTATGAAAACAGACTAACAAAATAGGGTGAATCATTTGAATCACCCTATTTTGAATCACCCCATTTCCAAGTTCCTTTCAAGTATCATTTGAATATCTTCGATATTCATATGATACTTGAAAGGAACTTGGAAATGTAAAAAGAAAAGTTTATCCCTGATTTATAAATAGTAATAAAAAAAATTGAGTGTTTACTGTAAGGCATAAAACGCAAAATTCTATTAGACAGGACTGTGTGCTTTTCCAATTCTGTTCATCCTCTACAGCGAAGAAAATTATAAAGTGTGGAAGAAATGGAGCGAATAAAAATAGGAGGAAGAAATATAAATAATCTTTGTTATGCGGATGGTATGATATTAACGGTTAAGATATATATATATATATATATATATATATATATATATATATATATATATATATATATATATATATATATATATATATATATATATATATATATATATATATATATATATATATATATTGTTAAATTTAATAGAAAAAATAAATGCACAAAATGAAAAATATCAAATAAAGTTATAATAGGAACCAAAGAAATATCTATCACAAAGATAAATATCAAAGTAGAAAACTAGTTTATAGAACATATAACATGTTCCATTTATTTAGGACATTCAATTACAGAGAATGGTGAATGCAAAAGTGAACTATAAAAGATTAGAAATTGAGAAACCAACCTTTAAGAGAGTAAAAAAACATACTCACATCAAGATAAATAAGCATAAAATATAGTCTGAAGTATTGATTCTTTCGTGATATGCACGTACATAAGAACATAAAAGACTAGATACATTGAAAAGACACAAATGAAGATGAGTGGACATGATGATGGGTACTAAAATGAAATTAATAAAGAACTTACAGAAGAGAATGGTTATATATGAGTCACATTATGCGGAGTGAAATGCTTCAAAAACATTTCTTAGATGAATGGAAAACCGACAACATCTATAGTTCAAACACATGAAATCTAGGATGAACTGGGCAAAGAGAAAAATGGTAGCTTGAGATGGAAATATATGGAAACCAAAAGAGCTGCTCCCACCCTCTTCTGGTGACACCGGATAGGTTCGGATACTCTAAAATCGTTCATCTTCAATAACTATAAAGTTATAAAATTATTCTTATCAATAAGAATCAAATGAATATAACCATAAGCAAACAATAACTCAAAATTAAAATTGTTGAACAATAACTTTTCGCATCACTTTATCCTCCTCTATAATTAATATACTTTTGCTTATTTGGTGTGTGAACCTCTTGACACATTAAATGAAATAAGAATGTTTTCATAAAAAATGCTGATCATAATTGATAATATTATTTAATTATGAATATAATTTATGATAAAAAACTTTGTAAATTAAAGCAAACCGATTTAATACCAAGGTCTCATAAATGGAGTACATAGATTTATATATATATATATATATATATATATATACAGGGTGTTCGAGATAAATTTCACATATTTATAATTAATTATATTTTTCCGTAAGTTACATGTATTAACACACACTTCTCTTCATTTAAAAGTTTGGACCCTTCTTCATTCATATACAAGATGTCAGAAAGGATGGATAGCTGGAACCCACCTGAATCATGGAAGAGAATAACTTGTATCATGATGATTCGTGCCCGCCATCAAAATAAGGATATTACGACTGCTGCCCAATGCTCCCTGAATACAGTAAAAACAATCAGGCATGAACTAGAGACTTGCAATGGTGACTACGAGGATGTAGCAAGAAGAAAGATCCCTAGCAGACGATCTGATTGCGTTCGTACAGCAGAATTCCTCGCAAATCTGCAGGAACAGGTGTTGAAGAACCCTGGCATTGGAATTCGGGCTTTGTTCGTGGAGTTGCTAACTGTAGTCAAGCCCTGGATAACAAGGGTAGCCAATGGTAGGCCGTATGTATGGCAGCAGGATTCGGCCCCTTGCCACACCTCTGGGAAAAGTCAAAAATGGTTGTCTGAAAATTTCTACGACTTCACCAGTCCAAATGTTTGGCCTCCAAACTCCCCAGACCTTAACCCCATGGATTATTTTGTATGGGGCGCAGTTGAAAAAGACACCAATCGCACTTCCAGTAATACAAAAGCCCAGTTAATGGATAAAATTAAAACAGTTTTTGCGGCCCTTCCCAGGGAGACTGTAGCATCAGCTTGTTCGAGGTTCCGAAGCAGAATTGAAGCTGTGATCGATGCTAATGGTGGTTATTTTGAGTAAATCTTGTTGATAGTATTGTAATTAACTCTGCCTGTAATGTTTTTTTGTCAATTCATTAAATTTAATAGATACAAAGAAGATTTTCTTTACGAAACTGTCAAATTTATCCCGAACACCCTGTATATATATATATATATATAGAGAGAGAGAGAGAGAGAGAGAGATTTAAACTTAAACGAAACAGTTCTGGGGAAGAAGAAGAAAATATTATGTTTCTTGTGCCAAAAAGAGATGAAACAATGCTCACTCATCTGAGCATCCCACTGTCAACTGTCTGATAGTAGAATGAATATCGTGCTCGGTGTCGCACTTTTGATTACACCAGTTAATCACATAGACCAACAGAGTAGGAACGTATCCGTGTTCAAAATGTAAACTCTAAGTACTTTCAGAATTGTAGAATAAAGATGTAAAATCAGGGCAAGAAATGCATTTCTGATGGTCTGTTGTGCTTCTCACATACCTAATTAAGTCCTTTAGAGTAAGAAATAACTATCCGTGCGATTTTTATTAACAGAAAGATTTCAGGATATTGCCATCCTTATAAACGGCGTCATCCTTCCCTTAAAAATGGATTTGTAAAATTCATGTGGCATATATTATGGAGGACAAAGAGGGCGATCCGGAGAGATTTGCAGGTCAAACGTGAGAAAAGGAAGCGAAAACAAAATCCAGATTAACATACAAAATAGTCAAGGAAAGTAAGCTCATCCTCTGTTGTATGGCAGAAAACAGAAATGCCTTAAGTGGACCATAAATACTTGGTCAAAAAATTCAAGGAAGCTTAGGATGTGGTATTCACACTTACTCAATGACGCAAATCGTCTTACTTCAAATCTGATATCATCGTCAATGAGGAATCTCAAGTACACACACACACACACACACACACACACACACACACACACACACACACACACACACACACACACACACACACACACACACACACACACACACACACACACACACACACACACACACACACACACACACACACACACACACACACACACACACACACACACACACACACACACACACACACACACACACCGTGTAATCCAACCAAGGTATAGTATTTTTAATAATGCTAGTATTGTCTTAGTATTATGAATAACTATATAGTTCTTTTGAGTAAACGGAATGAAGGAAAAAGAAGTTGATTCAATTTGTTTAAATTTCAATAGGGTATGAATTTCGTCAAGTTGCTGTTTCTTACATGAATAAATAAAAGTGGAGAATGACAATGTCTGGTTAGGTGGAACGAGCTATCCCCGAAACCACGATCGCCAGAATATGCGCGAGCCGCCTTTGTTCTTCGCTTTGCAAAGCGACAAAATCATATAGCAATCCATTACATCGAGAAAGGGCACAGAGCTGTGACACTGTTTAGCCGTTAAAGAACATCGTACACTATGCTGATGTTATGTGACCATCTTTTTCAACATATTGAGTTGACTTTTCTAATGTGATGTTTTTGGTAATTCTTATAATTCTACGACGTTCTTGCTGTCTCCTCATTTCATTGTTGTCTATAGTTCACCAGCATTCCAAATTTTATCCTGCTTCATAGGATAATGCAGGAGTTATACCACATTGTCTTAGTGTTTTGTTGATTTTGCGGGTGTATTCATTATTTCCAATTGCGTTCTTTAATTGTTGAAGGTCCTTGTTCATGCATGTAATGTGACAACAGCTGCAGCTGATGAGCAAAACCGTCGACGCATTGTTTCATCAGTCCAATATTCGAACAGTTTTGATTGTTGTAAAATTTAAATATTAGATAAGAACGTATATGATTGCTATTATGAACAGTATAGTGGATATATTTGTATATAAAAATTGGCTTTGTTACCATATAATTGTTTGTAACAAGCTGTGGGTTCAAATCCCACATAATGCATACATATGTGTAAGGACTCGCATAGAGAAAAATTTTTATATGATCAATTCATTTTTATAAAAATGAATTGATCATATAAAAATTTTTCTTATATGTTATAAAATTACAATTATAAATACTCAATTGAGACAATTTTTCGGTCATGTAATAAAACTCACCAATTCATTTTTTTAAAGATATATCACTAAATGATATAATAGTAGTTATATTTCCACGATTTGTTAATAATTCAATTGGTCATAACTGATGATTATATCGATATTTTTTCCAGATAGTTTAACTAAACCTTCTGTTATTTTATATTTACCTAGATGTAAATAAATAACAAATTGTTTTGCGATATAATTTCATGATTATCTCAGTTGACTGAATAATATGTTAATAACAGGTTTTTAAATAACTTCGTTCCATTCTTATTCAAGAAGGAATTAAGGATATGTCAATAATTTATTCACAATTTTTTTTTTATATCTACAAACTCGAGCAGTAAACAGTTTATTTAAGATTATAAATTTAAAAAAAAATCGTTCTGTTTCAATGTAATATATAAAATGTTTACTTTTAGTTAATATTTGTTTTATATTTGTACCATTGTGGAAAGTTCAATTTTTAATCTATCACATACTAAGCTTTTTATGTAGCACTCTGCGGAAATGCACTCCGCCTATAGAGGTGGAGTGCTGTACTACTACTATATATATATATACATATATTAATGGCAATTTTTTGAGAAATTCATTACAGGAAACAATTTACGTATTTCTATTACAAAACTCCATAATAACAAAAATTTAAATAAGAACATACACAGAAAATACAAGTCACACATATTCTTTTTTATTATTATTATTTAATTTAGCGAATCCTCACGAGATGGCTCTTGTAACAATCGTATGCAACACAGCAAGACAAAAGGAAAATACGTAATTCAAAATAAATAAATAAATAAAAAATACATCCTTGTATCGTTCATATACATATTAATGTTTAAAGGTGATATGCCGTTGGGCGAATGGATAGCGTATCCGTTCTCTACCCAAAAGAATGCGAGTTCGAATTTCGCTCAGAGCACGGATGTTTATCAATGTCTTTCCAACTCTGTGTGGAAAGGGAAAGTGAGTTATCGTCATTGAAAACAGAATAATTCGCATTGATGTACGTTTATGAAATCTTCAATGTGGGTTTGTTGTTGTTGTTGTTATTTCGTATTAAATATGTTCAACAGCCTGAAGCTTATGAAACAATCTATTTTGTTAAACCAATACCTCCTCCTTAGGAGGTATTATTCATTCACAAGAATCTCGATATAAATAACATTAAGTGTTGTATAGGGAGCGGTACTGTTTCAGATTTTATTTGCAGTTGTGGGAATTGATTAATGTTCATTAATGAGGAAATTACTTCGTCACTATACGAGACTGATATAAACGGGAAGATGCTTGTTCTTGATAACATACACTGGTTTCCACAAATCAATGAACAAAGGGAAACCTCGATATCTCTGATGGGGAGATACTTTGATATGTATCTCAGGTACCTTATGTAAAAAGTGACGAATAGTCGTGTTATCGTATCCAAATGAGGTATGCTCTCAGCGGTGTATCCAAATGACCCATGCTTCAAAAGCAGGCGTTTTGGGGTGATTTCACATTTCGTACCTAGAGTGAGAACAAGACGTTTCTTGATGGCAGAATTCTTATATATTGCTAGAACACATTACTTAACTTATAGAATCGGACAGCAAGCCGAAATCAGACTAAAGGCCGGACAGAGTCATGCGGAGGTAGCCAGATAGTTGCATGTGAGTTATTCCGTGGGTCACATACTGCGGAATTAATTCCAACAGTCACAAACACCATCCGTGAGATACAGCGAAGCCTAAGACCGCAGTGGGTGACTGATATCTCCTATTATCTGCTTCCCAAAACAGGAGTGCTATCCCAAATCATCAACATTCTGACCTCGCGTCGACTACAGTAACATCGGCATCATCTGCTTTCACGAAGGTTGGTGTGTATGCTAGGCGAACAGTAGTCTACGGGCCCTTATTTTCCGCAGCACAGGGCACAGCGTTTGAATGTATCAGGCTCCTTTCTTCTAGTGTTACACGGTGATCAGCATTCATTTTAGAAATTATGGATTTTACAACCATGTTATAAATAACTGTTTTAATATCCCGACGTTTCGATCTTCATATCAAAATCATCATCTGGAGCATATACAAATATACAGGACAAGCTAAGTTACATTACATACAGTAAGCTAGAGAAACAATGAACTGATCACAAGTTATTCTACTGACATGACCTCCAGTGAAAAAAAATCATTTATAAACTACATCAAGCTAAATTCTATTTATTATAACATGAATAAACAGGATTCTGAAAATCTGCTCCAGTGAACAGACACTGAAAGACGAATTTAAAATTATTAGCAATAATTTTCAAAAAAATGGGTACAGCCAAAACACGATTAACAAAATTCTCTACAAGACCTCAATAAAAAACAAAGACAAACCAGACTACAATAAAACTATAACCATTCCTTACATTAAAGGGACATCAGATAAAATAAACAGAATACTACAAAAATAAAACCTCAAAGCCACCTTTGAACTTCCTGCAAAATTAAAAAGCTTACTCAATTCATCCAAAGACCCACTCCCTCCGCTGGCCCACCCTGGAGTACCGTATTTAGTGCACCTGTAACATACCAATAGGAGAAACAGGACGCACAATTCCTATCAGAGAAAAAGAACATAAACGACACATTAAATATAATAATTATGATGAAGCTGGCCTTTCTGATCATGCCCTGAACACCTTACATAGAATTCACTGGAAAAGCACTAGTTGTTTACATCACACCAAAACATGGTATGAACGCAAATTTAAGGAAGCCTGTGAGATTATTACCAACCACCACAATCTGAACAATAATGATGGTCTAAAAATCCTAAACATATGGAAGGCATACATTCGACCCACAGAACCTTCCTCTCTAAGAGCAACTATAAACATGACTCTAGAAAATCCAGAATCCTAAATCAAAAATAACAGTTGTAATGCTAAAAATAGGACATCATTGTTACGGAAAGAAAACTATCTGTAAGAAAGAATGTTTATTCATGGTATCATAAATAGAATTTATGATATTTAGCTTGATGTAGTTTATAATTATTTTTTCACTAGAGGTCATGCCAGTAGAATAACTTGTTATCAGTTCATTGTTTCTCTAACTTACTGTATGTAATGCAACTTAGCTTGTCCTGTGAATTTGTATATGCTCCAGATGATGATCTTAATATGAAGATCGAAACGTCGGGATATTAAAAGAGTTATTTATAACGCGGTTGTAAAGTCCATAATTTCTAAAATGAAATGTATCAGGCTGTATGTCTACCTGACTGAGAGAAATGGGGTCAATATTGTTCACAGAAGAGTCCCAGTTCGCTCTAAATCTCTTGCAGTCGTAAGACTAGGCATGCTCTGATCTGGAATTAATTAATTCGTGCATGGTGATATAGCGGCCGTGAGTCCATATGGATAGTACAGCACCATCTTATGAAACCGACACTGATCTGGAACCAACTCTGATCTTGAGAGAACCAGCGACACATTCTCATCCCGGTAATACCTGTGTAGGGGACACTTATGGTGGAGGTTATGCAATGGCTTGGAATGGCATCTCGTTGGGTGTACGCACCGACCTGTATGTACTTCTTAGTAGGGGCCATGAATGCTGTAATTTATAGAGAGGGGTTCCTAAATCCCTATGTTCGTCCGTATGCATAGGTGAAGCATTTATTCTATAAGATGATAATGCACGTCCTCATTGAGAGAAGCTCGTGACTAATATCTTCAAGAAGAGACAGTCATACTTATGGATCATAATACAATTTAGCATGTCTGGGATAATCTAGATAGTTGTGCTGCTTCTCTCAATTCTCCAGTTCAACTTTCGCTGTTGGGAAATTTTAATGTCCACAACACCAACTGGCTTTCCTCCTCCAGCTATACAGATCTTACAGGCAGAGATGCTGAAACATTCGCTATCACAAATGACCTTACACAATTAGTTCAGATGCCAACAGAATATCTGACAACCCGAACCACTCTCCAAATATCCTAGACCTCTTTCTGATCAATGACCCTTCCAAATACACAGTGAATGTAGAGGGCCCGCTAGGCAATTCTCACCACAACCTAACGCTCGTCTCCTTACCCATGCAACAACGCATACACAACCACTCCCATACAAGAGTAGTTTGACATTATAACAGTGCCAAATGGGACAGCCTCTGCAACTTCTATGCCTCATTCCCATGGTTGGACTATAGCTCCCGACCTTCCAACATAAACACATTCACCGAACTCATAACCAGAGTAATTCTCACTGGCAAGGAATCATATATTCCCCATAGTACTCTGACCTGCCATTCCATAACTAAACTCTGGTTTTCCAAAAGATGCGCAAAGGCTGTTCAAATGAAAAACCAAACATACCTTCACTGGCTCAGATTAAGAACCCCATCCTCCTTTACAGCTTACCCAAGCCCGAAACAAATGCAGAAAAAAATCAACGCTTCCAAAACAGAGTTCGAAAGAGCAAAAATCAGGGAATTAGCAGCATGTCCAAATGGCAACCAAGCCTTTTGGTCCATCGCAAAAGCAATCGGTCGTAACTTTTGCCGAACACTATTCTCGCCTCTATCATACTCAGATGGCTCCACTGCATCATCACCTACAGAAAAGATCAATCTCCTGGCTTCATACTTTGCCTCCAATACACGCATAATCGACAATGGCAAATGTCCTCCAACCATTCCAGATGTCCAACGTTCAATGCCCACCATATCCTTTTGCCAGAAAGAGATCAGTAAAATTTTCTGCAGGTTTCTTTCACAACTCATATCATACTGCTATATTCACTAAATTGTATAAATATTAATCATACAATTTAGAGATATCGTGATTTTTTTCTTTGTTCCTTAATTTATAGAAACCAGTAAGTTAAATTTAACGCATACTTTGAGACATAATCAGAGAAGCATTGCACGAAACATTAATACTTTACGTCGTTCTATACAAGCTCATATTTCTGATTACGATTTTTGCATTTAATGTCTGAATATTTTTATTCAGTTTGTAATTATTTGTAATATTATGTATCGTATGCTTTCTTGATTAAAATGTTTTGGATGTAACGATTCATTGTCCTAATTTCCTTTCAGATAACTGTTATGAAAATTTTCATAGCGGTTCGGAAAAAAAAATACATAGGGTTCCGCAGTCTCAAAAAAGTTCAAGAAACACTGCTTTGTTTTATTGCTTCCAAAAACGCTTTAGTGATGACCTTCGACCATCTACGTGACCTTCGATAGTGCGAACATCTCTGTTGGCCATTCGCTTAGTACGAGTTGAGGGAGTATAAACAATAGTTAACTTTTGTTAACTTTTGTTAGAGAAAGATTACATTTTCTTTCTCTTTTAATTCTCTTTCGCTTGTTTTGAACAAACAACTGTTACAGTTGAAACACAAATACAGTAATTCCTAGAATGTGGAACAAGTATTATGCAAAATCTAGAAAACGCGTGTAAGAAGTGCGTCAACTCTTTATCTTGGTTAAGGAAATAAAAGAAAACTACAGATCATTTACAAAAACTTAAATCAAGCTAAGGAAAGAGAAAACAACGGTCTAAACAGCTTAACTCGCTAAACTAAACACGCAAGTGGAAGAATTACACCGAGCAGCTTACAAGAAAAATGGAAATAGAAGGAATTTCGGAAGGCAACTTAGAAAATGTAACGCTGTAATGCGAAATATCGCAAATATGAATAGTGAAATTAATTGTGGAAAACTTAAATCGCAAATATGAATAGTGAAATCAATAGTGGAAAATTAAATCTAGACATCGATCGTAAATATAAGAAAATAGGACAAGAGAGATTGATCAAAGCTCAAAGATAACCGATTACTTGATATCCTATTACAAAAAGTTTATGATAACTTTCTAGAAAGGAAACACAAGACTATAACTATAATTATTTTTGGTTTAAAAATTAAAGTATTTATGACGTAAAGAGCTCGTTACGTATATGGTCAATTAGCTGCAAAAATCGTAAATATTTTCTTGACATTGATAATACAGTAGTGTTTCCAATCTGATATGATAAAGGCAGTTTAATTATATCTCAGAAGACTGAGCTAACCATATTATAATTAATCTTGGGAAAACTGAAAATAGAAAGACAGTTTCCAAACTGTATAGTTAGTGACACGGCAAAATCAATCTTCTCTAATCTCTCGCAAAAAAGAGGTCTCACATTCATTCTCCTAATTTAAGATATCACCCAGCTCGAATCATGATCCGATTTCTTTTACCTCCAGTCTTGCCTGGACCAAACACTGCTCATCCATAGCATATATAGCAGCCAAAAGATTCAGTGTACTTTTCTGCTTAAGCTGCTTCTCACCTGAACAGCTTCTAACTCCATATCCCAAATCCACCCAATCATGGAATATTGCTCTCACAGATTTGGTGTGATGCACCGAAATGTTCTCTAAGATTGTGCTGCCCAGAGGAGAGAAATATGTTTAACTGATGATTCCTGTTTCACAGATCCACTACTATCGTCAAGTTTTCATGTTAAACTTATTCTCCACATTCTCTCATGGACAGTGCTCTGCTGAAATATCCACTATTATTTCTTCCCTTTCCTCCAAACCTCAAGAACAAAAGTAGCTGCAAGTCAATACTAATGTACAGTACATATCCAAACTTTCTGAATCAAGTTATCTGCGCTGAGAAGAGCAGATAAAGTGAGCACTCTCACTTTATCGTCTCAGATATTACAGAATTCGACTGTTCTAAATAAACAAAAAGGTAACAGATCCTTCAAATTAGAAAATTTTCGATATATATTGAAAATTAGTGGCAATATGGAACAGATATTAAAAATGTCTGAAATATTCAGTATTTGTTTCAAGTGAAAAGAAGCAATGAAGCATGAATTTAGAAAAGTATATATAATAGATATAAACATTAAAGGGAATGCTTTAGATTTTAAGCTTATGAATAAAATTATAAAAATGAAGTGGATATTAGATCCAGCATTATTTCAAAGCCGAATGTAGACACTATGGAAGTTTCGTAAAAATAAGTTGACCAGAAAGCTTGCGAGAATACACTCGTTGGCATTTACGAGTCGCCCTAGCGCGGACAACTGTAGAAAACATGAACTGCCCAGGCGTCCATATATTTGCTTTCTAAATCGGTTCATTTTTTGACAAGGTTTCACTAGCCTGACAACTGTTTCGAACTGGTTGGTTCTCTTCAGAGACAAGGCAACTATTTAAGTAAAGCCCTTTCTGAAAATTGAGCGATCCCCCAGGGCCACTCCCTACGAATGACTGAAAGATCATCCAACTCAGTGATAGTTCCACTCAGTGATAGGCCCACTCTACCACCTAGCAGAACCGCTCACATTCCAGGGAAAAGCAACCACCGACATAGCCCCTGCCGGAAAACGCCATCGCCCAGAGACTCAAATTTCTCTCTCAAAGAAACATCCCCCCCTCCCCCGAAATCTTAAGTACCTTCAGGGGACAAGAGATTCGATTTATAAGTAAAGGCATCTCTAAAAATCGGCGATCCCCCAGACCACTCCCTACGAGTGAATGAAGGATCGTCCAACTCAGCATTGGTTTCATTCAGTAACGGGACATCCTACCACTGAGCAGAACCGCTCATATTCTATGGAAAGTCTAGGCAAAAGCACCCACCGAAATGGGCCCTCATGGACCACCGAAGTGGTCCATGAGGGCCTATTTTCGGCGTCCCTTTTCTACATGGACGCCGGAAATGTAGAAACTATGAAAGTTTAGTAAAAAGAAGTTGACCAGAGTGTCTACGGGGATACCCTGAATAAAAGATTATGTGCGATTATGATCAGATGACAATTTTTTTTTAATTTATGGATTACAAATGCTCAGGTACCGTCAGAAATAAAGAATGATATAGAGCAAAAGGAACTTTTCAGTAAAGTGCAGAATGTGAATGATTCAGCCCTGTTCAATGATATAAAAATGGTTATTAGCGATTTCAATACCAAAACTGGACGCGAAAATATCTGTGAAGTAACTGGAAGTCGAAGCGTAATTACCTATTATAGCAATAATAGAGTAATTACGTTATGATAAAATTATGATTAGCATTTATAATCGTTGCAGTATTTCTTCATAAACACATCTCTAAAAGAACTGGAATATATGAAGATGGTACAACATTTAATCAGATCGATGATATAGATGAAAGTTTAACATTAAGTATTATTTAAGTAAAATCATGTAGAGGAGACTATTGTGATTCAGATTATTAACTGAACGAAATTAAGTATAAGTACAGAATTTCGGTGAGAAATCATGAAATAAATGAAAGAACTCTTCAGCTTAAATTGCAAAAAGCTTAAAGAAGATGGATTTGAAACTAGTTTCAACACAATATTAAAGAAAAAATAAAGCTTGAAAATATAGACATAAAACAAGATATAGGAAGAAGGAAACCAGCTAGATATATGTTAAAATGCATTTTGAATATTGCAGAGGAAATTCTATGATATGAAAAAAAATGTCAAAAGAATATATAGGTTTGAAGAAGTATGCCCTCAAGCCATAAAAAAAGAAATAGCGCATAAAAAGAATTTGCTGAAAGGATTAAAAATTAATGCAGAGTGGATAAAATTTCTTCAAGAAACAAGAGGGGGGGGGCACCGTAGTGAATAATATGCACAATAGAATATGAAAGGGAAGGATAATCTTAGACAAAAGTAAAACATTATTAGTAAATTAGAGTATAAAAGTCGTGTTAGTTTTATGCAGGATACTTCTAGGAAATGTTAAAAACAAAGGAAAATAATAAAAATAATAGATAAGAACATCATGAAATACTGAATTGAACGTTTATTTTTCAACTGAAATTGTATATCCGCTACTACGGTAGTAGAAGAAGAAGAATCTGAGGAACTGCGATGAGACAATAGACATCAAGATATCGCACAATTCATTCAGGGGTAGCAAATCCCTAAGAATAGATAAAATTCCTGCAGAGTCGTTGAAAGTAGAAGAAAGGAAACTAGAAAACAAAAAATGCGAATTTATTTTATCCATGTGGACGAAAAAACAAATGCCAGGAGAATGGAGAAGGAATCCCTTCTTCTAGATATATAAATGTATAGCTATGTTCAGCACACACAATTTTTACTTCTGTTCGAAGAACAAACCATTTACGAAAAGGACAACATTGAGCAAAAATTAATCAACAAAAAAACAAAATAATGATTAATGCTAGGTAGAATCAATTAACTAATACCAGTGTGAAAATTGGGAGCCTTGAAAGAGAGAAAGTGGTACAACTGAAAATCTTAATTATTACAAGCCAACCAAATCAGGTAGTAAAAGTGCAGAATTGAAAAAAGAAGGGAGGCGTATTCTCTCTTATATATTTTGAGGTCAAAAAGGAATTCAGTGCATATCCAAGATAATACAAGTATAAAGATTGAAAATTTGTACATTTGTTTCTTATGGATGTGAAACCTTGATATTTGGAAAGATGGATTAGATTATTTAAGATTCTGGTAGAAAAGCCATAGAAAATATTTGGTACAATGAATAACAACACTCCCTGGAGAATCTTATACAACTCTTGGTTATACTAACTCCGTCTAGTTAAATCAAGTTCAAAATATTGTGACGAGAATGTTTTTTCTTGAATAATAAAATGTATTATGAAGACTATAAATGGTAAAATTCCTGATAAAAGATCAAAGGAAAAAAAACAAGAACAAGATAAATAGATACTATTACTAAAGAAGGTAATATCATATGGCAGTGTACAAAGTGGAGAAATAAGTTTTCTATAGACAAAATAGAGGAGACATATCTAAGAGGTCAAGACTCGATTAGATTTACAGAGTATTAGGAAGGAAAAAGTTGACTTAAGAGTAGAAATGCACAGCTTGTTCGAGGACTAGCTGAAAAAAAAAGGAGTCTTTGTTGTAAAAATAAATGCCACTTAAATAAAACAAGCAAACAAAAATTGAATGTGGCAATCCACAAGGAACAACTTGATCATCACGTTTTTTTCAACAAGTATTTGAAACGATTTATCTAACCAATAGTTACCCGTGACATCTATCATAGATAGCACATCATATCTACACTCAAAGACCCAGCAGTAGCTTTACAGCATTTACAGATAAATAGACTTTAATCTAATCACTGATTAGCGTGTGACTAATTCTGTCGCAAGAACAATAATAAGTCTAAATTCATCGATTTGAAAACCCACTGTTGACAACGGATCCCTTACCCATCACAAAATGCCATACCCAATGCCTAAAGAAAGCAAGAAAGATTTTTTTAAAAAATGTCGTTGTCTGTCCAACAATGTATGGATGTAAAAAACCTCACGTAGGCCTAACCTTTTAGTATTATAATTTATTATTAAAACTGTGTATTTAAAATTTGTATGTACTCAGAATTTACTGTTGAATTTTCATCCAAATGTAATAACAATGTTTTAATTGCAGTTGCAAAAATCTACAAAGAAACACCCTAAGTTTAAGGCAAATTTAAAAAGGGTTGCACAATTAAAGTTTGTAGATGACGCAAACAAAGTTAAACGAAAAAATCGATTTTTGAAGTAAGGGCTTCTCTTGCAGATAGTAATTGTGCGCAACTGATAAGGGGGTTTATTGTCTACAAAATGAGTCGGATACGAAACATTAGTCCCGATATCACTCAGTATCTGAATAATAATAAAATGAAGGATTCAGTAGCCGTCTGGAAATATTACAAAAAAGTACGTATCGCAAACCAATAATGCCTGCTTTATATCTAGAGCATTAGCCTTACCGGGAATATTTTTACAAGATAAGGGACGAAAGAAGACTGTTACGCAGATCTGATAACGATAAATTACTCTTTCCTAAAGAAAGACATCAGAACGCCATTAAGAAGAGACAAGACACTTTCCTCTTGTTAAATAAGCACTTGCTAACTCAATCAATTTACTTTAACTTGGAAATAGAGACAGACGGAACTAATCATTGTATAGCGCTAAATAGCTGAAACAATGAAAATGCGTAAAAAATTCATCTGAAGTTTCTTTCGGAATATTACCATAACTATTTGAATGTGAAAGTTTGACTATTTGATGAATGTGAAAAATTACGACGTCTGATCGAATTGCTATGAAAAAAAAAATATGTGAATCAATATATATTTCTAGTAAATCCACTTAGTAATTATTGTCCATAAAAATCGTAGTCATGATATGACGATTCCAAATTATATATATATTTTCATATTACATATATATATATATATATGTATGTGTGTGTGTGTTTGTGTGTGTGTGTGTGTGTGTGTGTGTGTGTGTAGAAAGTATTTTACCTTGAGTACAATATACGTTAAAGATACCAAGCTATTTTAAACCTGGTTTTACTCCATTTAACAAGTAAGCAAACAGACAAACAAGTCAAGTTTGCGTACTTGGGAAATGGAGTAAAACCAGGTTTAAAATAGCTTGGTATCTTTAACATTTATTATACCCAAGGTAAAATACTTTCTACATTTGTATCTCCTCCTGAGATTTTTATTTAATAAGGTTAAAACACCTTATGGTAACTTGTTCTGGTAAAATACTTATATTCTCTGTATTACTAAAATCTTGGTATTTCTAGCCTGGCTCCCACTGATGAGACCTCGATAGGGGTCGGACTGGTGAGGGCTGGCTTTGAGAGGCTCTGCTTGGGGATAGGTTTTTGCCTGTCTCTGAGTAGGGCCACCGCTGAGATTATGGCTCTGGCTGGTGGTGGGGTGAGCCCGCCACTGGGTAGAGCCAACGCTGAGAAGTTCTAGTCGGTGACGGGGTGAGCCTGTCACTGAGTGGAACAACGCTGAGTTGGACGATCTTTCAGCCATTATGGAGTGGTCTAGGGATCGTCATAATTTTTAGAGAGGTCTTTACTTAAATACACCTCAATAAAGGTCGAAACCGGTCTGGGTAGTGGCCCCTTGCCTTTAGTACAAAACATCATACATCCCCTTCTTGGAGATGTGTTTTGGCATTAAAGGTAAATATTAAGATTAGTGATCAGAGCTTATGCCACCTTTACCACGAATTGCCTTGGTCTTGCACTATCGTGCAGGATCAGCTAGACGTGCAACACTTGCAGGCGCAAACTTGACTTGCTTGTCTGTGTGCTTACTTGGGAAATGGAGTAAAACCAGGTTTAAAATAGCTTGGTATCTTTAACATATATCTTTAACATATATATATATATATATATATATATATGTTAAAAACCTGGTTTTAATCCATTTCCCAATTAAGTCAAGTTTGCGCCTGCACGTAGTGCAGGTCTGGGTGACCAGCAGAGTAGTGCAAGTCTAGGCAACTCGTGGTAAAGGTGGAATAAGCTCTGATCACTATTCTTAATATTTACCCTTAATGCAAAGCCCATCTCCTTGAGGAGATGTATGATGCTATGCATTAAAGGCAAGGGGCTATTACCCAATCCGGTTTCGACCTTTATTGAGGTCTCATTAGTAGGAGCCAGACTTAGAAATATCAAGGTTAAGTAATACAGTGCTTTAGTATTTTACCACAACAAGTTACCATAAGGTGCTTGGACCTTATTAAATAAAAATCTCAGGATGAGAGATAGATGTAGAAAGTTTATATATATATATATATATATAATGAAAAAAAATTCAGCCCACCTAGTCCCAAAGTTATGACAGTTGAAATGTTCTGATAAACAACTGGAACGAAAATGATATTAAAGCAACGGATATAACCACAAGAAAGAACCTATCTTAAAACCTTTTAATCCCCACGTTTCATCAAATTGTAATAATTTGTTATTTTTCTTTTAGTATATACAAAGAAGATATGTCACACACTTCAATTCCTTTATGGTAATTACCACACTTTTCAACACATCCTTGTATAGGTTTTTAAAAATAACTTTCTTTGGGAAGCCAAAAAAAAAAAAAAAAAAAAAAAACGTACAGCCATAAATCCTTAAACGGTTTCAAATTCGAAATCGAATTGTTATAGTTATTATTCTCAGTAAATAGATATCGCTTTTCACTATACAGAAAGATATATATGTTTATATCTTTCTGTATATATATATATATATATATATATATATATATATATATATATATACAGAAGTAATGTTGTGGAATCATAAACTTCACATTGCTAATTTGTTATAATAACAGGGACAAACTACTTGTATTACTGATACGGTTGACTTATTTGTTACACATTCGAGTCAATGCAATATCAGTTTATTTGAATCTTGTTCTCCTGAAGAAGGTACTATAATGCACAGAAAAAAGTAGAGATTAAAACTTTAGAGATTGTTCAATGATTGTACAGTCTCTGGTAGTAATTTTCAGCTGGGAAAAAGTATATTTTAATGTAGATCTCATATATTGTAATTCATAATTAAGAAAACGTGACCATTTTTCCTACTGTTCAAAAACTTAATTATGTCCTTTGGAATGCAATTTCTCGAGGAAAAAAACTTCCAATTAATGCGAGTTTTTAAAGTGAACAAGGGATCGACTTTGAGTAGGATGTGTCTGTAACCGCTCTACTACAAGCTTACCCTGATATTGGAACGGTCAAGTTCAATATTGGTCTAGTGAGTTTTCTACGGGGAAATCAACAGCTACAAGGAAATCCGTTGAAGATTTTCAGTTTGAATTGATTCCTTTACACACGATAACGTTTCTGGGGTTTCAGAAACATCTAGAAGCATTTTGGATACTCGTATCTCTTCAAGGTATGAAAAAAAAAAGGTACATTTTATTTTAAAATCATACTTCTGAAAGAAAAAAATATAAATTAGCTAGGAAAATAACAAAATACTTATGGAATAGAATAAATTAATAAATATAATGCAGTAGGTATACCTTCAAGAATTATTTGCATTTCTTTCAAATATGCTGATGAAATCGTTTACATCAAGTCTGTAGTTTAAAACCTTTCGGAATTGGTCGATAGTCATTTAATAACCTTAAAAAAAAAAAACTGCACGAGTTATCCGAGCCTCAGTTAAAACTTCATTGGCTACTGAATAAGTAAAGCCATCTCTAAAAATTAGGACGATCCCTAGACCACTGCCTAAAGGCCGAAAGACCGTCCAACTCAGCGTTGGCTCCACGTGATGGGCAGAACAGCTCATATTCCAGGGAAAAGCATCCATCGACATAGCCCCTCACCGGAGAACACCCAAAATGCTCTCTCAGGGCAAACCCCCGGAAATCTAAGCCTCTCTCACCGGGAGCAGAATTTCGGAAGAAACCTAAGAGAGCAAAATTCAGTGTCCCAGGGTAACGGCAATGCCGAGCCTCAGTAGAAACTTTATTGGCTGCAGCATTGGCATACGTTACCCTGGGATCCTCTCTATTCCAAATCCTCTTGTATTTTTATGAAACTACTTTTGCTTATAAATAATAGCTATTAAAACAGTAATTAGATTGTCTTCTTATTTGTAATATTATTCTCAAAAACTTTATAAAATATAAAAATTTACCATACACTTACATTTGAAATTATTCTTACAATGATATTAATTAAAGATTAAAAATAATTCAATTTTAAAAATATTACTTAAAGCTATTGTAATCGCCTTCGTTATAATATTTTTATTTAAAATGTGTTTTAAATAAAACTTTGCTCACCTAGCACTTAATTTTTAGTTTATTCCTTTAGTTTAACGTGTATTAAATAATAAATAATAATTATTAAAAATAAATTAGGTTTACTAATTATTTTGCAACAACTTTTCGCAAAAACAGTTAAAACACAAAGAATTCTCCTATGATTTAGTTTTAAAGTATTCTTAATTATAATTATTTAAAGTATTTAAGTGAAATTTAGAAAGTACATGGAAAATTAGTTATCGCCTTCATTATAATAATAGCTCGTTGATTGGCTAATGAATCAAACCTCTGGAACTCCTATTGTTAGGTGGCGTTACTTGTTCTTTTAAGAACAGGTTACGCATAAAATATTTAGCAAAAGATTTAAATATTTATTTAAAATATTTTTAAATAATACCCTGAAGAAATTAATAATGTATTAAAAGATGACTAATTCCGCTCATGAGTGGCCACTTCTGATTACTATTCTAATCTTACGTAATCTTTTGCAGACTTTTTGATTCCATTCATAAATTTTTAACCTTCATTTTTACCTCATGCAACCCATTTACTTCGCAATGAGGCCAAAGAGTGTAATAGGAAGAACGAAAATCTCTAATTAAAGGGCACTCGCTATTACTGCAGCAATTCTATATGAGTGAAGGGAACTTAATACTTTCCGTTAGGCCCAGACTATTCACTGTAAACCGAGGTTGATTAGAAACTGTAGAAACGTCGCTTTAAACAAGACATCGTTTGCGAACATCTCAGATTATTAACATAGCAAATAATATTTGACGTCAAAGATGCAGTTTGAATTTCGAGAGGCGATTAGTTTTGAAGGAGATTGAATTAAATATCAGATTTAATCACTGAGCATTGCCATAAATGAAGAGGTAGAGTTAATTTAAAAAATAAATGTTTGAAGAGTATCCAATAGAAATATACTGAACTTTATCGGAACGAAAACGACTGAAAAATTCCTAAGATCCCCCCCCCCCACCAGTGAATATGAATCACCACAGTTCTGTGGAAGAGAAGACTTACCTTCTCCCATTAGCGGGTAATTATTGATGGATTCAAATACCACTCTTAAGTTTTAAATCATAGTCGATGGATCAGCATATACTCACAAATGATAATCCCCGATTAGCTTAATTCTCTGAATAACAACTGAGAAGAATGAACATGCGGAATTTTGCATAGAGAATCGGATCGTTAATGACGACATTTAGATATTGATTAAGGTTAAACTGTGTTCTGGTTCGATCGATATCTAAGAGTTATGCTTTGCTATCTTCACTGTAAAATCAGAGTTCTGGTGGGGTGTGCTAAATTTAGTTCACTCGTTTCATTCTTGAAAGCATTCGGAAAAATGATTTTAATAACTATCACGTGCTTCCTAGTCTAGTTTTCCATTTCATTTTTTTTTTAAAGTAATTGGAATGAGGAAACGTACTGGAAATCATGTATTAATACAGTAATGCATGCATTGATGGGTAGAGTTCCTATAAATTACCATACAAATTCGCCATTAGGCTTTTGCTTCGCGTGATGATTACTAAAAATAATTGTAAACCGTATTATTAATTTTCTTCAGAAAACTAAACGCCTAATGTTATTAAAAGAAAGAAATTTTAAGAGAAATTTAAAGAGGGAGGAATCTGTTTAAATTTTAAAAACAAACATTTCTTTGAATATCCGTAGCTACTTTGTCGAATTCGATTATATTCTTTGGTTGGAAGGACCTGGATTCAAATCTTCTCTCGGAAGCAATGAATTTTTATCAGGCCTTCCTATTGGAGATAAGTTAACCAGTCCCATATGAGGGATGACGAATTTTTTTTAAGGAAATCGGGTTTTTCATCCAGCAACGGAGAAACTTGCCAGGAGGACACTTACAGTTTACACCGACTACCTCCCAATCTTTCTAAATGGAAAAGTGTTCTTAATTACGTGGCCACTGAATGTATATACCAAAACCTATTTAGGCTTAAGATTACCTCTCTAATCCTACTAATACGGTTTCTGAAAGCCACATGAATTCGGACCTGAGTCATTATAGCCTGGACGTACCAAGAATTATAGGCGGCCAGCAATTTGTCACCAGGCAATACAACAAAAAAAAAGTAAATAGAGTTTTTATTCAGAGTTAATTATCTTCCCAAAATCAGATGAATGGAGAAAGCATTATTCACATCACGCTAAGAATTATAGCCTAACTATAACTGGATAAGCAAACAATTCAGCCATAACTAATAATAATTATTATTGATAATCCAAGTATGTCATTGAAATCGCCTATTCAGTAACACAGAAGTGCCATATACATTGTTCCCATGACAACAATGAGTCTCATATCTATTTGTTTGTTTAATCTATCAGTTTTGTCATTTTAAAAAATGGTATTGAATGCCTTGTCTTTCAACATGTCTGGCATTTAAATGAGTGGAAAAATCATTTAAACGAACAAATAAAAATATTCATCGAATTTCCTTCGTTACCAAAGATTGCTTCCTTATTTACTGTCTCGGAGAGGAAATTTGAGTTCGCGTTGTTGTTTCTTAGGTGGCTTTTTTCTTTTCTTTCGCTACTTCATTATTAACAGCTGATAAGAGATTCAGCGAGTTTGAAATAAATCTTCGATCAATACAAGTCAGGCACCGTCACTTAATTGGAAACTGGCGACGATGTTTATTTTATTTTATTTTTTAATTCCAAAGAAAATGCCATTAAGGAACTGAATGTCGCGAATCGGTAGCCATGAAACGTTAATAAAAAGATTTTCTAATCTGTGCGACACGTGGCATTTCCCTAATGACGTTTATTCTATAGACAGCCATTCTTACAAATAGAAATCCCAACGTGTTGGCCCTCAGGAATTTCTCAACAAGTTTGATTTGAGAAAGAAAGAAATCTACACAAGGTAAGAATGCATTTTATTTTCCTTTGAGTGAAACCGACCAAAAGAATAACCAAAGTCAGTTTAGAAGAATGACTTTCATAAACGCGTAATCGATTTTCAATCAAAGCCACGTGCCAGTGAATGCAAACAATGCAAGGACATCGCATTGTTGAGTTATGGTCGGTTATTATAAAACACGCCCACATTTTGCAGCATTCAATTTATTATTTTTTTAAACAGTAATATTGTTGAAATTGTTTACAAAGAGTTGTCATCATTGGAAGTGAGGCAATCTATGCGGTGGCACTGTATTTACGATTGTGATGTATACTTTCTCCTTTAGAAGTTGAATTTTGCAAATGCATGTCACTGAATGAATGACTTCGAATGTGTAATGTGCTATTTTGCCTAATAAACTAAAATGTGAAAAGAGTGTATGCTGGGAATCATCCTAATCCACCTTCTAAATACATTTTAAATTTCAGTAAGACTGTAACGCCGTGGACAGGATGCGCGCTGCTCATTTGGAAAGGCCCTGAATTCATTGTCAAGAAAACATCATTTCACATTCAAAGAACTGTTCAATTCCATCACAACCATCCAAGAGACTTGCTTTATTTCCTCTCTTAGAATATAATCTAGCAATATAACGCATGTTAATAATTGTATTAATTTCTCTACAATTATCAAGTAGATGGCGAATCAGTAAATGGCGTTGGTGTAGATGATGCGGTTGGTGGATGATGGGTGGATGAGGTTGGGTGATGGAGACGGAGAGTTGTAAAGTAGGTGACCTCCCTCGATTATGCTTTGGACTCCCTGGAGATGGCAGATAATAATAATAATAATAATAATAATAATAATAATAATAATAATAATAATAAACTGAATTTCTATAGTGAAATAATTTCTGAAATAATAATTTTTAAATTACTACACAGAATTGTGGACAGACAAATATTCTAAAAAGACAACAGGCAAACAATTAACGAAAATGAAAAGGAAATAACTAAAGAAGAATTAGAAATCAGCCTGAAAGAAACAAGAAACGGAAAATCGCCTGGAGAAGATAAGCTAGGTTCAGAACTATGTAAATACGCAGGAACAAGATTCAAAGAAAGACTCTTATTATTTTGAAATAAAATTTATTCAACTGGTATCCCCCCAATAGAATGGAAAAAAGCAATTGTGATTCCTCTATTTAAAAAATGTAATAGATCTTAAATAGCAAACTAATGAAATATTCCGAAAACTTTATTTTAGAAGTACAGAATGGATTTAGAAAAGGACGATAATGTATAGACTCGGTCTTTTGCCTAAAATTAATAATAGAGAAAAGAAGAGAATACAATTTAGAAACACATATTGCATTTATTGACTTTAAAAAAGCATTCGACAAAGTTAAAAGAAACATATTATTTAACATATTAAAAGAAAGACAAATACCAAATAATATCCTAAAAGCTATCACAAGTATATATGAAAATAATCAAATACAAATAAGATTAAATCACGCGCTATTATATACGAGAGAGATAAACCAAGGGGTCCGACAGGGATGTCTCCTCTCAGCAACGCTTTTAAATATTTACTTAAATGAAATAAAACGGAATAAAATTTTACATCAAGGAATTAAACTTTCTCCTACAGTGAACTTAAACACTCTACTTTTTGCCGACGACCAAATAATAATTACAAATTCTGAAGATAACTTACAGAAAGCTATTTTAGATCTAAATGAGATATCCAAAGATTATGGTATGATAATATCAACAGAAAAATCAAAAACTATGGCCTCTTAAGGAAAAGATCCAGCAAGAACTAAAATAGGAATAGATAACAAGATCTTAGAACAGGTGAATTCATTTAACTACCTAGG
Source organism: Typopeltis vanoorti (assembly GCF_054136105.1). NCBI lineage: Eukaryota > Metazoa > Arthropoda > Arachnida > Uropygi > Thelyphonidae > Typopeltis > Typopeltis vanoorti. The sequence goes on along the minus strand of NC_143556.1, from coordinate 82,847,526 downwards.
ATGGACGATCACATATGAAAATGAAAAAGATATAAACGTAAAAATAGCAAAATATTTAAAAATAACAGGAGTAATTAACTCTATATTTAAACCAAACCTAGTTCAAAAATAAACCAGACTAAAAGTATACAATACATTAGCCCTACCGGTCTTAATGTATGGAAGCGAAATTTGGACAATAAAACAAAAAGACAAACAAAGATTAACAACAGCGGAAATTAAGTTATGAGAAAAACTGCAAATTATACCCTATTTGATCACAAAAGAAACGAAGAAATTTTGAAAGAATTAAACAAGAACCAGTAATAGAAAAAAATTAAAAAATATAAACATAGATGGATGGAACACGTTCAAAGAATGAAAACAGAAAGATTACCAAAACAAGCCTTTAAGTACAAGCCATTATGAAAAAGAAAACCGGGACGTCCTTTTAAACGATGACTTCTAAGGCCGGAACAGGCCGTGCTAGGCCTAAATCATTGAAACGCATGATGATGATGATGATGATGATGATAATAATAATAAACTGAGTTATTAGGTTTATGAGAAAGTTTACTAAAGGGAAAATATGTTTAGTATACTAACTAATAATAGAACGTTTATAGTACCCTGACTATATTATAGAAATTTTTTTCTAAATAGAAAATACCATAGTATGTGGGAAATGTTAACTGCATATTTTATTTTTCTAAAAATTATAATAAAATAAAAATAAAAATAAAAACTTCGCGTACTGAATTTCATAGAATAGCTGTCAAGATTAGTTAATAGGAAAAAAAATTAAAACTGTAAAAGTACTGTATCGCGAAAAAATGATACCGTACCGTAAAAATGACCTTCGTCCTTGTAAATGGGACAGTGTGGTATCTCAGCTGTGAAGTTATAGCTCGCCAGACTACAGTTGAGTTTAGACTCTTTATTACTGTAGGCTGCCATTGAATGGCTGCCTTATTTCTGACCGGTGGTTAACAGTTCAAGACGGCAACATTTAAACGAACAGAATTCATTAACTACCCTTAACCACTTCTTGTAACGTCAAATGATCTGAGGTTAATGCTCATATGTCATTAACGACAATGAATTTGCCATTCACTCCCCAGTATCATTTTCACAGTTTATCAGTACAGTACAGTATATTGGTTTTTGAAATGCATATAATTCAAAACAATTATATTTTCAGAAGTTATATGTAATTTATTTTGAATTAATTTGATAAATTCATAAAGCACCTTACGAATGTGATTATAAAAATAACAATGTTTATCATATTCACATTCGCATGTTAACAATAAACCATTAATACTTATGCTGCATTTATTATATAATAAAAATATCCTCGAATTATTCAGAAATAAAAATATATAAATGTAACTACCTTCGAAACTAACTTTCGTTTTTGTTTGCAGCAAAAGACCAACTAAAATATCAGAAGCAACTGACACGCACACAACAATCCAAGCATTGTTGACTTCTGTTCCAAGCAACTAAACACAAAGACGAACTCTAGGCAATTAAATTGTTTATTCAAAAATTGTATTTTTACTGTTAAGTCACATAAATGATGCCCATCAGAGTAGGGGAAATTAAATTTGTTATTTATTGCAATGATTTCTTTGGAATTCATGCTCTGAATTGAATAGTGAATTGGCAATATAGCTGCAGATTGCCAGTGTCTAGTAGAGTGTAAATTAAACAGAATGCTCTAAAATTTTTATGTCACGCTTTATACATTTCATCCCACATAAATTTCCGATCTGAACCAGAATATTTTGTTGTCGTTTCAGCCTGTTTTCCTATAACTTTTGATGTTATATCCAAAGGCACAAGGGAACTGCTGAAGTAAATACGTGCTTCCTGAAAAATAAGTTACTATCTTAGATAAATAGAGACTCCTTCTTATTCCGGTCGTGTATCTGAACCATTTACGGGTTGCATGTCTTCGGGGAGACAGAAGAGCAGTTTGTTTAGAGGAACGGTCGTCAAACTGCACTAGGAGACGAGACAAGAGATAAAGGCGAATAAAATCGCACGTTGACACCCTTGCAGAACGTGCCAAGAAGACAAATAGGGTGTCAAAAAGATATCGACTTCTTATTTCCTCATTAGAGATATCGTCCCATGCTTTAGAATTCTAATTTGCTGTAATTCACGTTATAACTGGAGGTCATCCCTACTAAGAGAATTGTCACATTTAACACAATTACAACTATTGATTTGTTTTCTAGAAATACGCAAACTGCAATAATATTAAGGGCACGATTATCTGTTATTTAATTGCGAGTCTCTTTGTTCCTTAATTAAGGAAAATAATATGATTATTTTGTCATTCGTTCTATTAAAGAAATAAGTTCTTACGCATAGGAAGGGGAAAAAGTTCATTAAGTATTTTGGTTAATTTTTATTACAGAAAAAGGTTTGCATTTTACTTATTTATTTTTCTTCAGCATGTTCTTTCTATTTATGGTGTACACTATATTAGAATTCAGAAAAAGATAATGCAGTCATGTAATGTAAGTCATACTATAATAAGCCTATAAGAATATAAGAATTAACATATAAAATGCATTATGTAAGAGTATGTAATGCTGGTTCAGGAGACAAGAGCGCACAGAGGATATGAAACTAGAAGTCTCCATTACTTAGTACTAAGTAGAATAAAATGAATAACACATCGAAAAGAAAAGAAAATTTAAAGATAATTATAAAGTTGAGCAGCTCGTACAGGTAAATTATAGACTCGACTATACAATTTACCTGTAAAATGTCAAACTTAGCTCTTTGTTTTATACAGATAATGTTGTATCCTAAACACATCTAGTGAACGTCTCGAGGATTCTCTAACTAAACTGAATAACAGCGAAACAAATTTAGCATGAAAATCAGCAACGAAAAGACCAAATGAAAATAGGCAAGAGCATAGAAACCTTCAGCTGCATTCTGAATGGCGATCATGGAGATCCTATGGAACAAGTAAAATATATCAGCTAGTTTTCAAATCTGGAAATAGACAATAGAATAATTAAAGCTGGTATGGTTGGATAGCCAGCTGAATAAATTTATATGGAATAAGACAGACATTAGTCAAAACACCAAATTTGCAGTATTCAAGACAGTGTTTAAGCCAGTTTTAAGTTAGACCTGAGTTGTTAGGTTAGAAATAAAGTACTTGATCAAATACCACAGACATGACTATTCTAAGAAAACTTAGAGCAGTGAACTGATTGGCATCAATTGCAGAATCATATTAAAAACGAATATATTAGAAGGGATTTTAACATTATTAGCATTCAAGAATGTATCAGCAGAACTAATCTAAGATCGTATGGCCATTTAAATAGAACGGATAACGAAAAGTTAGCAAAATAGGTGTTTAATACCAAGATGGCAGGAAAGAGACCCAGAGGAAGACTAAGGTCTAGGTGGATTGAAGTGCCTTAGAAGCACGAAATGTTGGATATAATAAGATTGGAGTGCTCACAAGTAATTGGTTGATTTGGAGAAAAACTATTGATAGGAGATTAATAATAATGTCATATTAATCATGTAGTTCTATCATAGTAACCTCAAACCTTTTGAAGACACACATCAGGAAATTAATAAAAACTCCCAAACTCCAGGTAACCTTCAGTGAAAGGAACCATATAACAGTGAATGAGCGAAATATTTAAACTATATCCTCTTCTACTTATGTCTTTCTATATAATAAAATGGTTTCGCTTCTTTGTTATCAACTAAGAACTGGGACATTATGATTTCATGAAACAAAAGTAATGAAAATGAAAATATTAAAGTTAAACAACCGCGTTTGCATTAAAAGAGAAATTCAAGTATAAAGTATCGTTAAGGGTGAAAGATAGAATTATTCACTTTGCTTGTCAGCGCGTCGATGATTAGTAAAATTCTAATTCTTCAAAAGTACAATTTCTAAAACCGTTCATCAAGCATGATTACACCACGTGAAGGTGTAATCTGTAGAGCAAACTATTAATTTAAGCATGGTAACTTCTGCGTATAAATGAACAACAATAAAAACACAAATAAATAATCAGCCACTGAACAATCTTGCGTTTTCCATTGTTATTCAGGTAAGTCAAATAATCCATGAAAAAAAAAAATTAAACTTCTCGGGGGGGGGGAATGAATTTCAAAGTCATCTAGCAGGATTTTTTAACTTCACTTTAACAGAAAAGCACATTTATTTGGCAGTATGGAAAATAAGCATTTTACAGCTAGGGAAATAGTTTTTACAATATGGAACTGCGAATCTTGTTCGTTTCTCTCCAAGTGGCATTTTCAGTTCTTTCTTGGGTAAAATAAGTGCTTTTATTTTAATAACTAATGCGAATTACTTACGAATGGAATATTGCTGGAATAAATCCCATGAGAATATTCTCTTCGGTTTTATGAACGTGCTTTTGAAACATTTAAATAAATTCTTGCAAGGAAATTTAAGAAGATAGGAATGTGTCTGTTTAAGTACATTTCGCTTTCAAGAAATATGACGCACGCAATTTCTGCTCGGGTCCACTTCCCAAAATACGTTTCTCATAAAATAGTAAACATCTATATTGCGCACAGGAAATATTCGCAGTTTAGAATGCATTCACCAGAAAATTGCCTTCGGATGGGCAGACATTCTACAGCTAAAACGGATTTTAACATGATATAGATACAGGAAGTCAGATGGGCTTTGATTGCCTTTACTGTTATGTTAGTTTTGTTTCAGTTATGTTTAGTTTACCGATTTCTTTTATCTTTTTTAGAACAGGAGAGTGAATTCTTGCAATATATGCAATATACTGAATGACTGCAAGATATAGGTATAATTATACAATATTTAAATACATAATTGTGCTGAAAATCTTTAAATTTGATAAGATATAAAACTGTATTATTTTAAATGTTCCCAGTGGAAAATTTGAATTCATTTGTTTGTTTTAGATATGCATTAGAATCTCTCTTAACCGGCCACAACGGGACTTCGCCGATTTCGGATACGAAATTTTGCCGGATAATTAAATATCTATTTCGAGAACTTACCTGTTCATGTTTTGTGACGCCACAAAGTGTAGAAATTGCAGCATGCGAAGTTCGCCGGTGGCGGCTTTCGATCTGCCAGCCATAATTAAATAAATAACATCAAAAATCGTGCGGAGTTTTTAAAATTTAAAACATATACACATACTTTTATATTTCACAAAATCAAAGTTAAACAGAATTTAAAAATTACAGTACGTATTATCACAAGAAATGTATTCTAAATTTCTTAGTGGGACGACATAACATGACTTCGAATGTCTGCCTGCTTACAAGATTTTCGCCGGAACATTAAAAATTCACTGTGTATACAATGAAGTTTCATAACATCATGTGCTGACTTAGATGAACATTGCTCGGAACATCTTTCCAGAATGCCAGCCAATTGCATCTATTTCTTCTGTCATAGGCTGAAATTTCGGCTTAAATTTAGACCTTCGAAAGTGCCGTTGTTTTGGTATTGCCGGTTAATTGGGTACCTGTTACGAGAGATTTTACTGTAGTTCAAAGTTACTTTTTTCTCATCATAGAGAAATCATATTATTTTCTGATTTTAAGATAGATAATAACCACTTATTAGCCTCTCAATATCATATGTTTCATGGTCGAAACATTTTTTTTTAATCTGCAGATTTATTTTCTCCTTGTAGTATTAACGATTCTACCTTGGCAGGCGAATCTACTCTACAATCAACAGCTGGAGATTCGAACCCGTCATGAGCATGGATGTTGTCAGTACTTTCCATTCATACACGTAAAATTTGTTCTCCAACGATGGACAAGTTCACCTTGGAAGTATTCCCAACCTCAGTAATGAGAGAGATCAGACGACAACCTCACCGTTTTTTTTTTTTCAGAAATCCTGAACACTCTACCATATTTTCTCTCAGCAATAAAATATTTATGTGGAATATGTGTACAGTTCAAGGTAACTAGAATTTGCAAAATAACAAATTCTTAAAACTGCAAATAATATGTTTTAAACAGTCTGGTTACGCAACAATCGTGTGCAGTTACAATAACTGACATTTTTAAATAACTTAATAATAACGCACAAAATCAATAATACAGAAGCGTAAAACGAACACTTGAGGATTATCATACTAAAAATATGAAGATATATATTTATGTGTAATACCTGTGGCAAGTTTTTCCTTACGATCTGTTGTTTCATAATGCACAATTGAAAACTGAGGAAGCTCGGCCATCTCGACTCCAACAACAGGAATATCCGTCCAGTACATCACCACATCATCCACAGTATATCCATCTATAATAAATGTCAAATAGTTATTACAAATCGAAATAACACATTATTTAGTCGAATGTTTCGGATATAATTACTTCTCCCTAAATTCATGTATTAAGATAAAAGATCAGTGATCAAGTGAAAGGCAAAGAATTTCTGCAATCCTATTTGAAAAAAAGTTCTTATCACACCAACTTGTCAGAGGTTTTCAATAGATTTCGCTGCATGATTGATGTAGCTCTTTTTTTTTTTTTAGTAGCAATAGGAGTTTCCATATGTGTTATAAAGGGATCCATTCTTATTCTTTGAGCTATTCTTATCAGCATTCGCTTCGTAATTTTGTTTGCTATCTTAGAATTTTTTTATATTATTACACTTTCTTTCTTTCTTTTTTCTTCATATAAATTATTATATTTTCTCCCTTCTATGCATTAATGGCACTATCATTGTTACTCTGATACATGTCCATGATTCTCAAAAAATTTGCAGAAGAGTAAAAAACTATTCATGATACATACTGACTCTGTGTTATTGTAAATCTCTCTGCTTATGTTAAAAATGTCTTGCTTTTTCATCACTGAAGCATAGAAATATTTTATGCTATTTCTAAATGTGGACATTATCTGTTTTTCTTTTAATAGGTTTGTTATTTTATTTAATGTACAAAACAAGTTTCAAAAATATTCTGCTATTTCATATCTAAGTTACCAAAGCACATTCTTAATTTTATTGTATTTCACTTGTTTCTCCGTATCACTTCATTGTGTGTGTGTGTGTGTGTGTGTGTGTGTGTGTGTGTCACACGCCTCCATTTTTCATTTGTTTCCTTATCTATAATTCATCTAAAATATAAGAAACAATTTATTTCTAACATTTATGCCAACATTTGTTCTTTTTGCATATTTAAACAATTTTTCACTTAACAGTGCTTTTCTTACAATGTTTTCTTTATAATTTATTTAGGATTGTTTTACTTAATAGTTTTAAAATGAAGTACAAAATGAAATGTTGCGATTCTCTCATCTCTCACCTCTCTCTCTCCCTCTCCCTCTCTTTAAAGCACATAATGTAACCTAATCTTTCATATTTGTATTTTCCAAACCCTATTAAGTTGGTAATATAAAACTTTAAACGTAATACTTAACAAATAAGTTTTGATTTCAATATTATGAAACATTATAAGAATTATGAATGAATACATCAAGACTCAGAGTGCTGGTCAAAAGTAACTCTGGCCACTCATAAATGTTTCGCATTTCATTTTACTTGGGACGATTCACAGAAAATTTCTAAGCATTAAGAATCGCTTTTCATCTCTTTCTCTATCAGGTTCCTACCGGTTTTATAAGTAAAGGTCACCTGTTCTCTGATGGAACCATTGACCTGATTCATGAAAAATTAGCTACTAGAACCGCCTATACTAGAACTGAAGATCAGTACTATACGTCAGTGGAAAAGAAGAGGAGCTTCAAGAAGAATTATATAAACTGAATATCAACGTGATTGGTGTTACTCACTACGAAGAATAAAGAGTTTCTTCTACGTAGTAATATGTATACGAAATAATAGGCATTATAAAATTCAGTGAGTAGAAGTCAGGGAAAGGATGGAGCATCTGTAGTACTGCAAAGGAGACAATTTCAAGTTGATGAATGTGGACAAATTTTGAAATGGAAAAATTGGACAATAAGACTCTATTATGCGTGTATTCCATAGAAGATACTTCTAGAGAAGAAGAGCTGTAAATAGGTGAATTGGTTTAGTTCTTATCTGAAGGAGGAAAAGATGAAAAAGGAAAAAAATCTGGTTCTTTTTTTTTGAGAACTAAACAGCAGAGCTGAAAATGAATTCCGATCCCATAACACAAATAATGTGCTTGAATTCACTTGGGATAACATACAAAAATCGATTGATTTTATCGTTTATGCTACTGTTGATGATATAGTTGAGAAGGCTAGAATAAATGGTGCCTGAACGTATCAGGGATGTGAAATAGAAAGAGATTATTATTTATTGTTGTACAGAATAACCTGATTATGCTTTTCAGAAGAAGAAAAAACTACACACGTGATCTTAGCCAAAGGGCCGAAGTGTTCTCTGCCGGGTTGGCAGCAAAACGACCCAGAGGAAGACCAAGATATAGGTGGATTGATAGTAAAAAGTGCCTTAGACGATAGAAATATAAGATCTGATAATATGGAGTCTTGACAAGTAACAGACTGATTTGGAGAAAAATTGTAAATAGGAAATTAATAATGATGTAATTTTTTTCATGTAGTACTATCATATCCTGTACACCCCTTGAAGGTACATGGCAGGAATTTGATGATGAAAATGATGATGAAGAAGAAAAAATAGAATATGTTAGTTCTAAAAGGAATCATATATGGTATCTCTTAAGAGTAAGGATGAGAACTAGAAAATCATGATTTTTTTTTCCTTGAAATAATAATATGCAGAACTTACAGGTCTCTAAAACCTATGACGTATGACTTACAGGCCTCTAAAACCTGTGACTTGACACGTGTCGTTGAACTGAGTAACCATACTTTATAAGATAAGGTGGCTAGTCGGTTTCCTAAGTACATATTGGTATATTTTAAATTGGTATGTTCTCTTTCCTGGTTAGCGAAAAAATCTCGTCTTTTCGGCTAGTGAAACTCTGCTATCCTCCCATGATACCCGCTAACTCACCTACCACTTAAAAGTCCCGATAAAGATTCTTCTCTTCGTAGAAAGGATTCGAACCAGGTCTTTCCAAACAAAGGGCATTGTCGAAACTGACTGAGCTACTTCCTTGAAATAATTCATAATTATAATTCGGTCCAGACTTTTAATAGGAAAGAAAGTGTAAAGTTAAAAATGTAATCATAGTAGCTCTCCAGATTAGACTAGATGTCTAATTGGAGAGTTTAAGCATCCAAAATCTGTTTGTCCTTTGCTAGAAAAAAAATCCAAGTACTGTTTTTCCTTAAGTTTCCTACATAATCATAGTTATGGAAATTAAAATGAGGCAGTTAAAATTTTGGGCGTGAAGAAATTTCTAGTCAAGCTTTAAAAGTTGAATGCATGAGGATTACGAATTCCTCGTTTCCCAAGTAGCCTTTATGAACATTTTGCAGTTCAAATACTCACAAAATATTATAAAAATACTAAGTTTTATAACACGATGTTTTCAATAAATCCTCCTCTCAAAAAATAAATAATTAAGAAAGATATCTCAAAAAAGTACCTCACCGAAATATAACTAACTCTATAAAATGCACCACATAACAAAAATACAAATAAAAAACAAAACAAATTTATCTTTGTATTCACGTGATCATCATAGATATAGCAGGAACATAAGTGACGCGAAGCGCTACTTACAGAAATCTAAACATTCCCGATCATTTCTAACAGAATCTTAACTAGCAGCTTCGGCTACTGTTGTTCACCTCAGCTATCCAAGCTACTTTTTACACACCTTTTTCCTTACAAAAACGAGACACCTGTATATTTTTAAGATTTGACATTACACAACACATTATGATAAATTATCTGGAATCCCTTTCTTAGGATCTGTTCTGGCTCAATATTTCCTGCTCCACGATTTATCCTCCCTACAGAAGACATCAAAATGTTTGAGACGCTCGTGCGATTACTCTTAACATTTACAGGATACGTGCCGGATCTGGTATTCATGCCATTTTGTCCAGCCATCATCTTACGATCAGTGCTTCTCTCCCCCCCCCCCGTTTGCAAGTGGATAACCAATTTCCTCTCTGGTAGTTTACTACGTTGATTAATGATTTGCACTGAGTAAATACACGAGTACACATTTGTGTTTCCATGGCTTCTGCTCCAATGAAATTGCCACTGTCATTTCTTTATTTTCCACTAAACATTTAAAAACAAGACAAAAAAGTAGCTACTGAGTGAGGATTCAACTTACCAAACTAACTTTTCACCCTCTATTTTCATTCCATCTATCTCAAGGAATACGAGTTCCAGGTCAAAAACTAAGGCATTTTTCAAGATATTAGTTAGCGATAAGATAAAACTGTTATTTTTTTTTTATTATTGTACACATATTGGTTATAACGTTTTTGTTACTTTGTGCTTTGTTAATAATGTATTGCTAACTTATTTATTTCTGTCGTCATTGTTGTTGTTCATGACTGGCCTACACAATAAAGTTATGCGTTCCAATACAAAAACAAATATTACTGATGCACTATTCTGCAGTTCCATTTACATTTCCATTGGTATTCCTTCCTCGAATGTTTTACGTATATCTTTATTTTGCTTTCTTAATATAGGAAACGGCTATTTTGAAGCGACTCTTTTTTGAGAGAAAATACATCACTCAATAATAATCAATAAATCGCTTCAATTATCAAGTTATCTACAAACATTTAAAATAAAGTTCATTCATTAATCTCAAGGAAACTTTGGCGCTTTTTTTTTTGAGAAACTAGTTTTCCTTGTAGAGATGCAAGGCTAAAAACAAAGCAAACCTACGACGGAAATAAATATCACGAAAGAAAGGATTTCCTTTAAGCCTAAATGACCATCATTTCCTGTTTCAAAGGAGAAAAGCCAACCCTCAATTACTTTGTGTGCTGCGAGGAAACACATAAATATCAAGTGTGCTGGTAGAGAAAGACACAGAGGGAGAGGAGAGAGATTAAACCCTTAGCAAAGGATTCAACTGCTAGTTGCTATTCAGTAGAAACGTCCTTCTGTTGAAGAAAAAAAAAAGAGTTTCAGAAAAGCAATAACTTTTATGAAAGTGAATTAGAAATTCATATCGTAAGCTCAATTAAAAACTTTTATTTATCACGCGAAAGCTATATCAGTTGGGACGTAACCAGAGAGGTGCGCTCATATACTTGACATATACAGCTCATAGAAACGGGGCTGGCAGATTGCCAAAAATAGTCAATTCATGCAGAAGGGAAGAAATAAATAAAGCATGTACGAATTGGTCACCAACACTCGAAATCACGTGCTTTATATGTAATTTTCCAACTGTTATACAAGTAAAATAGTTCCCACTTTAAAAAATACAATGTTAATAAAAGAAAAGTTAATTTTCCGACGTGTAATAATAAACAACTCATCCCGGAAACGGATTGATTACCCTATTATCGGAATGGATTCTCCTTTTTCTGACATGCGCAGAAGTGTCAAAGGGTTGCATCTGTGGGTGTGGGCATACAGTACATGTCAAGAGGCAAACTGTCCTGTATTTCCTACTCAGATAAGTGAAAAAAAAATTAAAACTAAAATAAGTTATTATGAAAGGCTGGAGCTGTCTCGCTTCAGCGAGAGATCCTTCATAGTTTAATCAGCAACAGCGATGAACTTCGGTTTGAAAAAATTCGGTTCGAAAACCGCATAGCGCGCGAAGAACCTTTAGAACACATTTGTTTCAACTCAAGATGGGTTATCCGGTGTCATACGGTGGTGTAGTATTTTTCCACTAGGAAACTTGGATTTTTCGCTACCCAAAATCAGAAATACCCGTTCAAGAAGATATGCAATGAGCATAGACCTAAGAGAGTTACTTCTATCGTAATTCTAAACAAAGACAGTTTCAGCAAGAGGGAGATGAAAAATTCTATAGTTTCTACACTTATTTATTTATTTTAAAATATTTGTTTGTTTTTGCTTTAGTTCATATGTATGTAATGTCGTGTCATGCGTATTATTTTATGTAATATGACGTTTATTGATATCATTTATTTTATGTCAGTTAAAATATTTATGTGATATATATATATATATATATATATATATATATATATATATATATTAATAATACATTATTTATCAATTTTAATTTTTGTTTACAAATGCTATCTTCTTCTTTCTTCTATCATGATTTTAAGCATGTGAACTGTTTCGGACTAGGCCAAGCGTTTCATCGGTCTTCCTCTCTTTTTCATCGGTCTTCATCTCTGTGATCTATTGGTTTGTAATTTATCATCTTCTTGGGTGTTCTATCCTATGTCATTCATTCATTTTAGATGCTCTTTCCATTTGGTTCTATGGTTTTCATTATTGGTGTTCGGTTTAGTTCTTCCAGTACGTTAGTTTTCTTAGAACTGTCTAAATCTTCATTATAACTTAATTTATAGCCCAAATAATTAAAATTGTCTTGTGCGATTATTTTATTGTCAATTACTATTTTAGTGAAAACCACATCACAACAAGCGACACCAAACTGGACAGAATTGTTCGGACTCTCCCGGGACAGACAGAAGTGGAAAGAGTTCATTCGGCCTCATCATCATCCATATAGATGATGGAAGAGAGAAGAAGAAGAAGACTATTTTAGTTCGGAAGGGCATTATTCCTATGAATTCAATAGTTTTAGTTTTTTTTTTCTTGTGAGAATGACATACTGCTTTATTATTAAATTCAGTTTATACACAGCTTTTATTAGAATATCCTCAGTTGCTCTACACATCACTTGGTCGTCTGCAAACAGTAAATTAGCTAGCATAAAATTATTTTGTATATAAATTCCTTCTTTGTTGATTAACCTCCATTGTTTCATTCATATGTATATTCCAAATAATATGGAGAAAATGGGGAGACGCATCCTTGTGTAAGATCTCTTGTTGTTTCTGTTTTGGATCTATACTCACGTATTTTTAAGCTTATTATTCTCATGTAGGCCGTAGACTCATTTTAAAAAAAAGTTATAGGCAAGTGATTGTCAGTGTATCAAAGAGTTTATATCTATCTATCTTGTCAAATTTGTTTTTTTTTAGAATCTATGAATGCCGTTGCGTTTATACATTGAATTCTCTTCTTTTCTCAAATAGTGGAAATCCTTTTCTCAGTTAGTGGAAAAGGAAGAACCTTTTCTAAAGGATCTTCCTTTTCTTAAACCATTATGTTCTTCATCTATATTTTACTGGTATTAAGTTGATTCTGTTCTTCAGTGTTTTGACATATATCTTATAACTTGTGTTTAATAAGCATATTCCTCTGTGGTTGTCACAGATATTCTTACTTCTTTTTTTTTTTTAAAGATGGGAATCACAGTTTGCATATATGGGAGTATCCTAGGCCTCTGATAGACACCGCGTGCAAATTCCTTAGGTGCACAACATCTGTAAATCTACGAGGATGAGAGGACAAAAAGTTCTGATAAACACCTAGAAAAAATTATATTAAAGCAACTGATATAATCACAAGAAAGAACATAATAGTAGCAGAGTTATTGAAGGTGACTTATGTTCTTATATTCTTACATCCCTGATACGTTCTTTTTTGTGGTTATACCAGTTGCTTTAATATCATTTTTGTTCTATGTATTTATCAGAATTTTCCATACCCCCCTTGTATATGAATCATCATATGGTAGTACAAATCATTTTAATTTGAATCAGTTTGATTTTAAATTTTACAATGAATGTCATATGTACCTACGAATTTTATGACTCACGTAATAAGTAGAAATCCACTTAATTTGTATAAATAAGTGGTAGTATCATTTAGCCAATAATACTATTGAATGTTCAAAATATAATAGAAGATAAACATGGAATTATGATGAAATCAAGATAAAAAAAAATTTATGCTAAACTCTTAATGGAATTAAATAATATTCTATTAGATAAACACAGAATTCCTTTAAAAATAAAATTAATTACAATAAAAATTAAAATAGTGGATTGATTTTACATAAACAGTAAACAACATAAACAGAGAGAGAGAGAGAGAGAGAGAGGCGAGAGAGAGAGAAAGAAAGGAAGAGTATATTGTGATATTGCGATATATAAAAGCAATAGTACAAGAGATGCTGGTTGGAAGTAGGAATTAATCTCAAAAGGAATTACACCGTTAGAACTCCTTCCTACAGACCAAAATAAGAATCAATAACATGATCTTATCTTATGCTAAATTAAAAGTATCAACTGCTGTGTTGGCCATGAAGAGATTAACCCCAAGAAAATCATTCTTTCTCTCAAATTCTAACCTCTGTTCTGATCAGGATTAACTACATTTAATAACAGAACAGACTTAACTTTATATCACATTCCTTCCTTATTTTGAGTACAATCACTAATCCCTAAATTCATTCAAAAGTTAGGAGATGAGTAATTATGAGATAATTAAAATACAAACTTCTGTAGAAACATTTGGAGAATACATCAGAAAATAAATAAATGCAAGTGTGAACAAGAACTGAAATTGTCAGACATAGATTCGAATATGGTATTCTAAATGCCTTTCTAAAGGCTGCGCAAAATGTGAACATAATCTATAGCTGAATATGAAACTGGTGATTAACAGTAAGTCTACGCACCTGTCATGTGCAATAGTTTACCGTTTGCACCTTGATAACTACTACACGTGCCAGAACATTGTGCGTTGCATTTCTCAACAGCTACATTGCCTTCTTAGCAATAAGAAGAATGTTGTTCTTTTCGTAGTTATTGTGGGTGTCTCTCTACACCATTTACGAACTTCTGAGGAACAAAAAAAAAAAAAAAAAGAAGAAGAAGAAGAAGAAAAGTAAGTCGTCAGAGATCCGTATACGCATTAGGCTCTTTCAGGTGAACGATAAAAAGGACTTTGCATTCCTTACACTTGCATAGTAAAAGACAGCCCAAATTGTCTTGCTCTCCACGGAATGCATCGGCATGTTTTGTACCAAAAGAAGGAGACTGTTTTGCACTTTATAGCCAGTCAATGCCGGGAAGTGTTCTACTATTCGAAACAGCAGAAATGAAAACTACCTATTGGACAAAAAGAAAAAAACGTTCCTTTAGTACTTCTGCATTGCGTATCCTGCAATAAAAAAGATTCTTCTTCTGAATTAGCAGTCACGGCATCTCTGAGATTTAAAGCTTAACTTCAAACACAGTTTCGATTGTCTGATGCTGAAGAGGCATTTAACACAAATAATAAAACAAAATAATGGTAAATGACGAGGAGACTCTGGGAACAGCTCCAACATTTCGAAATTTTCTGGCCCTATAAATGTATTTTTTTAAAAAATTTCTTTCTCCTTTTTTAAATTGGCTGGAATCATAGATACATTATTAAGAAATGTAAACTTCTCATTCTTAAAGATGATCTTCTTCACTAAGAGGTAAATGATCTAAACAGGTTTTCTAAATGCGCTAATTCTCAATTGTCCTAAAGGTTTCACCCGGATATTTATTTTTAAATTTAAGCATTAATGTACTGCATTAGGTGAGGAACGGCTCACCTTGATGGATAAGATCTCAGTTTAAATTGATTCTGTGTCTCGCTATGAATATTTACAAAGGCTTTTTAACCTGAACCTACCTGATCTCAAGTTTATTTGTCTGTTTGAGAACTTTTAACAAAATACGTAAAAGCAAATCGGATGAGATATCACATACATGAAAAAAAAGTCAAAATAGGGCCAGAAGATTTTCTAACAAGATAGAGAGTAAACGACTGAATTTGTGATGGATGTTCAGAACATCTCTTATTCTTCTTTCACTAGTAAGCCTGTTTGCATTCAATGCTGCTGTTTTCAAGACCATCCGCCCAACCTCTCCTCGGTCTTCACTTTCTTTGGCCGACTATTATTCTATATCCTTTCCATAAGTGTTTTTTTTTTTAATCCAATCATGTATTGACTGTATTTCGCAGTCTTCTCTTATTTATGAGTTATGATTTTTATTAAATACAATTACACATCAGACGATTCAATAAAGCTACAGCTTTATTTTTGAAGCGTGTTTTTTGCGAAAAAAAAACAAAAACTGAACGGTATATTCATTAGTTTACATAAATAACTGAATAATAAATTATAATTTTATTTTAAAAAAATAACTTTTTCTTATATAAAATATAATAAATAAGAATTTTATATTAGATTTTTTCAAATGTTTCAAAAGTTAAAATTATTTAGAATTTTTTTTTAAATAATGCTGCTACACCTTTTTATAATAAACAATAACTTGTTATAAGAAAACGATTTGTTAAGAGTACTAGTGTAGATGTTGGTTGGGAATCAATCGACCGTGAGATGCGGTGATTGATTTATTCAATCCAATATCCTTGGAGGGTAATGGATGGCAATACTGTAGCCAATGAAGTTCTAACTGAGGCTCAGCTATTGCTGTTACCCTCCTGCCATGATCAGAGCTTTAATTGCTCAATAACACCTTATCCATACACTGTCCTCTACAGATAACGGGGAAGATGAAAAGCATTCTTGCTTCGCCCCTTTAAGCCAGTCCTTATAAGTACTAGTGTAGAGTGGGTGGCTGGATGAATGGATCAATCGACCGTGAGATGCGGTGATTGATTCATGCAATCCAATACCCTTGGAGGGTAATGGATGGCAATGCTGTAGCCAATGAAGTTTTAACTGAGGTTCGGCTATTGCTGTTACCCTCCTGCCATGATCAGAGCTTTAATTGCTGAATAACACCTTATCCCTACATTGTCCTCTACAGATAACGGGGAATATGAAAAGCATTCTTGCTTCGCCCCTTTAAGCCAGTCCTTATAAGGATAAGGAAAAGTACTAGTGTAAAGAAGAGGATGTCCAGGGTAACGAATGGCAATGAAGTTTTAACTGAGGCTCGGCTATTGCCGTTACCCAGCCATGACTAGAGCTTTTAGCTCAATAACATCCCATCCACACAGATGTTCTTCATTCAAATGACGGGATAAAGATTCAAGGACTCAGTTCTTTTATCTTTAAGTTCTTTTAAGAACTTAAGTACTAGTGTAAAGCCTGCTCAGAGAAAGCAATTGGCAGTACTACTGTTAGGAAGTTTATCTGGTGGGGGAAAAAAGATGTAAATTTTTTATTGCCTTAGGTTACTCTCGGGAGAATAGTAATCAGATTAAATTGCATTTATTTATATTTCAGTGTGCTGAAAAATAGCTTCGTAAATGTTCATTTCTCTAAAAAATGGAATTCAAGTATTCGTTTTCAATCTAAACCTCTTTTCTTCTGGCACCTTCCCTATTCCTTCATAATATTATTGATGAATCTCTAACATTCTGAGTGATTTATGAAAAAATGGTTATTTAACACCTCATTCTCTTACCGGAAATGTAGGATTCTTATCAACATCTACAATTCACTGTTGTGTAACCCTGTGTGAAAACACAGTTCAGTAGACTTGGGCACTGGGAAAAACAGTAGCAAACAATACACAGATGTGCTCTAATTAGCGAGGAAAGTCGGTGCTGATATATAACTAGGAGGATGCGACGAATAGCGAAGCCGCACTTCCATTAATTAATCAACGGAAACATTTCAGCTAATTAAAATCTTCCCTCCAGAAACGAAAATGTGGACTGCCAGAGAAGCAGAGAGCAAATCGAGGAGTTAACAAGACAAGGGAATATGAGAAATGAAAGAGCGTTGTTGTGTAAATTTTCCCTGTCGTACATCTCAGATTGACTTTTCAGTGTAAGAGGATTTCCGTACAGTAAATTGATTGCGTTGGTAATCAACGGGACATTGCACGAGAAAAAAAAAGAAATGCGACACGAATTAGGTGGCTTGTTGAAACTTTCCCAATTCAGTCAACTTGGAAAGTAGAAATGTGTATTTGATTTGCACCACAGAGAATATTATAGAAAGAATAATAAGAAAAGTTGAATAACTTTAACTAAACGAAAGCGTACTCGCTTCGTGTATAATCAAGAAACTTATATCCACTTTGATAACTAAGCAAATGCTGAGAGGTCACCCAAAGTCAAATAAAACAAAATGATACCATAATTTTCATTATGGGAGAACCCAAGGGACTTGGACCCAAAATTGTATCTCCTGGAATACTTTTCTCCTATCCGTTACCTTAATGTTTATACGAAAAGAAACATTTGACTCAGGAGTACCTACTTCTTTACAAGTTGGGCTCAATAGCCCGTCGCCCAAATAACTAAGCTTTATAAACACCTCATCAGATCAAATCTGTTATAGGGTTTTAGTCCTGTCTACATGCTATGCTATATCTCTTAATTGTCATTATATAGCCGGTTCCTCTGTTGTGCAGGATAAAAAAAACGTTTCCTGGTGAAACAACGTCTACATTATACCATATTCACTAACTCACCTTTAAATGAAAATTACTTAAAAAGATTCTTTGCATCTTAGACGAGATTTGAATCTAGAATCTATATTTACAATGCAAATACAAATTTGGGTATATGCTTTGGCAAAAACAGACAATTTACATCCTCATCCATGACGATGCTATTAGAATGTGAAAATAGGATGTAATTAAAATTAAGGGCTACGATTCATGACTATCAACATCGTTTAGAGTGATGCGCTTCGCTATTATTCTTAGCTAGAAGAAGAAGGAAGACATGATTGTATATCACGTGGTAATATATAATCATCAATCGAGGTTGGCTTTGGTAATTTATAGCATTGGAGATGATATCTCACAGAATTTGTCTTTTGAACAAAATCTGTGAGGAAGTAAAAGATAAAAAACAGTTCTTTCTCATTTGAAACGACAGTTGCTTCTCTGAATTTTTTATTTTATTTGGAAAACTTCGCATTGCCTACACTCTCGCAATTCTGTGGAGTTGAATCATTTGTGGTAATGTAAGGTAATCTTTTGTTTCATCTGTTTGTCACCAATTAATAGATCGAAACGAAAATAAACAAAAATTCTATTATGTATTATTTATAATAAACGTGTGCTAAGTTTCGATTATTATGTGTCATTATAATGATTTGAATATAATATTAGAGGAATCATTGGTTCCTCTAATATTATTAGCCCAAAGGAAAACCGAAATATACAATACTGCATGCTGTGAACTCTATGATGTGTAGTTCATAATATGTAGAAGGTGGATAGCGTTAGCAGAATCATTTAAAACAGAATGTTTACTGAGAATTAAAAGAAATAGAAGTCAAACATGTGGCAGCTATTGTGAAATTTATCTTGCATTCAGATCCGGTACATTCCACACAATTATTTATATTAAATAAGTACTTACAGCTTTCTATCTCCACTGTGCAATTCTGAGAATCTAGTGGATAATAATGAAGATCCATCATGCATGCCAGGGTTGTCGTAAATCTTAAAAAATGAAATGTCATGTTACTAAACTACATAGAAAATTAAATAATAAACAAGACATTTTCATTCACTCACAACTAAAGAAATGAATTATTTAGTACAAACAACAAACCTGCCTGAATCAGGCATTGTATTAAACTAATTAAAAAGGTTTGTTTTAGAGGTACTTGTGTTAATTTTATACCAATAAACAGGTCGGTATTATGCATATAAATGAATACATATTTAATTAAAGTTCTTAAGAAAAATAACTTTCATGATAAGATTAAAATATTTGCTTATTTTAAGTAATATTTAATTCCATGAAACCTCAAGAAAAGTCATCCATGTTAACTAAAAACAATTTGCACAACAGTTAGAGCAGTAAACAATCTCTCTCTCTCTCTCTCTCTCTCTCTCTCTCTCTCTCTCTCTTTCTCTTTCAAATGTTATAGTGGAATAAATGTAACTCAAACTGTGGATCAAAGAATGCGAGATATAAATATTTTGATCATATAAATCTGGCGTTAAGCTTTGTAATGCACTTTTTACGGGAGCGAATCTTCATAAACTTTTCAAAGGCTAGATGTGGATAAACAAAGTTAATGCGTTGTCACATATGAATTCAACGACCACGTTACTTTAGTTATTTATTCTTGTATTGAAACTTACACAAAGCATTTCGATGGTCTTCTAACAGTATCGGAGATTGAATGAATGGGTATAGGTCACATAATTCCGGCATCTAAATGTCCGCTCTATTGCAATATATTCTCACGACAAGTGAGATTGGTCTTTTTTTCTGCCATTTCATAAGAAATACAAGATTAGAGAGATTACTGGTGCGTTTCTCAAGTTTTAGTTTTAAAGAAATCTTATATTTCAAAACGGAAACATATAAAGAATGGGAAGTTTTCAGAATTTATTCTATCTCTGTTTCCAGCAGCCTTTTCATACATGCTATCCGTTCTGATAAACGAAAGATGTTGGCATACTCCGCAAAATAAAAACAATAAAAAATAACGGATTTCGTATGTGAATTCAACGTACTAAACGATGAAAATTTAGTATATTAGTACTATAGATGGTCTGAGAGTTGAATCCGGACACCATACTCTAGAGCCCATGCAAAGTTTCGATCCATTACAGCTAATAAGTAGAGTGATGGACCTACACGGGTCTATAAAATTCATATGCTACTTAAAGGCATTCATAAACAACTATACCCTTAATAGGATTCAAACAACCCACAAAAATTATTGGTCGGAGAGTGGAAACGCTGTCCTCTTGGTTAACTGAGTCCAAAATTACTTATTTGACTGAGTCTAGGGAAAAAATAGTTTTTCCTTAATTATGATAGATTTGCTGTTGTCTCTTGCTGTCTGACAGTAAAAAATGGTGAAAAGTTATTTAATAATAAATTCTAGTCCAATAAACGTTTACCGAATAAAAGGCTTACTAGAGTATAATGGGCTCTCAGGCCCTTATGTAGAGAATGAACATTAATACAATCACATATCGAAATACCTCGGTTTAGATCAAGTGACGAAGCTTCTTGAAATTGTTGATTATCTGCAACTATAAAATGTTTAAACAAAAATCAATTCCAGTTGTAAGCGTAGCTTCATAGTGAAGTCCCTCCGTAAAATAATGAAGAAATCGAAATGATTATGTCCTGGATAGAATTCTTCTGAGTATTTCAATAAGATTGAAAAAAAAAGGATTTTTTTTTTTCAATCTTTCAGTACTTCAATAATTAATACATGTCTTATGGATGCGTGTTATTTGAGCATCTTAAGAAAGCTATAGGCGAGTAATGTTGTCGGTTTTTGTTATGTTCATCACGCAAATATCTGTAAACCCTGCTCTAATGACTAAAAATAAAATCCACTAAGCAGGGAAAAGAGTTCACAGAAAATGAAATTAATTTCATACCTAAAAGTAATCACAACAGATTCGGGGCCTGCTGCTAACAGAGCGGGTATTCTAACCACTTAGCTCTTGCACAACTCCCTGCAGTCTACAAATTTTTTTACTTTGTTTATTTTCAGTTCAACTAACCTGTTGCCAGCCATGAAGAGTCTTCTCCATGCTTTTAAAGGATGATTCTGCAAAATATTCTTCAATAATAATCTCTTCTGTTTTCTTATGCCATCGGTTTTAGCCATTGAACTACCCAGTTAATCCAATTTAAAATGCACAGTAAACACTAACGACTATAACTTAGAATTATATTTTAAATAAAATATTTTACAGTTAATTGAAAAATCCAGATTTATAAATGATATATAAAACATGAGTCATTATAACTGCTATGTTTAATGGTTGAATGGAATGCCAACGAATCCTAGTCGGGATTTATAGCCATAATTGAATGATTTCCATTTTAATAAGACTCTTTAGAGTTTCATGACATCCCCTTCATTGCCTTTTCACTGGTTTTGATATACTCCCTTTTGCCCTCTCCCCCCCATTTACTGGAGAGGAAAGTTTACGCTGCTAACGGTACACTGGAAGGCTTTGTTACACTATTTATACATAAAAGAAAATTCAGATAGTCTGGAATTATCGTAGAGACAACTGAGGGCAAGAGACTCCAGTTCGATGATCTCTAGTAACTCCGACCAGCTTTAAAATGTTTACGGGAATAAACACCAAATGTTCCTGCAGGAGATTTTGCTTTCCGATGAGAGATTAGGTTAAAACAGCCTGTAAATCAGGAGCTTAAACGTTGAGCGCATCTAGCAAGTGATAACCACCACACATACCAAATAAATAAACGTTGAATATCTCTACTCTATAATATAAAATGATAAGTCTTTTTTTGTAACGTTTTCGTGTCACGTTTTTGTGTCACGTTTTTTGTCAAGTTATTTGAAACGTTTTGAAACTCAGGGGCTACCCCAAGTGTCGAGTCTTCAAAATTCGAGTCATCAGAATTCAAGGAGAACCGGCCTACCAGTCCGGAACTCGGGGGGGGGGGTTGAACGTCGTAGGCTTCAGGGGGAAGAGCCCCCCCTAATATATATATATATATATATATATATTCAAAAGAAGAAGCCAGTTATGTTTTGCAGGCTAGATTCTACTTTTATTCTTTCCATGTCTTGATATAGAAATATTGCGCGAAATAGAAAGTAGAATATTTTTTCACGTTTGCATTCTTAGAGGATTGATTTCCTCGCTGATTACCTGAAAATTTAGAATATTAACTATACATGGCTATGTAAAGAGAGAGAGAGAGAGAGAGAGAACTCAGATGCTCAGTGTTTCTTAACCGTCCCTCGTAGCAATTAAATTCAGTTCTAAAAGTTTTACGAGCTGTAGAAAAAGAAAAGACTAACGGAATAATTCCGCTCAACATAGTTCCCTTCTAGGAATTTTGCATCATTAAGGTCGGATTAGCAAGAGTCTCCGAAGAAAGATGAAGCGGAATATATTTGCATTATAAGAATGATTTTACTATGTGCTTGGGAACAAAAACAAAAGTTTTTTAAGAAATCGGAAGCCGAGCTATTTATTACTGAAGTAATCTTTTGGGAAATAACTCGAGGTATTAGTAGAAAGTATAGAAAAAAATGAGTATTATAATTTCAAGTTAATTCGTGTCTGTTCTACATAAATGTAAGATGGAAATAATCAAGTATGTATTTCTTGCCATCAGCTGAAGAAATAAATATTTCTGAAACGTAGGATAATTGAATCTTGTTCCCAATTAATATTGCGATTAAGAACTAGGAAAACTCATTTCTATGTAAATAATGTGAATTTTAAAATAAGCATTTTCTATGCAGTATTTAAAATTTAAATGAAATAAAAATTATACATAAAACTGTAATTAAAATTATAATTTGTAATTTTTATGAATTTATTTAATAACTAAAAAATTTCATGTGATAAATTTTATTTACTCCAAAAAGGAAAATGATAGGAATAGGAAATCGACCGTGAGATGCGGTGATTAATACCCTTGGAGGGTAATGGATGACATTGCTGTAGCCAATGAAGTTTTAACTGAGGTTTGGCTATTGTTGTTACCCTCCTGCCATGATCAGAGCTTTAATAGCTCAATAACACCTTATCCCTGCACTGTCCTCTACAGATAACGGGGAAGATGAAAAGAATTCTTGCTTCGCCCCTTTAAGCCAGTCCTTAAAGGACTATAAGGACGAATACTTCGAGAAAAAAAGTCCTTTTTAGGACTTCCAGGGTAACAAATGGCAATGATGTAGCCAATGAAGTTTTAACTGAGTCTCTGCTATTGCCATTACCCAGCCATGACTAGAGCTTTTAGCTCAATAACACCCCATCCACACAGATTTTCTTCATTCAGATGACGGGATAAAGAGTCAAGGACTCAGTCCATCGCCCAGTTCTTTTAAGAACTATAAGAACGAATACTTCGACTTCTACTTGTTATAAGATTGACGAATACTTCGAGGGTCGACGATAATTTGAATAACAGTCCTTTTTAGGACTTCCAGGGCAACGAATGGCAATGCTGTAACCAATGAAGTTTTAACTGAGGCTCGGCTATTGCCGTTACCCAGCCATGACTAGAGCTTTTAGTTCAATAACACCCCATCCACACAGATTTTCTTCATTCTGTTGACGGGATAAAGAGTCAAGGACGCAATCCATCTCCCAGTTCTTTTAAGAACGAATACTTTGAGGAAAAAATAAAGCAAGAAAAAGATAAAACAACACCAGGGCACCCCAAGACAAAAAAAGTTTCTCAACAAAATGAATAGTGCAGTGAGACATGCACTTAAATGAATAGTGCAGTAAGAGATGCACTTAAAGCCCACAGAAACAAACTATGAGAAGACAAATTAGCCTCCATATCACCCGGTGATCAAACCATTTGGAAACTGCTGAGAAATAGCAAAAACAAAAATAAATCTCTTCCCTCTCTCAAATCTTATCTGGGCATTGTTCACACATATGCAGAAAAAGCCGAAACTATAGTTAAAAATCTAGAAAAATAGTGCAGCCCTTCATACGATAATCTAAACTTCAATCATATTTTTAAAATTCACACCACGTCAGATACGTGTTAAAACGGTCTGATACCTGTACCAGCCAACTTACAGCTACTTCTCCAGCAAAAATTTATTTATTGGGATCCACAGCAGCCTCAAAGCTATCGTTCCATAAGTCTGATTTCTAATTTGGGCAAAATTGCAGTAAAAGTCATCCTTTCTAGAATCCAAGTCTCTGTAAACAAGTTAAATATCCTTCCTACAGAATAGTTCGGCTTTCTCCAGTTTCACAGCACTACCCAGCAAATCCATAGACTAATTGAGTTTATTACCACAAGCAAAATTGGCACTAATACACCGAAGCAGTTTTCTTGACTTAGAAAAGGCTTTTGACAAGCTATGGCACTTTTGACTACTATACAGGCTGATTTTAGCTAGCATTCCATTGGATATACTCCTCCTTATAAAGTCATTCCTCAATGGAAGACGAATGCAAGTCAAACTAAGCGATGTGTTATCTACCCATCTATCTTGGCAGGAGTGCCTCAAGGGACCCTCCTGGCACCGATACTTTTCTCTATTTACATTGCGGACATATCGCATAATCCAATGCCATCTATCATTGCCCTCTACGCTGACAACACAGATAGCCAGATCTATTAAACCACATCTTGTGACCAAGAAATTGGAAGAAAACCTGCTGAAACGAGAGCACTGGTTCTCCAATTGGAGATTGCAAGTAAACCCTCAGAAGAGCATCGTCATGCTTTTCACTAAAAACTCAATATCTCCCAAAGACGACATCTTCCTATTTAATACCAAGATTCCCTGGAGAGCAGAAGCCAAATATCTCGGTGTACTGCTGGACAGAAAACTAACCTTCATTCCACATACAAAAGCCTCATGTACAAAGGCATCAAACGTCATGGCGCAGCTTTACCCTCTTATCAATAGGAATAGTAAGCTGGATACCAAAATCAAATTGCGCCTTTATCAGTTGATGATTCATCTCATTATTACTTATGCGTCCCCAGCCTGGAGCTACACTCCAAGCACAAATATCCTCAAACTGCAGAGAGTACAAACCAAATGCCTACGCATGATTTTAAATGCGCCATGATATATCAGAAATGTCCCACAAATATCCCTTATATCTACTCTTTCCTACAATCTTTAGCACTAAAGTTCTTCTCAACATCGTCTTCACATCCAAATGAACTAGTACAACAAGCAGAAAATTATGATAAATCAGATTTCTCCAAATACAGCAGACCCGAGGCCACCCTAATTCCTAACGAGGATCTATATCTCGCACCTACTCGGGCAAAGCATTTACCTCATAAACTCCCCCCCCCCCCCACAGTAACCTTATCAGATAGCAGGGATTATAAAAGCATTGTGCTTCACGCTTATAGACAGTAACGTCTTGCGTCTTGCGAATACTTCGAAGTTATTGAAATCTAATGAAACTGTAAATGAACACTAGCTAGCCAGTCCTGTAAGCTAATGCTCCCAGTTGACCTTATTTTTGTACACTTTGCATTCGTTTCGAGTTTCTATGACCTTTAGAAACTTCAAGGGAGATGTTGAATATTCGAGTGTTAAGGGAACGTTAGAAACTCCTCCAAATTAAACTCCATTTATATGTTTAATGTAATGATGGAAACGCAATCTTCAATTACAGGTATTACCCCTTGATGACCTGTTAAATGTTTCCGTGAAGTCTGCAGATTAAAGTTACTGTTCTGTTTCACAATCCATTTCAGAGAATGCTTGCTTTGAGTATAATTTCCGAGTGCCTACTAGATCGATTATGGGGATCACGAGTGCCTTTAAGGCTTCCATTTCACTGTGTCATTTTCTGTAGCTAATATCAGTTTATGTAGCTCACTATTCTCTCATAGAGACAGCCATTGAATCCCATACTGCCATAGCACGATTCAATGAAACAAAAAATGAAAAATAGGTATTAGTCATCTCCCTTGGCAGTTTAAATAATAGTTATGTTGAATAAAATTTGATTAATAAATGTTTAGCTATTAACAAAGGGCATTTTTATGAAAATGTTTAGATCAATGATAACAATGAAACTAAACAATGAAACCTCTGTTTAGAGCTTTTGATTTCAACAATAATCTGAAAATTAAACAATTCATATGAATACTTCAAATATAACAATCACATTAAACTTATACAAACCCTTTAAATGAGGAAAACTAACTGTATTCAAATATGAATGAATGTCTTGTTCGAGATTATCTTATCTCGACACATGCTGGTTTGTTTCAATCATAATCTAAAGATTCGAGCGACTGCAATAATTCTAAAGACAGCCCATTCTAATAATCTAGACCTCCATTATTCGCTGACCTAGTTGTTGTGGAAGAATTTCCTCTTCAAGGAGTATTCAAACGTTCTCAATTCACGGTTGCCTAGCAACGTTTCTTGCGTCTGTTCTGTTGTGTGCAGGGAGGCGTGACGGTGTCCAGTAGAAAGTTAATGCATAATAGATAAGATTTCTTCTGTAGTAAAAGCCAGTTAAGCGACATAGTTCTTCTGAGGCAGCCTAATTAGAGAGACTGTTGTTGGCTTGTAAGGAACTATGCGAGGTGACTACAGACACGAACTTTTTTTAAATCAAGACATGTCACCATAAATAACGGCCAACTTCAGTAAAATGTATTCAAAGGGCAAGAGGCGTTAAAGAACGGAATCAATGGGTATGAAACGGGAACTTGAGTTTTAGAAACCCAATACACAGTAAGAAAATGGTAGTTGGTTTTCCGGGCAGCAGTTTTTTCTTTGTAGTTGGATACAAATGCTTTCGGAAGATCAATTATTTTCAATTAGAATCAAAATAACCATAATAATAACAATATATTTCACTGTTGCTTTTTTTACTAGAGAGAATGTGAATTGTTAATTAAAAAACGTAATTGTTGAAATCTTATGGGACTGTTCATTGTTAATATTCACTGCAAAAACTATTTGTATAAAAATAGCTGAAATACAACAATAGGTAAATATTGCAGAATGAAGAGAACAATGCAATGTTACAGGAGTAAAAATGTTGTATATTATATGAGACTGTTTGATATAGTAAATCTGATGAAGGGAAAACTACTTAAAAGTGATTAACAGCGTATTTTCTTCCAGAATAATTAATTATTGCAAATTCTTTCTTGAGTATAAACGCCCATACCTATTTCAATTACAGAAGTGATTATTCGTGATATACCAGAAAAAAATGGCTCCTGGGATTCCGCATATTATTTTAATAATTTCAATTACTTAATTATTCATAATATAATTTAGTTCAAAGTGCTGATCTGTTTCTGCACTATCTAGACCATGGAATGATTATAGAACAATTAATATTTGCCATATGGTATATTGGTTGCCGTATTCACAAAATCAACTGTTGGCAAAAACTGCTTGTTATAACGATAATTTAGTAAAACCTCAATATAACGGACTAATTCGGGCAAGGGGGGTGGGGTGTCCGTTATATAATAAAGTAGATTTTTCGAATGCATCGGCCGGCACGCGTTAAAACTGCCGCAGAAAGTCACGACATGCGACAAAAGAACCAATTGCAGCGCGATTGGTGTGATCACGTGCTAATCATTCGCCGAACATGTTTTATCAGCGGTAACTCATTTATGTCGGCTAAATTACTACAGTGTTTTTCCAACATATGATGGCCTATTCGCCAAAATTTGTTAAAAATAAAATTAATAACAAACATAACCTGTTAATTTAATTATAAGCATTGTTAAAAGCATTTTAAAATTAACAGGATGTTAATTTTCACACGTGACGTACGGACCAGAAATTTTGTCCGTTAAATCCGATGACCGTTAAATCGAGGTCCGTAAAATCGAGGGTTTACTGTATTACAATAATAGATTTAACCAGAGATTATATTCATAAAAGATTAATGGCAAATACGAATGAGCTCTTATGCAATCCGTATAGCATCCACAGCACACTAAATAATAGTAAATGAAACAATTAAGCCATACATAAATAAATAGTGACCCAACAATTAATGTAAAACAATGAATAAAAGAATGGGACGTCCTCTATGAATTACGAAAATTTTCATTCACAATGTTTTGATGAAGACGTTTAAAATACATAACTGATAGATTAAAATAATGATATTTCTCCGAATAGAAAACCTCTATTATTTAGGAAGTATAATTTATTTTTAAAAATAATATATATATATATATTAATTTTGAGTAAGAAATCTGTCCTTACAACAAATAGATTTTTAATAAATATTTCAATATTCACAGAACCTTATGCAAGTTATATAACAAAGGGACTCTTTTGTATCCTCTCTCTATTTTAATGATCCTACTTAAACGTATTGCCGCGTGTACAGTGTCAAACAGGGCAGAAGGACTGATAGAAGGATCAAGTAAAACCTATAATGTTTGCACGAGCGATTTTCTCTTGAGCTACTTCACTTCTAATTAGTTTACGAGTGGGTAAATAACTCCCATGCAGAGAACTGTAGCAACAGTTAAGAGCATCGTTTCGAGGGAAAGGACAGCGTGTATGTGTGTGTGTGTGTGTGTGTGTGTGCGCGTTTGGTGCAAAGAGAGACTGGTACCGAGGAACAACACTTTGTAAAACGACAGTGCTGGCTGTTGTTCACTGCGAAAACGTCAACAAAGAGATAATTCACTTTGTAGCTACTGTGTGATAATTAGCACAGCTCTGCTTGACATCAGAATCGGTACTTGAGAATTAATCTCAAACCTAGAGAACGCACAGAGATGGGCATTAACTTAAAGTGATGAACGTTCTACAGAAATCCACTGGATATTCTAATACGTTGCATCATTGGTTGCAGTCGCGTTACTATTACTGCAAGAATATAGTGCAACCAGTTATTCTTCTCTCACCCTTAGCGAGTCAAATACTGTTTGAATCCTTGTTAGTATGTTCTTAGATAATTAAGTTTTCAACTTCTTTTCTACTTATTTACATTGAGTTATTGCATTTAAATTTTATCACCAATTTTCTTACAAAAAATAGGAACACAGTATTTTCAATTCTCCTACCAACTTTACTAAAAATTAATTCTAATAGGAGAGTTGATTCATCAGGAGATTTTGTTTTTGGGTGGATGTTAGATAATCCTTAATAATCCAAGGGAGAACTTTCGCCTACTAATTTCTTATGAAATTAGTTATCTTTAAACGCTTTTATCTTTAAATAGGAGATGAATTTTCATTGTCCGGTATAAAATTATTGATCCGCTTTTTGGAGTGGTTCTCACAGAGAAGACTAGGATTTTCCTCTCTGTGATATTTCTAAAGGACGAAAAAAAAATGTATCGTCTCTAGAGCAGAATTCCGAATGAAGTAAAATCAATAAAAATTAATAAAATTAATAAAAATGTAAAAAAAATCCTAAGCTTACTCACTGTGCTAATATCCTAATATGCTATTGGCTCGCAACATTTCGTGAGTGGAAATTACAGAAAAATGTGTTTTTTTTTGTGTGATTTTTTATATGAGAAAGTAGAATTTTACACATTTCGCATTTTAATGATATGCGCCAATATGTCAATAGGAATTCCATAGAAGAAATTAGTGGTGCGGTATTGTTGTTTGAAGAATATATTTTTCCTTTCTGAGAGAACCATTCAGAAAGAAAAGTCAGTAAATAGCAAGTAAGAAGAACAATAAAAACAACATTGATATTTTTTGGAAAATATAATTTGTAATATTTTCTAAAAAATCAATATTTGTTACTAGAATGTCTTTGCTCATTTTATACTATACATATTCTTCTGCTTTGTTAATGTTAACAAAATATTAGAAAATTATTTTTTTATGAAATAAAAAAATATATGCTATTCCAGTGTGCAGCTATTCGCCACGGGTGGGTGAGCATATTTGTCAAGTCCTGTTATTAGGATTACTGGTTTACATTAAGCAGCAAGATATTCTAGTTATCAGTTTCTTTGCCATGGAATCTTCCTTTCGTATCATCCCTGAAGTGGCATTCATGAAAACTAATACCACTAAAGGAAGTCGGATCTAAATTTCAAATTACTTCTTTCTACGAATTTTCAAATTTGAGATTTGAATTTTAAATATTTAAATTCAAAATTGAAATTTAAAAAATGAATTGTTTTTTGGATTATAACATATACTCATCAACATCGTATTCGTATAGCTTCTCTCTCTTACTTTCTCTTTGTTACAACTGTAAGTTCCATTTGTGGATTGGAAAGTAGTTTGGAGGATTGCATTTACTAGAGAGAGAGAGAGAGAGAGAGAGAGAGAGAGAGAGAGAGAGAGGAATAAAATCTGCCATAAAAATATCCGGTTAATATATTCTGCTTAACGAATGAAGTATGCTTTAAAACAATTATACTGGAAGGGTAGATTTGTATCGTTAAGGCCAGGTATAAAGTGCGCGAAACATTATTCTACGATAACTCTACTCCCTTTTCGCGAGTGATTGTTAGATTGGCGAATGAACTCTAAATGCTGGAAACAGTTAAAAGCAGTAGAAATGAGAGAAGATGCACTTATTGTTGTATTACCTTGATCCTCTGTTCTGTTCTGACATTACCTAAGAACAATGAAATTCCAGTCTTTTATAATCACTGCAATGCGAGGCTGTTCTCAAAGGTAAACATTTCCTGCTAAATATCCTTTTATCATTAAAATAAAATGATCCCTAGCATAGTTTAGTAGGCAATAACACTTGAGTGCTAATATAGCATCATTACCTACAGAAGAACTGTGGCTGGCATTATTCAGAGGAATTATATAATCATTTTTCTGGTTTGATGAGATATTCCAGAATAAGCAGGAGCAGGACAATTTCGGACTGGCTGCTAAAGGAACACGATAGCTTATAGCGTATGAATTACAGTTCGCGCAACGGAGACTATTTACTTAGACTTGAGGTCTTAGGGGTTTTCTTTATCCTTTGACGTTGTTATGAATTTTAAGTGATATGTCATTCACGTATTACACATTACATTATATAAGGGCGCCTGCAAAGAAGATATCCATAAATGCATTGCAACCAGTGCAACGAGAAAGTCCGTAATATCATTGAATTTCAGAGAAGGATAAGTTACACATTATTATAACATTACTAACATACTTTGTATAGAAAGTAAAAGGAAATGTCTACAACAGTCTGAATATTTTCTTGCCTGAAAGGCGAAGCAAGCGAAAGGGGCTTTTGGAGTCTTATGTGAGTTTGTCACTGAAAATAGGAGAACTACTGAAAAGGTTGTTACCCAAGTTTCAGTAGAGGTAGAGTGACGAAGTATTTTATTGAGAATAATGCAACGGGAACTATATATAAACAGGATATTCGCCGGTACGTGCCTGCCTTTTCGGTAATCCTTTTTGCAATATCAAGAAATGGTGACTGCAGTGATGCCAGAATCATAGTCTTCGAAATGCTGACTAATGGCAGAACATTGTATGGTCCGATAAAGTCAGTTCCACGTAATCCAAAGTGATCATATCACTAGAGTTTGAATGCAATGTACATTCCATCTAAGGTTCCAACTGTTGACGGATTTATTTGATCTTAGGAGTCTTTTTTTAACGAAGAAGTGTACTGCAGAATAGTGGAATGACCACATTGAAGGAAGTACATCTCCAAGTTATCAAGACAACACTATCCTAGAGTTCATGCATATGTATCAGCAATTGATACAGCTACATGAACCAAAAACGTCTCTAAATTGTTACAAACGCATATCGAAAACGTGTTCTAATTAAAAAATATTGTTTGTCTCACTACGCATATAATTTCGAGACCTTCACTGCAAATATAACACCAAATATTCTTCAATCGAAATGTTTTTCAAACAATATCAGAGAGGTTTTCTGATGTTCTTTGAAAAATCTTTATTAAGTTCGCAGCTACAATACTATCATTATATATACCGGCCACTGAATTAGAAACTTTTGTTTAATACTCCGATCCTGTTGTGCCTTTAATACCAATATTCTTCGATTCTTTGCGCATAGTTCGGTGAGATATGGGCGGAGATGTCTTCATTAAATGTTTCGGTCAATCGTTGCACACAGATGCTCTCTTTTCCTACAAGCCTTTTTAGACAACGGTGATCTCGTTCCTGACAGACTGTCGTAGGATCACAGTTGCGCTTCTAAGACAAGCAATGCGGGTTATTTTTCCATTGATTAAACACTCAGGATAACTCACCTTTTGAGAAACCAGTCTGCTGTGCCGTTTTCAAAACCATGATTCCAGTCAGACGAGTACCCATAATAAGCCGTTATCGAACTCTGAAAGATTCTTTGTTTTTCCCATTATGATCAACATTATTTACCATTACTGACCAGCATCATTCTTAAATTGTTTCCTAGAACAGGTGGTGCTATTTTATGTATACAATGCGTAAGTGACGTTTACGTACATCTAAAGGTTTTTAATTCGGTGGCCGGTATGTGTAGAAGTATAGTAATCAGTATCTCTCGATTTATGGGTAGTTTTCATCTTAAATAAAGCCCTAATCTTTTTTTTTTTCTCATCATTATAAGGATAATGATAAGGATAATAGACATTATATAAATACTAATTTTGTTAATTTAAAGTTTTGCTGTTTCACATTACACTAAATTACTACAGAGAAGTATTCTTCCAGCAACTGATACATCTTCAGCATTTGAATATCTATGTATAATAAGAATTTTTGTAGCCAGATAATTGGAAAGAGACTTCAGCATGGTATTAATTTAAACCAAAAGACTAAGATGGTGAAACATGATAAAATGGCATTGCGATTAGTTCATTGACCAATTAAACCAAACTCCCTTGTTTTTGTTAAGGAACCAGAGCAAACATTGAAGAACTGAGCGAAACTCAATAACTCAACCTCAGCAGAATTCGAGATAAAACTTAAAATAAGCGGAACTGGCAGAAGAATAAAAAAAGAACCACGTCGAGGTAATTGCTATTACTGAAACAAAGAAGAAAAAATAGGTAATTTTTAGACGTAACAAATACAAGAGAATATGTTCAGGCAGTAAAGATAAAGGAAAAAAAGTAATTACAGTAATGAACAGTAAATAATGCATGGGACAGTCTTTGTAAATAGCAGTGCATATTAAGTTACAGTGATGAGAATAAACATCAAAATGGGAAATTGTCATTAATGATGATTTATGCCTCAGAAAAGGATTTCCTGAAGGAAGAAGTGAAGGAATTTTTCAAGTCCTTGCTAAAAACCGTTAACCTAAAGAATGGAAAATCTAGTCTTGTTAGAGATCTAAACAGCAAATCAGGAAATAAATACTAGATATATAAAATATTTTTGAAAAATAAATTTAAAAAAGAGCAATGCTAATAAATGGTGAGTGCCTTCTAGATTTCTGTTCAAGACTCGAGGAAGTCATCACTAAAACCGTGTTCCACATGACTGAGTGCACAAATTCGCATGGAAAATAGACAGAATAAATAAGAAAAGTCTCCTTGATTCTGTTATTGTTCATAGTTACCTCAGCGTGCTGAATCCGGACACAAGACAATGCGAAAGATTTGAAAAAGAAATTAATCACCATTTATTTTGAGTAGGATAAAAATGAATTTCACATTGCAAAGAAAATATGTATAAACATTTTAAAATTTTAAAGTTGAGAAGCATTCAGAGGCGAACTGTAGACTCGAATACACAAGTATTGTTGGGGAGGAAATGAGAGAGTTTAAAAATAAGAATCAAACTTTAGGAACTCAGTGGCAGATTCTGAAGAAAGCATTGATTGTTTCAACAAAGATTCATTTGCTGACGTTGTTTGCAAGAATAGAAATATCAGAACTCTAAGATGGACTGAAGAATGTGAAAAGACAGTCGTGGTAAAGAAGACAGCTTATTGGAAAATTTTATCATGTAAGTCCGCACGTCTTATGAGAGAATACAGACAAACGTTGGTAAGAATTTAGTAAGAATATAGAAGATAAAGATCTGGAAAGAAGGAAAATATTTCTGGAGGCTATTGAAAATCTCAGAAACAGCGAAATGAGCAATGTAACAGAAATCGGAGATAATAGCTCAAATGAGAACCGAGGACAACGATGTCTAGATGTCTGAATAATTACTTTGAAAGATTTCTAACTGAAACAAGGAGTGACAGAATAGTGGCATCATGTTAAAGAGAAATGTAATCAGTAGTACATATCAGTACATCAAGTATAAAAAGTAATCAAAATGTAAATGTAGAAAAATAGCTAAGTATAATATTCGTTCAAATAATGGAAACCATAGTCAGAGGTTTAAATTCCAGATGATTGGAGAAGTCTTCTCACAGTACCAATCTTTATAAAAAGGGAAAGAAACGAATATAATATTTACTGAACGCTCCTGGTAAAAAAATTATATAAAGCATACTTGAAAATTAGACTAAGAAAAATTGGGAAGAGAAATTCGTGGAAGGTCAAGATAGGTTAAGGCCAAATTGGGATTATGAGAATCGCATTTTCACTTTAAGAGGAATAATTAGTAAACATATAAAAACAGCAATATAATATATAATACTGCATTTAAGTTTTAGATCTGGAAACGGCACATGGAGGCGTCAAAATAATAACATGAATACACTAAACATATGGTGTAAACAAGGCATCATATCGACCAGGGCATAGTCTATATTTCATTTGTAATTTATCATTTAGAATTGAAGGACATGCTGGAAGATGGTTGAATATAAACTCAGGTGAGAAACAAGGGTATGGTCTATCTTTACTTCGGTTCATAATCTATATGGATGAATTTCACGAATGTGCATCCATGTAGACGTACATGACGAGTCAGTTTTAGAATCCTAATCGAATATATTATTTAATTCGTGATGATGTTTTTATTTATTTGATAATCGCAAATGTAATTACATCGTATTCTAAGCTCGCTTATTGTTCTAGCTGAGTCTGATTGTCTTTTTCCCATTAATAGATTTTATAATGTTTGAATATAAATAATATCGACAGCATTAAGTACCTTCGACTTATGATAATTTATCATCTTATCTGCCATGAAGCAATCATGGCAGATTTCTCAAAATACTTTTGAGAAAACGTGAAACGTTAGAAGACGAAAAACTAACTTTTGGATCAATAAAATGCACCTTTTCTATCCCCAACATTTGTCCTTTTTTTCCCCTCTTAAGTGTTTAGCTGACTAAAGCTATTTACATCAGAAAGAATACAATCACGATTAGAAAAATTAGTGTTCCTCAAGGTTAATGTTCAATAAAAAAGGAACTTCGTTTTCGGTTTAAAAAAGTAAATTGCACATATAGAAAAACATCATAAAATATCTCATTACGGCAGAGAATTTCTTTTAAACGAAATGGCAGACGTGTGACTTGTAAAATGCATTCCAGTGATTCTAAATAATTATATAAGCACAAAACGACATCTGGTGTTTGGTTAATGTCTTCCAAGAAAATTATGATTCTTTTATCGATAAAACTAAGCTTGATGCAGCAAACAGGATTCTTAATGGCTCACAGTAAGTAGAAATATAAACACGGAAAACTTTGGACAAAGAAAAGAAGGAAGAATAGCACGTATAAATTTGCTGTAAATGACATAAACGAGAAAGTCTCATATATGAAAAACTGAAAAAAAAAAGGAAATAGGTTCACAAATTGCATAATGACGAGAAAAGTATTTCGAAATAATATACGAGTATAATGAAATTATTTTCCGTTCAAATAATATATATGTACGGAAAAATAAAAGATTTTTCTTTTAAAGATTTCCATCATCAAATAAAATGAAATAGTTAAAACAATTTATTTACTGATATTATTTACTGATTATTATTCTTAAACTGAAATATAATATTTAATTATTAGTTTTTTTCCTTCCTTTAATTATAAAAAAAAGGAAGGAAGTCCAAAAGAGAACTACTAGAAAGAAAAATAGCGGACAGTTACAAAGCGTGAAAGGCATGCGGTAAGATGACAATTAGTTTGCTGCTAACTTCTCTCTGCTAGACATATTGAAATGGTCTAGAAAAAGCAAAAAGCAACCGTAGACCTTTCTACAAATGTTTCCATAACGTGTATCCAGAAGTGTATGATGTATATTAGGAGATGTGCTGGGATCTGTACTGGTGGTTAATGATTAAGTGGTAGGCCCTCAAGGTAGTAATGAAGTTGACTGTAGATGAACTTCTCCATAATGAATCATGGATAGCAAATTGATTGACAGATAAACTAGAGGAAGTAGTGTTTTGGGTAGTTAGGAACGAAATATCACATTGTTCGGTATTCGTTATTTTTTACTTATATATTCTTAAATTATTTAGATTCAAATATCAAGAAATTCGAAGATATTCAAAGAAGATTGAGTGAGTGTGTGGAGGGATTGTATTATGATAATTATGTATATCGTTGATTAATTATAATCTGATGAAGTTATCTAACACTGAAATGGAGATGAGACTTAACGAAAATTTATAAGTTACTTCAGGACATATATACGATATAAAACAATAGTTTTATGTGTATGGCTGCCTTAACCACGCTCTACTAGACGATATAATTAAAAAAAATAAGTAAAGAGTTACAACAAATATACGAAGTTCATTATTTTTTTGTGTTATAGAACGACACACTTGTGTTTTTTTTTGTTTTTTTTTCTGTTGCTCTTACCCACCAAAGGTCATTCGTAAACCTATAGTGCATTGTGTACCTCGGATTAGCTAGGCATATTTCTTTTTCCAATTAGATAACTTAAAGACGAATTTTAGTTGTTGGCGAAAGAGAATAGGGCAATGAAAGTTCGTTAAAAAATTAGCTACCCCTTTTATTCCAGAATAAGGAGTAGGTGAGTCCGTTTTAACCCTATTTAACTTTTTTGGAGACTGAGAGAACAGTTCAATCTCCAACGGTAGCCAATCCGAGATAGCTAGTCCAAAATATCACGAATAATACACGAAGTTAAATTAATTAATAATTGAAGTTCGTGTATAATGATTATCATCTAATTGGACAGTATTGAGAATGTCGATGTCATTACGTGTTTGTGCATCGATATTTGGGGGAAAAAATAAATGCAAATGCTGAGTGAATAAATAAGAGGAAGAAGTTAAGATGAGTAAACCACTCAAGCCATCTTAAGAGAGGGCATTGAAGTGATGGCGGTCATCTAAAATTTTAAGGTGGACTTACATCCCTTAGTTTTCAAACTCACCGAATATGGACATGCCGATATGCTGTGGAGTAGACGCCAGTTGAATATAAAGGAGCATTAAGGCAATACGGGATAGATACGATGTTGATGTTGTTGTTAGCTGAAATTACAGCAGAAGTAACTAAAGCTATGATGATAGCTCATTGCGAGTTCTAAAGATTAATTTTTCTTTTTATGGAAAGAAAAATCCGAATTTTCAAGATGAAAACCCCGCACCTTCTTATTTAAAATTATTTATAACTAGCTAACGCACTTGTTCAAATAACCCTGATGGAGATTCTTTACATCCTAGATGGAACTCGAACCCAGGTTTTTTCAGCCAAAAAGTATTGTCGATACATGCTGAGCTATGGAGACGCTGATAGTTACGAATTTAGGAGCCAAATTTTAACCACAGCAGGGAAGATATTATTTAAATGATTAATTTTTGAAAAATAAAGCACATTCTTTAAACATTTCAGTGGTATATTTTATTACCTAATTTTCTTTCATGTTAATTAATCTTAAATTATTAGTCTGTAACAACCTTGGAATTTGAATTAGTGACTTTTAATTATTAAGAAAATAAGCTGGGAAAAATAGAAAAACTAGTTTACTATTAAAACGTACGTGTATATATACGTACGTTTTATTTTATTTTTACGTTGAAACGAACTTTCAGTTGGATGTAATCACATCGAATATCTTTATCCATAAATGTATGTCAAAATCTTCCGAGTAAAACCTATCAACGAATATTTTTATATTTTGAGTGCATTTACAAAGGAACGTTTTGTGTGTATTTTTATTAGATAAAAGAAGAAGAAGATTCTGTCATCATTTTTTTTTAAGTTTCAAAAATGGATTTATGTGAGATACATAAAATCTTTGGAACTTTTCCCCTGACTTCAAAAGCTGATGAAAGCACCATACGTAATCCTCCATTTCTTTCTAGTTGCTCAATCCCATCGAAATCTGGTGAATCTGACCTACTAAAAGTATCGTTGCCTTCATATTCCGTGACGTCTGCTATGCAACCAAAAAAAAAAGTGTTCACTTTGTTTCGCTTTTGATTGGTTTACTGCTTTGCGGACTCACTTCCGCTTCATTTCTCGTCTTTTCCTTATCGAGGCCTACCTGACCTCGCGTCCAAAAGAAAGTGATTCTTTGTGCTTATTTTTGTTCTTCTGTACCGTACAGATAATGCGTTCTGCTTTAGTGAGGGGATAAAAAGAGTGCACGTCATAGTCACAGAAGAGGATTTGAGTACATTATTTCTATTGATTCTGCTATAAATAGGAAAAGTCATATTCGTGTTAGGACCAGTGCACTTATTATGGACAAGACTCCAAAACAAAACGGAAACAAAGCAAAATAAAATTATAAAAATATAGAATAATAATAAACATTAAAATAATAAATATTTCAAATAATAAACATTAAACTTAATATATATTATTTAATTTAATTATTTAATACGTAATAAAAGAGGCAAAAATTATAATATAATTATTATATAAAATTATAAAAGATGATAAAATTATAATACATAAAATTTATCAACTTAAAACTAACTCTTTCAATACGCCATAATTTATTTAAAATATACTGAATATTATTATGGCGCGACAGAAAGCTCTGATAAGGATGGAGTACGGATGAGTCCTTTTAGGACTTCCAGGGTAACGGATGTAGCCAGAGAAGTTTTAACTGAGGCTCGGCTATTGTTGTTACCCAGCCATAACTAGAGCTTTTAGCTCAAAAACACCCCATCCACACAGATTTTCTTCATTCACATGATGGGATAAAGAGTCAAGGACTCAGTCCATCTCCCAGTTCTTTTAAGAAATGTAGTAGGGATATTGATCCTTTTTAGGACTTCAAGGGTAACGGATGTAGCCAATGAAGTTTTAACTGAGGCTCGGCTATTGCCGTTACCTACCCATGACTAGAGCTTTTAGCTCAAAAACACCCCATCCACACAGATTTTCTTCATTCAGATGACGCAATAAAGAGTCAAGGACTCAGTCCATCTCCTAGTTCTATTAAGAACTGTAATCATTACTTTGATGCGTACCTTGTATTATATGTTAAACATCAATGATGTAAACATCATTGATGTTTAACTTCTACTTCTCGGCACCTGTCTTAATCTTTAGGCCAATGATGAGATATATTGAACACACAAAATATGTATGTGTAACTTGTATATGTATATATATTTTGATATTGCAAAATGAACGTTAAAATCATACTGTATGTATTTCAGATATTGTGTGAAATTAAGGTATTAATTAATTAAGATATTGTGTGAACATTAAAGAGTAATTGTGCGTTACCTACATATGTTTTAAATTAATTTTTAAACATATTTTTTATATATTTCATATATTTTAAATGAAACCACTCTTTACTTCAGATATTTTTTTCCAGGAATTATGCGTATATGAACTAATCTGAGAAATATTCCATCTGGACTCTGGAGTTCAATGATGTCTCGGTTTTTTAAAATTACTTATAAAATGACATATCACAGAATATACATGGAGTCATATTTTTATCCATTATTTATGATAGGATTCAAATGTGACGTAGTCAATCTCTGGAAGGAAAAAAAAACATTGATTGATTTTGGCTGGCCTGGTTGGCCGAGTGGATAACGTATCCGCTCTCCAGTCAAAAGTGCGGGTTCGAATTCCGCCGTGAGCATGGGTGTTTGTGATTGTCTGTGGATATACCAGTGGGTGTCGGCAGTAGATGGCGTTGGTGTTGTTGGGTCAGTTGTAGAGCAGGTGCCCTCCCTCGATGAGTCCTTGGACTCCCTGGAGGTGTCAAATAATAATAATAATAATAATTTTATTTTCTTTTTTGTAATTCAATTACAGAAAACAGTGGGTAAAATTAATTCAAATAACATTTTTTATAATGGATGCAAAAGAACGATAGATACCTCTAGAGTTGCAACTAGGGTCCATGTTGAAAGGCAAAAGGGAAAAAAAAACGAAATGGAGAGAGAGAAAAAAAGAATATACAAGCGCGAAGGAAAACTCATTCTCTAATGGCCACACTAAGAATTACGTTTTGCTTCATGCACTCCCAAACAGTGGACCCCAATCCACTGAAAGCGATTTTCTTTTCTTTATAAGAAAACCAATATATTCAGTTTGCACAAAAAATGAGAACAAAGAAAGCAAATATTCAACTTTCTGGAAAATGTAAAATAGTCGATATCTTATTATAATCCCAAATGTTTACAGTGATGCTCAACTAAATATGGTGAAAGTTTTAAGCGTAACCGCAAATAATGAACAAGAATTGAAAAGGTTAAATATTTGGGATTACATCCGAATTAATACGGAAGTTATTCAGGATGAAATTAAAACAATTATCTTAAAATCTACATTACTGTAACAGACGAGAGAATGTTTCAAGTAATTTCCAAGATACGCACAAATAGTCTTCTTTAAAGTGAATGAAGCAATTAAGAATTGAGATTGGACCTTTTCGTTCAGTAATATCATTATCATCTAACTTTCCTTGACACCGAGAGTATTCCCTAACACCCAAAGGAATATAGTTAGCTTCAAACACATATACCAGGACCGTAGTTTGATAGATTATTCTTACTTATGGCGTTTCTGATTACACCAACTTTACACAAAATTAGCTGCACATTTGGAAACACTAGAAAGAAAACGAATGCAAGATACTCAAGTTATGAGAAGTTTAGAGCAGGAATTATACACTTCTCTTGTCAAATGAATCATTATGGACCCTAATAATTACAGTCACTCCTAAATTGCAGTTTCTACGATGTTCACTGCGGACATCCTTATAATCGTTCAAATTACAGGTATCTCAATAGGCCTATCAAGTGGCGAAATTGGATAGCGATGGCAATTCCCTCTTGTTCCTCTATCGTAATTTAGTGCGTTAGTTAGTAGAATTCAGAGACCGTGTTAATAATAGTTCTACTCCCAAAAGAATAGAAAAGGTATACGATGCTGTATTAGCTAAAACAATATAGCAAATGAACCATCACACTCTACAGCAGTACACACATTACATACAAACAAAGACCCTCTTCTATGTTTGTGTGCGCGTGGACCGAATACACAGAAATGGGTTCATAAAATAATGCCGCAGTCTTCCTTTCAATATGTATTATTCATTGTTTTATTAAAACAAAGCTTTGATGTGAAGATTTTTTTTATTATTATTCATCTTATTTTATAATCATGTACTAGTTTAAGAATTCATTGTACCAAGGTGTGTCCATTTTAAATTCATGAGTAACACAAAATAGTCCGAAGAATTCGCGTAAACAGTAGCTATATTCTGAAGTCTAAAACTACGACTGTCGCACAACAACAACAAACTGAAAAAAATATTCAAAAGCTACTTAAATATAAAGAGCCAATAGGCTTCATTTCGGCGATATAAACATTATTTAAATTAAGGGGACGTTAAATCCCACATTGTTTTAAAACCGAATAAGAAACTCAAAGATATTCAAAAGCATTTCATCGTAGATCTATTTACAAATTTAGATGTATACGGAACAACAGCCACCTTAATCAGTGGATAGTAACGATCTTTTCGGTTTAAGAACCTGGGTTCGAATCCCAATTACAACAGTATGAACCTTTATAATTTCTTTTGAAATGAAAGTAATTAGCCACTCTCAGGCAAAGAGGTAGGAATTTCTCTCCCTGAATACTGTCTTCATATCATCCCTTATAACTTATCTCTAATCCAGAGAATTTTAATAATAGGGTGTGACACCCTTTGGCAATTCGTATAGGCAAATATGACTTCTCCATTACTTTCGCCTTAGTATCGCCACCTCTGGGTCTGGCTCCCACTGATAAGGTCTCAATAAAGGTGGAAACCGGTCTGGGTAGTGGCCCTTCCCTTAATGCATAGCATTATACATATCCGCAAGGAGATCTGCTTTGCATTAAGGGTGATACTAAGGCAAGTGATGAGAACTTATACCACCTTTACCACGAGTTGTCCCAGTCCTGAAGGTATTTCAGGCGCAAACTTTGTTTGCTTACACTTGGATAAAGGATAAAACCCAATATATAATTAGTTTCATATCATCCCACATGACAGGCAAACCATGCAGAGAATATATACAACTGACAGAAATAATAGACTGTGAGGGTAGGACTAATTGCCTTATCACTGCCTTAATTAGGATTCTGTTAAGCAAGTTACTTGGCCATGACAGAAAAATCAACCTAATATTTTAAAGAAGAAAGGTAAAGTTGATGTAGCTGATATATTACAACGCCTGCCTGGACTCTAGTAAGATTCATGACTTTAAATTACAGAAGAAATATCACTAATTTCAAATATTTCAAGATTAGTCGATCTTTGGTAAAGGTAAGAGAGAATTATTCTCTTCGTATCAATTCATATTTTTAGACTGACAACTATGAAAATTCCACTTTAGAAATCGCATTATATTTTAAAAATAATGTCAGGATTACGAAAATGAAATAATGTTTCACTGTCGTGACGAAAGTGGACAGTGTCTACCACCCGATTTCAAAAAAAAAAAAAAAAAAAAAAAAAAAAACCGGGTAAAGCTGTGCTGTCCACTTCTTTTAGGAAATAAAAAAGCATAGGCATAGTGTGGAAGTTAATTTATATTCTTGAAACTTGTCTGAGAATTGCGTCTACATTTAGATGCACCTTTTTTATTTCTTCACTTTGTTTTTATTGATTTATTCTTAACCCACTGAAAAAATTTATTGATGTTGATTTCTGGCAAGTACGAATTGGATCTACATTTACTCTGAATGTAGATCCAATTACATAAAGAAATTTAAGGGATAAACTGACAAGTGTATTTATACGATGACTGTCTTTGAAATTTCAGATTTCAAAAATATTATTGGAGAAAAATTACACTTATCATTTCAATTCATGAGAATTCCTGAACCATTTCCATAATTTACATATTTCAAATAATTAAGAAAGAAAGTCTCTTGGTAGAATAAATTAAATATCAACTAAA
This sequence comes from Typopeltis vanoorti, assembly GCF_054136105.1. Taxonomy (NCBI): domain Eukaryota; kingdom Metazoa; phylum Arthropoda; class Arachnida; order Uropygi; family Thelyphonidae; genus Typopeltis; species Typopeltis vanoorti. The sequence continues at coordinate 82,804,008 of NC_143556.1, read as the reverse complement.
CTATTCCTCTTCTACAGATTAATAATAGTGGCCTAAGTAGAATGGGAGACTTTCACACCAAAATGAAAATTCATTTGCTTTAAAAAATCAAAATAAATAAATAAAAACGACAATCATTTATTGAAAATTTCTTCATTGAATTAAACCTTCGTTAATAGATGGTAGTATATTGGTAGATACCAGTAGAAAAAGCTAATTGAAAGAAAAACGTTTCACTTTAGGCAAATCTTTAGACTTACAGACTTCTCTTTCATTTATACATGAACTGATCTTTTAAAAACCGTCATCTCTCACTATCATTTAAACGCAGAGGATTCAAGGGGATGTGACGCATGAATAGTATCAAGGAGGATGAACTAAGAAATGAAACATGGACTAGTAAATGAAGTGGGACGAAACGGACGTCATTTTCCGAGCAGAGATGATGGAGAGGGGGGGGGGTATAGGTAGTGAGCAAAGGAATTACTTTCGTAGTAATTTTCTATAGTTTCACTATTTTTGTTTTCTGTTACTCACTTGTATCCACTTGATAAACCTTCAGTTTAATAAATCGCCTTCTGTGAGTTATGTCTGAATTCAAACCTTCAATTTGACAGATATCAAAGTGATCCTAACAGAGATAAGCACCTTATGGAAAATGTGGTCTGCTAATAAGTGACCGAACAGCTTTCCAATATCTGTTTCCTAAATGACGTGGATTATGGATATGAATAAATATCTCTGTTCACTTATAACAGCAGCTTGCTAAGCCAAATAACCTGTAAGGAACAGACTGCCGTTTCTCGACATGTTCCGAACATATCTTCGCATAAATAAATAAATATGAATAACTGTATTAATTACTCATAAACCGTAACGTGTATTCCGTATCTAGGAAACTTACAATGCTCTTATAATAATGCCCACCCATAATACGCGAACATATTTAGGCATCTAATTGGTAAAATAATTCATCTATGATTGATTCATTTAAACAGATGGTGTTAATTAAATAACCACGTTTTATAAAGAGAAGTATAAGCAAAATAGAGAGTTTTTGATTAATACATTCTATATTTATATATATAATATACTGATTTGATGGTTATGAAAGTTATTTATTTTCGAAATGTTTAGGTTCAATTATTATATTTTATACTTTTTAATTGATTAATTAAGTTTTGCCTGTATTCTCTTTCTTTTCGATTTATTTAATTGATTAATTAAGTTTTGCCTGTATTCTCTTTCTTTTCGATTTATAACTCCGCTTCATTCTATAAACATTTGATCTGTTTAACCAATAACTGATTAGAAAAGATCTATTATTTATAATTTATTTTTCGTGTTCTACGAAGTTCTGTTGATTTTTGGCTTATTTTTTCTGCAACTAATATTGCTTTTAATATATCGTTTTTTTTTGTTTTTTTTTGTACAATAATGTATAATTTGCAATATTTGTAAATTTCATTTCATTTATTTTTCTTGTGCATATTCACATATTTCACTTGTATAATCATTTTTATATATTTAGACATCATTCTTATATACTCGTAACATTAGGATTAACATTGCAATTTATTAAACATATAACATGTAAAAATTTAGAAGATCTTCGTGTAACACTCTTTTCGTTCCATGATATTTCGCATACAAAGTGATTAAAAGTATTTATCATTATTGCATTTCTTGATATGTGTCCCTAGTGGATGTTCCGAATATTCTATTTTATGGCATATGTGACCCCAGTAGATTTTCAGAAATCTATGATAGTGTATCTTATGTTTATTAATAGTTACTAAAAATTTATAAAAAAAAAATTACAACGATTTTCTTCAAAATTAATCTATTATTTTTCAGGTCCTGTTTTTCCAGTTCCTTACTGCATTCCACCGCTTATATTTCGGACTTCAATCTCTCTCTCTCTCTCTCTCTGAACAGATGAACACAAATGTGAGAAAATAAAAATTTAGCTAATATTATCATTTATTCGTGTGGGAATTTTATCTAAATACAGTTGACACAAAAACAATAAAAAATTAAGATAAACATATACTTTTGAAGACCTATTATAGGTTTTAGTACATAAATTCATTTATACAAATTGGATGGAACACTTTACCGAAATAAACATCGCTTTTGAGCAGAATGTTTGTGTGACGCATTTCCGTTCCGCATTTAGCAAGAACAGTTAGAGCACAAAAGCGCTTGTGTGAAACTACCGCCCTCTCTTGTCGACAAATAAAACTATAACGTCATAATAAATAGGAATAGTGTATTACGCAAAAACTTGATAATAATGATAAAATTAGTGCAGTTTAAAACTATCTATCGATAAAGATGAACATTAGATTATTAAAAAAATCTTATATATTCATAAAATTTACTTTAATAATATTAAAAAAAAAAGCATGAGAAAGGCAAAATAAATTTTAAAGTTTATTTATTAATCTTAGAGTTGTAATCGTAAAATAATCATTACTGGAAATATATACTAAAATATAATGTAAATAATTTTAATTTATAAAAAACTCATTCATCATTTTATTTTAAAACATTCAGGTTTTGAATGTTTGGCTGGATATCTTAATAGCACTAGTTTCTTTAAAATATTCTAATAATTCTAGCATTTATCCGAACAGAGAATCTTAATGTACAATTGGTAAAATTTTTGGATCCGTTTCAATAATAATACACCATTTTTGTTATTTAACATAGAGAATATATTATAAAAAATGTTACAAAAGGCGAAAATTTCTCTGTAACGCCATTTATGTTTAACTGATGTACTTATAAAACATTTTACACAATTAAAATGGAGTTTTATTATATATTACACGATAAATCAAACCTGTTCTAAGTAGAAACGATTTTTTCCGAGCTATTCAATGTTTCATTCAGCAAAACAATCGAGTCAGGCTTGATGATGATAATCGCCCATGGTCTACAGGGATTTAGGCTTGTTTTGCGTATGTGTATGCTCGAACTAAACACAGCTATTGAGAATTAATGAGATCTTAGCGAAAGCGTCCATTCCTAGCATATATTTCTTCCTTTGTCTACAGAATTAGATTCTGCCTCCGGTATCAACGCTTTTCTGTTCACCAATATAAAAGATTCAAGTTAGCAAACTTTTTTTTTTTTTTTTACTTTATAAGAAACTTGTATTATAAAACCAAGGTGGTGGTGAATATCACCGTGCTTTTTATACTCAATATATTAAACTAGGATTCAAGTTGGTTGCGTACAAAAACACTGCATCGTTTAAAAGAACAGCTCCATCGAACTCCAGTTTCTCTTCCTAGAAAAGTTGATTTCAGTATACAAAAAATAAGATTTTGTTTTGTATATCGCATTTCTTTTCTTTAATAGTAAAAACACTTATACTGAATAGAAATGGATAGGGAAGTTCTCAAACAATTTTCTGGTTGTGAAATCAACATATTAACAAAAGTTCTTATACATGAGGAATATATTTAGGATAATTTTGTATTTGAAAACGAAAATCACACAATCAAATAGATTCCAAACTTTATTTTGTATTACGTTTCTTTTTATTTTACAAGTTAAAAAAATTCCGTAGTTTCTACTTATTAGAATCTATTTTCAATTCTGGCTTTAGGGAATCGTAAAAAGAAGATTAAAAAATGGAGTTTACGAAATGGCTCTTTAACAGAATATAAATTAATAACCACAATGTTGTTCCAATTAATACCTATTTATCTCTGTAATTTAGGAAACAGTGTTTATAAATACCATGCACATATAAAAATATATAACATGTAATGTAATTATAATATTAGTATATAATAAACATTATGGCACTTATACGAATATTTATTGTATGAAATAATAATAATAATACTTTAGCCTATTATAAAACAGGTTTGAAATATTCTTATTTTATATACAATGTTTGGAAAGAAGTTAACAGTGGGAGGAACAAGCAACCAGTGCGCCCACCTTAAGATGTAGGACCACCTTTCCTTGAGATGATTGCAGCAATTCTACTGGGTATACTTTCTGAAAGCGTACGATAGCGATCAATGGGGATTTTGGACCATTCTCCCAGTAAACATGTAATGAGGTCCTGGATTGCTATGGAGTGGAATGCCTTTAATCTCACCTAACGCTGCAATTCATCCTACAGATGATCGATGGAGTTGAGATCAGGGCTTTGTGAAGGCCAGTCAAGTGTGGTGACGATCATGTCCACAAACCGCAGTTATAGCAGCAGCCTTATGACACTGTGCGTTATCTCTGAAACAGAGAATGGTCAATTCCGTAGAAACGCCACAAAGTAGGAAGAACTGCATTGTCCAGAATGTTCAGATACCTCTCAGAGTTCAATGTTCGTGGCACCACAGACGTCCGAAACCAAACGAGGAAAAATAGAACCATACCATTACACCCCATCCCCGAATTTCATAGTTGGGATTAAGCACTCTGGTAAGAGATAATCACCGGGCATCCGTCGCACCCTTCCATCTGCTCTGTTGAGGGTGTAGCGTGGTTCATTGCCCCATAACATGGCTTTCCAAGCTCTTTGCACCACTGATGATGACGTTGCATGGATTCGGGTAATGTGGGGATTACATATTGCGGTCCTACCATGAAAACCCATGTTGTGAGCCTCGGTTCTGAATGTTTTTGTACAGATCCGTCTTCCAGTCGAATGCCCGAAACTCTGCATTCAAGTTGTTGGGCGACGATTGCCTGTTTTTACATATTATCCTTTGTAGCACCCTACCGTCAAGTTCGGTGAGTTGTTCATTGCTGGTAGCACTTGCAGTTCACTCCGTGCACTTCCATCTCAATATGTATGACTGATGGTTGACCTGGTATGGACAATTTGTCAATAATTTGCCGAACAAATAAGTCTGCAACATGGCATCCTATCACAAAACATCTTTCAAACTCTGTCAGTTCCCTTCTCGCAACCATTTCATCGGACACATTTACACCGACTTGTGAACGTTCCAATTAATTGGTTACATGACACGATGCACCTTGCCCATGTGGTGGGCAAGGTGCATCGTGTCCGTTGACCTGTTTCGAAGAAGTATAATTTTATATTGGCATATTATACATTATCTGACAGCGTATTTAAATTTTTGTTCATGTGAAACTGTACATATTATTCACTGTACTGTCTTTTGACATCACCTCCCACGAATTCAACTGGAGACGCTTATTTCTTTAAGATAAGTATCAGTTTCAAAAAAGTTAAGTAAACATATACAATTGCTTTTCAATTTTAATAACACGATAAATTTAATATGATAAATTAAAAACTGGATTGATTTCTTTCAGCAACGTTTAGGTAAACTCCGTACTCCGTACAGATATTTTAATACTTCTGTTGAAATAATTTAATGGTTATATTTCATTAATATTCACCGTGTGGTGGCCGGGTTAAGAATAGCTCCACTGCAGCCCATGCATGTCGTACGAAGAGACTAAAATGGGTACCCAGGGAGGGTAATGAATGGTAATGTTGTAGCAGGAAGTACTAACTGAGGCTCGGCTATTGCTGTTACCCTCCTACCATGATCAGAGCTTTATATAGCTCAATAACACCTTATCCCTACATTGTCTTCTACAGATAACGGGGAATATGAAAAGCATTCTTGCTTCGCCCATCTAGCCAGTCCTTTTTAGGACTTTAGGACTTCATTAATATTATTATTAGTAGTAGTATTATTTTTGCTTTACCCATCTAGCCAAAAAAGAAAAAAAAAATCATTATTACTAAATTTGTTTTTCTTGATGAAGTGTTGAGCGTCCGTAGCTCAGTCGGTATAGACGAAGCCCTTTGTTAGGAAAGACCTGGGTTCAATTCTTGTCCGTGACGGAAGAAATCTTTATCAGATCTTTTCGACTAAAGGTGAGTTAGCCAGTCTCATATGGAGGTGGATGGATTTTTGTTTTTTCTCCAAGAAACTCAGGTTTTTCATCAGTCAAAACAACCAAACCGGTCCGATGAACACACATAATATACAGTAGGGAACGAAGGTAATTAATACCACCTTGTACCATAACCCACTCCCTAGTAACCAGCATATTGCTAACCCACTAACCATAAGGTTGATTACTCAAACAACGGTGAAGTGGTATTAAACTTTCGTAATGATATTAATATTAATCATTTTTCGTGAAATAAATGCTGTGCAGTGCTTCGATTTAATCTTGAAATTATATAAAATTATAGTAATAATTGATATTTAATAATACAAATAAATAATATTTTCTGAAACTTAGATGTTTTAATGAAATAATATCCTCTCGGGGGATTCTGTAACCTCTAGAGAGCGCATCCCCTGGGTGGCGGATAGGGGAGCCCACCATGTGTGTGTGTGTGTGTGGCGGGGTGGTCCGAATATACGGAATAAGGACTCGTGGACCAATAGGGCCATAAGGGGCAATCATCTTGATTGTAAGGGAAGGCGGCACTCCCATGGACCACTAGCTGGATCTGTCCTCTCCTTCTTCTACTTTGAGGAAGATCCACTTATTTTAATCTTTCCTGTAAGGCCTTATCAGCAAACTCCTTTTATTTTATGCGCCTTATACTATTAGAGTACTCGAGGGCCATGGGGTCTTTCATTTCTGGCCTTACAACTGTGCTCTCTATAAACCTTACTATAATTCTTCTATAATCTACTCTTTCCCCCTTCAATATACCCTATTCCTCCTATGAGTTTAAATTCGGAAGAAGGCTAGTTCAGAAGCCTTACGGTAGCAGCCCTATCACTGAACTATTCCATCGTCAGGCTAGTCCGCTGACATGGAGAACATAATCCTACTTGTAAGGTGACAGAAAAAGATAATCGGATTGAATCTATGGAAAATACCCTGGAATGGAAAAGGTAAAACAAAAATGGAAACGACAAAATATAATACACATAGGAAACTGGAATGTAAGACGAATAGCATATAAAGAAATAGAATTAGACCAATTATTAAATGAAAGAAATTTTAAAATATCAGTAATCACTGAAACAAAAAAGAAATTAAAAGGAACTATGAGAAACGAAAATTTTAATGTGATATACAGTGGAGTCCACAGAGACCCTTTCAAAACAGGTAAAACATTATAAATTATGGAATGAAAGAATAATAGGAGCTAGAATAAAAATAGATAGAGGCTATTTAACAATAATTGGTTTTATGCCCCAGAAGAGGGAAGAGAACAGGATAATATTGATTTTTATAATCAGCTACAAAACATATATAATAAAATAAATAAAAATGATTACGTAATTTTAGCAGGAGACTTAAATGCAAGAATTGGAACACACAAAAATTAATAATAATATAGGAATACATGGAGAACATACTCTAAACAGGAATGGTAAAAAATTAATTAATTTTGTAGTTTATAATAACCTAAAAATAATGAATTCCTTCTATAAACATAAAGACATACATAAATATACTTGGGCAGCAAGAGGATGGAAATCAATATTAGATTACTTCATATTAAATGAAAAGACATCAAAATTTTCACCAGATGTTAGAGTTCACAGAGGATATGAAATAAGCAGTGACCACTTCCTTGTTAAAATAAAATTAAGATTACCACCTAAATGGCAATAAGTAATAAGAACAGAAAGAAAAAGTGAAACATTTCTTAATAAAACGAGACTATTCAATGACACAAATGTACGATGGCTATATGAATAAAGAATTAACCAATATCTAGATAAAATAAAACAAAACGAAGAATTAGAAATAGAATGGCTTAATATAAAAACTATACTAAATGCAGCAGCAAATGAAAGTTTAGGAAAGGCCAAAAAATTCAATAAAAGGAAAAAACTGAACATCTGGGATGATACAATGAAAGACATAATCAAAAAGAAAAAAAGAAGCCTATCACAAATGGTTAAGCAGTAAAATATTAGAAGATGAAATAGAATATAAAAGAATAAGAGCCATAGCTAAAAGAGAAGTCAGAAAAAGACATAGAGAATCATGGAACAAATTTGTTTCTAATTTAGAACATGATTTATATAAAATAAGACCGAATGTATATAAGATTTTGAAACACTTAAATGCAGATACCAAAGGAAACATAAAATTAAACACTGAATTGAAATTGGAAGAATTTCTAAATTACTACACAGAATTATGGACAGACAAATATTTTAAAAAGACAACTGGCAAACAATTAACGAAAATGAAAAGGAAATAACTAAAGAAGAATTAGAAATCAGCCTAAAAGAAACAAGAAACTGAAAATCGCCTGGTGGAGAAGATAAACTAGGATCAGAACTATATAAATACGCAGAAACAAGATGCAAAGAAAGACTCTTATTATTTTTAAATAAAATTTACTCAATTGGTATCCCCCCCCCCCAATAGAATGGAAAAAAGCAATTGTGATTCCTATCTTTAAAAAAGGTAATAGAGATAACCTTAAAAACTATAGAGGTATTAGTATACTAAATTCCTGTTACAAACTATATAGCAGAATCTTAAATAGCAAACTAATGAAATATTCCGAAAACTTTATTTTAGAAGTAAAGAATGGATTTAGAAAAGGACGATCATGTGTAGACCCGGCCTTTTGCCTAAAATTAATATTAGAGAAAAGAAGAGAATACAATTTAGAAACACATATTGCATTAATTGACTTTGAAAAAGCATTTGACAAAGTTACAAGAACCATATTATTTAACATATTAAAAGAAAGACAAATACCAAATAATATCCTAAAAGCAATCACAAGTATATATGAAAATAATCAAATACAAATAAGATTAAATCACAAGCAATCATATACAAGAGATATAAACCAAGGGGTCCGACAGTGATGTTCCCTCTCAGCAACTCTTTTTAATATCTACTTAAAGAAATAATAATAAAATGGAATAAAAATTTACATCGAGGAATTAAACTTTCTCCTACAGTAAACTTAAACAGTCTCCTCTTTGCCGACGACCAAATAATAATTACAAATTCTGAAGATAAAACACAGAAAGCTATTTGAGATTTAAATCAGATATCCAAAGATTACGGTATGATAATATCAACAGAAAAATCAAAATCTCTGGCCTTTAAAGGACAAGATCCAGCAAGAACTAAAATAGTAATAGATAACAAGATCTTAGAACAGGTGAATTCATTTAACTACCTAGGATGTATGATCACATATGAAAATGAAAAAGATATAAACGTAAAAATTGCAAAATATTTAAAAATAACAGGTAATTAACTCTATATTTAAACCAAACCTAGTTCAAAAAAAAAACAGACTAAAAGTATACAATACATTAGCCCTACCAGTCTTAATGTATGGAAGTGAAATCTGGACATTAAAACAAAATGACAAACCAAGATTAATAACAGCTGAAATGAAGTTTATGAGAAAAACTGCAAAGTATACCCTATTTGATCACAAAAGAAATGAAGAAATTATGAAAGATTTAAACCAAGAACCAGTAATAGAAAAAATTAAAACATATAAACATAAATTGATGGAACACGTTCAAAGAATGAAAACAGAAAGATTACCAAAACAAGCCTTCAAGTACAAGCTATTAGGAAAAAGAAAACCAGGACGTCCTCTTAAGAGATCCAACGAAGACTTCTAAGGCAGGAAGGCCATTCTAGGACTAAATCCTTGATGCGCATGATGATGATGATGATGAATTAAATAAAATCATAAAATACAGATTTGAAATTTTAATTTTTTTATTTTATTGAGATCAACAAAGCTCATGAATGAGGTGTTGCTATGCTGATAAAATACAAAAAATTGTAAACTGTTCCTTTAATTGGAAATGTTGAATTTCTCAATTATTAGAAATTCGGGTGTGTCACAATGCGTTTTACGTTGTCGAAGATAATTGGAAGTGTCCCAAAGCGGATTCATAATTTCCCAAACAGTAGCAAATAGAACATTAAGGGATCGCACGAACTCCTGCACAAATCATTCAATATGGCATATGCCACCTGTGCACTTGGTGTTCATATAGTCAATCTCTGTCACACATTCCATAGGTGAGTTTGTGCAATCAGCCTTCTACTAATTCCTAATGATGAATGGATGACCGATGTGGAAGGAGAATTTCCCGCGCAGCATTCTCTCTCTCTCTCCCCCATAGACACGCAGAAAGACGGAATTTCAGTTCATGGGGATACGCTTGTGATGGCCACTCAAGTCTCCCGCTTCAAAGTTGAGCTTAATTTATTTAGAGTTAATCGAAGAGGTTAAACTGTACTGGAAAAGGTTCTGTTCCGAAGAAAGACTATGGGAAACATTCTATGAGTTGCAATGCGTATCTGATATTTAATTACCTAATAATACTGAATATTACGGACGAATTTCTTACAAACATTATTTTTGTACAAAATAAGAACATGGCACTAATTTCTGAGATTTTTTTATATATATAAATCCCCTACAAAGAATTATAAACCAATAGTTCATTAGTATGAGTACTGTGTGTGTGTGTGTGTGTGTGTGTGTGTGTGTGTGTGTGTGTGTGTGTGTGTGTGTGTGTGTGTGTGTGTGTGTGTGTGTGTGTGTGTGTGTGTGTGTGTGTGTGTGTGCTCTAAGGGTTATATAATGCAGAACCCTGCTTTACAATCAATCATGAAACTATTAAATCCCCGAGTAAGCTGCATGGGTTCACACACGGCTGTGGCATTCATCATCATCATCATGCACCGCCTAAACACTTGCGCAAAATCCATGCCCAAGATGGAATTTGAAGAATCTACAACGAGAAAAGATGCTATCTGTTTAGTTCATCCTGGCTTGCAGTTCCCATATTGCATATATTCAAAATAAAAATCTCTACACATTTTTTATATAAAAACTAAATTATGGTCTCCACGCTGAAAAATACACCTAAAATTCATTGGCGATGAGTTTATAGCAGATATAAATGATATTCTCGCCTAGTTGGCCGAATTGTTAGCGAATCCCGCCGTGGGTATGGATGTTTGTGATTGTCTGTGAAAATACTAGTGGTGGTAGTAGGCGGTAGATGGCGTTGGTGTAGATGATGAAGGTAGTTGAGGTTCGTTGTAGTTGGTGGATTGAGTGTTAGAGACGAAGAGTTGTAGAGTGAGTGCCCTCCCTCGATGAGTCTTTGGACTCCTTGGAAGTGTCACGTAATAATAATAATAATAATAATAATAATAATAATAATAATAATAATAATAATAATAATAATAATAATAACAACAACATTCGCCTGGTATTATTAGCTCAGTTTCCTACTCATTGTAGTACTGAAGCAAGATGTTCTCTTAAGCGGCATCGTTGGACTAATTCTGATGCACAATGACTTCCACTGCCAATGAACTACTTCATACACAATAAAGTAGTTAGCTCCGAGTGTAATTAATTTTTAGCTGTTTTTAGTTTTGTATAATTACAAAAGGAATCTAAATTATCGGTTGGCCGAGTGGACAGCGTATCCGCTCTCTAGCCAAAAGGCTGAGGATTTGAATCCCACCGTGGGCATGGATGTTTGTGATTATCTGTAAAAATACCAGTGGTGGTCGGCGGTAGATGGCGTTGGTGTAGTCTCAGTCAGTTGATGATTGAATGGTAGAGACGGAGTTGTTGAGCAGGTGCCCTCCCTCGATGAGTCTTTGGACTCCCTGGAGGTGTCAAATAATAACAATAACAATAAATAATAACGGCAGAAGATAAGTTTATGAGGGTTGTACATCATGTTTTTTTTTACGGAATAAAGAACCCGATGTTCATGTACAAAAAACACCCGCTCCGTATCTGCTTTAGCTTCAGATGAAATGTCCATATAAAGGTTAGAGTTGGACAGAGTGCGAATTCAGACATTTCTAATGAGAGTGATTGTCATGACTGCACTATAAAAGAGCTTTGATTACAAGTACAAAATCCACGGTCAAATTTTGATAATTTTGATTTACACTAACTGACAATATAGCTATCAGTATGCAATAGTGAATCAATCATAGGCGGTAATACGAATCCCCTAGTGCCCGAACGTAAAAGTCATCTAAATTCATCCCGGAAGATACAGAACTTCGGCCAACACGTGAAAACGTGGGAAGCTCCAATCCTGGAAGAACTGTTGTCAACCTCACCCACCCTAATCCGAGACGAGATTCGAAATGAAAACTCTCGGACCCAAGGTAAATAGGACGTCGTATTTGGAGCTGCGCTACTTGGACAACCCACTCCCTATAGTTAGGGTTTAGCACATGTCGTTGGTTGCGTGCTACTAGGCAATTCCATTTATACGGAATTTACTGTTCCCATATATATTGGAACACTGCACATCCTCTTCTAAAATGATGACTACGTTATTATTGTCTTATTGTGCTGACGATTTGCGTGTCATAGGCATTAGCTGATGCTGTACAAATAATCCCATGGTACAATATTTCATACTAGGGGCTTTTCTTTTTTGACTTTCTTTGCTTTGTTTGACTCACTAGCTGACTTGAAAGCGCTCAAAATATTTACTCAATTCCTGTGACACTAAGTAAATATTTTTGAAGGTTGTGAAGTTCTTAATGGAATTTCTGCCCTCTGCTGGATCGACTAAAAATTTCTGAAAACTCAAAATATTTAAATTTAAGCAGCTTAGGTTATAAAATTAAAATGGTAATTTGTGCCGCCTTTGCCACGAGTTTGTTCGCACTTATATTACTTCAGGACCACGGGTGTTCCGTCTAAGGTAAATTAGTATCAATAGGTTTGAAGTGTGCTTAACATTTTAATTCAAAATCGGAATAGGCTAAACTTCAGAACTGAAAGAACATTTATGCTGTGACAATTTTTTTTTTTTTATTAACATGAAAGATAGCATCATTCACAGAAAAGCTTGGCATTGTTACTGTGTTTTGAAAGGTAAATAAATCATTATACGTTTTTCCCACTTCAGGAAAGTCGATTGATGCTTTTTAATCTGAAAGAGGAACTAAAATTTATATTAAATTTCTTAAGTACATTCCTCTATTTAATGTTTATTTAAATGACATAATAATAAAATGGAATAGAAAAAAAAACATCAAAGATTGTTTAATAAAGCAATCCTTTAATGTGAATTTACAATAGAAAAAAAAAAGGTTTCTGATGACAATCTTCAGAAACTTATTCTCAATCTAAAAGAAATAGTCGAAGATTTCAGAATGATAATTTCAACGGAAAATTTCAAACACAATGACTATTAAAGTTCAAGAGCCTATTAGAAGTAATATAATATTACCTAACAATAATTTTAAAACAAGTTAATTTTTTTGTGTATTTAAGATGCACGATTTCATATGAAGATGAAAAGGACATAAATAAGTAAATTACAAAATAGCTGAAAAATAGCAGTGCAATAAATCTGTGATTAAACACAACCTGGTTGTGTAAAAAAAAAAATTACTAAAATTGCGTAATAAGCCAGCTTTTCCCAACTCTGCTGTACAACGATTACGGTTAAAATCAGCTGAAATAAAACAGCTAAATATACTTTATTTGATCATAAAAGAAATGAACAAACTCTGAAAAAAAATTAAGAAATTCGGAAAGTTTTTTTTTTTTTTTTTAATTTAATATTTTGTTGGAAATGATTATTCACATTGCCGAATAATTGCGAGGAATTCAAATTATTCAATATTCAGCCTAGGAGAATTCCTCGCGTGCGCACGCACACACACACACTGCTCCTCACTACCCAAAGAGAAAGATCTTAAATGTTATCTTTAATGATTATGAAACATTCGCCATGAAAATTATATCACGTACGGGAGTAAAAATGCTATTTAGCGATGCGAATAAATACCCGCAACGGGTAGCTGTACCCCAAAAAACCTCATTATATGTATGCATTAAAGCGCATGAAAGAAAATGACATTAAAATTTAGGAGACAGTAAAAGTTCCATGAACTACCCAACGAAGGTTCCATTGTCCATCCATAGTAATTTAGATGGAAACTATCTAACCACGAATATTACAATAAAAACGTCTAAACTGCAAAACGAGCAAAAATAGGACTCCTATCTATCACTGTAATCTAAACTTCACGGTAAATAGCATCCACAGAGTGATAATTATATTGAAGGTAGTTCTTTCAGAACACCACACTCTGTTATCAAATGCGAATGAGCCATAAGAATATGCATTAAACTTCACTTTACGATCTTAAGCAAAAATGCTGTAAACTGTTTTTACTAAAATAATATTGGATGTTGCAGGTGATTAAAAAATAATTAAGTAATCAGCACCGAGTGTGGAGCACGCTCTACATTCCCGAATGTAGAAACCTTTCATTTCATCAACACTTCAAGACAACTTTCTTGAAGTGTTGGAGGTTATAAGTGATTGAAAAATCATCTTAACAAAAACTGTTCTAGAGGATAGAAGTAGATGGTTAAAAAAAAATTAAACAGGTGTTTTCTGTAGTTAGGACTAAAAATGATCAGGGTTGCTGTTATTTTAACAGGCCCATCAAAGAATGAAAGAATATTCGATGAGAATGTGGTGGAACAATGTCCATGAAAGTACTTGTGGAAGAGACATATAAATGAAACTGTAAGATAGAAGTTGAAGTGAGTCAGTTAGAGAGGGGTCGTTCTCCTTTGGATAGCATCAAGAAGTTTCAGGAGTTTTTTTAGGTGCACCACCCTAAACATGCGATCAACATTATTCTAAGAATGGGTAGATTTGATCTATCTAGCACCTCACTCTATGAGCCGCTGCTGGATAGATCAAAATGGTCTTGGTTGAAGTGGAAAAGAATGCCTAATTGTTTTTGTAGGCAATGAATGTGTCTGAAAGAAAGAAAGAAAGAAACAGCGAGAGAGAGAGAGAGAGAGAGAGAGAGAGAGAGAGAGAGAGAGAGAGAGAGATCTAATTCTACCTGGTGAGTTTTGTATTAGTGAAGGTAAAGGAAGAGGCTGAGGTTCTTTTTTCATGAAAGAAGGCAAGATTGAGTAGGGATTGAAAGCAACCAAGTTATTCTCACTCTGTTGAAGAAAGGTATAGTCATAGTGATCCGTGTTTAATGCACTGATTATAAAAGGTATATTGATGCACGAGATGTTTGTACACAGCATGGTTTAATGAACAAAAAGAATGGCTGCACTACCATCAACCAAACTGTGGATAGAATTACATCTCAATGAGAGAAGGTAATTAAAGTTATACAGGAAAGAGGGTAGGTGACTAAAAGTAGCTCAGAGGCATTGTTAGAGGAATCTATCCACCATGACGGAGATTATAGAGGATTGCAGGAAGACCAAAGAATGACGATTTATTGAAAAGAACTCGATGCCAGACACGATCCAATTTGTAAATGTCAACAGCGAGAGCACACCATTAAGAAAAGAGATGAACCGTGAATCTCTTATCCTACCGGTAATGGTTGTTATTGATGGCTGTTGTTGACGGGTTATGACGTTCACTGTTACTTCGGAAAGGACTGAGATGAGCAATCAGTTGCTAATCTGATGGCAGAATTTTATGGCTCTCTTTGAAGTAGGTTGAACGTGGGTTTGCTTCGACGTATTGGGATAACTGTTAGCTGAGTATAAAAGATTGCGGAGACGATACAGGACAGGTATAAGTCCTGGTGTACAGCTTTTATGTACATGTGGAGAGTACAACTGAATTTCCAGATGTATTTCTCCCAGATGACAATATTGTGTCGCTTTTACTTTATTTCTATATTGCAGCTGGTGATCTGCCATGGTCATCTATGCAAGAGTTGGAGACACGTAATGCTAGGAGATCAGTTTTTTCTTTAAATTCTGTAACAGGTGGCGTCATCCGGATGAGAAGATGTGTGAACTGATTTTGTTACAAGCGACGATGCTTTGAAAGAGCTTTTCGCTGTGCTCATTGCTTATGGCACCCAAGTTAGTTCGGAAAGAATTCACATAAAAGAATCTAATAATCGATAGTACAGTTTATAAAATCGAGAAATTGTAGCTTTCATGGCATGATATTATTATTATTATTATTATTATTATTATTATTATTATTATTATTATTATTATTATTATTATTATTATTATTATTATTATTATTATTATTAAGAGAGACCTCTAGGGAATCAGAGACTCATCGAGGGAGGCTACATAATACACACACCAGCTATCATACTTATTCTTGAATTCATTCGCACTACTTGCATTCACAACATCCAATGGCAATCCATTCCAATCACGCACCACCCTCTGAGAGAAAAATCTAGCCCTCACTTGGCGGCCTTCATTCTTAGCTTCCAAAGGAGATGCTCTCTCGTCATTTCCCCACTCACCATAAATTGAAAAATTCAATCAATTGAAATCCTGTATGACCCTTTCAGAAGTTTGTAAGTCTCAATCATATCATCCCTCTTTCTAATGTTTTGCTAGTTTCTGTAGTCTACAAATTCTCAATTGGTCTTCATAATCAGTATTCCACAATCCTGATATAATTTTTAACAATGTCCTTTGTACTTTAACAGTATCATTGCTTATTTATTTGTACGCTTCCTCTAATAGTACCAAATTTTCACAATCATATGTGTAACCTAAGAGCAATAGCTCATCCAGGTTACGATATGCATAAAGTTAAAAAAATTTATGTAATTCATTTTCATTATATACATATATGTACATTCATATAATATACATATTATATATTATTATAATATAATTACATAATAAAATCGCAGATAAAATAAAATTTCATCATACAGAGAAAGTTGCATAATAATTAATTAGGAACAATATAAAACAAAGCAGTTAAATAGCATTTAAATTTTATAATAACACATAAGACTGGATATTTGAATACAAATATGCTAAAAAAAACCAATAATTTATACAATTAATTTTTGAACAGAGCTTCCTCATTTCTGTAAGAAAATAAATACTCTTTGAATCGAGTTTTGTATATGTTTGAGTTAGTTTCATTTCTTATTGTTAAAGGTAGTGTGTTGAATACTTTTGGCGCTAAATAAATATAATGATCGTCTATTGCTTCTTTATTCGCTTTTGGCACTAAATATTTTAGGCCCTTATGCCTACTAAGGAAAGTATCTTGTTTGATATTTACGTATTCTTTTTCCTTTTTTTATGAATAATAGTACCCTATAGACGTATAAATATCTAAGGGGTAGTATGTTTAGTATGGTGTATTTATTACACCATAAATTTAAACATAAAGTCATAAACATAAATCCTTGTATCTGTTTCTAGTTAAGATTTTAATTACTTTATTCTGAGTCGAGAGTCAAGGTTTCAGAGTAGTGCGATAAGATTCTTCCCCAACTTAATATACAATATTGTAGTGTGCTTTGAATCCAGGCAGAATATAATATTTTTAGCATATTTGAATTTAAGAATCTTTTAGGTAGTAATATCTGTTTAACATAATCCTTACTTTCTTTACGACATTGGTAATATGCGGTTTCCAGCTTAAATTACTATCAATTTTTAATCCCAAGTAAGTTATTACACTGACTTTTTCTATTTTCTCGCAGTTGCAATTTGAATTTGTCCTGCAATTCCAATCATGCAAAATTAATTGTGCAGTGAAGTTCATTTTGCCAGTTGTATTTCGCAAGTTAAAATTTACATATTTAGTTTTTGAGATATTCAGACTGAGTTTATTTGACTGGAACCAATTTGTTACTTTCAAAAGATCAGCATTCACGATGATTTTCATTTGTTCGGTTGTGTCTGTAGAGAAAATTAGTACTGCATCACCTCCAAAAGTATTTATTTTTCTGTTTAGTTTAAGATTGCAGATGTCATTTATATAAATATTAAATAAAATTGGTCCCAAGACAGATCCTTGTGGTACACCGCAGTCTACTGTTTTGAGCTGATATAGCTGTTGTTTATTTTTACAATTTGAGATCTGGCATTTAAGCAATTTTTGAACCAGTTTAGGGCAGTACCTCGTATTCCTATGACTTCTAATTTTTTTTATTAAAATTTCATGTGATACAGATTCAAAAGCTTTGTGTATTATCTAGAAATACTGCTAATGTTAGTTTATGTTCGTTAAGGGAGGTATAAACTGTGTTTGTGAAGTTCAGTAAAGCATGTTCTGTGCTAAACTTTTGCCTGAACCCAAATTGATTCTTTGAAAAGAAGTTGTTTTTCTCCAAGAATTTCACGAGTCTAATTTTACCAATTTCTCTAATCTTTTCGAAAAGACTGTTAGAAGGGAGATCAGTTTGTAATTTATCAAGTTATTTTTGTTTCCCTTTTTGTAAATAGGTACAACTACGGCTTTCTTAAAATCTGATGGAAACGTGCCTGTCATCAGTGATAAGTTTAAAATATACATTAGGGGTTCTATGATGTACATATATTTATGATGTACGGATAGGCCTAAAGAAGAGAGTGAAGAATTCTATGAAAACTTACAAACTGTTTTGGACTGCCTACCAAGGAGAGACATACTGTACATCTTAGGAGGCTTAAATGCAAAAGTGGGAAAGAGTATGAGAGTCAGGCCGGAGTCTGGCATGTTTGGTCTGGGTGAACGTAACACCCATGGTGAAAGACTGTTGGAATTTTCCCGTGCTAACAGATTAGTTATTACCAATACCTGCTTCCAGAAACATCCACGACGGACCTATACCTGGACATCTAACATTGATAGGTCAAGGCACCAGATTGATTACAGCGGTGGAAGACAAGCATCTCTGATGCGCATACTTGTCCTGGAGCAGATTGTGGTACAGACCATCAACTGGTAAGAGCCAAAGTAAGACTAAGACTTCCAGGTCAGGCACATTCCACTAGATTGGATGTTAGAGTAATTCCTAGTGGATTCACAGACGAAACATCAACTCAGCTGGATGATTTTTGGAGACCAATCAGGAAATCTCACCAGAAATGCTTTGGGAAGGAGCCATGATGATAATACAGATACAGCGAAGACGTATCTCGGCCCAATAAGAAAACAAAGAGACCCATGGACATCGGATTAAACATGGGAACTAATCAAAAGAAGGCGGTTGGAAAAACAAAGAGACACAGGGACCGAAGAATACAAGAGATTACATAGAGAAATCAGAAGAGCCATCAAGCAGGACAAGTAAAACTTCTATACTAATAAATGTGAAGAAATAGAGTTCCAGATGAAAAGGCATAATTATAAAAGGATGTTTTATTTAGTTCGTGGCTTAAAGCACAAGTTTAAGCCTAAATTGAATGTCATCAAAGACAGGAATGGATCATTACTAACAGAAGAGTTGGAAATCAAAAACAGATGGAAAGAATACTGTGAGGAAGTGTACAGCGGAGTGGATAAAGAAAATGCGTAGTTCTTCACCAAGAAAATTTTGATTTGGAACCTCCTCCACTTAGGCATGAAGTTGAAAGAGCAGTTAAGCAGCTCAACAGCAATAAGGCCCCAGGTGCAGATGAAATCCCAGCAGAGTTAATTAAGGACACAGGGAATGGAGGGATAAGAGTGTTTCATAGATTGATTGCAAGGATATGGGAGACAGGATCGTGGCCTAGAGACTGGAAGAAGTCAGTTTTCATACCACTACACAAGAAAGGTGATATGAAGGCATGTAAGAATTATAGAACTATTAGTTTGATATCTCATGCAAGAAAAATTTTATTAAAGATCATGCTAAATAGGACTGAGGCCAAAGTTGAAGCAGAGATGCCAGAGGAACAAGTAGGTTTTAGGAAAGTTAGGGGCACCAGAGATCAGATCCTTTGCCTTAGACAGATCATAGAAAAATATAAAGAATTCAGACTCCCTCTGGTAATATGTTCCTTAGACTACTCTAAAGCTTTTGACTATGTCGGGCATGTGAAACTGTGGGAAGTAATGAAAAGAATGGGTTTTCCTCAACACACTATCAGGTTGATAGCCAACTTGTATAAGGAGCAAGAAGCCACAGTAAGAACAGGTGTTGGATTGACTGACTGGCTTCAAGTTGGAAAAGGAGTTAAACAAGGATGTTTACTTTCTCCTCACTTGTTTAGTATATATATGCAGAGGACATCATGCGTGAAGCATTGGATGAGCTCAGGACAGGAATTAGGATAAGAGGTAGATTGATCAGTAATCTGAGGTACGCTGATGATACAGTACTCTTTTGTAATGACATGGAAGAACTAGGACTAATTCTTGACAAAGTTAACAAGATCAGAAATAACAGAGGACTTCAACTCAATTCTAGCAAGACAAAGATCATGGTTCTCAAAGGAAAAGAAAACAGAGAAGCTCTTGAGAAACAAGTGTATCTTAATGGAGAAAGAATTGAGGAAGTCAGAAAGTTTAAGTACCTGGGATCCATTATTAATGTGAAGAATTGCTGTTCATAAGATGTCAGAAAAAGGTTAGGAATGACTAAAACAACAGTCAAAGACCTGTCTAAAATCTGGAAGGATGGATCTATCTCCATGGGAACAAAGTTGAGGATTTTAGATGCAGTTGTTTTTCCGACAGCGACTTATGGATGTGAGATTTGGAACCTAAAGAAGTGAGATAAGAAACGGATATCTGTTTTTGAGATGTGGTGTTACAGAAGACTGTTGAGGATATCATATACTGAAAGGCGTACAAATGAATGGGTGTTAAAAAAGATTAGTAGAACTTTAAGTCTCCTTAAGGATATTGACAGAAGAAAGTGAAAATATTTTGGACACATAGAAAGGATGGAAGGAGGACTTCTCAGAATAGTAATAGAAGGTAAAGTTCCTGTAAAAAGAGGCAGGGGTAGACCATCAATGAGATGGATGGATGGCGTGTGTGGAGTGACTGATCTTCGGAGAGTTGAGGCTGCCAGAAAATCAAGCAATAGGACTACATGGCGAGGCTTGGTGCAGAACATCATCGAGCATCGGAGTGACCATACGGCATCTGTAGATACCCAGTGAACAAGGAGAGAGATGTACATTCGGAATTCTTTCACAAAGTTTGTGTTAATACCATCATATCCGGAAGTTTTGATTTTTTTTAGGCTAGCTGTAACATTTTTGATTTCGTTTTCACAAGTGGGGAAAAGATATATGGAGTTATCAAGTCACTCTCGAGAGACTTGATAACATTGCAATTCTGAGGGTTGGGTTTAGCATTTTTCAGAATGCTTTCACTGACTGTGCCAAAATGGTTATTGAATTCTTCCGCTAATCCTCTGTCTCCATTTTCTCTATTCCTATCGATATCTTTAAGTATGAGGAGGTTTTGTTTGTGTGTATCTTTACCGATTAATTTATTCACAAACTTCCATTGTTTTCTGGGATTTCCTTGGCATTTTAGGAATCATTTCTGTAGTACTCGTTTTTACTTTCTTTTAATTTATGATGTATTAGATTTCTATAGTACTTGAAACTTTGTTCATAATATTGATTGTGGGGGTATTTTTTAAACTTTTTATACACTTTATCTCTACTTTTTATGTAGTGTCTGATTTCCTGTGTAATCCAGAGCTTTGTTTCTTTCATTTTGTCTATTATTTTAACTTTAATTGAGTGTTGTATTTGTTCAATATTACAATACATTTTTGATACAATGTATCAGTATTTGTTTCCATCATTATATCTTCCCAGGAGACAGTATTTAAGTTACGTTTCAATACTCTCGAGTCAATTGTTGTGTAGGGGATGTTTTCGGTTGTACTATCTTTGTGCTGTACTTACAAATGCACTTTAATACCGATTGGAAAGTGATCCGCGAGAGGTTGGCGCAGAACTGCTGCTTGGATTTTGTTTCCACTTAATGTTCTCCCGAATACATGATCTAGTCACGTTCTACCGCCAATGAATTCGCTCGTGGGGTCATGAATATATTGTTCAAGTCCATGCATGGCAAGTAGATCTAGATAATCCTGAGAGGATCCGCTATTCCTCAGCAAATGAATATTCATATCCCCAATTATGAGAACATTGTCACTTCTGATCTCATCCAGACTACACTCGAGTTCTTGTATAAAGTTGGACACTGTGTAATAATGCCACCTATATACAGCCATTATATGTATATATTATGATGTTCTAAATATAAATTGACATTTTCAGCTGTTTTCATTTTTATGTTAGTAATGTTACTAATGGATCTGGATGAGTAATTATTATATCCTGGGAAGATATAATAATTACTCATCCAGATTTGTTATAATTTCTACATTGATAATAATTTTTAAATCCGCTTAATTGGTACAAATCAATTTCTTCGTCTTTAACCCAGATTTCTTTTAATATGAGAACATCTAGCCGATAATTTAAATTGTCTAGTAGTAATTCAATGTGCTTTAATTTATCTCGAATACTTCTTATATTTATATGCAAAATTTTCTAGGTACTTACAGTGTCTGAGGATAAAAAGTTTCTTAATTCCACTGAATCATGACAAATTACACATTTATGAAAAGGGGCATCACAGTTATTATTCTCATCTGTCATTGTTGTTCGTAATTAGTTATTACTCTCGCTGTTTTCTCGGAGTTTAGATAAGTCTTCTTCGTATCTGATGCGCCATATTTTAGATGTGTCGTCTCTTCTCATGAAAACTTTGCCCTATTTGACCCAGAGATATTTGTAGTTGACTTCTTCTTTACATTTCTTGGCAATAAATAGTAGGTGTTTTAGGTTTCCAGTCAAGTGCTCGTTTAAATATATTTTACTGTCCTTAAAACTGTCATATTATCAGTTGTACTTAGTCTATATTTGATACTTTTGTTTCTGTCCAGCCATTTGTCTCTGATCGTTTTACTTTTAAATTTTATAAGGATAGGTATTGGTCTGTTTTTCTGTCCACTAGGAACACGATGTATAGCCTCAATATCATCTTAATTATAGCTAATTTTGATTTTACATGCAATTTTCTTCGCTATTTCATGCACATTTTCACGTGGCTCATGAGGAACACCAATAACTTCTAGGTTTGAGCTAATTGCCTGTTGATCCAAATCATCCAGCTTCATGAATTCTTTTCAGCTTCCCTACGCAGCTCCATATTTGCATTTTCTAGTTCATAGTTCTTTGTTTTAAGTTAGTTAACTTCTTGTGTTAGGCCAGCAAGATACCCAGAAAATCATCTATTTTTTTCGAGGTATATTCAGTCGAACTTCTTAAGTCGTTGATGTCTCTTTTTTTTAATTCTTTTATTAATCCCATTAAATCCGTTATACATATATTGTCTGCATTACTAATCTCTCAAATGCACGAATCGTCACCCCTAGGAGAAGTTGCCGGTCTTTGTTGTTCGCCGAATTTGCAAGAAGCGCATTTCCAATTTTGTTTCCTGTCTTTGGGGAGCTTTTTAAATTGGCTTTCGCTGAGACCAGCACAATAAAAATGATAACTACTTTTGCACTTATCTGCACACTTCATAATAGATATAACATCAATACATGTCTCTTCACAAACTTTGCAGCGGATTCCCATTATGTTACAGTTTAGTGCTTAACGTTAAGCCTATTTGTTCTAGGTACTCACCTTGTATACTAGCCCAATGGCGACCGTTGAACAACAGCAGATTGGATAGGCAATTTTTAAAAATACTTGCAGTGGTTAACTTTTTTATGACTTTTTTCATCTTAGTGACTTTAATGACTTCTTTTATCCTAGAAATGTCTTTACAGCTGTTACAATTAGCGTTGGACAACGTTGGATCTCGGCTGTTCACCTTGAAGGATTAATAGGTAACGTCAAGGTGAGAATGGCGGTTGACGCAACACATGGCTTGAAATATTTGAAGAACTAGTTTACAGGAACGACTGAATCAATTTCGATAATTAATACACTCTAATTTTTCATATTACTGAGACAATTCATTAGAGAACATTTGAAAGGTGATTATATCAATACAATTACTTAGATTTAAGTATAACCCAGGAGCAAATTTATCAACAAACGTTCACTCTGCGCCCTCTATAACGTACTCTCTCTAATATATCAGAATCACAACGGAAACCAGGAGACCAGACCTGCACACAATAGTCCCGGTGAGTTCTTATCAAGGCCTTGTAAAGTGGAAAATAACATCCTTATCTTTCCATATGAACATTCGTTACAGCATTGTAATTATCGTTTGAATTGTATTTGCAAACTTCGCTACATGGCCCTTAAACTTCAACTTCCTATCTATCAACACTCCAAGATTCCTTAGCATTATCAGTTTCTTCTAGCCGAATCCCACCAATATAATACGACGTTGGATATCTAATCATGCCGCAGCGAATGACTTTACATCTACTGACAATGAACTGGGATCCATTTTTCCATGCCTACAATTCCAGCCTATTCAAATCATTCTTCAAAGACTGCATATCAACAGCATTCGTGATTACCTATCTTTGCATCATCATCATCAGCAGCAGCAAATAACTGTATGTCACTTGTCAAATCCTTTACAATTTGATTAATGTATAGATTGAATAACAGTGGACCAAGCACTGATCTTTGTGGTACACCACTTGTTACCTTAAACCTTGCAGACTAAGATCCCCATAAACCACTTTTTGATATCTGTCAGTCAGCCATCCTCTTATCCATGCTAATATTGTATAACCCAAACCCATTTTCTCCAATTTATGTAACAGTCTGCCATACTGTATTCTGTCCAACTCTATGTTATACTTGGATTTTACAGCACTTAACCGCTCTGCCTTCCAATGTTTTATTATATAACATACTTTCATGTTATTGATATAAAATATTACGATTTTTTCAATACGTTCTATATATAAAACTGCTTACGAGGATTTTTTTCGGTTTGAAAAAATCAAGAATAAACTTAAAAACTCATATAAGAACAGTAAATATGATATTATGTAGGATTCTGGTAATTCAGTTATTAGCAATTAATACTATTAATAATTAAGAAAAATGATAGGGTGCTGTGTAGGTATACAAACAGGCACATGGTTATATGGCTGCTCCCGTTTTTTATAGTTTGAAGTGGTCATAACTACTGTGCTTAAGTTCAAAGTGTTCCCATGTAACTCTACTTGCCACGCCGAAGACAGTGATATAAAAGTCACTGAAATCGGCTAAGAAGAAACCAAATTTTGAAGTGGTGCACAGAGAGGACCGTGGTCAACAACGAGCGAAGAAAAAAGGACGTCACCACCTTTGCAATCACACTACAGTTGCCCAAGGGAAGAAAGGTGAGTCATGAAGTGCAACAAATGCCTGAAGGATTTATCATACAAGAAATAATATAACCTGTAGCAAATGCCTTAGGAATCTACACTTTACATGCGCCGGCCTTTCATAAACAACCTGGCACCATAAATCCAATGCAACACGCAAGGAATGGAAGTGCCTACTCTGGAAGGAGAAACGCACTTAAGGCAGCCACCTACATCACAGTCGATTATACCGGAGGGAAAATCAGATGACGAATGGAACAGACAAAAAATAGATGTGAGCCCTGTAATTTGAACTCCATAAATATACTAATAGAAAACGGTCTAGAGACTATAAAAGACAGCTTAGTAGATTTCGTGCAAGAACTCTTTGATAAACAGAACGAACAAATAACAAACAAATCTAGTGAATATGAGGATTTGGTCAAACATAATAATTTAGCAGTGATAGAAGTGTTCTAAACGGTAAAAGACCTCAAAATCAGCATTAACACAGTAACTGACAGGTAACACAATTTAATGAAAAAGACATCTGAACTCTGCCAAGAACTTAATTCCCTAAAACTACAATACGAACGTTTAAATCAGCAACAACATAAAGAAGATCTTGTTATAAACGGTCTTCCTGAAACACCTAAAGAAAACCTCAGAAAACCACACGTAGTTTTAAAATTAGGCCAAGCAATTGATATCCCTCTACAGCTTAACGATATTCAGACCATAAATCGGATTCCTAGGAAGAGTAAAAAGCAAGGCTTGCCACGACCTGTACCAGTCATAGTTCGTTTTACAAGCAAGTCCACAAGAGACAATCTCATAAAAGCCAGCAGACAAAAAAAAAAACCAGTTGCCAAGGGCTTGAACGCATTCAAGACAATACATCAATTTTCCTATCGAAATATTTAACACCATTCAACCAGGATCTCTTGTACCAAGCAAGAAAAGCAAAACAGAAACAGTTACTGTTTAATTTACAAGTTAATTTTTGTGGATCAGAGATGCCAAGTTATTTTTGAGGAAGTCTCAACCTTCAAAACCGATACAAATCAAAAGCTCAGAAGACATAGAAAGGCTGCTACAGTGAAAAAAAGTCTCCTAATTAGTTCAAAAAGAAGACCATAATAAAAATGAATGTATACCATCAAGACAGATGCAATGACACCAGAATATATCGGCAATTCCTCTCTGATCAGACCTTTCAGATCATTCATTTGACCTCAAACATCAGCTTACTTCCAACACAGAATCAAATTATTAAAAGATATTTAACCGATGCCATCTTCAAATAAGCTTACTAAAAAGCTTCGAGGATGCAAGCTGAAACATTACATCTCAACTGAGATCAACAGGAAGAAAACAAAATCCATTTATTACATTCAAGTGTTGTAGTTACAGTGCTTAAATACATTAAAAAGCAAACATTTTAAAATATATAACTTATTGTTATACTATAAATACTGTAAAAAATGTAATCTTATTCAACTGCCACATGGGAATAGTAGTTACCATCTACAATAACAGTATACTATTAATATATTATATAAAAAAAAAAGAAAATTTATATGAAATTCATTGTTAAAAAAACAACTATAATATGTATTGTAAATGCATAATATATAATCATAATTTTAATAATCACTGGATTTAAAAACAAATACGATTCTTATTACTATTATATGTATGTAATTTTTAGAATTTTAAAATTTTGTAATTTCTATAATTTTATAATCTAATTACTATATGTATTCAAGACATAATAAAGTATTAAAAATCATTGTGATCACACCAGATGATAGAAATTATCTACAATCAGTAAAGCTGGAAATGTTGAATATAATTGAATCACGGTTTTTCTAAATGAAGGCTATTGATTATTGCTTATGGAAATAAAACTATTGGTTGTTAAATGCCATAAGAGTAAATACAATAGTGGTAATACAATAATGATGATAATTGTGTGATAAAAGTGATGATTATGATGATAAGTGATGCAAGTACGATAGTGGCGACAAAACAGTGATTATAGTAGTATTCTAGCTAAATATTAGGAATAATAATAATAATAATAATAAGCTAATTCAGTGTTTATTTTTCAGATTTCAAAAAATTTGCAGACGTGAACGTATAGATTTCGGCTTACCTCATTCCATAGGCTATTGTTCCATCAGACTTTAACCTCACCATTTTGTTTTTTTCGGTGACTTCATGAAGAAAAGAATTTTTGTCATTGGCAAAAAAAGTATCTGGTACCCAAATCTTTTCGGCAAAATCCCCGGACAAAGTTAGTTCAAAATTGCCAGAACTGAATGCAAGGCGTTCATCTTTCCAATACTGATTCAGATACAATGTAATAGTGTAGTCCTAATGAGAAGGAATATTTGAATTAGAGAGCAATCAGGATAAATATATGACAACAGAATGTGTGTTTTTGATTTAAAATATAAATAAAAGCTTTAAAAATAGTATTATACCCAGCAGTAGCCCTGCATACTAATTGAACTGTATTGGTAAAATGAACATACGTAGATTTAAAAGAAAAAAAAATAAAGAATTAAAACCAAAGTTATTCATCTCTTAAATGAATATTATGCATTATATTTTTTTCCGAATCACTATGTGAATTCAAAAATGCATTAAAAATAAGAAGGAACTTTCTTTTTTTATTATCAAAATTCCTTTTAGAGGACGGTCGACGTTTCGAGATCGATGCACGGTAAACTGATGAAAAGTAAAAAAAAAAAAAAAAAAAGAAAGAAAATGTCTTCACAGAAGACATTTTCTTTTTTTTTTTCTTGTGTGTCCCAGAAGAGCAATGAACTGTATGTGAATATACGACTTTCGGATTCTCATCCAAGGTTTTATGATCTTCGGGTCTGCGGGAAGAAAGAGGTCAATCGATCAAATAAGGTATTGACTATCGACAATAAGAAGTGCAGAGTATTCCATCAAACTGGATTATTTATGTATGTGCAGATATTTGTAAGTTTGATTTATTTTAAAATGATGCAAAGAATGGAATAAATCTACAAACCTGAGTGTCAAATCATGTCTATGTAAATATGACTGAATGGCATATTGCCAGAATCTAACACTAAACCAATTATGCACATCTGAAGAACAATAATGTATACATAAAATAATAACTACAATTATGTAACATTTGACTTATTCTTTTTTATTTTTATTTTTTATTTTTGCAATAATAATAATGTATAAATGCAAATAATTTATTTTTATAATTTAATGTTTAATAAATTTAACGTATAACTTCTGTTTATAGTTTCAAGAGAATATAGATTTTATTTATTTATTTATTGCTTACACACAACATATTGACGATAGGTGGCGTATCAGAACTGGTTTTAATTTTATATATGTAATACATAAAACGAGTTTCGATACGCCACCTATAGACAAGATTCGACAACTTTAAAGTAAATGGACGAAGTAGTTAAAGGACCATAAAGCTACGTAACGGCTTTCCGTAAAGTTCTTTTGCAGCACAAACACTGATTCTTTTGGCCAAAAATATATTTCAAAGTAAAAGAAAAAAAAAAGGATGATCGAGACATATCATCATTTATGGAGCAGAACTTGCCTACATCATAGCATGCATAGACAATTACTGCTCCATAATACAGCACGAGAATATCCAGAGCAGATAGCACTCTTTAACGATATTTTTATATCCTTCTAGTTGAAAGAGCACTGAAATATGGAATAAACGTCCAAATGCTTCTAATAAAAAAGTTCCGCGAAAGCAAAACAAAAAAAAAACCTTAACTATTGGAAATGCAGTAGCCCCCCCCCCCCCCCGTATCCGCAGAGTTTGGTAATATCGTCTTCCGCGAATACCTGAAACCGCGGGTAGTAGCGAACCCTATATATACTATGTTTTTTTCCTATACATAAATACCTATGACAAAGTTTAATTTATAAATTAAAAAACAGTAAGATATTAACAACAGTAACTAATAATAAAAGAGAACAATTATAACAACATACTGTAATAAAGTTATCTGAATGTGAATGGAATCTTAGCAACCTCAGAAGTGTGTAGCTTTCTCCACCTTTGCAACGAGTTGCCCTGGTGTTGGACAATCTCTGCAATCAGCCGAACTGTCTATTACTAAAAGAAAGAGCCATATGGCTTCATATCGGCGATGTAAAATTACATAGGTAAAGTGGATATTAGATCCACCATTATTTCAAAGCCGAATGTTTGTAGAGACTATGAAAGTTTCGTAAGTTGACCTTTCGTATGTTAATATCTTCGGACCGGGGTTGACCGTGGATAAGTGAAACCGCGGATACGAGGGTCTTACTGTACTTTAACTATTGGAAATACTTTCAAATATTTTAAACATGCAACGAAGAACCGTTATTTAATTAAAATGTCAGAAAAACACTCAAATTGAAGATTCTTATGAATATAATATTGTGATTAATTTATGGTAATTTTAAGTCAATTTGTATTTGGATAAAATAGATTTAAATTAAATTTACCAATTTTATTAATTCCGAAATATAATAATAGTTCCACGATGTATTATAAAAATTCCATACCTACTAACTGAAAATAGGGAAGAAATACTGAATACCGGCACTGAAACAAAATCATGAAAATACATATTTAATTAAAGAAAATTATTCGGTTTCATTCAACTTAAATCCCCTAAATCAAAATATCCGGGGTGGGGGGGGGGGTGTTGGTATTTTTATCATACATGTTTAAGGATAGAAAATTATAATTTGCTTCGAAGTTTATAAAAGATCGAATTTGTTTTTAGAAACAAAGAAAATATATTGGCTTGCTTTAAGTAATTCAAATCCATTTTGATCTTATAATAAATCGCCCAACTTAAAATTTTCGTCAGTAATTGTGTATATTGATTGGTCTACTTGTCGAGAGATGGCGCCACATAGGCGTATTCATTTGCGCATGCAGATACAATGTCGTTTTTTTTTCTTCTTTTTGCATAAATTGTTTGCAAAAATTTGCAAATAGTTTGTATTTAATTGCTAGGCGTTTTTAGAATAACATGTCAGACTAAACCATTTAAGAATGTAGCCATAAGTAATTTTACAGGAATTAGATGTGACATTTTGTCTACCATCTGCATATTTTCATAGAAATATCTGGTATAAAAATAAATATAAATCACTGACGAATTTCTTTTAATCGAATTTGCTAAGAATTTAATTTTATTTATTTATTGTTGTTTTCTATGAAACAACGAAGTACATTTTTCGAGAGAACTTTAAATGTAGATTACTACCAAGCATGACATCATTTATAATTGTGATAAGTATTACATTATATGTTAATAACATTCAGTTATCGCTTGTAATCAGTGTTGAATAATAACCTGAGGAAAAGTTCCTCAGGTTAGAGAATTTATCCATCCTAAATCCTCTATCTGTAAATTATATTCTTTAATTGTGTGTTTCTGGGTCCAATTTACCTTCTCGGAAGGATAAATAAATATAAATACTCACGGTTTCCAACAGAAATGTTATTTCAGATCAACCCAGAGCAATTTATATAGTCCTTATAAGGACTGGCTTAAAGGGGAGAAACAAGAATGCTTTTTATCTTCCCCGTTATCTGTAGAGGACAGTGTAGGGATAAGGTGTTATTGAGCTATTAAAGCTCTGATCATGGCAGGGGAGTAACAGCAATAGCCAAGCCTCAGTTAGAACTTCATTGGCTACGGTATTGCCATCCATTACCCTCCAAGGGAATTGGATTGAAAGAATCAATCCATCCTCGCCGACCACCCAGAGAAATCAATACTGAACTTCACTATATTCAGCTGTTATAGTATATTAAATTTAATGGTGTTTTAAGGCATGAAACAAAAATTTTTAAAAATTTTTAGTTTCCTTATTTTTGACTTATCGGCCAAAAAAAATATTTATTTCCATATATATATATATATATATCAATTTATTGTAAATATATTTTTGCTTTTATTTTTTGTAAACTATCTGGATCGCTTTTGGTCCACACTGAAACTCTAGATAACTACTGCACATAAGTATGAATATTTTAACGTTAAACCCTATGTAAACAAGTATTGATAAGTTAATTTAAAACTAAATCAGTTGAGAATCAGAATTCATTTGAAATCTATACAACTCAGCATGCAATTTATAATAATTCAATAAGACTTTTAGGCAATGAAAAGTGGAATCTTGACCTTCATAGTCATGAAACATAAAAAATAAATGAAATAAAATCAGTTTCTCTTGGGGACATCTACAAAATTGGAATAATCCTTGTGGAATTTAGAAATTTCAACTTATACCAACCAATTTCTATGTAACATATTTATTAAAGCCCTCCGGCATCTTAAGTTTGTACGAGTGTGTATAACTGACACATCCATTGCAGTGGCTTGGAAAATAAATCAATCTCTCAAAACTCGTAGCCGAGCCACAGGCGGTGCTTCAACAGTACCAAGTCTAAATTGCTTTTCTATCACGCACATCCTTCTGGGCCACATTTTAACGTTACGATGCAGACGTTGGCTCTAGTCTATTTATCATCTTCACCATACTACTCTTACAATAGCTATTAAGCCCAATATCTATAGTCGAGTCATCGACATCTAGATGTCTTCTAACTCGATTTAAACTACAGGCATAAATAAATGACACTGGTGACGTCATGCAAGATATCTTGTTGTCTAGCAGTTGGTGAACGTCACCTGAATTTATGGTTTGGTCAAAAAACCATTTTAACAGAACGCGATTTTGCCTAAGTTCAAAACTAACAGGAAACAATCAGATGAACCTAGAAGCACATAAAAAATTATTATTATTATTATTATTATTATTATTATTAAAACATGGAATTATGCAATCACTTTGCGAGATGATTTTTAACAAAGTGATTGTCGTTTTTCTAGTTTATTTGTCACAATGAAAAGTTTTCATAAAAATTTTCCAAATTGTCAAAAAGACAAATTATGATGAAATTCAATCATTATAAAGAACTGTTATTTTTTAAAATATATTTATATTTATTTTATTATTTTTTAGAATAACGGTAAATGTACAGATATGAGTAAGATGGTTAATAAGTAAATTAAGAATTTTATTATTATTTTTTTTACTTTGCTGTGGTCATTACTGTTTTGAATGAATTTTAATTGCACTCCTGATATAAATATAGTGATGTTGGCTTAGATATAATGCTTATACGCAATTTCAGTTTATTAATTGATATTATTTTGATATTATAAATTATTATTTACTGTCGATTTATATCAACAGCCTTTTGGTTCCAAAGACCTGGGTTATGTATACGCTCCATAATGCGAGGAACCTTTATCATCAGAATTTTTCAATCAAAGTTCAGTTAACCTGTCTTATAAGGAAATGTGTAAATTATTCTTCTTGCCTTGCGACACACACACACACACACACACACACACACACACACACACACACACACACACACACACACACACACACACACACACACACACACACACACACACACACACACACACACACACACACACACACACACACACACTTGTCCTAATGTTCCAGTCATTTTGAAAGAGTTCTAAAAGTCACTTTTTTCCAGATCTTTTTCGATCCTCTGTAGTGGCCTCTTGAATTTCTTGTATTGATGTAAAACGCTTTTCCCTTCATCGTCGATTTCAACGGTAAGAGCCAGAATTCACAGTGCTAAATCGGGCGCATACGGCGGATGTGAGCGCACCGTAATTTTTTGGTCCAACAAGAACTGTCGAAAAACAAGAAATGTGTGACAAGGAGCATTGTCGTGATGTAACATGAAACCATTCGCCCACTTCTGCAATATTTTTCCGTCGTTCCACAAATGTTCCTTTGCTACTTTATAATATTCAGAGTTGAGTTGACTGTAGTGATCTTGGTACAACCTACGCTCTCAATCCCCCTGTACAACGAAGACAGTCAAACAGTATTTTGACATTGGATTTCGACTGGCGCGTCTTCTTTGGCAGAGATTAGTTGGGTATTTTTCACTGTGAACCTTGAATATTGGTTTCTGGATCATACACCCAAAATTTATGGTCCTGCTTATGACATTTTGGAAGAGTTCGGATCAGAAGTGACACGATCAAGCAATTACAAAGAAATCGCCGGACGGTGCTCCTTCTCGCAGCCATGATGCAAAACACAGATACACAGAAGATGTTTCTACAACTAAGTAGTTAAGTGAATTAATTTGAAATCCACGATGTGACTAACAGATGGGCTTGAGATCACGAGATTCATCTCAATTTCGCGCTTCCTCTAATAAATCGACCGCTACGGCTACAGTCACCATTTTATTATTATTATTATTATTATCACATCTCGTTTGGATAAATTGTTGCTGAATCCTGAAACACAACTGTAACGATGAATATTGAGTGAACAGTGAGTTATCTTTACTGAAATCTAAAGCACTAAACAGTCGGTCTGTAACTGTAGTTCCTGCATTGAGTTTTTTCTCTAGTTCACCTTGTTTATACCTCAAAAGCAAAAAAGCCACTCTTGAAAGCAGTCTTCTAAAACTCCTACGTTTGCGTCAGTATACATTATGTGGGAATAGTAGAGAGGATCCCATTGCCATCCTGATATCTCTTAGATGAGAATTGAAATAATAAAATAATAATGACAATCATAAATGCCTAAAATACACTGTTGTCTTAGAAATCAAATGATAAGAAATCTCTTGATATTTTCATTTAATATTTCACATTTTGGTGATTCAATATTTACGGTGAGTGGAATCTCACACGGTTATTTGGACTGTGCATTTTCATAGACAGACTGACTTTTTCCTCTTTTAAATCGCTATAATCATTTATTATAAATAATTCTTCTCTATATGATTTAATCTCTACAAGTGGCGGCTCGTGGCTTGAAATCGTGGGGATGCTGCAACTTTCGAATTATACATACAACACTGTATGTACAGAGTATACGTGTTTGGATAAAATATCAAAATTATGATAAAAATTTAAGAAAAAAAATTAAAAATGACAAAATATTGTTTATTATCGATAAAATTATAGAGTTGGGTATTATTCAAAATTACTTTAAAATAAAATATATTCTTCTTGATTTGTTTCATGAAAAAAAAAATGTCATTCCTTTAATTGTATTTAAAGGAATGGATTTACAATTTTTGGACATCACAATTAAATCCTTTAATTGAAATGTCCAAATATTTCAAGAGACGGAGTAAACACGATAAGCGCTACGAACACTCTACTACTGGCGCAAACTGCATATAAACAACAGTGGAACTGCGCGACGGACAGTGCCGCATTACGCTAATAGCTCGCCACTCACTATGACGTGCATATGCTTGCGCGCGTAGCAATATGACACTGTGGTAAACAGAGTGCTGCTAGCGTCCTTCGCCCCTCCTAAGTGCTACAAGATGGATTTTTATTATTTTTGATACAAAATAAGAGAATTGTATAGGATTGTTGATGATAAAATTAAATCTTACAAGCAAATATAAATAAATTAATAAATATAATTATATATCGAGAAAAATTGGAGGTGCTGCAGTTACGCAGTGCCTATGCACGAGCCTCTCCTGATCTCTACTTACATTAATGCAAGTGATTATGATGCAGATGGCTTCGGTAAATATTCAAAGCATATTTCCTCAAAATTTCAAAACTGTGGATAAAATTTAAAGAAATTTAAGAATAAGTTTTGGAAAATAACAAAATATATTCCCATACAGAAATCCTTTTGTTGTTGTTATTCTATTCAAGAAATCTATGCTGAAAAAAAAAAAAAAAGAAAACAGGAACGACAATCTCTTTACTCAAAGGTGTTTCGTTATATAAGTGAAAAAAAAAATGCCTAAATATATATAAGGATTTTTATACCTTTCAAAGGTAGAAAGAAATCTAGAAAATACGTACAATAAGTATGCACGTGACGTAAATAAAGTTAAATATGCGTCACACTCAATATTAGCATGATACAAAAGAGAGAGCTGGCTTGAAAAAATAAACCAAGATCAATACCATTCTCTTTAAAGTCTAGAATTTGTGCGCTTCATATATTCTACTAATGCTTTAAAATGAATTTTGTTACATGGACCATGTTTCAGGTATGGGAATTTTTCGTTATCACGCTTATTTATTTATTTATTTATCTATTCATCTATTTATTTCTCCCAAATAGGTATTGACTGGATTTGTTAAAATGAATTGTATTTTTTCTCTTCTTGTAAAAATAAAATAATAAAAAAAATGAAATAACTAATAATAGAAATAAAATATTTATTTGCGTAAATAAAGCCAAGAAGTATGCGTGTACCAAAGCAATTCTGTTCTAATGCCATTCTACATAATAATATTGTTCAAAAGGCATTTACAATCATTTGCAGTAATTCTAGTCACGGTCTCTACGGTAACGGCAGATTTCTGCTATTTCCCAGATCGCTAAATGAGAGCCATACTGTTCGCCTCAGATTATTAATGCTAGTTCCACTACACTCACAGACAATAGGCATGGGTGGCCTATTTCTGGTATTGCTCATATAAGCAGCATGGACGCAGTCAAATATAATTTATTCATCTCTGGCGAACAATTCTAAAGTGCCATTTCATAGGAAATTGGGATTTTATTCCGAATATTATTCGCAGTGGCACAGTTTTTCTCTAAAATTTCTTCAGTGTGCATTTATTTTACAAAACGTCGAAATAGTTACAATAAAGTAATAAAAGTTTAACTTAGCATTTCAAATTCTAAGTAGAATTATGTTTAGAAACAAAACAAAAACAAACAAAAAAAACATTAAAATTAAAATGAATATTTTGAAGTACAGAATATCCGAACGAAACAAAATTCTTGATTTATTTCGCAGACCAATTAAAAAAATGCTAGCAGCTTGAAAAATAACATTGTTAGCTGCGCATTCATATGCCACCTGCGAGCTTTAACGTACCGCCATCTATCGAGAAAAGTTAACATTTTTCTGATATAATCTACGTTAAATTTCAGAAAAAAATATAAATCAATTTATATAAAGAAATAAATTCAATACTTCTATTTATTTCTTTAATTTTTGCCTGAAATAAATAAGAAACTCAAAAGCTAAATTTGTATTACTTTCAGCTTGGTAGAAATAACTGAAATTATTTCCTCTAAAACCTTCATATACCTCTATTGAAAGATTATTTTAATTTTTAATTTTTTATTATACTGCATATTGATTTAGAATGAATGCATTTGACCACATGATTAATGTACAACCATCTGTTCTCTATTCACACGAATTTATATAATTCACAAAATTCGCAGCACAATAATTAGCACAAAATTCAGGTAAATCTAATAGATTTTAAATGAATTCTCAGCATTACGACAACAAAATGATAACTGCACATTTGAAACAATAATTGTTATAATTGCAGTCATTGTTTCAAATGCCCGAGTTTTTCTAAAGAGATTTCGTTCTGAAAATCTGTTTTGAAATTGAAAATACCTTCAGTTCTATTAATCATTAATTAAAAAAAAAAATCAAGTGAAAATAGAAAAAAATTTAACTTGGTTTTTAATTATAAATCTTATTTAGTCTTCCTTTTTTTTTTTTTTTTTTTTTTTTTACGACTGAAGGCAGTAAGACAAAGTAGATCTTGGTCCTTCTTGTTTTATTTTGAAAAGATAGACAATTCTGCAAATATTTGAGGATTTCAAAACTGACTATTTAGCATAATATGATATAGAATATATGATTTCTGAAAAACTCGGGCAAAAATATTTTGTGTTTTATGTCTTTTCGAAAGTCATATTTATAATGAACAACAATCATCAAGATTGGATCGTTCTTGATTGGATTGTTGTTCTTGATGAACAACAATCATCAAGAACAACAATCATGCAAACGTACGCTTCATAATTTCATTCTTCTGTTCTTCTCAGGAATTATTTCAAAGATATAATTTGCATCATTTTAGCATAAAAATCATTGGAGTGAAGCCAAAATCGAGATAACTCGATGATTTTTAGTAGATTACATAAATCAAGTTTTATTAAAATTTCATCTAACAAAAATGGACTTACTACTTCCTTACAAAAAAAAAAAAAAAGACTGAAATAAATTTAGCATTTGCCAAAACTAACGACCAAAATAGTTTATTCGATACTCTAAACAACATATTTCCTTAAAATCCTTTAAGCCAAAGACTGGAATTTAAATATTATTGATAATGGGTCAAACAAATCTAAGAGATGCTTATCTTTAGCGAATCCCACCAAAATATGATTGTCATAAAGATGATTAGCAGTTCTCGAAATGAATTAATAAAGATTTCCCTATTGCAACACCCAGCCACTAGCTCACCCCCCCCCCCCACACACACACCTATCTACCCAATAAATAAATTTTATTAGAGTTTACTCTTTGTAATAGTCTGGTATTATTGATAGCAATGTTGTCGAGGGTCAGATAAATGTTGAGCCGACGAGTGTGATCAAATATTGTTAATGATTGGACTTTAATTATGAATATTGTCGTTCTTGCTTTATATCTGTAACAACTGATACATGGATAAATATCTACTGTCTGATGTTTTGGCAAGAGGAGAATTTTTTTTATTTTTACTTTATTTTTTTTTCCCACCTGATTATTTTCTTAACTCAGTTCTTGTAACATATCAGAAATATTTATTTAGAAAGAAAAGGAAAAGGAATTTTCATCGCTGAAATATCTGTCTGTACTTCCGCGCTGATGAGATTCACAAATAGATCTTGACCAATATGACTTTTTATCCGCATAATGACCTTTTCGTTTCGACCGTAGAGATACCTGATACGAACGCTGATGGAGAGTTACATATCGTTGTCTATCTACAGAATATACGTCTTGGAATAAACTTGGATCACTCAGGAAAGGTAGACTATAGTGGATTACCAACGAAAATAATAGCATGTTTTCAAGGGATGTTTTGTTTTTTTTCTCCTCCGATTCTTGTCGTACTTTTCGTAATTCGAAAAACTTTCATTGCTCGTTTCATGAATGATGTAGTTTCCATTTCAGTAGAGATTTCTTCCATTGCAATAGAAGACTGAGATTAAAACCACGGTTTAAGGAACGAGACTTCTGCTGAAACCATCATCAAAATCTTATACTTACTCAGGACCGAGATGGAAAAGTAATGTAAGAGGAGTGTCTACTCTTCTTTCTTTCCTGTTTTGCTGCTTGAGAACAATCAAATTCAGCTTGTATGTGTGCGTGTTACAGGAATGATTTCTGTTTGAAAAAAAATGCTGTTATTTGTCCTTTGTATTGAGTACAGTGGCTGTGTCAGTAGCGTTGCTTCGGAAATGTATATCTTCAATCATCCTAAAGTAGTATGTAATGCAACTACTTTTTTAATGATAAATCTTTGCTAATAATGATGGTTTTTTACATTGTTTGTAAAACTGGTTTATTATCCGAAAGTTCTCTTAAACCTAATGAAAAGTTGACATTTCATTGCTTAATTTTATGATCTTCTGCTCTCTGAAGAGTTTTTTTTTCTGGTTGAATAATCTTCTCTGATTACTGTTTTTGTTATGAAAGCAATGTATTTGTAATCTTTTAAGAGAAACAATATTAATGTTTCGCTAACGGTAAGTATAGTTCGCCAACAGAATTGCTGACCTCTAATATTTCCCACCATAGTCCATAACAGCAAGATTTAATGGTGCTCTGTATGGGGCAAATATTTTGGTTATTAATGTTTTGAAGAATAAAGATTCATAATAGCAGATACGCAAAAAATTAAATTTTTTGCGTATCTGCTATTATGCAATTTTTTTTTCTTATGCAATTATGCAATTGTGATTATTATGCAATTCTGATAAAAAAATATACCTCAAATAGTCAGGGATATTTTCAATGAATCCCTTGAAGGGTGAAGCACGACATCCCCACCCAAGTGATTAATCTTAAAAAACATAACCACTGAAACTGTTTTTTTTTTTCATTGTTGTCAATAGCCAGAGATTTCAACAACAATAATAATGCGCGTACATCAAGGCATATGACTAAATACCAGTTAGGATTAGGAACTTTTTTGGAAGATATATTGGGATACGTGTACTTATTCTTAAAATATGTTCATTTTGGTGTTTTTAGATTTTCTTTTTTGGAACTTTGGTTTTATTTTTCGCAAAGGAAAAGATTTTAAAATGTATAAACTTGCACAAAATATTTTTCTGTACTTATAGGCATATTTCCGAACCGTTCTCATTTATACTGATAAAGCTAGGACAAAAGCAGATGCATATGCCAAACAGAGAATGTGTTGAAAAGTTTTTGGAGAAAAAACCTATTAATACCAAATTTAAATATTCAGGCGTGTAATTTTCACGAAGCACTGATGAAGCCAAGTTCTGTAGAATGGAAATTAATGAGATAGAAGAAAGAAATGAAGAAAATCAATTTGTTGCGTTTGGTGTTGAACCATGAATCGTCAAAGGCCAACCTGTGGAAATATTCTTCAATTAAAAAAAAAATAGTTATTTGGGATTGTGGATGCTAGCTTGGAAGAAGTTGAAAAAAAGATGTTTTTGTAGAGGTAACAAATTCGAGGTGTTCCAGTAGTATTTTCCCCCTCCTTTCCATTCATCGCGCTTTATTTATTAAATGCCATAATTCATCCATAAAGCGTACTGTACATTATATATGGGGAAGTCCTTTTTTTTAAAATGGAAAATTTTGAATATAATAACTCGCAATCATTCTTGAGAAATGTATTGTGGCTGAAATGTCAATCCAAACTGTTTATAAGCAGGAAGATTATTGCTCAGGAAAAATATAATGGAGAGAAACTAAAAAAAAGTCCGACTATTTTTGAAGTTTAAGGTAGCTAAAATATGATCTTTATTTAAGAAGTGAAAATTAAGTCATTAATTCTTGAAGTGAAACTTTCTCTAATGATGGTCTTAACGGCTTACAATTCAGGATGGAAAGAGATCATTCTTTTGCGATATATATATATATATATATACTGAATTTCACTGTAAATTAATTTCTAGTTTTTCTGTCTACAGTTTGAATATGAAGATTGGAATGTGAATGGACGGGGGACGTATATATATTTTATTTTGAATCAGTTTGATCGCTTCTGTGCCGAAACAGAGAAATAGAAGTGCTATGAATTAGATTTGAAATAGGTGAAAATAAATATATACTGAAAATATATACTGAATATACTAAAATAGGTGAAAAATATATATATATATACTGAATTTCACTATAAGTTAATTTCTAGTTTTTCTGTCTACAGTTTGAATATGAAGATTGGAATTTGAATGGACGGGGGGGGACGTATAGATATTTTGAATCAGTTTGATCACTTCTGCGCCGAAACAGAGAAATAGAAGTGCTATGAATTAGATTTGAAATAGGTGAAAAAGACTGCTGGCATACACAAAGAAGACGGAGGAGAAGAAAGAGCACAAGTACAGAATCTTGAGACACGCCTGAGTCTAGCTGATGGCTATCGAATTAAAAAAGTAAAAAGGAAAGTTAAAGAAATACAGAAGAAAAATATTGGAAGGAAGATTGGTGAAGTGTTTGTGCCATACCAGATGACATTCGCCTTAACGTGAAGAGAAACCATGTTTAAATTTATCATGATTAACAAAATGAATCATGATTAATCTATCATGGAGGCTTTTGTTAATCATGATTAATTTATCATGATTAACAAAAGCCTCCATGGCTTTTGTTAATCATAATAGAAGCGAGAAGATAGCGAATAGATGTTCAAAATGCAATTCGTATCAGTTGATTAATAAGCAAGCTCTTGATATTGGTTGTCATAAAATATAAAATGTATAGAGATATGAAATATAGATATGTCATAATATATATACAGGGTGTCCCAAAATTCACGCAAGAAGTAATTTTGATAGAAAACACAGGTTTTTAATCAAAAATTGTAATTTCTTATTGATTCATAAAGTATACAGTATAGGGTTATGCATGGAATAGCATATCGCGTAAATGGCCTCCACGGCTTTGCTGGCACATACGCACTCTTTTGTCGAAATTTACCATGACCGTTTTGCATAAATGTGGCCGAATTTCGTTGATACAGCGCTCAATTTCCTCCTTCAAGATGTGGCTGGTCGTGGGCTTGTTGGCATAAACCTTAGACTTCAAAAATCCCCAAAGAAAAAAGTCCAACGGCGTTAAGTCACATGATCTCGGCGGCCAATTCTGATCACCAAAACGGGAAATTACACGACCAGGAAATGACTCATGCAGTAATTGAATTGTTTCTCGGGCTGTATGGCATGTGGCACCGTCTTGTTGAAACCACATCCATATCTTGCAATTTAGGCACAAAAAACTGGATTATCATGTCGCGATAGCGAGCACCATTAACTGTCATTGCCTTACCAGCCGCATTTTCGAAGAAGAATGGACCGATCATGTCTCCAGCCCAAAATCCGCACCAAACAGTGACACGTTGTGGATGCATTTGTTTCTCAACAATCACTCGTGGATTTTCTGAACTCCAAATGCGACAATTTTGTCGATTAACGAATCCATCAAGATGAAAAT
Source organism: Typopeltis vanoorti (assembly GCF_054136105.1). NCBI lineage: Eukaryota > Metazoa > Arthropoda > Arachnida > Uropygi > Thelyphonidae > Typopeltis > Typopeltis vanoorti. The sequence continues at coordinate 82,762,394 of NC_143556.1, read as the reverse complement.
GAGCCTCATCGCTGAAGATGATTTTGTTCGAAAAATAAGCATCCACTTGTTGTTGTCCCATAATCCATTCAACGAACTCTCTTCTCTGTGTGTGGTCATTTTTAATAACCCTGAACTGTCAGCTGTCACGCTGTCTTTTTTTTCTCGTTGGCAACACTTTACCGCACAAATGGCGCTAAATTTAAATCTTTCGTGAATTTTGGGACACCCTGTATATATATATATATATATATATATATATATATATATATATATAAAGAAGCAACCGCTTCATTAGTTCTCGCGTAGACTCTGAGCGAAAGGTGTTTTTGTGCCTCTTGTCAAAAATTGACAAAAATTGACATGAATGAACTCATGAGACACTGAGAGAGAGAGAGAGAGAGAGAGAGAGAGAGAGAGAGAGAGAGAGAGAGAGAGAGAGAGAGAGAGAGAGATTATATAATAATGCATGTTAATTTAATTTTCTGTTCTTATACTAATATATGACACAATGAATTTTTTTGTATACAGAATATAACATGCATATTAGATAATCACTAATCCAGATCAGGTTATGAAGAGCATACGGGTTGAAGCAGAGCTTAATATTTGGTTGCGTTGTTCATTTTAAAGTCGACTTCAGCTCCACACAGTGAAATTTATGAAGCAAAATAGTGGGTGTGTTCAGAAAAGCAAATAACCTTTATGAATTTTTTATGGATACTAACGCAACTTAATTCTTCACAATACCAGACAGCTGATTGGATGGGAATGATTATATTAAAATATGGTCGGTTATCAGGTGAGTGAATTATGCACATTAACTGCAAGCTTTCTAGAGCTAGTTTGTTTTTTTACAATGTGGGGGTTCAAATCCCAGATACTAAGACGGGACATCCCTGCGAGTATGAAATTAGTATCCTGACGAAAAACTAAATATCTTTTTCGTCATACACTCACACCTTTTGTATCCTAGGCGTGTTTCTAAAACCAGAACAAACTTCAGTAGAAAAAATTCCTTATAAATTACGTTCAAACACGATATCAATGACATGAAAAGATACAATTATGGGTTTTGAATAAGGCAACAAATATAATTTGTTTCTTATAAATTTTACTTTTTTCATATTTGAATATCGCGATTTCGTTTTGTTTTTCCTTTAGTGTTATACCATTAATTTAATGATATAACACTAAATTTTCATAAGGGTGATATCGCAATATTTCAACGCAGTATGTTTCCATGTACACTCGCTGGCTGACCTACATTGCAGATTTATGGCAATTATGCGACTTCTCTTGAGATTAGGGTCATCGAAAAATGGCTTAAACAAATTTCCTGTATAATGCAATAAGCATCTTGTGTTTTCTCTTTAAACAGAAGCAATCTGCGTTGCTAATTTTAACACCATGCTTTTGACAGAGCGGTTACGACGACAACATTAGTGGTTTCAGTTATATCAATAAGATTCTAAAATCTGAAATGTCTATCGGAAATAAATTCATTTATAACAAGTTCTTGCCGTAGTTAGTAGAAATTCAGTAGCTTATCAGCTATCATAGTGACAACATTCATACGCTTTAAGTTGAGATGAAGTAAAAGGATGTGTATGATTCGTATATTGTAATTTTACATGTAATTATTAATAAATTCCCTATTTTATTCATTAGAATCGGATTTCATTCTAAAATTGAAGTGAAAGAAGAGCGGCAAAAACTGTCGAACTAAGGATTCTTTGCCGACTGTCGTATTAATAAGATACCAATGAGACTTGCTATGTGGGATGATGACGTATGGTCCATTAAATTAGATTTCATGCTTGAAATATTGTAGTTTTCTATATGTACACCATTATTATGGTGTACATATAGAATGATTTCTGTGCATCTTGCTGTTCTACAAAGAAGGGAAGGTAGAATGTTATTACATGAAGAATGCCTTTATCCGTGTTACATACACCATGTGCAGTAATCAGGCAATCAAACCAACCGCTGAAAAGCTGCAATTGACTTAAATATCAGTTGTCGATTGTATTATGACGAAATTTATTTCACTAGCAATGTGTCATCTCTCCCATTTCACATGTGTGACGAGAAACGATCTCGTAACCCTATCCTATCCCTCATAACGAATCCTGTGGAGAGTTATATTAAACATCGTTTCAATGTCACCATGTGGGAGCCGCATCATGTAGCTAACGGTATCATAGGAACGTCAATCACGATGGAGCACCTTCACATTTTCCCCTGCTACTGAAATACATCTTGATGACCACATCCCTAATCGCAGTAGTCCATAAAATTGACAATCCCGAACTCCAGAACTAAACGTATGGATTTTTTTTTTTTTTACAATTATGAAATAGATGACTTTCCTGGATGAGGAAATCTGAGGATGAGGGTGAGATTTTTTAATAACCTGTTTTAGCTGAATTGCAAGTTCTGAGTAACTGCTTCACCAAGTAATTATTTACTTCTTACATTAACCACTAAACAGTCCATAGCCATTTTTAAACGAGGCATTGCTTAGTAATCTTACAGCATCGACCGATGTTCGTAGATTTTTCTTTCTTTCTTCCTTTTTTTTTTAAAAAAAACTGAAAAAGGCATCTGCTATATGTTCTTTAAATTATTCACATTCCCCTTGACTGATTATTCATAACGTAGTTCCAGAACATGCAGTTTTAAAGATTTTCTGAAATTGAGTTTCATGTCGCGTCTAGTATTAAAAAAAAATAATAAAAAGTTTATTAGATAAGCGTGCTATCCCGTAGCTCCAACTGGAAGCTAAGTTAAATAACTAATATAAAACTTCAATTACTCTTTTATTCTTTTAAGTTTACTCTCTTTATGTAAATTAAATTTTTATATTAGTCATTTAACTTAGCTTCTGGTTGTATATACGGGATAGTTCCAATTGCCTAATAAGTTTTGCTAATTTTGCTGTTATGCTGTTTAAATTTCAGAAATAATCATAGAATTGCTTGAAGCAGAAAAAAAATCACACGTTTTACTTCCTTTCGGTGCATACGTTATGAAATTTGCTGCAGTAGAGATTATTTCAAAAACTGCCACATGGCCACATAAATTATGTTATGTGTATTTAGTTGTGCATGCTCACTCCTGTACAGAAATTCAAAATTATTAAAAGAACCTTGCAGTTTATGTATATTTTTGACCATGAAATGAAAACGAATAATTTTATTTTCATTTATCATAAAAACTGAAGAAATGCGAAAAACAATGCCACATATATCGTATAAAGAGAGATGTATTATGATTAATATATTTTGCATTAAAGGTTAAGTACGTTTCAAGATAGATCATGCAAGAGATCTTATTAATGTTTCTAACCTTATTGAGCTGTTGAGTCTTAGCATTCGAGAAGGATTTAGGTAAAATTGTTGTGTATAATGAGTGTTTTATCTTTACTTATGGTTCTTTTATCTTTTAATGACATCAGAGTGATCTCAAAGCTTTAATTATGCTGTATTTTCACAAATGAATGAACTACTATATCCTATGTCAACGCTTTGGATAGTCTAATAATTCAACATGCATTTCCTTGCCATACGAAATGGTTTTTCATTTGTCACTGTTAAACATTATTAAATACATTGCCCATAAATATGTGCATAAAATAAAGTGGGACACAAAAACAATCCTTGTTCTTGAGATTGTCATGCTGCAGGGCCTTAGTTAGGGTAGTGAACTGTTTGAAGTGAGGACCAAAGTAACTAAGGATATCAAGGGAGTGTAATATTTCTTTTAATAGCAAGTGTTCTGGCCGATTTGTGTTTTTCAGGATGAAATACCCCCGTTTTTGGAGGGGAAAAAACATATGACCATCTGTAGAATGGATTAAAACCCCAGTGTTTTCAATTATAAGGCATCGTCTAAACTAACTGAGCTACAAAAGCTCACTATCTCAGCAGGAGGGAAAAGCTAGATCCCGCAAATGTCAGAAGAAAGAATAAAAAATGGGACTGACTATTCCTTCTCGGAAAGTGAGTATTATTATTAATTTTTTGCCGGAGTGGTTGTCCGAGTGGTTAGCGTATCAGCTCCCCAGTCTAAATGCTGAGGGTTCGAATCCTCGCCGTGGGCATGGATGTTTGTGATTGTCTGTGAAAGCACTAGTGGTGGTAGCAGACAGTAGATGGCCTTTGTGTTAGATGATGACGGTTGGTGGAGTAGTGAGACAAAGAGTTGCAGAGTTGATGCCCTCCCTCGATGAGTCTTTGGACTCCCTGGAGGTGTGATATATATTTTTTATTTTTATAATAATAATAATAATAATAATAATTCTGAAACATGCAGTAATACCTCCGTTAGCCCTGGATAATTGGTTAAATTTGCATCAACATGCAAAGGATTTTCTCTGTTTAGTTGTAAAGAGAAATTTCGGAGCTTCATTGAAAACAGGATCCGAAATCATCACTTTAATCTACTAAGAATCTCTTTTATTTCTATTCTGTAAAATATAATATATCATACTCTTTATGACTGAAATGAATTTTAACTTTTTTATATAGCAAGAAATTCCGATTATTTACGAAATAACTTTTCTGAAATATTATTTTTAAAAAATAATATTTCAGAAATAATCATAAAATTGTACGAAGCAGAACTTAATTTTCTGTAGAATGGGTTCAAACCCCAGTGTTTCCAATCCTAAGGCATCGTCTAAACTAACTGAGCTACAAAAGCTCGCTATCTCAGCAGGAGGGTAAACCAAAACCAAGACTGTTGAACAACAAACAAATATCATTATTTCCGTTTCTTCAACGATGACCATTTTTCTTATACATAGATTGTGAGGATTTTCAGAACAATTCTGTTGTATTTTATCCGAAGTTATGAAAAACGAAACGAGAAATCCAGGAATAGTTGAAATGCTCCCTCAGGCAATGAAACAATAATAAAGCAGCCATTCTAGTGAAGAAAAGCTCCCCGATATGATATTGCTTTATAGAGGGTGAATGGGACAATAGAAAGACATTTTCTTTTCTTTCTTTATTTTAATAAAACTGAAAGGGAACATATCTAGTACTTTTCTTTAGGAAATTACAAATAGATTTAGATTATATTTATTATGAAATATATAACTGAAAGGAATTTATGCTGAACTAGACTTTTTATGATAAGTATGAATAGAAACTATTTTTTTGGATACACGAACAAAAGCGTTAAAATAGTGTTGTTGTGTAGCAGTACGGTATATGCTATTAGTATTGAAACGCTAATAAAATATTCAAAATATGAAGTTTTCCCCCATCTTTCATTTGGGAATTCATGGGGATAAATTTATTATATTTCTATTTGTATTTTATATTTAGAAATTCTAAGAATATAACAGAACCCCTTTAGCATCACCAATGAATCAGTTGGTAGTTTATCTCTCAATAATACCGATGACTAGATTCTTAGGCCAAGAATGGTAAGGGTTTGATAATTATTCTTATTACAAGAGTCAACTGGTCCAAAATTCAAGATATTTGAAACTACTAATTTAAATTCAATATTCCCTGATAGTTAAAGAGAACACGAGTTATCAAATTTACTATGAAATCCAATAAAAGAACCAGAGCAGCAATTTGAATGAGCAAAAATTGCCAAAAAAGGTATATTTATCCTTCCTTCTCTTATTCATCAAATATTCTATATGTATCAAAGAATACTATATTTAGAGGCACGAAACTTTGAATACTATAGCATCTTTCGTTGTTTAAGACCTGTCTTTCCACAAGCAAATTTCAATTGAGAACTAAAATGAAATAACCCTTTATGAGAATGCTCCGCAAATTACGTCATCCAACTGATTTAGAACCTACTTAAAATATAGTTGCTTTTTTATGGTGCTCCAGTTCGTATAGAATTTCGAGGAGATTCCATGGGATTTAAGGAACAGGATCGTAAGAAAATGAAATGTGGTGGAGTTTTAGGAAGTGGGGGGGGGATATCAACAGGTCACCTTGCTTAATCGATTTCCACCAGTCAATTATTACTCTACTGAAATTTGCCTACTTTCTAAAAGGTATTAAATATATTCAGATTCAAACATATTTTTGAACTTATTCTTTCAAGTAACTGGCGCTCCAAAATGTTCATTGATAGAATGTAATAGAGGAGAAGAACGAACTGCACTTTTACCTTTAAAAAGACGTGAAGAAATATAAAATATAAAATCGATTGTTAACCAGAAAATCACCGCCGACTACCTCTGGGAAAAATCATATTTGAACACAAATTCTAGGGGAAAAATCCCTAAATCGAATTTTAAAAAGCAGAGAATAAATGAGAGGGTAAAGAGCTTTAAAAGGGTTGGGGTTGTGTTTTCATGCTTATTCAAAATAAAAGACGCTACCCGTTTCCAGATGTTAGAAATGTTGACCTCGCATATTTTTCCTTTTGCGTATAGACTCGGCCTTTACAGAACTTATTTGTATTGAGCTGAAGGATAAATATGAGGATTTGAAACCAAACATATTGAGAAACAAATGAGTCTAGGACTACAATATCAGTTGAGTCGGTAACATGCCTTACTCCCAGAAGCTATAATTTACTTCAGAAAGAAAAGACAGATGAAACAAACAAAAACAAAAAATCCAAGTCTGTTAGCTGCCAAAAACTTTGATAAAAATAGGAAAGGCTACAAAATTTTGTAAGATATTTGTCATATCTTACAAAATTAAGATATGAAAAATCCCTACATTTGTCATATCTTATCTGTACTTGGACATGAAACAAAGTACAGATAAGATATGACAAATGTAGGGATTTTATTTTCTTTCAGAACAGCAGTAAATCGACCATCCCATCCCAGACAGAGAATCATGACAAAATGAACTTAAGTGTTGCTGGGCCGTCTTTGTAAGACACAGATATGGAGAAGACAGAATCAGAAATAATGAGTTACAGTGAATTCACCTATTCTGAAATGAATAATTCAGGCAATAAAAGTGAATATTAATCGTAGAAAATATGCTAAAATGCATACAACAAAACTCGAACGTATGCATGATGAAGAAGCAAATTCTATAGGAGGGAATCATTGGTTGTCTTCAGCATGAAATAAAGAACGCAACAAAATGAACATGAGAAAACAGCCTTCAGTTGATAAAACAGTATTCTGTACTAAAGTAGATTTGAGATTTGAAGGAGTTTCCAGTTATTCAAAAAGTAAAATCATGCCTTGAACAGAAGTTTGCTCACACATTTCAATGCTGAAAATGCTTCACATGAGACATGATTATCACGAGAGATGTTTAAAAAAATATGTCATTTCAACACAAAAGTATATAATAATAATAATAATAATAATAATAATAATAATAATAATAATAATAATAATAATAATATTTTTATTGATTTCTAAAATATTTACACAATTACAATAACCGTCTTTAGTGACATCTTGTAATTTTTACAAAATTCAGAACTAAGTGCTGCATATGTGATTAATTTTCTACATTGCATTTCATCCTTATAGTCCTTATAAGGACTGGCTTAAAGGGGCGAAGCAAGAATGCTTTTCATCTTCCCCGTTATCTGTAGAGGACAGTGTAGGGATAAGGTGTTATTGAGCAATTAAAGCTCTGATCATGGCAGGAGGGTAACAGCAATAGCCGAGCCTCAGTTAGCACTTCATTGGCTACAGCATTGCCATCCGTTACCCTCCAAGGGTATTGGATTGAATGAATGAATCTAATCAGGTTTTCACCTCCTCACATTGCATTTCAATTAAAATTTTGATAATAATACTATTTTGCATCTATATTTACAACAGGTGTTCTTCTAATATTAACAATGAAGATTACACGGAATGTTTGAATAATGGATACTATTACTACTAATAATAATACTACTACTACTAATAATAATAATAATATGATAATGTCTCAGATAAATTACATACATATGATTATTAGAGAAAATTTTTTGCATGTTTACACATTATGTATAAAATAACAATTTTTCTATTTTCATCGTACCGAGTATTTACATATTTACAAATAATGAATATTACACTTGATGCTCTGTACATTATACTGTACGCAGTTTAAGGCAAATTATTTCTTTTCAATGTTTTTTCTCTGGATACAAATTCATATATATATATATATATATATATATATATATATATATATATATATATATATATATATATATATATATATATATATATATATATATATATATATATCTGTATCTTAATTATTATTATGCACCGCACTAATTCTTTTGTTAGATAATTTGCAATCTTTGATTATGAAGATTACGAGTGAATGAATGACGCGATTTAATCCCACCTACTTCGAAGTTTGAGTTTGCTTTTATGAAGAGAGTGGGATTAGCCTTCACTATGTATGTTGTTTTACTGTTTTGTATGGGACGTTGGCATTGCATGCTGGTGATTTGTGATATGTATATTAGAAGTAATGGTATATTAACCCTGTTCTTATATTTTCCAGAGTTCGTGTTTTCATGTTCTGTAGTTGTCTACGTGTTTTAAATTTCTTGGTAGGTTGTTGAGTTGCGTGGGTATCTGATGTGATCTCACAAAATAACCGAGTGAGTTGATGAAGGGTGTAGAGATGTAGAGAGTTGTTGTGAATCGTGTTATACGATATGTGTTTCTGTGGTTTCGATAGGTGATGTTGAAGTAATTCCTTAGTAATATTATGCAGTGTTTCAGATTTTTAAAACTCAGGATTCTGTATATCGTCATGTGCTTGTCGGATATTGGTTGTTGCGAATAAGGTGTCCAAATCACTGTTGACAATATTCCTATGTAATATTTCTAATTTTGTTAGGTGGCTGTTTGATGTGTTTGCATAGATTGTTTTACCGTATCTGAGAATTCGCAGATACCGTAATATGGGAGGGTTTTTTTTTATGTTGGATGAAATAATGTCTTTTACTTGGAAGAGTTTTGCTGCGATGATCCGGAATTTGGTATGCAAGTATTCTATATGTTCTCTCCATTTAAGTGGCAATCTATGTAAAGACCAAGGTATTTTACATGGGTTACAGGTTTGATTTCGGGACATTGGCAGGTTTTGTGTTGTTAATGCAGCGGTATGTGTGACAGTGTATCGATAGTGATGCGGGGTGCATGATTCTCGGGTAGTGTATTATTAACATCTGTATTTTGGTAGAAGTATGTTGTAATTTCATTTAGGTCTTCTTGTGTTTTGGAGAGAGCCGTATTGATGTCTGTATGGATTGCTAGTAGTGCGGTGTCATCTGCCTACTGATATATTTGACTTCTTATGGCCAGGTTATGAACATCGTTAATGTATATGTTTAATAGAGTGGGTGATGATATGGCGCCTTGATGGACACCGTGTTTTATTTGTATACCCCGGCTGTGACATGTACCTATTTTTGTTACTTGTGTTCTGTTTGAGAGGTAGTTCCTGAACCATGTATGCAGTGTTCCTCTTATACCTATTGAATATAGTTTGGTGAGTAGTATGTCATGTTCAAGTGTATCAAATGCTTTGGTTAAGTCAAGCAGTATAAGGACGGCGTACTTGTTTTCGTTGAGATCTCTGTTTATTGCGTCGCGATGTCTTCTAATAAAGTGATGGTGCTTTTTGTTTTTTGAAAGCTGTATTGGTTTTGGGAGATGATGTTGTATTTCTGAAGATAGTTCTGTGTTAGTTTTTCTAGAATTTTTGAAATGACTGGTAAGGTAGCTGTTGGTCTGTAGTTCTGAGTATCGTTACTTTTACCATGTTTGTAAATTGGCATAATTATTGCAGTTTTTAGTTGTTAAATAATGCCAGTATCGAATATTCCTTATAAGGACTGGCTTAAAGGGGCGAAGCAAGAATGCTTTTCATCTTCACCGCCATCTGCAGAGGACAATGTAGGGATAAGGTGTTATTGAGCTATTAAAGCTCTGATCATGGCAACAGGGTAATAGCAATAGCCGAGCCTCAGTTAGAACTTCATTGGCTACAACACTGCCATCCATTACCCTCCAAGGGCATTGGATTGAATGAATCAATCACCACATGTCACGGTCGATTGATCCCTCCATTCACGAGTTTCAAAAGTATTGGATTTATTTGTTCAAAGAAGTGGTGTGGTATAATAATAATAATAATAATAATAATAATAATAATAATAATAATAATAATAATAATAATAATAATAGGTGAAAAGTATTATTTCTTATTTTTAACGAGAGAAAAAATTCGATTACATTTTACTGGCACTGATATACTGCTTTCATTGCATTTCCAAATAAGAGAGATACGAAATCACATTAAAGGGAGAAAACTATATTTCTATAAAGTTTATTATTATTATAGGAATATTGTTTTTAGCTTCCGTAACACAGTCGGTTTCGAAGATGCCCTTTGACTAGATTGACCAAAGTTCGAATCCTGTCTAGGATGCGAGGATCCTTTATCACGGCTTTTCACTTAAAGGTGAATTAGCCGTTTAATAGGGTTTTTCATTCGCAACATGCAAAAGAATGCTTAGAATTTACAGACATAGCAGAGAATGCGATAGGATAAACTGCTCTATCATAAGCAGAAATCATTTCAAAGCCAAATTACTTGGCAGTGACAATCCACCGAGTCTAAAACGAAAATAAGAAGATGGAATGGGATCAGTTATTATAAACGTAAAGATTATTTTAAAATGGTTTAATACATTCTAAAGTAAATTTATAATACTGTATATGCATTTAGAAATGCCAAGTGTGTGATTTTTATATATAGTTAACAAATGCAACTTGTTAACTATAACTTTAGGAACTATGACTAGAATTAAGTTATGGGAAGTCTATTATGAGTATTATTACTATCAGTCTTCCTCAAATCCATCTGGCGTAGCAACCGAATGAAGTGATGAAGTGAACAGAAGAAAATGAGCGAATTATCCTACAAAGCTATTGGATGTAATCTATGCGATTCCACTTTCTGTCAACAGTTTTTTTTTTTTATGTTGGGCCCATACACGAGAGGTCAGTTGATCAAATTATAGTATGTTAGTACGTATATGGGTAAAGGAGAAACTTGTTTACATTTGATTTAAAAGCCTGTATATTGTATTCCTTGGGAGACAGGATTGTTCCACAATACAGCAGTAGCAGGGATGAAGGAGGAGGGAAAGAAACTTGGTTTCAAGGTGTACTGTGAAAGGATGTTGGGCGGCAATGGCACGTGTTCCACCGGGCTTAGTATAGCACTACTATTATAACAACCCTTGACGAAAAACTAACTTACTTGTGTTATTATTTTTCTCAAACTCCTGCATAGATGGACAATGCAATTAGCCTCCAGTTACACCTGAAGTATTTCACCATAATGACATCAAAAGACTTGAATAATCTAATGGAAAAAAGTCTTCTAGTCTTTCATATAATGGTTATATTCCCTTCTCAGATTTTTCTACCAATGCAGCAATGCAGGGATCTTTTCTATCGTCCATCCCCTTATTCATTAACATCAATTATTTTCTCTATCAGTGATTTCAAACACTGTCCATAATTTGATTGATGATAATACATTCTCTTCCTCCTACTCATTTCAAAATTCTTTGATAATACCCAGGTCACAAAATTAATTCAGAACTTTCTTCTTGTACTGTCATTTACGCTTAACCTTTCATAGCGCAAATTAATCAAATCGCTAGCTTCCTTAGCATTTAATTAAATGTATCTTTATTTATCTCTTCTGGCTACTAACTTTGCACAAATCACAGTGAAGAGAGTGGAAGGTGATAGTCTCACTAGGGGTGATGAAATTTATTCATCACCTAAATATATATAAAATTTAAATGTAATACCCAATTTGATCCAAGTAGGTTTTATGTTTATATGATAAAAATCACAGTAGTTGCAAATTCTGTCCTCCATAACTACCAACTAATCTTAGCATTGCAAAAAAAAATGAGCACTGGGTGAGCTAAATACTAAATAATGACTACTGTGGTCAAAATTGTAAGTGCAATTTTTGTAATAATGAAATGCATATAGCATGTATGAAACGCTCCCAGCATCATTTCATCACGTATATAATGGGCTACTTCTTTTTTTAAACAGAAATTACTATTTTGAGTATATATTTACAGTTTGCAAGTCGTTTTATTTTTTAATTTTTTTATTTCTCTATTTACACCTCAGATTTAAGTGGCAGTTTAAGATAAATAATTACGTTTCCTGTTCATGTTAAAGTGAATGAAGGAAAGCTTGTTTCTGTGGCCCACGCCATTGCTAAAAATAGAATTTAAAAATGAGTGTGAGCATCGGCATCAGTTTTCTTCTGAAGAGAATGTTTAGGAATTTCCCAAAGTTCCATTTTACTACAAACTCTTCCAAGATTGGATCTTGTGAAAATCTTGAGTTTTATGAAATCCCATTGTAAGTAAAATTAAGATAAATATGGGCACGGACATGCAAAACATAAATGAAATTTATGATTTAAAAATGAAATAAATGTCATTCTTTATTAAATATAGAATATTTACATGTTGATTAAGGCTATTTCAGGTTAATACGCAAAAAATCAAATGGAATAAATTGCCGAAACACAACTATAGATATACTAGAGTCCAATCTTTTTCATAATCTATTTGCATCTTCTCGATAGAAATGTAGCTATTACAGCAGCGGTCGACAACCTATGATCCCCATCATAATTCTGAACCTGATCAAGTATGGTCAACCGGAGATATTTGATAAACTAAAAACTGTATCTATCATTATATCTATTGTTAGTTTTATTATTTTTAATAATAATAAGATATTCTAATAACTTTTAGACGCTTAAATAATACCTAATATATATGCAAATTCAAAAGAAATTGGGTTTTCATGCTGTCTAGATTTTCCATCTAATAAATACGTTTGGTTTATTCCTATTATAAATTAATCCGATTGTAAATTAATTATTATTTTGTCATTTTAAAAAAGTTGAGATTATTTTATCAAAATTTGGTCAAATTACCTGTATCGAAGCTATATCAATTTAAATTAAGTATTTATTCAGATTCGAGATAAATTATTATACATTTTAGGATAAATATAAGCTCTGCAGATCATGAGTCATAATAACAATATAAATAATAATTTCTAGTAATATGAACTAGTTTCTTTACAGGTTCCCGTAGTAGTAATAATTACAAAAGTTAACATTTGGTTGACTTTTATTTTATTTAACTTTATATTTTTAGCAATTGTTACTGACAAAGACTCATAGCACAGAACAATTCAAATTAACATACTTCAACAATAATTTCTTTTAAAGAATACGTATGTCAGTAAAATTGTATTGAAAGTCATTTGAAATTTCACAAAAGTAACAATCATGGACGAAAGGTTTTTTTGTGACGTACTTCGGTCTCAAATTACTGGTGAATATTTTCTTTATTTCTTTAAAAAATGTAATGAAAATCCTTTAGAACTTGAGTAGAGAAAGAAAGAAAGAGAGAGAATCAAAGAGAGAGCGAGAGAGAGAGAGAGAGAGAGAGAGAGAGAGAGAGAGAGAGAGAGAGAGAGAGAGAGAGAGATCTTTACAACTGTTACTGAGAACGGTAGTTCGCAATTCTAACGTGCTCTCTTAATAAGCACTCTGTAAAGAAAAAGAAAGAAAGAAAATATTCCGCAAGACATTAAAAGAGTATCCCCTCTATGGACAAAAATGTGTATGCGGGTGCGTGGGTGTCAGAGATTTCGTATAAAATGCATTTTCACTTGGATAATGGCTTGTCCTATTAAAACAAATTGTTTTAATAGGACAAGCTAAATATATACTATAGACTTTTTAAATAGTCTAAATTATATATTTTTTAAATTTAGATAGTAATAATATAGACTTATTACTATTTTAAAAATTTTAATATTTATATCTATATAAAATGATGTCTATTTATTTCTTTGTTGAATTTATTTAAGAACCATGAAATATCTTTAAAATTCTGCCAATATTTATTTAAAAATTAAAGACCCCAAAACTTTTATTATATTTGAAAATTTAAAAGATATATTACAATATCTTTTATGTTTTAGCTTGGTTGGATTGATTCATTCAATCCAATACCCTTGGAGGGTAATGGATGGCAATGCTGTAGCTAATGAAGTTCTAACTGAAGCTCGGCAATTGCTGTTATCCTCCTGCCATGATCAGAGCTTTAATAGCTCAATACCACCTTATCCCTACACTGTCCTCTACAGATAACGGGGAAGATGAAAAGCATTCTTGCTTCGCCCCTTTAAGCCAGTCCTTATAAGGACTTTTATGTTTTAGGAATAAATCAATCGACCGTGAGATGCGGTGACTGATTCATTCAATCCAATACTCTTGGAGGGTAATGGATGGCAACTGTAGCCAGTGAAGCTCTAACTGAGGCTCGGCTATTGCTGTTACCCTCCTGCCATGATCAGAGCTTTAATAGCTCAATAACACCTTATCCCTACACTGTCCTCTACAGATAACGGGGAAGATGAAAAGCATTCTTGCTTCGCCCCTTTAAGCCAGTCCTTATAAGGATAAGGACTTTTATGTTTTATTTAATGCATCAAATCAAGTTATTATTCATTATTTTTGTATATCATTTCGTCCACAAAAGATTTAAGCTTACAGTACATTTGTTAGAACTTGTATGGGCTTCAAGCCTATTCTAAAGGATATACAGAACTTTTCAGTATTCATATCAATATCAATACCAAATAAAAACGTTTATCATAAATTTTATATCTGAGAAAGTTACAATGCGCCATGCTAGAAGTTTATCACACTGTCTTTAACAATTCGACGTTTGCGGTTCATACATAGAAGATCTCAGGTTTCCTCTGCTACTGATGACGGAAAACTTCCGTGTCATCTCCCGTACACCTGTTGCTTAACAAGATTTTAATTCAATTTTTCAGCCTGAGAAACTTGTTATTGATCGTACTGCTTGAGAAAGTTGAAGTATATTACTGAGATTGAAATATCAATGAAAGCATTAACCATAATAACAATTAAGACTCATAAAATATTAAAATACTGAAGTATTTACTTCAAAATGTCTTTCCATAATTCTTTTCGTGTTTAGTTGTTCTCTCGAAAATGGTTTCCTTTAAAAATTCAGGATTATTTTTATTCGAGATTAAATCCTTTGCTAACTTTCAGAAAACAGATTGTGGTAATCTCGTTGGCTTAGTTTCCTTGATTTTTTTTTTCTTGCGTGAAATGCTTATAGATCAAAATGAGTGTGAACACCTCGTACACCAGCTCACAGCATCAGGGATGAGACCGCAGCACATGCAAGTTAGTTCATTGCCTTTCATCAGAGGAGCGGCCACAAGAGCTAAATCAATACACCGAGCTCCGAGAGGATTTAAAGCTTTTCTGTGCAAAATGCAGATAGTGCAAAGCTGTAAGGACAATGACAGAGAGAGGCATTCATTCACACTTTCATGAATTTATTGAAAATGACAGAGAATGAGTAAAGACAGTGAAAGACGATTGTCTCTACGAAGCCTTTTTGCTTTAGATGGATATAGAAATAAATAAAACTATCTGTTTAAAAAAAAAAAAAGACTATTCATTGAAAACACATTACTGTAATTTACTAATCTCTTGTTTCTACAGTTAGATAACAATACGCATCATAAACAAAATCTTCTGCATATTTATGGAAAGATATTTTATTCAAGGTATGCCTATATGTTTGAATTATGTACAATAACAATCATGAAACTGTTTCAAACAACCGCAGGCCTCAACTAAGGAAGGTGGGATCTCTCGCATGCAAATGAAATTCCTATACCAGCTAAACACGTTGACACGCATCCATACTTCAGTGGGATTCGAACTCACAGCCGATTAGTGTAAGAGGGGAAAGTGCTATTCCCTCGGCTAACCAGTTCAAAAAATTACGATGTTTTCTTTACAGGTTTCCGCGCCAAAGATTATTGTGCCTAGCAAAGGGTGCGCAAGCGCCCCCCATCCCTCCCAACCCTGTGAGTAAGCGGCGGAAGCCAAACAGTAATATGTGAGCGAAAAAACATGGATGACGAAAGGAAATGTGGGGGAAAACTCAACATTACATTATTAAACACACATTGAGATATTTGGAAACCGAAACCGGATAAATGTAATATTTTACATATTATTTTTATTTTTATTTTATTTTATCACGAATTTCCATGATTTGTGCAGTATAATGGTGTTCGAATATTTTCGTGGAACTAAATTGTCATCTCCAAAAGTTTCAAAAGTATTCACTCACGAATGTTGATCATTTAAATGCAAATATTTTTCAAACCAAAATTATTTGTTTACTGAGTGTTTACCTGAGCAGTCATGCCATTCTGACCGAAATGTATCAAGATGGCGATATTTCAAACAAAAAAGCTCGGTGTATTTTCGTGTATTCTTTTATCTTTTTTTCTTTATTTGGAAATTTTAATTTTTAAAAATTTTGTAATTATTTTTTTTTTTTACATTTTTGTATAAATTTAAGTGATTCTAAAATGTAAGGTAAATGTAAAGATTAATGTGAAATGTAAATGTAAATGTAAAAATGCAAAGATTTTAGATAAACATCAGTTTAACCATCTTGATAATAAGTATATATAAACAGAGTGCATAATCGATGGAGCATTCATATGTTGAGAAACCTAAATATGCAGAATCCTCGATAAATTCTTTGTAGACACATCTTTCGATGAGTAGAACACCACACTTGGCACTCTCGTAGTGCAGACATTTTATATTCGAATTTTTTTAATAGATTCACTGAAATTTACTTAATCAGAAATCTTATAATCAGAAAGGAGCTAACTTGTAGCTACAGTTACTCCAAAAATGTTGGAGAAACATAGCAAGAATAGTTACATGTTGGATACGTACCGAGCCACACATGGAATCCACACTGAACTTATATAAAAGTTCAGTGTGAGTTGCACGAACTCACACTGCAAAAAAGTTTGTTTTTCATCATCTATTTATCTTTTTTTTTTTTCCCAATAAATACCTGAATTTAAATAATAATTTGGGGGAGATCCTCTGTATGTCAAGTATCTCATTTCAAAATACGAAAACCACAAACTAAGAAAAAAATTCTATCAGCACTCGATTATCTACTGTATATTAGAGTCAGGATTAGGCTATGGATTAGAGAATCTGCTGTATATGGCCAAATACTAAAGTATAGAAAACCGTTTCGTCCCCTCTTATATGGGATCATGAAGTTCTTTGATTACCACTTACTTAAAGATAATCATAAGACAGCCCCTCTCTCTCTCTCTCTCTCACACACACACACGCACATATGTATATATATATGTGTTGTGTGTGTGTGTGTGTGTGTGTGTGTGTGTGTGTGTGTGTGTGTGAATTCAAATTTTTATTTTTAACGAAATCATATTCAAATGCATATCTGTGACTTAAACATGATAAAAACAGTTAGTAATTTATAATTGTTAAGCATAAAAACAATTCTAAATTGTTCAAATTTAATTTGAACAATTTAGAATTGTGTGCAACCCATTACATATTGCTCAAAATATCATTTTTAACCTTTACACCATCTTGAATAAAATGTTATTCTTTCTTTTAAAATGCAATAATAATAAAATAAATAAATAAATGCTTTTCAAGGAAAAATTACCATGTTTACTTCTGAGATGCTGTCGAAGCTTGCAATGTCAAGGTACATTCCGATATAAAGAGGACTTCCTAGAAACGATAAAAGAAAAATAAATAATTACTTATAACAAAAATGAATACAGTTCTCTAGACCTAATGCAAAGATTAGTTCCAGAAGAATATACATATGTTTAATAGGAATAGGACTTATAAAATGCATTTATTCCTCTAAAAAGGGAAAAGCCCATTAATTCTTATTAATATTGTATACAATGATCAAAAGCTTAAATGTTTTGCTAAATCAGAAAGCTCTTACTTCTCGTCGTGAGTCACATACCTTTCAGGGTAACACAAGGTTTTAGTGACTCTCTAGGAATTGAACTTTTGCTAGCATGTTTACCTAGCTAGGATTCCTTCCGAACAAATTTCTCAAGAGGGTATGTTATACGGAACTGTTTTGTAATACAAATCAAAGAAAGCGAAGGTATTCGAATTCGTCTGAGTGCAGAATAAATATTTCTTTTTTTTTTTTATTCTAATGCTATTATGTTGTCACCTTTACAGACCAGGTGCTAATTAGAAAACGTTGCAGCTATTGATTTTGAACAGAAAAATATTTTTTTAAATTACAAACGAATTTTTGCTGAATTAAGAAAGGAATGTAATGTAACAAAGTGGTTTTCTATTTACAGCTTCATTATTTATTTCATTTCAGTTTTTCACTTCATATCAAGTAATTTATATCAATTACTTGTAGAATACGTAACTCATCTGGATCTAGTTGTTTAAGTATCTTACAGTAAAACTTTATACAAAAACAAATAGAATAGCAAGCCTAGATTAAAGGATTTTTTTTCAATCAATTGATATGACTGTTTTACTGAATGTGGGATATGATTTCAATCTTATGCCGTTACAGATGGCGATATTCATTACGAAGTTTGAGATGATTATTTACAATTAGAATTTAGAATGACCTTATTATCAGCGTATATTTGTTGAGAAATAATAAAATTTGCTGATGCATAGTGAAATTAAGTTTTTAATTATTTAGAATTAATATACACCTGTCGTCTGCTTCATTCCTCTGAAGATTCTGCTGAGTAGTTCATTTTGAATAATAAAAGTATAACATTTTCTCTTCCCCTTGAGTTTAGGCTCAATAGCCAGACATTGACAAGTAACTTTATTTCCGAGAAAACTAATTAATGTTATGATATATATCAATCAATCCTATCTACATAATCGTATGTGTATGTGTGTGTGTGTGTGTCATTTTTCGTGTGTTCTGCGATTTTCTTGCGGAATGGTTCCTACAGTAAAGACGTGAATTTAAATGTTTTTCCAATCCAAAGACATCATCGTTATAGAGATACAAAGGTTTTAAGTATGTTTTCAAACACATGAATTTAAAAATTACCGTATGACGAAATGTCTAATTTTCTTTTATTTCTTTTCGTAATCACTTTTTTTTGTTAATTTCTTCTAATTGTATCCGCATTCCGATGTTTCTTGGTTGAATATATGAACTAAATAATTTTAAACCCCCCCCACGTCGAAATAAGATAACCGGTGTCAATAGAAAGCAATGAATGGTGAAATGATTTATAACATCTTGTATTTACAATCGCAATCAGTACAATATATATTCTTAATTCTCTATTGTATCTCATTGCAATATAATAGGGACTTCAGTTTTAATCTTTAGATCATCATCATCATCATCAAATTCCTTCCATGTACCCTCAAGGGGTGTACAGGATATGATAGTACTACATGAAAAAAATTACATCATTACTGACTTCCTATCTACAACTCTTTAGATTATCATTTTTAAATTAAATTTATGATAGAATCCAATTAGAAGAAGGATGCATTTTTCTCAGAAATAAGTTACATTTTGCTTCTAATTCGATACATACACTAATAAGCATTATATATAATTATACATTAATACAAATTAAACATACGTAAGAACTAGGTTAAAATGCGCAAAGGTCATTGGAATCCATCGTATTTTCAAGTGCGACTAGGTGCATTGCTTTGAGAGAATGAATAAGTTTTAATCGATCGTATTGGTATTTACCTAGTTCGAAAGGAATTCCCACTTGGTTGTAAATATGTACAGAAATATTGTTCCAAAATTTCTAATAATATTAGTTATTTTAACAAATAAAGATATAATAGATTTTAAAAAAATAAGAAGGAAATTGATTCATAATAAGATGGGTGCAATTATTAATTTTGAACCTTTTTAAAGAATTCGTTTAGTGTCATCCAAGGGGAGTATATAAAATGATGCTAACTGGCCATTTCATTTTCAGTTTTATTTGACTAAAATTAAAAGTACACGATAAGTTTCTATTCTCCTGTATTTCTTAATCTGTGTGTTATATAGTAAAACAACTGTGAAGAAAGGGCTTTCTATGAAATTATGAAGAAATTTGGACCTTTGTCTTTTTAAATCGGAGATTTAAGAAGACAAAGGTCTTCCTTAATCCAAAAAACCAGACAGATTTGCTGTAGAACAATGCAATTAATAAATATAATACAATGGCGTCATAGTCATTGTTTTTCCTCTAATTTACAGACTAATTAATATATTTCTTTTATATATGAACAAAAAACTGGAAATTCTCTTCAAAAAGAGGAGAGAACAAGGATTAAAAACAGCTAAGAATTATCTGAATATAAACTTAAATAACATCCATTTTTACTCGTAATTGTCTTAACATTAAGAGCTAACTAACAATCGTGTATTGGATGTTATGTATAGATTGTGTCCAGTTCACGCTGTACGTGCCATTATTTTGATGACGTATATCAAAGTGATACATCCTTATATAGTTCCACTTGTTAAACTCATAAACACTAACGACAAATTTTTGTATACCATAACAATCAAATACAATTGTAAGTAACAAATTGACTCTGGAATGCAGATAGTTGGCATTAGATCGAATAAAAAAATTAATTATTCAAATTATCAGACAAAATGCAATAACATTGAAGCATCGAAATCATAGTGGCATATTCAGACTACTTAACTTCTACACAGGCACATCATAAATGGAGCAACAGTTAGAAACGAAAGTTACAGGATTTTATGTGTCCAAACACATCACACATAAATTCAGCATGCAAGTAAAGTCACCGCTCATGAAGCATGAAAATTGGTGCTATAGTAAAATATTAATCAGGAACTCTGAAATGCTAAAAATCATTTTAAACTGCATGAATTCTATTTGACTCTGTTCCAGTCAAATTACAGTTACTACGTAGGGTAACTTAAAGAAACGGTTTGACCTAGACTCAGTTTTGTGCCAACTGTCAAGGTTGTGGGAGGTTCCATTATAGTCTGGAAATAATTGGGGCTGATTTGGATTGGATCCAACTTTCCTTAATTAAAGATGCATGAAAATTCGTATGGTGAAGTTCAGCATAACCATATACCTACCTTTAGTCTTGTAATTTGGGTAAAGGAATTGCATATTTGTTCTATTTGATAAACAAAAAGTCCGAGAATGATTAGAATACGCATTGTTGACCCTCTTGAGCTATCTATAAATTCTCAATTAAAACTCACACTAAAATGTGTTTGGTAAAAATCAATAGGAAGCTATATATAACACAAAGACTGTTATCATGTTGCTAGCATTCTTTAGTTTTCTTGTATATTAAACAATGTAATTTATTGCATGTAATACATATTTCTTCACCCTCAGAATTGTTAATAAAGTATATAAAATGCATAATTCCGTAAGTAGTCTCAGTCTTGTCGTAGTGCCAATGATAAGAGTAGGCATTGGAGCAGAGAGAGAGAGAGGGGGGGGCTTGCAGAATATCAATAAACAATTTAAAAAAAAGTGCGAATTCATTATTCAGACACATATTTCTATTTCTATGAAAAGTATCTAGAATTTCAGATACTTTTTATAATCTGTGAGGTTTTCACGAACAATAAATACAACTATGATATTCATATTTGTTCTAAGCTGAAGAATTTCTTTTCTTTATATTGTAATGGGGAAGAGACTAAAAGTTAACCTTTGTGAACTTTTAGTCGGATTTAAAATAGAAAGTTTTGGAAACTGTCATTACAAAGTCTTTGATTTGAATTTTTCTTTAAATTTATTTTTACAGTGGACTCATATGCCAGTGCATATAGGTTATGACAAAGATAATGCAGTTTAATATTAATAATCTATTAAGTCTATTAATAATCTATCGATAATCCTTTAAGTATCACCAAAAGCTACTGCATTTTTGAAAAGTTCGAACGGCTCTTAATTCGAAAATTAGAAATTCGAAAATTATTGTTATATTTATAATTAGATTTCCTGTTTAAATTTTAAAAAATTAGAATCATTAGAATATTTAAATAAATTTATTAAATTATAATGATAATTTTCACACTTGGAATATGTTTCATGAAATTTAGCCGAAAATTATGGAGATATAAATGGATCTATTCAATATATGTAAAAGCGTGATAAATATGGTTAAAAAGCAAGTATAAAGAAGTAAAAATATAAATTACTTTTAATAAAAATAGTATAAATAAAAGAATATGAGAAAATATCTCGAAAATTTGTAAAATCAGAAAGTTATCAATGTTTTAATAACACACCCAAATATTTTTTTCATAATTATGTATATATTTATCTCCATGGAAGTGTAGATGTAATATATAATATATAACATAATAGGGGTTAGGTATATATAACATAATAGGGGTTAGGTATAGATGTGTGTCGAGATCGATGGATGAAACCCTGGGAGGCTAATGCATGGCAATGCTGTAACCAATGAAGTTTTAACTGAGACTCGGCTATTGCTGTTACCCTCCTGCCATGATGAGAGCTTTAATTGCTCAATAACACCTTATCCCCACGCTCTCCTCTACAGATAACGGAGAAGATGAAAAGAGTTCTTGCTTCGCCCCTTTAAGCCAGTGCTTATAAAGATAAGAAGTAAATGTAATAGTTTTTCAATTATTCAAAGTATCTGGCTATTTTTTATGCTGAAGAGTTGAGTTGAGATGAGAACCATTTTATGCAAGTATTTCAGACATTACATGATGTAAGTCATCTTTTGTTTACAATTGTATACGTTAAAATAACGTTTTTGATTATTCATTTTTATCCTGCATCTGTGATTTATTTGATGAAAAAAAAGTATAAATCTTCACTCGAACTTTTGTTGTTCAAAAAGAATACTTGCACTACTGTTAAATAATTTACAAGGTGCTATTCAAATATTTTAATCCCTTACATTAATTTAAATCATTAGTGTTGTAATCGGAATTGAGCACTTTGTAGGTACAAAATTATTGCAAACCGAATACTGTAACTTCATGATACTAAAGGTTTGATATCTGGAATGCTTGAGTCAGAAATATATAAAGTTGTCTCAATATGCTCTCTCTCTCTCTCTCTCTCTCTCTAAGGTATACTTAATTTGTCTCAATTAATGTGCTGGAACCATTCACGATTCTGTCATTCCTTTTGTTGATTAGCTGGAATTTTAATCATTGTATACTTAGCATGTCATGCTTTATCCAGTCAGTTGTATGAGTCATTTCGATTAGAATCTCTCTCTCTCTCTCGTGCAAATGCATCCTTGAATTTCACAGTTCATAAATATATCTTATGACCTTAACTGACACAATTAATTCAATAACTTCAAGTGTTGTTCTGCTGAAATAAAACATTCTTTTTGTAATGTGAATTCTACCCATGAATGATTGTACGCTTTTAATGCTTATACCAGCTAGATAATCTTACTGTAGAGACCTAATATGGGACTTTTGCAAGTCAGTTTGTAAGCAAGGTAAGTAAGGTTGAGAGGTATACAATAATTCTGAAAGTCTTCTGAAAGAAAGGCAGGTAAGCAAGGTCAGTAAGCTTGAGAGTTACAATAATTCTGAAAGTCTTCAGAAAGAAAGGCAGGTAAGCAAGGTCAGTAAGCTTGAGAGTTACAATAATTCTGAAATTCTGAAAGAAAGGCAGGTAAGCAAGGTCAGTGTCATATACACCGGCGAATTAAATTCATCTGCCACGCGAAAACTTTGGAAGCATGTATGACTACCGCGAAAGCCGAACTCCATGGCATGTTGATTAGATAGCGAAGTACTATAGTACTCATCCAACTAGACTGCGGGGTAATTACAATAAAAGGAATGCATTTTAATGTATTATACTAGCGACGTTAAGAATAGTGTATTGCAAGTTCTGTCACAAATCTACATTTAACTTTTAAATATGTCTAACTTTCATAACGAACATTTATTTTAGCAAATCAAACATATTATTATTTCGAAATTAATTTTGTGTATATGTGTGTGTGTCGAAGTATCGATTATGTTCTTGAACTTATATAATATACTTCCTTTTTCAAGTTGTATCTGTTAATCATTTTTAACAATGTGGAACATGTTTTTATACCATCTTACATGTTTATTTAATTTAAATCTGTATTTAATGAGATTATTCAGAAAGATGATACCTTAGCAATATATATATAAAGTATATTGTGAAGAAGCGGATCAAGAAAACTATTCGATAGTTTTAGTTTTTCTTTCTTTCTATTTTTTTTTCCTGTAGCATCTATCGTGATTTAGAATTTTTCTCTTAGCGATACGAGAAAGTGGTAAGCTTAGAAACATATTAATAATTTTTCGTATCATACTTATTTGTTCTTTCTAGTAAATTCTGGTCATTTAGTTTATGTATCAGTGTTTATAATGAGCCATTTCATTTAGAAATATACAATGCATAATATACAGTATAATATATTACAAACAAAGCGCAGATGCCCTGCACTATACACAACCTAAAGTAACGTACGCTCAATGACATTTTTAATGCAAGCTTAACAGTCTGTTTTTTTTCGAATTTTCTAAATATGGTAATTATATGATATTTATTTTTTTTTTCGAATATTCTAAATATGGTAATTATATGATATTTATATTTATTTATTTTTTTCGAATATTCTAAATATGGTAATTATATTATATGATATTTATATTTATATACTTGTGTTTTCTATTCATTCATTATCGGCATTTTCATAACCTCTATGATCGCACGAGACGTTGATTTCATTAAATGACTGATAAACCAACAAATACAAACATCATTTTGCAGTTTAACATATATTTCAATATGACAATTTTCAGTATGGTGTTAAAATAAATTTTCATTTAAAATTTAAAACTTTCAATATTTAATAAAAATATGTAA
Source organism: Typopeltis vanoorti (assembly GCF_054136105.1). NCBI lineage: Eukaryota > Metazoa > Arthropoda > Arachnida > Uropygi > Thelyphonidae > Typopeltis > Typopeltis vanoorti. Next base: position 82,737,568 of record NC_143556.1, on the reverse strand, counting down.
GTATGTATAAAAATTATATATTTTGTATGTATATTTTATAACTGATTCTTTTTTTATCTTATTCTTAGTTTGAATAGTTTTCAAAGTGAACATCGGCGCGTTAATGATAATCTGACATTCATAGACTCTTTTCTGAAATGAAACTCATTAATTTTGTTGAATACAACTGAAATACGACTCCATTCACATTCACTAAATTATTTATGTATCCTGAATATTACTGCTTTTATTCACAAGATTTTATTACTCAACTAATTTGGCCGAATTGTTAGGTAGCTCCATTAATCACGGCATATTACATAACTCCTTGCCTCCAGGTGACACGAGTGTCACGTGGATACACTCACTTCAGCAGCGAATGACAAAATTATATTTTATCTTCCTACAGAAAGAAAAAAGATTATGCTGATAATTACTACTAACTGTCTGACGAATAATAAATAATTACTTAAACTACGATACGAAAAAGCGTTCTCAGTAAACAAGAAAACTAAAGCTGCATGCGTTGACCTACTTACCGCCAAAATTGGGTCGCAGCCGAATGTCATAATCGTCTAGTATCATCTTCAAGACATCGGTGATGTTATCCAGCTGCAGAGAATCACGAAGATACTGACAGCCACTGGAAAACGAAAACAATATAGACATTACTCTACCCTGTCACTTTCACTCATATTTCTTCGTTTGCTTGGGAGAAAAATGTTTGCCGTTAACAGACTTCGCTTCCCACAAACACACATACAAACATACACGCACACACACCGTCATGTCCCTTCTTACCCTACTTATCTTCTGGCGTGCATCTAAAATGAGTGACATGATAACAAACGTAACCCGCTTACCCTTGTTCCCATAAGGTTGGAAGAATTCCCATGTAAGCCGCAAATAGCCATAGGAACTCCATGATTCCAGCTCAGTAGTGAAAACCACGTCCTGCATCCCCTGTCGATCCGGCAAACTCCACTAACCGAAAGAATGATGTAGTAGCTACTTGAGCATGCGTACTCAACTAAAACTAGTCTCGTGTTATACCGCCTGCAGGCAGCTTATGTATAGGAGTGTGGTGCGCGTTCTGCCTGCCGTAACAAGTAAGGAGTCGATCGAAGAACGCTGCAATCAACGTTAGTCGACTCATGAGGTGTTTAGGATTCGTGCTGTTACTTCTCCGTGATGAAAAAAAAAAAAAAAAAAGGGATGGAGAAGTGGTAATGGCAGAGTGGAGCGAAAACACTTTCGACAGATAGACTCCTGTATTTTTTTTTCGGTCTTTTTCTCCTACTTCTCCTCTCTTTCTTTAGTAAACTTCTGGATCTATTAGAAGTATTGAAAAGAAGCGGATTCTCGGAGGGCAGAGAGAGATTCAGTATTTCGATTATGGATATCAAATAAGGTAAGACAAGGGACAAACTGTGATCAGATTTTAGAAGAAAACCTTCGTTCTTCCAATACACAAGTTAACTGTGGATGTTTCTTTTCGATAGTTTCAAATCGATATTGTATAAGACAGGTAGAGGATTAAACTTTATGATCGAATAACAAAAATAGAACTATTCTAACAGAATTACTCTCTGGAGTGTTCGTTTGGTAACTTTCTACAGCGAACTAAGAAACAGAATGATGCTTTGTAATGTTGCCAGTAAACACGTCGACGAAGAGAAAGTAACTTATGAAAGAGCACATACACACACACACACACACACAGATGGAGAGAGAGAGAGAGAGAGAGAGAGAGAGAGAGAGAGAGAGAGAGAGAGAGAGAGAGAGAGAGAGAGAGAGAGATTACAATCAAATACAGAAATTCATCTCACTTGGTTGTTATTTTCAATTAAACAGGAGACAGGTTTTCATTTTTACGGTTTCTCCCATCCTTAACAATTCTTCCATCGCATGCTGATTCTCTTTATTTGTATTATTAAGGTACAGTTATGTAAATATAATTGTACCTTATGTAAACGGAAAACTAAATCATTTCTCAACTTTTGCAAAAGGCATCCAGCTATCGATTACCTCTTCCGATAATTCCAGATGTTCATCACTCGACTCACCGAATCTAGTTTTTGCTATTACTTCGCAATTCTTATTGATTTCCAGAAGCGATCTCTCTATGGCATAATCGTCGCGGCACTTTTGATATGGTGTAAACGCTCTGTCTGAAACAAGAGAAAGAGTTATGATTGTTTCATCAACAAATGTAATTTTTCACCTTAAATAATTATCTTTGTTCCAGCTGTCGGTTAATAACTTGGAGTTATTCTCAGGAAATTTCTGATTTCTTAAAGGGCATTATAGAGCCTAGTCCACTACAACTATTAAAAAAAGCTCAAACTTATTCTGATTGTAGTATCAAAACCTCGTATAAAATTCCAAAAAGATACAAAAGTCTTTATTGTTGCTTTAAAAAGAAATACACTAATAAATTAATGCTTCGATTCAGTGTTACACTGATCGAACTTTGGTTCTTCATGGAAAAATTTGAGAAACTTGGTAGAAGTATTTATCTGAAAATTTATGCAATCATCACTGCTCCGTCGATTAATAGATTCAAGTCTCAACACACTCTTTAGAGTTCAGGGCTTTTAAGTAGGACATTGATTATAAAGAATACTGGAGGACACTTTCGATTACTTTTGAAAATTTCCTACAGATTTTGAATACGCAACCATAAAAGAGTAGATTCTCCCTGTTCTACGTTAAATTCAAAATCTGATCTTCTCAACCAGTTGACATCATCATCATTATCCTACTGACTGCACTACCGAAGTTCTCTTGCAGTATGAATATTTTTAATTACTGACATCTTCTTTAGTAAAATACTGAGAATGGTCTTTTATAGAGATCTCATTCATTAAATAGTTTGAAGTTTTCTTGATTGAATATCATTAATGTCTATATATACATAAGTAGCTTATTGGAAACAACTTTTCAAAACATTTCGCAGATATTGCAATGAAATGATATACAGATCCGAACTACATGATGCCAAATACATCACTTGAGACGTTTCTCTATTACAGATAACAATTCAGAAGTGTCTTAGGTAGCGCCAAGCTATCCATCAATGTCGCACCTTTCTGTTCTTTACGTAAAATGGAATCGGTGTGATTTTAAGATTATTTGAGACGCTTTCTTGAATCAAACATTACTCTCTTATTATGATCTCAGTGAACGCCTTATTAGAAAGGTCGTAAAGCGATATTATCAGTGAGTCTATTCTCGTAACTTTCGAAATGTTGTGGAATAATAATCTACCCTTTCCAAAGTGTTTTCGAATTGAAAGAATGGGTACCGACTGCAATTTAACACACTTTGGATATTGCTGCATTTGTTAGAAAAAGAGACAGATCCATTGTAAAGAGCAAACTTAACTAACTAGTTGTTTCAAAATAACAATATAAATTTTCCTCAAATATTGTCCACACGTAATAAAACAATTAACCAGCCAAACACATGGGGATGAAAAACATTAGTTGGTGTTGTAATTTATAAAATATAGTACGTATCCGAATGTAGAAAATTCCACAAAATCTGAATCTGGAAAAGTTAGCAGATGATAACTTTTCCAAATTACTTGTAAATGAAATTTATTTTATGAAGACACTTTTGAACATAAATTTCTTGTTTATTTTCGAATAAAGCAGACACTTTTTATAATCTCAAAGGGTCTCAAGTGAGTCCCCGTTGAAGACTGAAAATTATTCGGTATCGGATACTATCATGAAGAATGAAATAAAAAAAAAATCAAGCAACAAATAAAATTTAATCCTTGTCGGCTCATATCATATTTTATTACGCATCATAAATGATGTTCCGAAATTTTTTTCTATCATAAATAAACTAGAAAAGAATAAACTCATTCTGTTATGTGATTATGTTATGTTTCATAATTTGTAAAATTAATTTTTTTCCAACTTACAATAGGATTTACTTTATAAAATTTTAGCCGAATTATATGATGAAAAAGGTTAGGACACCACATTGATAACTATATAAGCCAACTTTATTTCAAAATTAAATAATACATTTAATTATGGAATTATGAAATATATAATACATTTAATTATGGAATTATGAAATATATAATACATTTAATTATGGAATTTTCATTTTTGGAATTATGAAAAATGCACATTTTTCATAATTCCAAAAAGCACATTTTTCATAAATATTTTCATAAATATATTCAAGAGAATCTCTTATTCTCAAACAAAGTCTTCACAGAACTGAATAAATTCCATTTTATGTGACTCTCGCCCACGAATCGCTGTAAAATTGGCGTGAACGGTTGTATATTAGCACAGTAAAAAAGAGAGGAGTTTTTATTTTTATTTTATTTATTTCTTAATTTTTACGTAATCTCGAAACCCCGACTCTTGAGAAAAAATATGGAAGTTTTTCAAGTCACTTCAGATCATCATTACAAGTAGCCGCGTTCCCATACTAGGTGATTAAATGTGTTTCACCACTTAAAAACACATCCATGTTAATCTCATTGGAAATGTATTGGAATGTTTTATATATATATATATATTTCAAAATCTCAGTGAAGCAAGTTATATACTTGCTTCACTGAGAAGACGCCTTCGTAGCTCAGTCAGTATAGACGAACTCCTTTGTTCGGAAAGATCTCGGTTCAATTCCCTTCAGTGACGTGAGGAATTATCTGGTGTCTTACGGCTAAGGGTGAGTTAGCCGGTCTCATACGGAGGTACGGGTTTTTTTTAATCCGGAAACTCAGGTTTTTCGTACCCCAGAACAGCCAAACCTGCCCCATGAACACACACACACAGATTACATTCATGAATACTTCCCAGCCATAAGCAGGATAAAATTGGGGGGAAAGGAATGATGAACTACCCTGTAAAACTCCTACCAGGAATACTTTGTGGGCAATGCCTATAAAGTCACCTACGGTCGGAAATGACTGAAAGGGAAAACCAGGCTTCACTGAGCTCAGTGCTTTATTTACTCATTGTCTCTACTGATTCAAGTAATAGATCTAAGATGTACACATAGGTACATTAGCATTTGGATCGATTAATGATCAAATAAATGGGCCTTCTTGCTCAACAGGATAAATATGATCTCTTTTCAAGCCATGTAAGGCTTCCAATAAGCGTGTGCTCGTCTCACAAAAGACGGCGAAGTTTATAAAGGTCTTTTGGTGGCAAAGACTACGTATGCCTATCTCTGAGAAAAGTTAAGTCTGAAAGCATTCGCATACTGTTTATTTGAATTATTTTTATTACATATATTTTTCTAATACCTGGAACGTACGTTAATCTATTACCTGTCGCACTGTTTTTATTAAAGAAATGCATTTTTATCTTCTGTACCTTCATTCCTTTCATTAAAACACTTTAGCAGTATCAAGAAGTAAAGCTGTGCGGTGGTATCTGTTCATCTTCTTTTATAACAACCTGCCTTTCTAAAGATTTAAGAGTTTGTCCTGTCAGTCAGACACTTGACTACATTCTTATTCTGTCCCAGGAGTGTATTTGATTTCGATAACTGAAGATAGATCTCTATCTCTTTGGATTTTTTCTCCACATGATATTGACACAGTTTAGCTCCAGGCAGTAATCAATACACTGAGATCTGTCGGTAGACTTGTCTTCGCTCTTTTCATATCTTATAAGTTGTCAGAGGAGGGATGGGCGTTTCCATTTATTATTCTGGACGTTCTGATTTTCCTGCAGGCATTTTCAAAATATTAACAACGAACAACAGGAACTGAATAAACTTTTCGAGTATTCAAGGAATTCATCTCCACTGGATATTTAAATTTAAATTTCTTTATAAATTTCAGTTGAATAGCTATGTATTTGTAAGTTTCTAAAGATGAATAATTGTAAAACGTTTTTTTCTGGCTATGGCACGAATTTCTTACCAAAACTAGAAAAATTAGTCTATTAATAATGAAAAAATCTCGAAATTTTCAAAGTAAGGTGTTTTCCATATAATCTTTTTTTTATTTAAAGTTGTGTTAAGGTTCTTTCTTTTCCTTTCTTTCTTATTTTATTTTTATTTTTATCTGAAGCGAAAGAGGAATATTTTAAAACTAAAATTTCGAGTGCAATTTTATTTATCAAGAGCCACCAAGTTAGTTAGAATTATACTTTATCTCCATGTGTAGGAATGAAATAATTGCATTTTCAATCATATTAAATGTACTGTATTAACGGATGCAGTACTAACGAGGATGAAGATGGCTTTCCTGTATAGCAGAGAAGCATTCCACTATTGAACTAAACCAGCGATACTTCAAAGTACGTAACCATTAAACAATAATACTCACCTTACTTAGAGTTACACACACAGTAGCGGCTCGTGGCTTGAAATTGTTGGTGGTGCTACAACTTTCGAAATATACATACACACTGTAAGTACAGTATGTATGTATATGTGTGTATGTATGTATACGTGTTTGGATAAAATTTCAAAATTATGGTAAAAATTTTAAAAAAATTAAAAGTTAAAAATAAATTGTTTATTATTGATAAAATTATACAGTTTGGTATAATTAAAAATTACTTATAAATGAAATATATTCTTCTTGTTTTGTTTCATGAAAAAATATTGTTTATTATCGATAAAATTATATAGTTTAGTATAATTCAAAATTACTTAAAATTTTTTATAACAAATGCTATGTCTTTAATTCTAATGTCCAAATATTTAAAGAGACAGAGTAAACAAGATAAGCACTACGAATACTTTACTAGTGGCGCAGACTGCATATAAACAACAGTGGAACTGTGCGACGGACAGTGCCGCATTACACTAATAACTCGTATCTCACTATGATGTGCATATGCTTGCGCGCATAGCAATATGACAATGTGGAAAACACAGTGGTGCTAGCGTCTTTCGCCCTCCTAAGTGCTACAAAATGGATTTTTATTATTTGATTTACAAAATAAGAGAATTGTATAGGATTGTTGATAATAAAATTAAATATTACAAGCAAATATAGATAAATTAATAAATATATTTATATATCGAGAAAAATTGGGGATGCTGCAGTTTCGCAGTGCCTATGCACGAGCCGCCCCTTATCACGCATCTCAAAGACGTATCCAAATACAAGAATGGTCAAAAACGTTTCAAAATTTAATTCTTTTTCATTTTCAATTTCATTTGTATCGTAATAAATAAGTATCCCGATCTCCATATGTATTTATTTATTGATTGATTAATGTTAACTGAAATCATCTAAAGAAAAGGATAATTACCACTGAACTATTGAAGTTAATATAATCTTTGGATATTAGAGAAATAATATGGATGCGAAGGTTATCTTTTATATATAAATATATACTGTAAGCATGTAGAAATAACGATTGATTGATTGATTTAAATTAATTCTTGTTGTATTTGAATATGTTTACAATAAAAAAATTACTGTGTTGTTGATTGCTATTTATTTATTTATTTGCAATATTTCTTTGTAAAATACTTTTAGCAGAACGATAATTCTATGCACATTTAAATTCTTATATGAACATAATATCCGATAATATACACCTCAATAAAGCAAAAGCATGTTGAGCAGAATATATAATAATACCAGGAGAGAGAGAGAGAGAGAGAGAGAGAGAGAGAGAGAGAGAGAGAGAGAGAAATACTCGTATATGCATATAAATCAAATTGATGCTGTGCATTACTCTGACATGCTTTCCATATATAACGCCAATGCTAGCAGTAAAATCATACATTTGGGAATAAATAACTGGTAATGCAATTATATATGTGATGATTATAAACATACGGGTACACCCGAACAGCTATATTTTAGCTAATACGATATAGAAACTAATATAACTTTACTTCCTCTCTCTCTCTCTCTCTCTCTCTTTGTGTGTGTGTGTGTGTGTGTGTGTGTGTGTGTGTGTGTGTGTGTGTGTGTGTGTGTGTGTGTGTGTGTGTGTGTGTGTGTGTGTGTGTGTGTGTGTGATTACGTCCATAATCAGAACCCTTACGTAATAGACACTACCAAAATTATAAATCAAGAATTATAGATATTGAAATTAAAAAAAAAAACTCAGATTCTGTTGAATCTGATTTCTATAAGAATAACTCCATTTCCCACTTAAGTAGTTTTTCTCTGCTACTGGTCTAAATAACATCACTACAGTGGAAGTTCTTGAAAACAAGATATGATGTACAGCACTATATCACACTTTTCCTCTTTAGGAGAACATATCATTATATGAGTGAAGAAATAAATCTTGGGTCATTTAAGAGAATTTGCCGTTTCAATAAATTATTTTATTCATTAATATTTATAACGTTGGTCACTATGATTTCCGTGAGCATATATGATGGATAATTTCCGTCAGTCAGTATCAGAAAAGGGCTTAAGTGGGTTCAAATCCAATCTAGGATATTCCGAACACCTGTAAGAGTTTTGAATTAAATGTAAGAAATCCTATCTCATACGGAGGTAGATGTTTTCTTCCTGTCGAAAACAATAGTAGTAGTAGTAGGGGAAGATTGCATTTCCTCAGAAGGCCATATAAAAAAGTCCAGTTTGAGATAGACTAAAAATTGAATTCCTTTCTGAGAAAGAGAGCATCTTATTTGCGCAGGAGATATTGATTCAATTCTTTAATCGACTAAGAAAAATAAGTTAATATATTTAGTGACCGGAACTGATCATCTTATATATATATATATTTAAATAAGTTTTTTACCTTGGGAATAATGTATATTAGGGTTACCAAGAAATTTTATAAACTTGGTTATTTTACTCCTAATCCCAAGTAAGCAAACAGTTAAGTTTGCGCCTGAACGTAGTTCAAGTCTAAAGGTGGTGCAACACGGGAGCAATTCATTGTAAAGGTGAGTAAAGCTCTGATCACTATTCTTAGTATTTTCCATAATGTAAAGCACATCTCACTAAGAGATGTATACTGCAATATATCTGGGTAGGGACCACACCCATAATGTATTGCAGTATACATCTCTTAGTGAGATGTGCTTTACATTATGGAAAATACTAAAAATAGTGATCAGAGCTTTACCCACCTTTACAATGAGTTGACCTGGTGTTGCACCATCTTTAGACTTGAACAACGTTCAGGCGCAAACTTAACTGTTTGCTTACTTGGGATTAGGAGTAAAATAACGAAGTTTATAAAATTACTTGGTAACCGTAACCAAGATATATATATATATATATCTTTGTAACCAAGATATATATATATTCATTTTAATATAAACTCACTAAAAATCCGAGAATTATAACAAATTGAGATTTATTTGAAAACGCAACATGTTTCGTCGGGATTGACTTTCAGTCGTTAAGAACATAGAAAGCTATTAAAAGACACTGAAACAACATTGAGACACTCTAAAGCTATACGATTATAAAGCTATACTATTCGACTGTAAATTACAGTTATTATGAACTTGAGCTGCAGTCAGTGTTAAAATTCTATTGTACACTTGTGCGTGTGTGGAATCACGCGATCTCCAGTATCTGATATTAGAGCTGAAAGAGTCAGGCAAATTATAGCTGATATTATAGTTCATATGAAGAGGGTCCAAGGTGATTTCGTTTGACTCGTGTGATATGTGGACGATATATGGTGAAGAGATATAACCTTTGGAGTCTTCCTGTGTCTCTACGTTGCTACGTTGACGGTGGAATAATTGTTTGTTGATACTTTTTAAAGAGTAGCCATTGTTTTTAAAGGTCCATTTAAGATGCTGTAGCTCTTGTTTTTAGTTCTTCTTCATCTGCCAGTACAGATTTTGCACAATTCGCAAGAGTTGATATAATACCCAACTTTTGCGCTGAATGGTGATGTGAAGACGCATGCAAATATCTGTCCGTGTGTGTTGGCTTTCTAAATATAGAGACTTTTATTGATTCAGGCTTCTTGATGATTTCAACATCTAGGAAACAGAGGGAACTATTTTCTTCAATCTCCATGGTCAATTTGATATCCTGATGGAGGTTGTTTAAGTGGTTGAGAAATCTGTTAAGATTCACAATACCATGCCCCATATGAGGAATATACCATCCACATATCTAAGACAAATTCTTGGTTTTAAACTAAAAGAGGAGATTGCTTTTGTTCAAAATCCTCGAAAAGATGTTGGCTAATATAGGAGAGAGAGGGCTTCCCATCCATAGCTAATCCTTTGACCTGTTTATAAAGTTTACCTTCGAATTCAAAATAGCCAGAGTTTACACAGTGAAATAGTAGAGAGAACATTTTATTTGAAATGTTGTTCTTTAAAATATGGAGAACTTCTTGTGTCGGAATATTGGTAAAGAGTACTACCATATCGAAGCTCACCATGATGTTAGAAGATTTGAGTTTTAAGTCCTTGATTTTAGAGACAAAATCTGTTGAGTTTTTAATATAAGAAGAAGATTTTCCCGCATAGGCTTTTAACGATGACGCCAGATATTTAGATAATCTGTAGGTGGGTGAATCAATGCTGTCTACTATAGGTCTCGGTGGATAGTTTTCTTTATGTACCTTAGGGAGACCATATAGCTTTGGAATGAGTGGGTGTAAAGAACGGCCGTGTATTACGTGGGATTCGTTCCGTAAGGAACGAATTCTTTGTGGATAATGCCCTTGGAATCGTAGAAACAAATCAGCATTGTCTTTACTTGTGACTTCTCCAAGCGACTTTTTTTCGGATGCTCCTCTTCTGGTGATCTCCACTCAGCACTCTAGCGCTTTGTTTCGGGCTCATAATCAAAACACCACGTTTCGTCACCAATAATGATCGTTTTAAGGAAGTTTGAGTCCTTAAGAGCGGTTTTAATGAGGTCCTTGCAGTGTTCAATCCGATACAGCTTTTGTTCGTCGGTCAACTTGTGGGGAACAAATCGCGATTTCAATTTACGAAGGCCCAAACTCTCTGTACAAATGTTGTATACAGTTGATTTTGGAATCCCCAATTCATCTTCGGGGTTTTTTTGAGGAAATCACTCAGTTTTTGGATATTAACTTCGCTAGGTCCAGTTTTTGAACGGCCTGGCTTTTCGTCGTTCTTAAGCATCTCATGACCACTTTGAAATCGCTTAAACCACTCGTAAACTTGAGTACGAGATAAGCATTCATCACCGTATACGTTTTGAAGCATTTGATGCGTTTAGGTAAAACCTTTACCAAATTTAACACAAAAGTCAATTGCAGCTCTCTGTTTGAATCTCATTTTCCGACCGTTCCTCAAAACACACTATCACTCTTAGCACTATAACGCCGCTTCATTCTCGAAAAAAGTAATATTTTTTCCAGATCTTTGTAGATCTGGAAAAAATATTTATTTATATGCTTTCGAGCATATAAATAATTTCTTATTGTATTCTATTGTTTTCTCTATCAATTGTCCGATTATGAATATTTCATCTGTACATGATTTATCTTCTCTGAAACATTGTTGTTCATCTAGTAGATTAATTTCCTTTATTATTTTATTATTCAGGATTCTTGTTAGTACTTTTAATGACGTATTTAAGAAACTTATCCCTCTATAATTTTCTTTTTTTTTTATCTCCTTTTTTAAATATTAGTATTATACTTTTTTCCCATTTTACCGGAATCCTTTTTGTATTTAATATTTGCTTGTATAGTATTTAAACTCTGAATTATAATTTCTTTACCATTTTTTAATAATTCATTATCGATATTATCTAGGCCTGGTCATTTCCTATTTTTCAATTTTTTAATTACATTTTCAATTTCTGCTATTTCAATTTTCGTTTCTGTTGTGTTTATTTCTTCTTCTTAATTTGTTTGTTTACCTAGTTCTATATTTATTCAAATTTTTATTTTGAATAAATATAGAACTAGAGGAATTAGAAATAATTTTCTAATTCCTCTATTTCTACTTTTAATATTCAGTTATATTCTGCTTATTCCTTCTTTTATGTATTAATAAATCTCTCCATTTGTTTCTATATACCATAGAAATCATGTTCAAGCTCTTTTGTATATGATTACCAAAACTGATTTTTGTTTTATATTTTCTTTTGATTAATTTTTTCTTCTCATTTCTTTGTATTCATTTCAATTATCTGTTGTTTTCATTTGTAGATATTTTTGATATTTTTCTTTCTTTTCTTTTGTTATTATTTTTTATTTCTTCGTTAAACCATGGAATCCTTCTTCTTGATTATGTTATTCTTTTTATTTTACCTCTAATACTTCTGTTGCTATTCCAGTTAGATTTGTTTTAAAAATCTTCCAGTTATTTTCTTCATGTTGTTCTCAGCTTAATGGGTTATCTTGGAACTTTTGTTTTAATCTATTTTAGTATAATGTTTTTATGCTTTCTTCTTTTAATGATTCCACTTTAAATTTTATTTCTGCATTGCGTTCATTTTCTTATGATTTTATTTTCATCCATTTCTTGTATAAAGTCTTAGTTTGAATATTAACAGATTATGATAACTTCCAATTTCTGTTGATGCTAGCACTCTCACATCTTTTCTGATCAGTGTATTACTTTGTTACATATAATATAATCTATTATTGATTCCTCTCCTCTTGTGTTTCCAAAAGTTCTTTTATGCTGATAAAATGTATTCATTATTTTTAACTTATTTCTTTTAGGGTTACACGGTGATCAGCACTCATATTTGTAGATTTAGGGACTCAAAAACACACGTGTTGAACAGATTATTTTATTAATACAAATAAAATAAAACATGACGTTTCGACCTCTATATCGAGGTCATAATCGGAAGAATACAACTGTATACAGAACCAAGCTACATGCTCATGCTTTCTATAACAGTAAACTAAATCTACGTAGTTAATAAATCTAAACACTTCACCAGGTGAAGTGTTTAGAACATTCAATAGCAACTGAAAGAAATCATTTTGTAACTATCCAGAATATTAATACATGAGGACTCTAACAGTTTATTGTAGTTGCATTTATCTATTTATAATTTTTTTTTTTTTATTTCTTCCTTTATTTATTTTTGTTTTTCCTTTCTATCACTAGAGGTCAGGCTAGAAAAAAGATTTATTAACTACGTAGATTTAGTTTACTGTTATAGAAAGCATGAGCATGTAGCTTGGTTCTGTATACAGTTGTATTCTTCCGATGATGACCTCGATATAGAGGTCGAAAAGTCAAGTTTTATTTTATTTGTATTAATAAAATAATCTGTTCAACACGTGTGTTTTTGAGTCCCTAAATCTACAAATATGATTTTTAACTTATTATTTGCACAGATTTTTGTGTCAATATTTCTCCATTATTGTTTACTGATTTTTCATTAAATATTTGTATAATTCCATTTATTGGTATATTTCGTATTCTTGCATTTAAGTCTCCCATTATAATTAATTTTTCATTTCTTTTATTTCTTGTATTATTTGTTGTAGTTTCTTCTGGGGTATATACTGTAATTATATTTATTTTACCTTTATCTGTTTTTATTCTAGCTATTAAAATTCTTTCGTTTATATATTTATATTCTTCTATATTTTCATTTAACTCTTTATGTATTACTATTCCTAATCCAGCTTCAGATCTATTTTGTTTTTTTTTTACTCTTCTCTATATAAATATATAGTCTTGTATGTTCATTGTTCCATTTCCTTTTGTTTTTCTGTTATGCTGTATATTTTAATGTTTCTTTTGGCTATTTCTTGTATAAGTTATTCCTCTTTTCCATTAATCGCTCTTACATTTGATGTTGCTAGTTTCATTATTCCATATTTTTATAGAAAGAAACAAAACACAAACTGCATTTCTAATCAGATTCTCTATACTATATTGTACTAGGTTTAGCCAGTATAAAATGTAAAATAAAAAAAAAACCGTTCTCACTCTTTCTCGTTTTATAGTTACATGCAAAACTAGAATACCACGAAGGAAATTATAAATAAATATCGTATTGAAAGGAAAATGTGTAAGAAAAAATTGGAAACTTCTGATTTTGTAGACAACGTGTACTAATATTAAATGCACACAAATTCAACACAGCTGTTATTCAGTGAACAGATTCACTCTTCAACTACATAAGGTGAAGGTCCGAATTCTATCTTTTGTTTTGTGAATATATTTAGGTGGAGATGAATTTAATTATCCTGAGTGAGAGTACCACTATTGTGCTTACTAAAGGTCTGAACTAGTTTGAAAAAATTCAGTGTTTGGTCTCCACAGCAAGATTATCAAACATGTAATCCACATATGGCGGTAATATTAATGTACTATATGTTAACAGCAATTCATGGGAGAAATCCACACAAAAACAATATACTCTTTTAAGCTGAATGCAGAAAAAAAACTACGTTAAAACCAGATATGAAAAGCAAACAAGAAGCTACCACAATAACAAACTAATATCTCACTGCAACAATATCAAGGAAACTAGCCATATAATCAGCTAAATGTTGGATTTTTCTCACAAAGCAATCCCCTAGGGAACCATAAAACCCAGCTTCTTGAAAGAAGCAAAACCTCTAAATCATGGGTAACAAATTATTTCAAGCCGTACTTTCGTAACTACATTATAGAACTGGAAAAAGAGGAGAGAGAAAAGTCTCTTCGTCTGCACGCAGAGAATGATTCTATTAGGACTACGTGCAAATCAAACAGTTTGCATTTCAAATATGAAAGAGGAAGAACTATTTTCTGCAGCACTTTAGATCAAGACCAGGCATTAATATCACCAGACGTAAAAACATTAAACTACATTCTAACATGGCGAAAAATATGTAAACCTATACCACATCTATTAACATTATATTTTTATACACACAAAAAACGAAACAGCAATTATTATATCTATTGCTACTTTGCGGTTAGAGATCGAATATTTTATGACTTCCCACAATCCGTCATTTGCGCCTGAAAATTAGCTCATCTCAAAGACAGATCATGGTTTCCAAAATCAAAAACAGACAACATCATAAAGATTTCGCTCCTAGAAAGCTTTACAAAAATAATGAATACAGTCTTAGGCAAAAACTAAATTCTAACAGTTGTCTTTACAGATCTAACAAAGCCATTCGATTCGCTCATAAGCAGAAACTTACTTCAAATACGAATGCATATTGGAATAGCTCCACCTCGTACTTGTTTGTAAAACCGCCTGCTAAACAGAACTCAGATTACTCGCAGAGGATTAATTTGAAGCAAAGAGTTATGGGAGTGTCACAGGGAGCAGTTATCTTCTCAACTATTTATATTTAGATGATAACATTACTCAGAATGCTACTAACATTCAAGATATTTCATTATGTAGACTACATAGGTATAACGATTTAAGAATATACACGTATTCAATAAGTAACACAATAGTAACCTTAATACACCTAAACCCTGAACAATCCATGATATTCGGAAACCCACAGACAGAATCCAATGAATAAACATCTAACAACTGATCACTAATCTTCCTATATAAATGAAGTACACTCCTAAAAACTAAAACCTTAACGCAGGTAATCAGTTAATGTTATAGCTTTCAATCTATCTCGATGTTCATATGAATTGAACACCATCTGTGAAGCAAACTGTGAATAATCGCAAAGAAGCAAAGAAAAGGCATATGTAAAGGGGTAAATCTACGTCATTCTCTGAAGCCATCCCAAAATATACAGCATTATTTAAGCAAATAAGGATATATTACAAATGAGAACAGCTTAAACTGAATAGGTAAATTATACAGGAAATAATAAGTAAAATATGAAGGAAAATGAAACTATACAAAAGTTAAATACAATCAATATGGTCAGATGTTCCTGCAGTATGTTGCGCAATCAACTTCTCTTTCTGTGCAAATATAAGGTCCTCTTTTCTGCAAGATGATTGAAGAATGGGTCAAGAAAGAAAGTGTTCCATGGACTGCGTTGTTGCGCACTCAAAATTATCTGGTCCAGTGAGGTATATATATATATATATATATATATACATATATATCGGTAACGTTAATACTATTTACAATAACTGAGAACATAATAAATAACAACAAAAACTATGGTTTCCAAAAGACATCCACTCCTAGAGAATTTTACAGACCTAACCACGCCTTAGATAAAAACAAAATTATCAAAATTCCATCCGTCATTCGACACGTTGAATGAGGAATTTGGGACATCGACTGGAAATTCGAATCTGTACAAAAGCATAAATAACCGAGGCTCACAGTGTGGAACCCTATGGTAGGACTACAATATGTAAACCCCACATTACCCGAACCAACACGCAGCTTTGGCTTCTGTGGTGAAAAGAGGGTGCACAGCAGGACGTGGAAGCATGGAAAACTTTTTTATGGAGCGACGAATCACGCTACACCCTTTACCGAGCAGTTGGATGGGTGCGGCGGTGTCCGTTGAATTTCTCTTACCAGAGTACGTAACACCAGCTCTGAAATTCGGAAGTGGTGGTGTGATGGTATGGTGCCGTTTTCCCTGCTTTAGCGGCGGATCTCTTCTTGTTGTGCCACGATCATTGAAAGAGAAAGGGTATCTGGACAACAATGCTTCATTTTTTTTTGTATTTCTACGGAATTGACCATTGTATCTTTCAGCAAGACAATGCATTGTGTCATAAGATTGCTGCTATAACGGCGTGTATTGTGGACATGAACGTCACCATGAACTTGAAACTTGATTGGCTTCCACAGAACCCTGATCTCAACCCTACTGAACATCTGTGAGATGAACTGTAACGTCGCGTGAGGTCAACAGATTGCTGCAGTTATCGCAGCAAAAGGAGGTTCTAGGTCATTCACTAGGTTCTATTCTTCACACTATGGTATCATTTGACTTCTTTCCAAACAGTGGATATCTCATAAAATTCTAGTGTGTACCAGTTGAGTGCGCTGGAGGTATTGCTTTAAGTGACTTTTTTTCACTGAAGAGACTGTCGGTTCAAGAAACAAATTCGGAGGCAAATCTTCAGGGGAAATTACTTTGATCTCACAAACACGAAATTGTGATTTTCCATGTAACAATTTTATTCTTCTATTCCTATTGTCCAAGTTGTGAGAATAATCCTCAAGGTTTTCACGTGCACCGCTAACACAGAAGGATATCGGTTTTTCGACAGTAAACTACGAAAACGTTTATTGCGCAGTATAACACCGATACAAGAATCAGGATGTTTGGCATCCGTCATTTTATTTTTCCAAATTTAAACCCAAATTCGCCTATTATCGTTCTTTTAAGATAATTAATTACTTCTGACACAAAATCTGTTTGTGCCAAAAACTACTTGTTTGAGCCAAACTCGCCAAGCTTATCCTCTGCATGTAGTCTACAATTCTATACGCCACCAATTTACAATCAATGCAATAAATTTTTTCTTATATTTGTATTTGTAGTACTCGTATAAATTTCAGTTTTCGATTTCTTATTTTCCGAAAAATAGTTTTCATGGTAGCTCTTTTAATACCCGAGTGATATGATGTGTTTTTCATAAACTATAAGAATGTCAGTGCCTTTCTCCATTCACTTCTGGTACTGTTCTGCAGTCAAATCGTCAATATATTTTAAGTATCCTGATTTGCTCCTTCTTCACTATCCTAACATTGGCTGTCTCTTGGTTTGCCAAGTTTTTTCAAACCTTCCACATATCTTTTAAATTTTGTCTATTATCTACCTTTTATTTAATTAATTCTATTGCTTATTACATCAAGAATATCAGATAATCAGCAAGGCACAACTATCCTATCTGCGAGAACAATGTAAATGCATCAAAAAACGTAACCAACTTTCCGAGCTTTATATATCCACTGTCGTTAGCACATGCCCAAGATGCTTACATGTAAACCAGAATTATTAGTAAAACGGACAGAAATTGTTTTCAGAAAGACTGTATATGATTCACACTTCATATATCATTTGTACCACGTGTATTTACATTCTTTCCACGATAACAGTATCTTGACCCTTGATGATTTAATGCCTTTTTGTTACTGCCGGCTATTGTTAATAGGAAACGGTTGAACCGACGAGGCTTTATATTTCTCAGGCTCAGCAAGAGGACCTGGAATTAAATCAAGTTACTGTACATTTTCAAATTTACGGTTCAATTAAGTGCTGAAGCATCACCGCCATGCGGTAGCTAAAGAGACGATGACAGAGTGTTCGCTTTTATTTTCCCTCCATATATAGTTATAACTAATACATTATAACTATATATCACATGCAAAATTATTAGCTGATATACAGTATTTATTACTTAATTAAACCGTATATTCTTTATCAGTAAGTTATGTAAGTGTTTTTGTGATAATAAGAAAAACGTTAAGATATCGAAGATTTAAAGGGAGGAATATTTTAAAATGTAAAATAACACACTTTAATTAATGATTTTTGCATTTCATAGGAAATATATAATAAATCGTAGAAAATGTAAAATAAAATTATAACATACTTAATTAAAATATTCTTATTTAGAATATTTATCAAGGTTTATTAAACAAGGTTTATAACAATCAGTTATAAACCTTGTTTATAACTGATTGTTATAAATAGCATTTTATGTTATGCTTCAGCGGACCTAGCATGCACCAGTCTAATTAATAGAATGGTGTTGTGTCTGATCTCTCATATATCCAGTTATCTGTTAGACGATCCTGATAGCAGTTCTCAACAAAGGATGTCAAAAGTTTGGTGAAATCAAAACCCAAAGTCTACGAAAAGTAATAAAGAGATATAGTGAGATGAAGCTAGAGAAAATATTAAAGCTTAAGACTAGATTTCTAAACTAAAGAAATATCTAAGAAATCATCACCAAGTTGCATACCCTTTCTTCATTTCAACGACAGAATAATCAAAATAAATAATAATAGATTCTAAATTTAAGTAATTAATACCACTAGATTTGATGTTTTGTTGTTGCAAACGTTCGTGAAGTCATCTCGTCATTTTAAACCTAAATTAATGGATCCTAGGTCTCTCTCTCTCTCTCTCTCTCTCTCTCTCTCTCTCTCTCTCTCTCTCTCTCTCTCCTCCATTAAATTGCGAATTTGAGCCTGTCAGATTTTCTAAAACCTCAGAGCGAACCTTGGTTACTTAAATTTATTAAGGCCTTTAATAATTAAACACAAATTAAAATAAACTACAAACTAATCATTGTTTTGTTTCTTTTCTTTTTTTTAAGCAATGCTCTTAAGACATTACTGTAGTTTTAAAAGTAATCACGCGATAAATGAACCTAGTTCGTTCAACACATTTACAAAGAGAATACGCTCTCCGATAAGCATTCTAAGGGAGAAAAAATCATATTTTTTTATTTTATTTAAGTCAGGAATCATTATCCAGACTTTTATTCTAATTGTTTCTATAGTCTAAAATGAAAGGAGCATTTATGAACATGTCGGGAAACAGATGAACGATGCAGATGAATTCATATTCACAAGTGAACAGAATTATATAGCTTATTAGAGAATCGGTAAAGTTATAAAAGTTTTCATTCCAGGGACTAACCAGAGGAGTCATGAGATTGCATTTTTCTCTAAATTATAGGAATTGTATTTCAATTTAATCTCTTAGATGTTGCCAACTATTCCTGCAAGCATAGACTTCAAACAAAATAACATCGAAATAATAAAGATATCCTGGTAGTTATATTCGTTTATATAATTAGAAAAAAATTAATGAGTTTTTCAACGTTCACCATCGTGTTCTTTACGTATTAAAAAGCAGACAGATAATTTATGTAATTGTTAGTTAAAGGAAATACTTATCATTAACAGATCATAGCATTATTGAACTTCACACGGATATACTTATTTGAATTACACATTTTCCATTTGTCGTGCTATGTTGCATATCAATGTTGCAAGAGCCATCTAGTGATGATTCACTAAATTAAATTTTTTTAAAAAAATTGTGGGACTTGGATTTTCTGAGCATGGTCTTGTTTTCTTTTATACTATTATATATATATATATATTTTTTTTTTGTATGGAAATACGTAAACTGATTCCTTGCGATATATTTCTGACAATTCATAAAATATATGAATTATTTATTAATATAACTTATTAATTACTTCAAATATCACTTTTCCACCTAAAACATTCGTAGCAGATCGTTATCATCTGTAGAGGTAGAGTGCATTTCCTCAGAAAGCCATATAAATCTAGTTTGAGCTAGATTAAAAATTCAGCTTCTTTCGGAGGAAGAGAGCATCTTATCTGCTTAGGAGATATCAATTCATTTTTGTAATCTGCTAAAAAAAAGTTAATATAGTTAGTGACTGGAACTAATGTCAGTTCCAGTCACTAACTATATTAACTTTATATATATATATATATATATATATATATATATTTATTATTTGATTTAAGAATTTTATTTAATAAGAGACATTCCAATGAATTTTCGCTTAATTGTTGCTGTTTTCGTTATTTAAAGAAGTCTGTTTATAAATTAAATTGGTTGAACTTTGTGAAAAGACACACTCTCGAGGCTTTCAAGCTCTGGAAAGCTCGTGTGTGAGTCTTTACACACATCCATGGCTTACGTGGGATTTGAACCCACAGCCTGTTACAAACAATTATTAGGTAATAAAGCCACTTTTTCACATACACTATTCAGGCCGGAAATCATAAAACTTCTCATCTAATATTTAAGCTTTACAACAATCAAAACTGTTTAGAGTCTGGCTTAATGAAACAATACTTCAACACGATAACAACAATTTGATATAACAGTAGAATTAGCTTAAAACATGTAATGTAACGACAACACAAGGAACTAAAATTCTAATTGGCATTATGTTGGAAAAAGAGAAAAGCAAGCGTTAATTAGATCTAGCCTTTTTGTTTTCTTCCATTTGATCCTGTGTGAAGGGGGGGGGGGAGGGTGCCAAGTCATGGTCTGCTAGACCCGACTCGCCATAACGATAGTGCCGGATGCATATTTTATGTTCACGAAGGCGGACATCAACAGTTCTTCCTGTCTATCCATAGAAATCAAGGTCACAAGAACAGGACACTTAGTAATCTACTGGATGTAATGAAGAAGAGATTTTGTCCTCAAGTGAGCGGATGAGAGTTGCCAATTATATCTTTTCAGATGTGCCTTGAATGTATGGAATGGCAAGTTTTCTTAGTCTTAAGCGATGGGTAATGGAGGGGATTTCTGGGGAGCATTTAGTATTTTTCTTTCCTATGGGGATTATAGGCATTGGCTAAGAAAATGTGACGCAATTAAATAAGTTCAGTAGTAAGACCATTATCCTTGACATCTGCTACGTAGCAAAGGTATTTGATGGACTAGCAATTCAAGTTAATGACTACAGAATTGCTAGTTCATCAAATATGGACTAGCAATAACTTGAAATATTGCTTCCTGTGCAAAGGATTATATCGTTCTTGAATAAAAACAGACAAACCTTCCAACGTGCAATGGTAATTGCGTGTATATTTGGTACAGTCCTTTTGTTATTTATCCAATTTTAAATGCTTACTTTTTAATGATGGGTGCCATATCTATAATATTAATAATGAGCCGAGATGTTTCAGCATTTAAAATTAAAATAATAAAACGATTAGGAAAACGGTGTCTTGTGCTATGCTTTATTGCGCTAAGTTGTTGTTTGTTAGAGAGATTTGCGAATGTATTAACTTTTCTTACCTGCATGTTCTAATTTCTATTGCTGTTTGAAATAGTTTTCATTATGTGCATGTTTTCATGCTTGTGTTAAGTTCCTCACATGCTCCATGCTCCCATTATCCAAATTCTGACCTACCGATCGGTATGAACTAAAACAGCCTTATGTTGCTTCTGATCTTTGGTATATGGAATGTATCCTGTTGTTTTAGCACATCGCGGTTTCACAGCAGTAAAGAAGATACTTGAAAATGTTGTTTAGTTTAACACATGAAATTCCCAACACCGCTTATTAAAGACAAATATTGTAATATGTAAACTGATTAGTCTGCTCAGGTACAGGACCATTTTAGATAACCCATAAAAAGTTGTTACAACGTTTTTATATATTCCGTATCCTGGTTACTATTATCGATTAAAATGTTTTCTAATATGATCTTTTGTAATATGAAATGAAGTGGAGGTTAACAGAATGAAATATATGGTGGGGTGTTGCTACAGACCTGGCAGCTCAGTTGTAGGGCACGAAGAAATGTATCGCCAATTTAGCCTTATGGTAACAAGCGAATGGTCATTATGGGTGACTTTAATTTTCCAAGCATTGATTGGGTAGAAGAGAAATCTCATGATCAGAAAGAACAGGAATTTATTGAATTGTTGCGAGATAACTTTCTCAAGCAGCATGTGAAAGAAGGAACTCGAGGTCAAAGAGTGTTGGATTTGATCACAGCATCAGAAGGGATCTTTGTCAAGAATATGGCTATTTTGCCACCAATTGGTGACAATGATCATGCTGTTCTTTCTTGGGAATGATCTACTTGTATTGAAGCTCCGATTAAATCAGGCTACATGCTAAATTACAAAGCTGGAAATTATGATCAACTTAGAAGAATACTATCTTTGGTCCCATGGTATCGGTTACTGAATGGAAAAAATGTCAGCAATGCAAGTGAATCTGCGAAAAAGTGCTTGAATGAGGTGGTATCTCAAAGTATCCCTAGTGTTCGAAGAATAAATAGGTTGGGAGTGAAATGGATGTGCAGCCTTATTAAGCTAGAGATCTACAAAAAGAAGTTAGGAAAGAATATCGTGAGAATAAGAGTGAGAGGAGTTATGAAATATATAAAGCTCAGGCCAGAAAAGTAACGAGTATTGTGAGAAGAGCTAAAATGGAGTATGAAAAGAAATTGGCCATGCAAGCTAAAGGATCCAAAAGAATTTTATCGTTATGTCTTAAGCAAAAGAAAGAATGAATGTGGAAGAAAAACTTTATTGAATACAGATGGTACAGGAGTGTCGGAATCTAAGGAGATTGTTCAGTTAATGAGTGCTCCCTTTGCTAAGATATATCAACCAGGTGTATGTAGCATGGTGCATGGTGCTGCTGCTACGTTAGATGAAGAGTTAGAGGTTCATGAAAATGAGGTTGAAGGGCTCTTGCATAACCTGGATAAGAATTTGTCAATAGGAACAGATGGAATATTTGCCCGTTTGTTAAAGGAATTTTCAGCTGAATTGGCTAGGCCTTTCACACATTTGTATAACATGAGTCTCAGCTCAGGAATAATACCACAGGAATGGAAGGAATGTATGATAGTTCTATTGCACAAGGGTGGTGCAAAAACTGATGTGTCTAACTACAGACTTATTAATATCTCTGGTGTGGTAGTGAAGATTTCAGAGAAGTTCGTAAGAACTGGCATACAGAAATGGGTAGACAATCATTCTATACTATGCAGGGAATAGCATGGGTTTACTAAAGGAAGGTCATGTTTTAGCAATTTTCTCATATTTTATAACAATATTACGGCCGAGTTGGATAAAGGGTATGGATACACTATGATAATGTTGGATTTTTCTAAGGCATTTGATAGGATACCACACGATAGGCTGTTGTGTAAACTGGAGAATATATGACTAAAATATAATCTATTGACTTGGATCAGGGGATGGTTGACAGACAGATATCAAAAAATGGTATACAGTGGGTGCAAATCTGCCAGATTTAAGGTAACCAGTGATGTACCTCAGGGGTTAGTCCTTGGGCCATTAATGTTCAATCTATACATTAATGACTTCAAGCAGGGTCTATCATAGGATTTGCAATTGTTTGCTGATGATGCGAAGATAGGCAGGGCAATCAGGTATGCTACTGATATTCAGCAATTATAAAATGATTTGAATAGGCTGGAAATCTGGGCTAACGAAAATCGCTGTCAGTTTAATGTTATTAAGTGTAAAGTTATGCATTTTGGCATGATTAGACCGTGATTTTGGCGTGATTCCAGAGGCATATTATATTAGCTGGGTTATGCTACAAGAAACTGAAGAGGCAAAGGATATTGGTGTATTGATGTATAAGAATTTAAAGTTCAAAGGTCACATAGCAAAAGTTGCAAATACAATTCGGAGAAAAATTGGTATGTTGAAGCGAACCTTGATATGTAAGGATAAAGAAGTAATTTTGCCTCTTTATAAGGCTTTGATAAGACCACACTTGGATTACTGTGCACAGATTTGTTCTCCCGGATTCCAAGGGGATAAAGAAGCTGTGGAAAGGGTGCAAAGAAGAGTTACAAAGATTATATCTGGATTATGGGATTTAGATTATGAGGACAGATTGCTAGAATGTGGATTATAGACTCTGGTTAAGAGGAGAAAGAGGAGTGATATGATAGAGGTCTGTAAACTTTTAAATTAGTGTTATAGCATTTGAACTGATGAAATTTTTCTTTATATGGAAGACGGGGAGAGAAAACGGGGGCATCCATCGAAGTTAAGGTTGTTCTCAGTCAAGAGCAGGGTTAAGAGCTAGGTTTATCTCCCAGAGAACAGTGAGTGAGTGGAATAATTTTCCGTTACGGGTAGTGAGTTCATCTAGTGTGAATGAATTCAAGGGTATTCAAGGTTGGGTAATTTACAGCCTCCCTCGATGAGTCCTTGACTCCCTGGAGGGCTTAGATAATAATAATAATAATAATAATAATAATAATAATAATAATAATAATAATCTTTTGTAATATGATTTTGAGGACGAGACAAGCTCTTTTCTTTTTAGTGAAAATACTGGAAAATACTTTTTAATAGGAGTAGCCTTACAGATGAAACAAGTAGCGCATGCATATCTCTAATGAATAAAACATCCACTATTTTTCTTTCTCTAGTTTTGATTTTAATTTTATGCTAAAAATTATAAAGATTAATTTCTTTATATATTATGTAGATAAAATAACATTTTATTTGTAAGTTTTATGTATTACACATAAGAGATTAGATAAGAATTAATAAACGAATATCTTTATTTTTTTATTGGGCTTTAGTCAAATAAAAGGATTATAAGATTGTGCACAATATATTACAGCGCACAATCTTATAAGATTGTGCGCTGTAATATATTGGAAAAATTTCAAAAAAAACTTACGTGTGAATGACCTTTATATTAAAAAAAAAAAAAAAAATTAGAATTATTGCTTCCTCTTTTGCCGATGTAAAAAATTGCGTCTTTAAATTTTGTGGCGGTGTATGGCAGCTAGAATTACACTCAAAGGCAAATAAAACATATCCATGCTATCAACAGGGTAGAAGGACTTTTTGAGTAAAAACTCCGTCACTAATTTTTACATTCATTCAATCTATCATGACTTGCAATAATCAGTCTTAAAATATTCTTTGATTTTACTGCTCTAGCGTGATTTTGGAGTATTATATTTGAAAACAAATAATGATATGTTCCTCAATTTCGGTTGGCATGTGAGAAAATTTTGCATCCAAGAGATGCAAAATGTCACGCACGCTTAAAAAGTTGCCCACTCCGGGCCGATGGTATCTGTTTTTTGGACTTATTTCGAAACAGTGGACATCTCATAAAATTCTAGTGTGTACCAGTTGAGTGCGCTGGAGATATTGCTTTAAGAGACTTTTTTCCGCTGAAGAGAATGTCGGTTCAAGAGACTACTGTAATTTGGAGGCGCATCTTCAGGGGAAATTACTTTCATCTCACAAACACGAAATTGCGATCTTCCATGTAACTATTTTATTCTTCTAATCCTATTGTCCAAGTTATGAGAACCATCCTCAAGGTTTTCATGTATAATAGCTAACACAGAAGAATATCGTCTTTTCGACGGTTCACTTCGAAAACCTTGAGTGCTCGGTATAACACCGATAAAAGATTCAGGATGTTTGGCATTGGAAGTCATTTTATTTTTCCACATTTAAACCCAATTTCGCCTATTCTCATTCTTAGAAAATAGTTAATTATTTTTTGCACGAAATCCTCTATTTGTTTGAGCCAAACTCACCGAGCTTATACTCTGCATGTAGTCTACAATTATATGCGCGGCAATTTGTAATAAACCCAATAAATCCCCATTTATATTTGTATTTGTTGTACTCGTATAAATTTCAGTTTTCGATTTCTTATTTTCCGAAAAATAATTTTCATAGGGAGCTCTTTTAATACCAGAATGATTTCTTCTTATCTATTTTTTATAGACTAGAAGAAAGAATGTCAGTGCCTTAATCCATTCATTTCTCGTACTGTTCTGCATTTAAGTCATCTATATATTTTCAATATCCTGATTTGCTCCTTCTACACTATTCACAGGCGAAGAGAATTATATAACTTATTTGAGAATGAGTAAAGTTATAGAAGATTCCATTCCAGGTATCCACTACAGGAGTTCTAGAATTGCATTTCTTTTTTAGAATTGCAATCCCTAAACTATTGGAATTGTATTCCTAGTTTAATCTCATAGATGTATGGCAACTATTGCTGCAATTAGCGACTTCCCACAAAAATACATCGAAAAAATATAGATATCGTGGTGGTTGTATTCGTTTATGTAATTAATAAAAAAAGGACTTATACGTTTACCATTAAGTGCTATTTTCTTAAAATGTAGACAGAAAATTTATGTATCTGTTAGGTTAAGGATACTTATCATTAACAAATCATAGCAACTGGCTGAATCCATTATTCTTCCAGAAATTCAGAAAAACATGAGTTCTTTAAGGTACATAAAAAACTATGCTGTGGTGAATTGACATTCGACGTTTATAAAACGTTTTCATTTGTTGAGATCTCATTGACTAAAGAAATCAGTCCACGTATATCCTGAAAGACATCTAGGGATAACTAACATATATCTATTCAATTGGGTTTTTCCATTCAGGGAATTACGAACAATAGCAAGGATATCATTTCTGTCGATAATTGGGAATCTGTTACCTTCCTCCATTGTGAATGTCAGATATTTACTTTAAGCTGTAAATAGATTAAACGTTATGTCACAACCATCCTAATCTAGCTTATGTAATAAGGAATCCCATAGCATTAATAATAGTACAATGGATGAAAGAGAGAGAGAGAGAGAGAGAGAGAGAGAGAGAGACAGGTCACTGACTGTATTAACAACAAACACTTCCCATTTTTAGATATATTATGTTTAATAGTAATTTGATCATTCTTTAGTTGCCATAATTGGAAAGACAAATTGAAACAGTGCTGCTCCCTTTCCAACACTTGATGCTATTAATATCTACACTCTTTTGAACGATTAGAGTAAATGGAAATATTTTAAAAAAGTGGCTGTGTTTAGCCAAGTTATTTTTTTTTACCTAAATTGTTTAATATACGCAGATTATTATCTTGATGATTTACTCCAGATGACACTATTTAGATGGTAGTTCGTTATACAAAAACTATTGTTTAATAATCTTCAAGCTATTTGATAAATACGATGCAAGAATAATCGACATTTTCATTAATGAATATATAAGAACCTGAAAAACATAACAATGCTAATAAGAATTGTAGGTGTTCTTCTCAATAAGTATAATTTCGTTTCATACTTAAGGACACCGCTAAGAAGAAAAATTACTCAAATCTACCTCGACAGATAGTGAAAATAATATGATGCCACAGCATTATATTCCACTTCACTTCTTGAGGAAGGAGCATAATAGGATTGAAGACATGAAGTAGAAATGTCGGTCATTTAAAAAGATTTGCGGTTTCAATAAATTATTTTATTTAGAAATTTTTGACTGAGCTATGATGATTATTTCACAGAAAAAGTAACTGTATTTTTTTAAAGATCAGAATGATTTTCGTACTCATATGCCACGAAAAATTTCCCTTTGCTTTTATCGACAATCTTCATGATTTTGAATTGATTCAAATCACGTTTAGGATATAAATCCCTTTAAGGGATTTCGACATTGAAGCATTAACATGAACATTACAGGGATACAACTGATTTTTGTTGTTGTTGAATTACTCATATTCCATTTCATTTTCTATGTTGAATATCATTGTTGCAAGTGCCTTGTCGTGATAATTCACTAAATTACACGACAAGGGAAAAAATATAATGAATTTTAACAATTTGTATAAATTGTGACATTTACGAAAAATGACACACTCGCATTCTCGAAATTGTTTAGCTCGCCTACGGAATTTACAAACACCCATACCTTACATAACATTCGAATCCGTAGTCTGTTACATTGAACTATAAGGCAACACTACTCAGGCCGGCAATAATAAAAGTTCTCATTTAATACTGAAACTGAACAACAATGAAAACTGTTCACAGAATGGTATTATGAAAACCTAAATTCTGTCGCTGATCAGCTACAGTTGTCACGTGTACAAAGGGACGCTCAACCAAGATTTCTAATGAGTACAAGTGATATCTGAGGATTGCAATGAAAGAACTGAATTCAACCAAAATGAACAAAGTACTTAGGAAACGCTTGCATTTTGTGATGAAGCAGGATAAAACTTGAAATGGTGGTGTGCAATAGAATAACAATGAAATGAGAAGACAGAAAAATATGAAATAAATATAAGAATTATATAAGAATTAAGTTGACACAAAATGCGGTCACATAACATCAGTGCGGGTTACGATCTTTTCTAACAGCTAAATAATCCTTACAACGGTGGACCATTATCGATATCAGGATGGTTATTCGCCAGGTTTGTTGGCGTGCAAAGCGACGCTAAATAAGCTTCACCCACTTAATGTCGTGATTCTGTTGGCCACGCAAATCTTTGGTATCTTCAGTTTCAAGATACTCCTTTATCAACTGAAGTCTTGGTGGGTGGTGGTAATCCCACCACTAAAGAGTCGCACATAGATTTCAAGGATCCGTTCTCGGTTCCACCTGCACAGCTATGGTATTAAAACATAAAAGGTTATTAAAATTAAAACATAAAAGGGATTGATTCTGCCATTAATCCTTATTCCACTCACACACACAAAAAAAAACACCGCCCCAAAATACTACAAATGTCCCGTTCAGTGATGTTAGAGGGATGCTACCTCATTTCTCCGTTCTCTTTAGGTCAGACAATATATAAAATACATGAGTACGTTAAAAGGTTTCTTTACAGAACAGAATTCTAACTCGTTTTTCAGGGATCCTAGGTGACAGGATATGAATCGTAGACTTCTGTCTTGTTTTAAGGTCAGATAGCTGTCTGTTATAGTTGACGTAGCCCTCAGGGGATTACAAGAAAGCCCTTTCTTGTAAGGGTTCTTGTCTCCTGAAACTACACCCCATAGTGCACAGTGCACAAGAGACATGTACAAGGAAAACCGGAATTAAGTGATGTGGCCGCAGCTGGTTTTTTATGCGTCATATGTGGATCTGTTCAGTAGCAGATCAGTTTTTATTGGATAGTGGGAATTTGTATACCAGTGTACCTATTATATGAAATATTCACTTTCTCAGACACTATTAAAAATAAGATACTCATAAAAAGCATTTTTGTGTTAATTTCTTCGAGTAGTTTATTTATAAGACTGTATGTAAATCAAATTAAAATGTAATTAATATTTACATTTTTGCATTTAAATGTTAATTGTTTTTAAAAAAATAATAACCTAGCTTAATGAAACGAAGTAGTTGCTGCATGGTTATTGGGCAACAGTATAGAATTCCGTAAATTCGACGTAAGCCTGGCAGATTAATTTCAACACCACCGTGTGTGTGTGTGGTGGGGTGGGGGGGGTAATCAGGATATATGCTCCACCAGAAACGTTTTACTGAAATTATATTCTTAGAATATCATATTTAAATTAAAAAACAATAAACAATGCTGTTTTAATAATAATAAAAACACAGTAGCAAAAACTGCTACATGGTAATAACAGTATACTTCTATGACAGAAGTATATGCTTAAGCGCTTTGTATATTGTGTTCTTAGCATGCCCCGGCTCTTTACTTGCTGTTTTACGTTTTAAAGTGGATTTTACTGAGTTAAAGAATTAAAAATCACAAATTCTTCCTGAAGAAAGAGACTTTACTTTTAATCGCCAAAGATCAACTACTTCTAGAATTAGCTAAGAAAAACTGTAAAAAAAGGTACTGAGAATCGAACGAATAATTGTCTTTCATCTGCATGTCTAGGTGTTAAATTTTAGTAAATGCAAAAAGTAATATGAATAAATATTTTATTATAAAATAATATTAAATAATCGGTTCTATGAATGTTGGCGTCTCTAGACAAGCTTTTGCATGTTTATGCGCATTCGTATAAGTTGCGTACAAAGGATCTTTTTTTTTTTTTTTTGGTTTTAAAGTGTCTAAAATAACCACATTTTGTCTACTTAATATCATTCTTGATAAATTTCAAAGAATATTTTTTCAGCATTATTTGAAGGCACGTCAAAAATATTTAAGTGATCATGTCAGTTGTTTCAATAAATTAACGTAAGAAGCAAAATTTCACATTTATCAATAAAGAATATCATCATACTGCGATTGAATAAACGAAATGTTTCAAAAATACATTTAGAGTAACAAAGTATTCATTAAAAATGAGGATGCAATTTTTTTTTTTTTTTTAGCTAGATGGGTGAAGCAAGAATGCTTTTCATATTCCCCGTTATCTGTAGAAGAAAATGTATGGATGGGGTAATATAGACCTATAAGCTCTGATCATGGCAGGTAATAGTAATAGCCGAGCTTCAGTTAAAACTTCATTGGCTATGGCATTGCCATCCATTATCCTCCCTGGGTACCCATTTTAGTCGTCACGTACGACATGCATGGGCTGGTGTGTAAGTAAAGCTCTCTCTAAAAATTAAGACGATCCCCCGGACCACTCGCTACGATTGGCCGAAAGACCGTTCCACTTAACGTTTGTTCCACTCAGTGACGTCCCCCCCAGCACTGAGAAGAACCACTCCTTTTCTAGAGAAAAGCATCCACCGACAAAGCCTCTCATGGGCCACGCCGTAGAACACCCTCCCCACAGACTTAAAATGCTCTCTCAGGGCAAACCCCCGAAATCTAAGCCCTCCCCGCCTCACCGGGAAAACGTAAGAGAGCGAAACTCTGCGTCCCATTTTAGTCGCCTCGTACGATATGCATAGGCTATAGTGGGACTATTCTTACCACGGCCACCACGCAACTTTAAATGATAATGTATCTGATCACTATTCTCTATATGTGACGTTTAATGGTGTCAAAGAAACATTTTTCTGAAAAAAATTAAGAATTTATTGGAGTTTATACTGCTGGATATTTATAATTCTTAATATATTTCTCCACGTTTATTTATTTATATTTATAAATGTATCTGTAATTACTTAGCACTTTATTTATATTAAGAAGTAGTCTAAAACCTCACATATGGCAGTTTGAGTAGGAGGAGCTTTTTCAGTAATTCAAAGAGTTTCTTGTTATGCGGCTTGTGACGTCGTTTGCTAGGAATGGATGAATGAATGATTCATTGGCAAGTCATCGGTATGCAAAAGTCGTTCTGCCTATTTTCGCATTGCTGAATCAAGTTTATAAATTTTTCGTATCATAAAATATATCATATTATTATTAACTGTTATTATTAATTGCCGTTTTAGTTCATTAATTTTTCATGAAAAAAAGAAAAGAAAAAAGATACTTGTTAAGCAAGATGTCGCTTTTATATTCAGTGGTCATTTCGTTACTCATAAGATAATAATTTTATGAACTAAAAATAACAGAAAAGAGAAAACACGAACGTTTTCAGAATCATAGGTATGAAATGTGAATTTTAGATATGAAATCGCGTATTCAAAAAAAAAAAAAAAAATTACTGAAAATTTCGAAAAGAAACATGAATAATATTTTACAAGGTTCTCCTTTATTAAGAAAACTTTTCAGTTTTCGAAATACATAATGCCGGTTATGAGCAAAATGTGTGTGTGTTTTCATTAAAATGTAGGGGAAATGTCGGAATGATTTTCTAAGGAAAAGAGGAAAGTGCCAAATGCAAGTATAATGAAAAAAAAAAACCATTTTAAGTTTATTTATAAATTTCAGTTGTCATTTCACAAATATTTTATTTATAAAGTAATTATAGAATTTCGATATATTTAAATTACAGTTTTTGCTTTTAAGATGATGTCCACAATTTATCGATTATTCAAGAAGAAAAAGCCTTTATTCGGGAAACTATTACATCGAAAGTGCTGTTTATTATTATATAATAAAGTTCATCTTCTTCTTCTTCTTTATAACATTGATTTTAGGCCAAGTGACCTGTTTCGGTCTCATGCCATCTCTTTCTTGGTCTTCCAATTCTTCTTTTCCCACTTATTTTGTATCTGTATTATATTTTTGGTAGTCTGCTGTTGTCCATTCGATTTAACATTCTAGTCATTTTTGTTTACACTGTCCTATGTAGTAATTAATTGGTTTTATTTTCAGGGATTGTAAGATTTCTTCATTTGTTTTGTGGTCCCACTTGGTATATCCAGCTGTTTTTCTGAGGAACTTCATTTCTGCTGTTTGAAGTCGTTTTTCATCTTTCCTTTTTATGGTCCATGTTTCGCTTCCGTATAGTAGATTTCGTTTTGACAAGACATTGTATAGTCTGATTCTAGTATGTTTTTGTACTAGGGATGGCTTAAATATATTATTTATTATGCCATTTATTTTGACAAAGTTTGATATTTTAGTGTCTATGTCTTTTTCTTCTTCGTATGATAAATCACATCCCAAGTATCTGAAAGTATTTACGTGTTCTAATATTTTATTATCTATCACTATTCTACTTCTCATTTTGGTTTTCTCCTTTGAATGCCATTTTTTGTTTTTAGATATTGTCATATTAGTCGTATTGTCATATTGAGATATCATTTAATGATTTTAATGATCTTTGTAAATCATCTTCTGATGTAGCTAATACTAGTTGATCATCTGCAAATAGTAGTGTATCTATTTTCATTTGTGGGGCTATTTGTATAGCAAACGGGTTATACTATTTCCAGATTGTTATAGTTTTATTTATTTATACATATATATTGAAAAGCGAAGGTGAGAGGGTACATTCATGTCGTACTCCTCTTGATATAGCTTTCCATTCTGAGATGTCTGTTCTAATTTAACTGCTATTTTATTTCCTGTATATATATTTCTTGAATAATTGTAAAAGTTGGTTTGGTATGTTTAAATCGGTTAATATTATAAACAATTTTTGTCTACTAATTTTGTTAAAGGCTTTTTCATAATGAAAAAAAAAAAAACATATCTGGATATAAATACATTCATTGTGCATTTCTCTCTTCAAGAGAATGCACAATGAATGTATTTGATCCTTATTAGTGTTTCAAAATAATACTTATTCATAACTTATACTTTAGATAATTTGAATAAAAATTTCCTGGAAATGAGACTTTATTCGTCGCTAAATTTTTATTCGTAATTTATCATTACAAATTTAATTTGTAGTTGTGAATTATAGCAATCAAATCACGAATTTTGTTTCTCATATTTTACAAAATGTATGCTCAGAAGTCATAGGATAACGTCACTGCAGCAATAAAAAACACTTACGCAGAAGGAATTTACGTATTTGTACGCTTGGTACAGACGATAAAAAAGAGAACTAATTAGATGCTGTTTAAGTCATAAAATCAGGCAATTTTATTGATTTCTTTAAAAATATAAACTTGCTTACATTTTCCAGCAAATATTAGATTTTTTGAAATTATTATAAAATTTATCATTTTTCTTTCTTTTTTTAAGCTAGCCTTTTATTTTTTTTCCTGAAATCGAACTTAAGGAAGTTTGTAGTTGGTTCCACTAAATATATTTTACTATATCCAACTGACTAAATGGTAACATGAAAGAAAGAGGACATTTGTTCCTTAACGTGAGTTCACATAAAAAGAAAAGAAAAGAAAAAATACAGTGAACTAGATGTTTTGTAAGCAGGCTACTCTTTTAAATTCGAACTACTGTAAAAGGGTGCATTATATCGAAATGTATTTGCAGAGCCATTAAACTCAAACTTGCACAAGCAATACTCTTTACAGTTTTGGGTGTGCAACTAAGGATAAATTTAAAATGAAACATCGAAGGAATTTTTGAATTCTGCGTTATTCAATTTGATAAAAGTATGATGGACATGGCTTTCTATCTTTTTATCATCAATTTTTTTTTTGATATTTTAAACAAAAACTATATATAAAGAATATTCGATATCAATTTATAGCTTATACTGCTTGGAGTATTTAAATGTTTTAAGAGATTTATTAATTAATTTATTGTGAAATATTTTACAAAAATAATAAAAAAAAACTTTTTAATTTAAATGATTTAGATTGTAGGGAGGCATAATCCACAATTCTCTTTTCTTATTGTTATGGTGAAAGATATATGTCTGCACAAAAACATATTTATTAAACATGAAATATTCGGTTGCATTTGCAAAATTGCTGAACTTCGTCTTTACATAAGTATGCACGTAATCTGTCGCTTGAATACAGAATGATATTACATTAGATTATATGATCTTGATGAGAAATAATTGACTGATAAATCCAAGAACTGATGTAGCATGATGTCATTTCTGATCTGCAAAGATATACATACTTTATTTAATCTTTATATACTGTCAAACGTGTATGGAAATATAACTAATGTTTCGACGTTCTCGAGGAAAACTACATTTTGTTGTAAGCTTCCGTAGTAGCAAAGGGTAGGTGAAAGGAGAAATATCTAAATGCTGATACTAGGACGTTTTTATTGTTTGCCTCCCTACAATCTAGTGTTTGTATTGCGCTTCAGGGTTTGTGGATGTTGAAACGACATCCCTTACCTTCAGGCGACGAATTTATTCGCTACTATTCGTTTGCTGAATCACATACTGCCCACCTATTTCAAAGATACCCTACCAGGAATATTTTGATTATAACTGAATTTGCTGCCTGGTTTAGAAAGATTTTTAAAAGTGAAAATGATTCACCGAGAATTTGAAAATAATTTACAACTACACATGGATTTATTCTCATGCATAATAATAAGTTTTACGTTCTTGTTTATTATCGCTACATCTGAAAATAAACCTTACACGTCTTGTTGTCTTGTGAAGTAAGGATTACTTTGCCTGTACTCTCGGAACTATGTTTGACTGAAATTGCATAGAAAAGAGAATTATTTACTGTCTCGGCAAGCGGATTACCACTGCTAGTTAAAACAACCGCTAGTTTTGTATCAGTATGAAACTTATAATAAACTGTAACAAGTTGGATTACTTTAACAAGATAAACAAACAAGTGTCATTTGATTAAACAATAAAAATAATGCAACGCATTTCAACAATGCTAGTTTTATTCAGAATATCGTAGAAGGAAGCAAACGCAAAACTTCTATTTTAGTAATGCAGATTCACAATATTTTTAGGTAAGCAAAAGCTTAAAACAGAAATTACATCACATGCGATTGCATTTAAGCAAAAAGAAGTTTACAATTTCTTGACGCTAGTTTAATCCACTTAAAGTTTCGAGACCACTCGTAGAAATTCTCTTTTATTCTAATTAAAATTTCCAAGAAATGTTACCTGAAAAGACGACGCTTAGCTTCTTCGTCATTTCAAAAGAGCTTACTTACCTTTCATTCACCACATACACACACAACATGTCCTGAAGGGTGCAGTTCATCATTCAGACTTTCTTCTAGAAGAAAACTGTTCAAGAATTCCTTAATGCACCACATTCATGACTTCTTCCTTCCTCAAGTACCAAGTTTCCTTTTCACTTCCGTTATATTTTTCCATTCTCAAAGAAGTTCAATCTTATCGTGTGAAAGAAATGGATAAGAAGTTGAATCTTTCATTCGAAGCTCTCTCTCTCTCTCTCTTATATATATATATAAGAATGGGGATTTCGATTTGTCCTTGACCTTTAAGATTTGTGTCCTTTACTTTAAATAGATCTCTTCTGCTTAAATATAGTTTTTTTTTTTTTTTAAATCTACTACTTTAAAGGAACACAATACTGCTAATACCTTACAGAAAATCTTAGAAATTATTTCTTTCTCAAGATTAGTGAGTGACTTCATATAAAGTTGCAATTTCGTGTCTAATTATATTTGAAATTCATTCTGAATTATTTTATAGCGATTCAGACAGATTTCTCAATAGTGTCGACTTACAGGACCATTAATCGCAGCAAACATGAAAATTGAAAATTTCAAACGATAATTTATTACATATTATATTATAACACTCATTATATAAATCACTACCTATTTTCTCGAAATTAAACACAAAAATAAACACATTATGTGTTTAATAAATCCTTATACTGGCTTAAAGGGACGAAGCAAGAATGCTTTTCATATTCCCCGTTATCTGTAGAGGGCAGTGTAAGGATAAGGTGTTATTGAGCTATAAAGCTCTGATCATGGCAAGAGGGTAACAGTAATAGCTGAGCCTCAGTTAGAACTTCATTGGCTACAGCATTGCCATCTATTACCTTCCCTGACATTCCAAAACATCTCCACAAATTAAACACGCAGAACGATACTGACTTGATGGGTGAAGCATAAATGCTTTTCATATTCCTTTCCATCTGAAAAGGCAAGTTCTTTGAGTGGAGAATTATTGAGCGTTAAGCTCGCCCTGAAAGGGCAGTGCGATTAACTGTGTTCAGCTGAGCACAGAATTGATTTGGGTCTCTTGTATTTACAGAAATCTGCTTCATTATAGTCTAAAGCTTGCTTGATCAGTGGGTTCGGATGATTAATGGTCTTGATGAAGAACTTTTCAGCTAGGTCGTGAAGGAGGGATGTGATGTAGGGAATGTTGACTTCGCTGTATATCTGGGAGTTTCTGATAAACCACGGGGCATCCAACTTCATTCTCAGACATTTGTTCTGAATTCTCTGCAGCTTTTGAATATTTGTGTTCGAGGTATGACTCCATGCAGGAGATGTGTAAGTGATGACTGGGCGTATTACCATCTGGTATATGAGTGGTTTGTTCTGAGTATCGAATTTACTTTTTCTGTTGATCATGGGGTAGAGCTGCGCTATTTCTTTGGATGTCTCTGAACTTATGTGTTCTATATGATTGGTGAATTGTAGGTTTTTATCGAGAATTACG
Source organism: Typopeltis vanoorti (assembly GCF_054136105.1). NCBI lineage: Eukaryota > Metazoa > Arthropoda > Arachnida > Uropygi > Thelyphonidae > Typopeltis > Typopeltis vanoorti. The sequence continues at coordinate 82,700,625 of NC_143556.1, read as the reverse complement.
CCAAGATATTTGACTGTATTCTGCCATGTGATTTTAACTCCTAGTAAATGTATATCTTCCTTGATTTGAGGTTTTTTCTAGTGAACCGTATGGCTGAATTCTTCTGTGGGTTGGCTTGGATTCTCGAGTCCACCGACCATTTGTTTAGTGTGTGAATACATTGTTGGAGTCTTTTGATAGCTAGTTCGGAACTGAGAGATCTCGCTAATAATGCAGTATCATCTGCATGTAATGCAGTGATTGTTGATCTTGGGTTTTGAGGGATATCAGCAATATAGATAGAAAACAGCAAGGGGGACCAAGAGTGAGCCCTGCGGCACTCCCGCCAGAACCTTGCATCTGGTTAACAGAGTTTCATTTATTTTGACTTGCATAAATCTGTCTCTGAGGTATGAGTGAATTATTTAACTAGATTAGTAGGCATATTGAATGTGATGAACTTGTAGAGAAGACCCTGATGCAACGCTTTATCAAAAGTCTTTGCAGCATCTAAAAAGACTGTAGCTGTATGAAGGTTCCGGCTGAAGCCTTTGGAGATGAATTCGATCAGCCTGTGGATCTGTTGAACGGTGGAGTGTTTTTTCCTAAATCAAAATTGCTCATTTGGGATTATACCTAGTTTATCCGTTTGTGATTGAAGTCTTGTAAGGATTACTTTTTCTGCGATCTTTCCAAGGTTAGACAGAAGACTGATAGGTCTGTAGCTTTCAGGGAGTTGGGTGTTTTTTCCAATCTTTTTGATCGGCGTGACCTCTGCTATCTTCCATGTTAAGGGGAAATGCTTGAGTCTGAGGATGGCATTAATTATGTTGACTAGATGTACAATGGCTTTTCTGGGGAGTAGTTTGATTATTTTGTTTGTAATTCCATCTGAACCTGGAGCTTTATTGTTGTTCAGGCGGGTTATAATATTTATAACTTCTGTTGTAGAAGTGGGTGTGAGAGGTTCAAGGTCATCTTTTTGTTGTGTTATGGCGTGCCTGACAAGGCGGTGAATCTTGTAGATGAGATTGATGATCAAATTTTCATAAGAGGGGTTGCATTGAGTTTCCAAGCTGTCCACCAGAGCCTCTGACTTTTTCTTGTCAGTATGGGCTATTCCCTTCGTGGTCTGAATTGGGGGTAAAAGTTGCCTTTTAGTGCGGAAGGTTCTCAGAAACTTCCAAATGGAGTTACCTTCTGGGTTTAATTTCGTTAGCTTAGATTCCCATTCTTGGTTTCGATGTTTTTGTAGGGCTTCTCGGACTTGTCTGTTTAATTTATTCAAATTTGTTTTATCTTGAGGGGCTCTTGTGTTATGATACCTCTTTCTGGTTTTGTTTTTCAGTCTGATTAAATTCATGATTTCCTCGGGGATTCGACCACTTGGGTGAAAGACTGTAGTTTGGGTAATTGACTTTACTGCGTTTTTGATTTGGCTGGTAATGTTGTTTGCAGCCAATTCTATCGCCTCTTTAGTGTGAATAGCAGGGACTGGGCCAATGTAATCAGGTAGGATTCTGGAGAGTTTGTCCCAAGATATGAAAGAGTGGGGAAGGGGAGAATTCTTCTTGTGTACCGAGTTGAAGCAGAATGGGGTTGTGATCGGACGAAAGTTCATTTATTGTTTCCAGCTGATATTGGCATCTGATGTTTTTGAGGATGACTATGTCAAGTATATCTGAACTTCCAGCTGAGCTGTGATGGGTGGGCTCCGTGCGTCCGGTTACAACAATAGAATGTTGCGTTGAGTAATGGTTTAGAGTTCGACCTTTGTCGTTGATTGTGGAGCTATGCCAGGCTGTATGTTTGGCGTTAAAGTCACCAGCCATGATGATGGAGTCTGTGAAGCCGAGAATGGTGTCCAAGTCAGATACCAGTAATGGAATGCTGGGTGAATTATATACAGCATAGATTTTGATGCTGCCATCATCGTTCGTATGAACTTCAATACCTGTTATCTCTAGGTTCTTGGTTTGTGAATTGGTCAGAACATTGTGGCTTAGGTAGTTTTTAATGTATTTGGCTGTTCCTCCTCCGCTGCTGGTGAGTCTATCTCTTTTGTACATTAAAGCTCTGATCATGGCAGGAGGGTAACAGCAATAGCCGAGTCTCAGTTAGAACTTCATTGGCTACAGCATTGCCATCCACTACCCTCCAAGGGTATTAATCGCATCTCACAAATTAAACACCTTATATATCCTTATATAAGGTGTTTAATGGGGCTTAAAGGGGCGAAGCAAGAATACTTTTCATCTTCCCCGTTATCTGTAGAGGACAGTGTAGGGATAAGGTGTTATTGAACTATTAAAGCTCTGATCATGGCAGGAGGGTAGCAGCAATAGCCGAGCCTCAGTTAGAACTTCATTGGCTACAACATTGCCATCCATTACCATCCAAAGGTGTATTGGATTGAATGAATCAATCAATCACCGCATCTCACGGTCGATTGATCTCAATTCTTCAATCCACTCGAGCTACAAAAAAAAATATACGAATGTTATTTTATAATAAAAAAAAAAAAATCAGCTAACGCCTTTTTATTCCCGTATACGGGAGTAGGCGAGGCCATTTTAGCCCTATCTAACTTTTTGGAGACTGAGTGGGCAGTTCAATCTCCACTGGTACCCAGAGACAGATGGCCCAAGGCTATCACTAATTAAGCGGTACGCAGTGAAGAGAGACGGATCAAATGTGCTGCCATCTCGTGGTCCCTAACCCTAACACAATATACTTAATGTCTGAAATAATGTTGGTTCTACGGTAGATTTTCTTGAGTTTACAGGACGAAAAACCCGAGTTTCCGGGAGGAAAAACCTGCTTGCCCGTGCCAGAGATCGACTAACTCGGGAACCGGTCGAAAAAAGGCTTAGAAAAATTTCCTCTAGTCGCCGACTAGATTCGAAACCAAACCTTCCTTCTTGCGGCCATGCGCGGTGGTGTGCAAACGCCACATTCACTGAGCTACACAGGCTCTTAATGTTATTTTATTTGATACAGTAATATGTTAATAAAAATAAAAAGGTGTATTAATAAAAATTCAAATTAATTCAGAATGTCTTAAAATATATCTTAACTAAAAGTTATTATTTATTTCATGAAATATCAAATAATATATTAAATAAATAAATTGGCATAATTAATAAAACTATAAAATACACTTGTTTTAAATAAACATATATTTATTTTAAACATCGTACAAGGTAGAGGTGTTATTAGTAATAAAAAGAATAAATGTTACGCAGGAAACAGTTGTGATGCTTTAACTGAATTGAAAATGTAAATTTGCATTCAAAATATACTTTCATAAGTCATCTATACAGAAGTTTAAATATAATGGGTAGTTTGTTTTTATGTTCCACTATATAGTTTATTCCTAAATGGACAACCTTATGAGAAAAACTCTTAAAAACATACAAAGCTACTGCAAAAAGCACTATTAATTTTGTAGAAACACAAAAATATTGTGGTCTATTTATATTTAGAGTAATACAGTAGTTTAAATTGTTAAAACCATGTTCGCTCCAGACAAAATGAGTAATTCAGTTTATTTTCCTTATTCGAGTAAAGGGACTTATGACATTTTGCGGAAAGCACCACAGGTGGCGTTTTTTTATTGTTAGAACAAGTTTATTTTTTATTATAGAGGAAAGCTAACAAAGATGAATTGTTCTTTACTGAGAAAAGTTTAAAAATTGAACTCCTCTGTCATTTTAGATTCTTTCTTTCAGTTCTTTCTTCCACATGTAATAAAATTCATTTGAAGCGATACACAAAAAATATGTTACAAATGCCACTAAATAAAATATTCTATACATCAGATAGAAAAAGCTCGTAGTTCATGTTTTTTTTTAAAACAATCCATCAATTCAACATAAAATAATGCTATTTGTTTGTTTGAGAGTTTGCTTATGCCTGAAATGGCAGTAACGTCATGCTTCTATAACATCACACCAATCTATTATGAGAAACGATATAATTGTAATTATTAAGTCTGTTCAATAACAGTAAAAAGTGTTCGATGACGGTTCATTTAACTGATCCGTTTTGTTTGATCTAAACATTTGTTAGGACTATTTTGTTTGCTGTAGCATATTCTTTGCTTAGCAAATTATGCAGTGATTATTCCAGGACACAAAAAAAAACAAGAATAGACGATAGTCCGTTTCTGTGAGGATATAAGTAATTACAGGCACTACTGCACTAATCATTAAGAAGATAATTGTACAAGGTATAATGGATTTGATTTAACATCGTCTCGGAAACTTTTACTTAGTTAAGTGGTATGTATAATATAGAGGATACTCTATTCTTAAAGTCATCCATGTTATAAGAAACGATACAACTAATTCTTCAATTAATATTGTCTTTTTTTTAATATCCTGGCTACTCTTAGTTCCTCTTTGTAAGAGGTCTCATCACCCTCACCATCATGCTTCTTTCTGCTCATCAACCCACTTAATCATCGGTTCAACTTCCGTGACATGATGTTTGTAAATATCATTAAGTAGATAAGACACCTTACTTATTGGAAGCTTGAAGTGGCTTAAAACCATTCCATGCTTGGTCTCTAGGGTAAGGTTTTAGGATTTTCTAACTCTTAGTCCACTCACGTTAATAATACTGAGTTTAAGTTGTTTATGTTTAAAGCCTTTCCTCGGTAGAATTCATAAAATATCAGAAGCAACAGATTAATATTAAAATAAAGTATAATCAGCATTTAGCAGTTATTCAAAAATTCTAACATGTAATATTTTATATTGCGTTTTTAAGACAAAGCAGTTATATGAAATTTAAGTAAAGATATGGTTCATAAATTGAAAGTTGCCCCCCAAAAAATTGAAAAGAATATTCTCGGTGTGTTCCTTAGAAACAGGATTCTCCCATTTGATAAGAAGGAGAATAGGAACACAAGACATCTTGAAATAAATTATGCATTCAAAATGTATACGGATCGATTGCATGATCTAACGACACAGATTATCTAATTTATTAACACATGGATAGCGGTAAGTAAATAGGTAGATGAAAGAAAAGATATCAAGATGAAATTGTTGAGATTTCTGGAATGCAATGAATTACAAAAACTGAAGAGAGAAGGATGTGAAATAAAAAACAACTTGGGCAGATCTAAATCCAGACGTTGATTAATCCAGGTGTGGAAAAGAAGAACAAACAGAGGAAAGTTATAAGAAAATATGTAACATTTTCCATAATTAATATTCTAACAGATGGAGCAACTGGAATAAAAAGCATTGGAGATAATGGATGAATATTCCCAATTGTGTTGTGATATTTTGTTGAACCACGGATTTGCTACATGGGGTCCGTTCAAAGGGTATTCATATTGAAACTGTATCTTTATTTCCTTGCTCATCTGCTTTTTAGAGGAGACTTCTCCACACTGTTTTTACCCAATGATGGCAGTGCCCAGTTCTTCAAGACATACAGGAACAAATTTCCTTTTTCTTTCTAATTACCTGCCTAAAAACGCACTTTCATGTTATAAATCTTAGGCCCTATAAAATAATTTTAAGTGTGGGCTTGATAAGAAAAAAAAATCCTCTGGCTTCCCATTTATCCTTCACATCTTCCAAGCTACACTGTAGGAAGACAGATGGGAGTAACCCGATGTAATCTCCTGAATTCAGGTTTCAAATATCTGTTAGAGGAAAACTAATACCTGCAACTTGTCAAATACACGAGATTATTGTCCATGGATCCAGTTGGCATTGAAGACATAATTGGCATGTACAAATCACTCATTATTCTGAAAGAGAAAAAAAATAGTAGTATCGTTACTCGCATTTATAACATTTTAGATTTCTATAGATATTTGAATAACAGTTGAGACAGAGCTACTTCCGATATTTTAATCTGGTTTATTTTGAATCGGTAATATAAATTTGGAATAACGGAAATATTTCAAACTTATCAATGCTGATAATGTTGAAAGTGAAGATGAATTTGATCACCCAGTGTGTGACAACACATTTCATGCTGGAGAAATGAAGTGGCTTGTAAAAGTTAAGGGTAGCTAGATTATCTTTCATTTAGTTTACCAACCTACCAAATTTTCGTATTTTATGAGTGGGATTCGCATTAAAAACAAAAATTAAAATACTTTCATATATGTTCATATATGTTCCAAGCCAATCGGTTGATGAGAATGTTGTTTAAAAAATGAAATTAAAATTTTCATTTCTTTTATTTTAGTAGTCTTGAACATAAAGTAAATAAATAAATAAATTTATATTTGGTTACATTTATGTGCGAAACTATTTAATTATATTTATTTGATTCGCTGCTTCAGTTCAGCGTTATAGAATTTAAATTAAATATAGATTATGTTTAAATATTATTCATATATATTTTCTTTTAAAAGTATTAGAAATAAATATAGATCATATATTGAAACTGTTTATTACTGATTAACATAATGAAATAATGCAAATGAATTATTTAAATTTCGATTATGACTTCTTCAATTTGGTGTTCAAAATTTAAACTAAAACATTATTTCTATTTATATATATATATGAATGACTAAAACCGAGATTTAAGTAAAAAGGTTTTAATATTAAAACACGACTAGTTTCGGCTTGTAACAGCCTTCATCAGGTGACATTATAAAAGAAAGAAAAAAGAAAAAACACCAAACACTGAAGCTTAAATAAACTATGAACAACATAGAGTCTCTATACATAATTGATATTAAAACGTTGTGGTTGTATTTAAAGCTGTTCTTTCGTTTGTTGTATTGTTGGGAACGTGCGTGCTAGTAGCATCTCGTGAACACCAGTACATGATTACAGCTGAATGACTATCTGGGAGGTTGTAGCTCAAGTTATTATTTAGATGAACAGTATTGAAGATGATTTCCCTAGATTCCACGATTTTTCTCTCTAATTCATCATTGCAACGGAAGATGTTAGTAGATTTTTGCCAGCAGACTGTGTGACTTTGGCGTTCATTATTATTAGGATTAGCCGAGAAAAGGATATGACTTGATAATGCACTGGCTCGCTGTCTCTTGTAAGTAATATCCCTCATGTGTCCATCCGTACGGAATTAGACAGATGTGTCTGTCTGCCCAAAATAAATTTAAAGGTAATATATCTATTCCTTACAAAAGTACAGTTTCACATAAATTAGCAAACGTTCTAAGAAAATACAATATCAGAACTTTGTTCACTCCACTTCAAAAAATCCATTTCTTAATAAGCCACCCAAAACCTTGTCATCATCATCTTAAATACCCTGGTGTATATAATATATTGTGTGATTGTGATATTCCTTATTTTGGGAAGACAGACAAATCTGTCGAATTGGGTATGGAAGAACACATGAGGGACATTACTTACAAGAGACAGGAGGCAGTGCATTATCGAGTCATTTCCTTTTCTCTGCTAATCCTAATGATGAAAGCCACAGTCACACAGTCTGCTGGGAAAAATCTACTAACATCTTCCGTTGCAATGATGAACTAGAGAGAAAAATCGTGGAATCTAGGGAAATCATCTTCCATCCTGTTCATCTAAATAATAACTTGAGCTACAACCTCCCAGATAGTCATTCAGCTGTAATCATGTACTGGCGTTCACGAGATGCTACTAGCACGCACTTTCCCAAAATACAACAAACGAAAGAACAGCTTTAAATACAACCACAACGTTTTAATGTCAATTATGTATAGATACTCTCTATGATATTCATAGTTTATTTAAGCTTCAGTGTTTTAGTGTTTTTTTTCTTTCTTTATATGTATATATATATATATATATATATATATATATATATATATATATATATATATATATATATAATATAATATAATATCATATCATAAATATAAATATACATTTATATGTTTACATTTTAGTATATTTACTATATGTATATTTTTTGAAATTTTTGACATATAAACAACAATATATTTATATTTATAAAGTTGGGATATCAGTGAGTACCAAGAAAGCATATAGTTAAGAAGAATAAATGGCAGTTTAAAATCAATTTTGATACTTGCAATAAAAACTTATTAATCCCGATTTAACTTTCTTTTTAGTTTATAATGATCTTATATTACAATTCCTAGTTTATACCACTCTCTAATAAATAAAAGTTACTCTATTTTAAGGAAGAATAGTGCTTTATATATAGCAAGAGTGGTGCTTAGTGAAATGCCTATAATGCATCTAGTGGCTCATCTTGTAACTAACCACATCATATTATGATCAAGTCATTAATGCGAGATTCGTGGTTTAAAACAGTGAGGAACATGGCGTCCATATCGAATATACGACATTAACTGCATCAATAGTCGCATCTTCCTCTCTGAGAATTTTCTACCGTATTAACTGCGAGAGAACGTTGATCGAGGTGAAACAAGTGTCATAGGATTAGATTATCTAGTAATAGTAGGAAGCAGCTACCTAGCTCGCGCTGAACGGTAGAGAAATAGCGTATTCACAGACCAGCTGCTACTAAAATGGTAGTGAAGCAGAAATATAATTTTAATTAAAGCAAGTAACGTGCACTTTTAATGATCGGAATGTGAAAATCTCTGATGCCTTTTCTTACGTAAGAACAAATAATTTCAATGAGTTTCTTTATTATTTATACATTTGTTCTCAGTGCATGTAGAGATCTTTATGTGATCCCTGCTTTATTTTTATATTTTATTTCATTTTGTTTGGGAGCCTCGTGCACAGGTAATTTTTAGATGATCCCGAAATTTACGAAGAGGAGAGATGACTTCAAACGTGCAGCAGTAATGGTGCTTTATGGTTGGAGTGTGTACATCTGGAAAGAAGTTAAAAAAATTCATCCTAATTAAAGTTCTGTAGCCCAAAAAATTGCTAATTTTACGTATATCTAATTTTAAGTTTCTCCAAGGAAAAATACTCGACTTAAGAGTAAACAAAAAGTTATTATTTTGTGTTAGAAAACAGTGTAAAGATATATTTATATAGATATCTCATATGTGTTTACCTCCTTTAAAAGTGACACTTCTTAAAAATAAGGATTAGAAAGTGTTAAATATTCAAAATATTACTAAATACAAACATAAGACGATTATCTATTTGTTACAGGATTTTCCTATCGTTGGAGGAATTTTTATTGGTTCTAGTTTTCCAAAGGGGAAGTACACCTTTCTGTAAAGTAGCATTTTGATCAAGATCACATGAATAAATAACAAAAATACAATGTAATGACTAACTTCAACCCCCCCCCCCAAAAAAAAAAAGATATTACAAAATCATTATTTTGGTGTGTTCGATATTTTTTTCAGAATAGTATACATTCTTTTTAAGGGGAAAACGTGGGCGATATCAAACCCCTTGGTAGATTGTTTCATATGCTATTGTCGCAAGAATATTATTAAATGAGAAAGTAATGATATAAAAGAATACACAAATTTTAAAGTATAAAAATGATGCATTTACATTTTTATCCCCATCTTTAAAACGTGTAATACCTATTTTTACAATGGATTCGTTAAAATACGATAGCCAGGGTGACATGTGACAAAATCGGAGGACAGTCAGAAACATCGAAGAAACTAAAATGTGCTTTTGAAATAAAATATTTGTCTTTTATAAATATACAGACTAAAGGAAAGTTTAGGCATTGTAGTGAATGCCTATAAGATATTTGAGCTTCTCAGTAAGAAATTCTAATGTAGTTTCGAAAACGCACACAATACGTAAGAATCTTAATTATCGTGATTATGTCAATAATCTTCTTGGGGGCTCAGTTTTTTTTTTTTTTTTAATATATATACGTATTTGATTGCATTTAGTTCCTCTACATGGACGATGGATTAATAATCAAAACCAGGTCATTAAGCGACATCATACTCATCTAAAGTATTATGATTCAGATACTCATTATCTGAATCATAATACTGTAGACATCGTAAACTATTTTTCTGCTTCTATTCTATTAAAATCAATAGTTCATAAATAATTCAAACATGGTTCCAAATTATTTCCTTTCAGAAGCATGTACATTGTTAAATTTAAAAAAAAATTTCCGAAGAAATTTTCTGTTTTGCAATTGCCGTCTGAGGGCGCTGGTGAGCTTCTTGGCGCGTATGTTGGTACAACAACGTAGCGGCGTGGACTTACGGGAGGTGCTACACACACACACGAGGATTGGAGAGAGAGAAGAGAGAGAAGTGTGTGTACTGTTCTTTATTTCAACTTTAGTTATGGTGGTGTCGCGTGTGTAGGCATGAGTGATTTACTAGAAATTGTTCGTTTTGCTCGTCGACCGACGGGATACTTCTTGACCAGGAAAAGTAGATGAAGAGGAGAAAAGACGGGCACCTCCTATCTCAGTGGTTCTGAATTAACCGTGTGCCTTATTTTCCCACGACATGGTTGCTGTCATACCGAGCTAGCGCGCGTTGAGCTATCCAGGTGTGTGCAATGCTCTGTTGTCATGCCGTCAACGCGGTGTCTGGCGTTCAATCCATTAAGGAATATCAGACGCCCTTCGTCCCGTTCAACAATCGCTTTAGTTTTTCGTTTACCTATCGGGGGAAGTTACTTATTTCTTCTGTTTATAACCACGTTTGTTCTTCAGATATACAGGTGAGTCTTGCTAATTGAGTCGAAAATTAACAAGTTCAAGGTTAATAGCATTGATTTTGATTTATACATGTAAGATTAGTTTTAGTTGGTTGCTACATGGTGTCGGGATGAGGATGATTGGAGAGGACAGGGCGAGCCATAAATGTCCTTTCATAATAATTCGCACATCTTCGAAGCTTATAAAGTAGAAGATCGTTTAAGTTGTTTTGATTTCTTACTTACTACATATTTTTAGGATGATACTGGTCACTTTTGTTTATTCCTGAAACAGGCATGCATCATGTTTAACGTTTACATTTGAATTTAATGCTTCTAAAGATATTTAGGAACTCGTTTGGTTAGTCAAAATATCTGCATAATTTCTGGATCATGCAGTAGGCATAGAGAATGAGAAAGTAAGGATATTCATCATACACATGGAGAAGTGTTGATGGACAAGACAGCTAGATAGTGTAAGTTTAAAAGCACAACAGATGGTAGGGAAGTAGACAAATGACTTCAAAAGAAAGTGAAGATAGTCATTGGTTACATGACAAATTAGCCAAAGGATTTCTTCATTTTCTTTTCTGAAGTCTTACAGATGTCATCGTGTAAGAAATCATCAGAACTGTAAGCCCATGTGTCTGCTTGGTTAGACTTTTCTAAGCTAACTTCTACGAGGTGTTCGCTGACTGGGTTATCCTCTAATCCTTCTTGGGATTAATTAAAACTATCCCCCCCATGAGTCATTAAAAGGAAATACAATACAAAGAAAGAGACGGGACTAATATCTTTTTAGTGTGCATTGCATAAAGTAAGTAAGCCGTCAAAATCATACTTCCAGAAATTATCTCTTAAAATATATTTTATGAAGACAAAAATCTATGTGCTAAGCAATTAATTTCGTAGGACGATGTTGTTCCATGTTTGTAAATCATGATTCTGATTTTTAAAATAGCATTTATTTGTCATTTCTCTAATCTTTCATAGGTGATAATTCAGCACTTTAATTATGGATGTGATGATGTTTTTAACCGGTGTGGAGTATTGCAAAAGGAACACCATTTCCGTCATAATTAATGGAATGCACATGACATTCTTGCTAATTGAGTCGAAAAATTTTGCTACTTTCCAGATTCTCAAAGTAGCAAGCTACAATAGGCCACTGTAGAATGCCTACTCTGTTCTGTGCAGTCTGTAACAGAAATCACAGACTGGATCTCTATTGAAGCATCTGCACTTAATTGGGGTAACTGAGTTACCATGTGCGTTTCTCTGGGATAAATCAGATTAAAATATTCAAACTTGTTGTGAAAATTGTTGAATATTGCTGTGAAATCATTCTCTGAGATAGATCTTATCAGCTAGAGTATCTTGAATCTCTGTCTGTTTATTCAATAAAACGAATAATCAAAGATTTGAATATTGTTATGAAAAGTTTTGCAGTTGTTATTGGCTAGAATAATTATGTGAAGATGCAATCTTAATATTATATAATAATATTATATTATTATGTAATATGCTTGGACACCGTCTTCATTACGTAATATGCTTGGACACAAGAAACTGGATAATATCCAGTTTCTTGTGTATTAATTATAATACATAAGAAATTGGATAATATTGGAAAATTTTAATCCTGTAATAGCGGAACTATTCCGCGATTACAAAGTTAAATTTTCTTTATACCTTTCTCTTTATTTCTGTAAATAAACAAGACAAGGAATGGCATCATTCTCTATATATATTTGAGACATCAATGTGACACTATTGTGCACTCCTTTTCATAGAAAATTCTCTAAAGATCTGAATTATTTAATCTCCATTATTTTTGGAGGCAAAAGCGAAGTAAGAATTTTACAGAACTAATCTTAACTACCTAGAATACAAAACAATATGACATTATACTCTGTAACAGACGCTAGTTATTTATCTTTAATTTATAAATTTATAATTTATATGTTAATACTAATTCATACTTTAATTATCCCCTAACCTAGAATGAGATTTTTCCTCTTTTCTATAATATCGGAGTTTAGTAATACTGATTTCATACTTAGAAGAGTTTTCTTTTATTTTCCCGAATTACGTATGGCATTTTAAAGAGAACATGTAGTGCCTCAGAACTCTTACTGTGTGTTATGGTGATTGGGTGAAATTGTCTCTAACCATCATCCTACTGTATGACAGGATAGACAAGAATATCTATCAGTGCGTAGCATTTTAATACGATTGAAACATTAATACGATCATACTGCACTCTGATTGAACATAATTTTAACTCATTGAATAATCGCATCCTAAGAACGATGGGCAATCGCGAAATTATCTTGGAATGTTCCATCAACTAAATGATATATTAAGATCATCATAGGATGTATAATGCATATAATCAGAAACTGAGAGATTTAGCACGCACGCACGCACGCGCACACACACACACACACACACACACACACACACACACACACACACACACACACACACACACACACACACACACACACACACACACACACACACACACACACACACACACACACACAACGGTTTAAAGTTTAAAGAAAGGAAAGGTGCATAATGCTAATCTCCTTTTCTTATTCAATTATTTGTGCATTCTACTGTTACACCTCGATGTAATCTAAAGAAATATTAAACTTCACTCCGTTATAAATCTGTAGTTTTACTATTAATATAGTTACTAATGATATATATAATTGTAATTTTATAATTTTATAATTTTATAATTTTATAAATGTAATTTTAATTCAGCACATGTTCACCAATAACAAGAAAATTTCAGTTATATTGCAGAGGTCATGGTTTCCGACATTTAGAATGTGGATAATTTAAACTAAATATTTAATGGTTTTTAGATGCAGGGGAGAAATAACGCTATTTCAGAGATTAATTCTGTAGTCGCTTTCAGTTATTAGCAAATCCAACAGATTTGTGTCGATCAGAATGTATTCAGTTCATCTCGTGGAAACGCAAATTTGGAGGCAACCTTCTACAGATTATATCAATAATATGTGAAGCATATCAACCTCACGGACACAACAATTGGTAACAGACATGTAATGTTAATATTTATCATTCATTTGAAGTGGCACAAGAATTCACTGAAATGAAGACAATAATAAAAGTACAATATTTTTTTTCAGTAATTTAAGGTAAGTTTTGCTTGCAACTTTAAAACTTTCCTCATTTTATTTTTTAAATAAGCACTTTCACTGACTCGCGATCTTGCATATAATAATTTCTCTAATATTCGTATACAAAATTATAAATATCCAAAATTTCATCTGTTTTCATTTTAGTTATTATCCTCATATTGAAAGTTTATTTTTCACTTGGTTAGACTATAATAAATTTAGTTTAATCCTTTATCCAAGTGTGAGCAAACAAAGTTTGCGCCTGAAAGTATCTTCAGGACTAGGGTAAGGTGGTACAACACCAGGACACTCCTTGCAAAGGTGGAGCAAGCTACCAACAGTATCTCCCATAAACAAAACACATCTCCTTGTGGATATGTCTAATGTTATGCATTAAGAGAAGGGCCACAACCAGACTAGTTTCGACCTTTATTGAGGTCTCTTCAGTGGGAGCCAGGCGCGAGTGGAGATACCAGGCAGAAGCATTAGCAGGTCATCTCCACCTATAGGAGTTGCCAAATGGTGTGCCACCCTTTTTTTATAATTTACTCTGGATTTAGAGAAAGATGTTGAAAGTTTATTTTTCACTTGGTTAGAGTATAATAAATTTAGTTTAATCCTTTATCCAAGTGTGAGCAAACAAAGTTTGCGCCTGAAAGTATCTTCAGGACTGGGGACACCAGGGCACTCCTTGCAAAGGTGGAGCAAGCTACTAATACTCCTATCTCAGTATCTCCCATAAAGCAAAACACATCTCCTTGTGGATATGTCTAATGTTATGCATTTTTTGCAAGGAGTGTCCTGGTGTTGTACCACCTTACCCCAGTCCTGAAGATACTTTCAAGCGCAAACTTTGTTTGCTCACACTTGGATAAAGGATTAAACTAAATTTATTATACTCTAACCAAGTGAAAAATAAACTTTCAACATCTTTCTCTAAATCCAGAGTAATTTATAAAAAAAGGGTGGCACACCACTTGGCAACTCCTATAGGTAGAGATGACCTGCAAATGCTTCTGCCTGGTATCTCCACTTGGGCCTGGCTCCCACTGAAGAGACCTCAATAAAGGTCGAAACTAGGCTGGGTTGTGGCCCTTCCCTTAATGCATAACATTAGACATATCCACAAGGAGGTGTGTTTTGCTTTATGGGATATACTGAGATAGGATTGTTGGTATCTTGCTCCACCTTTGCAAGGAGAACTCTGGTGTTGTACCACCTTACCCCAGTCCTGAAGATACTTTCAGACGCAAACTTTGTTGCTCACATTTGGATAAAGGATTAAACTAAATTTATTATGTTATCCTCATATCTTTGTAACCTAGTCAATTTCACTGATATCTGTCTATCTGCGCTATCAATAAACATAAACCTGCAGTTCTATAATTGGAAAGAAGTGGGTTCAAATCTTATTTGGAAAAAATAACCCCTACGAGGATTTTTTTTCAACTGAAGGTGAGTTACACTGTCTTAAACGAAGGTTGCAAATTTTACTCCCTCCCAGAAGGTCAGTTTTTCATCTAATAATATGTTCTCACAGCTTTAAATGCTCTGTTGCTTCGGCTGTAATTATAACCACAACCAAGCTGAAATCAATCTTATGAGTCTATATAATAAACGAATTTCGTTTACTGCATAGCTGTATGACGTAATATTTCCATGGCAACGATTTCTCGTTTAGTAATTTAGGGAAGAACCGGATGGTTTGCGTTCAAATCCAACGTAAATCACGACTACCGTTTTGATTTTTTTTTCTTTATTTCTTTTATTATTTTAGCGTCTGTGCCATTATGACCAAATATAATATACAAAGAGAATATCTATTGCGTAACTGGCTCAAGAATGTGATGAAGTTATCGATATTATAATTTATCTCTACATCAGAGATGTAAATATATAAGCATTCATCCTTTTGAAATATGACAATTTTGCATTTTCTCTCCTTTCGCTTGCCATACTCATCAGACGTAAACCGATATGCAAGGAAGAGAACAATTTGGAAATTTACATATTGTGCAATGTCTGCATTGTCAATCAGAACGTCACAAAGTGTCACAATCGAATCACCCTTAAGCGAAACATTCAGCAGATTTCTCTCGGAGTTGTGATTTACATTGTATGAAAATATAATATAAAAGCATGCAATAAAACAAAACGTCTTTCTGGATAGTTATTAATCCAAATCTTTCGCTATAAGTTTTCATTCTGTTCCATGTATATAATGTTTGTTACCTAGCATCACAAAATAATAGTTCACCAACAAACCACTTCAGTGAACTATCATGAACTGATTCAGTCACAATAGTTTACTATAAAAAAAAAAGAAAAAAGAATTGTTCTTGGGGTTATTTCCTATCCAGTCTTTCCTGGTTGGCCTTGTGCTTATACGCCCATTAGCCATCCAATAAACAGGCCTCGGTCGAATCATGCATGCATAATTTAATTGCCTTGAGATGCGAGATGCATTTCATTGTCTGATTTGAGATCGATTCTCTGCTTACTGGAGAAACTGAAGTGGCTTGGAATGGTTCCATGTTTGGTCTTGCAGGGTTACCGTATTATGTAAAAAAATAAACAAAAATACAAAAACAAATATATCAATAATGCAAGTATAAAAAAACTGGGCTCAACCATTTACTAATAATATGAGTTTACAATGTTTGATCGGTGGAATCATAAAAACAAAACTACGCTTCCCACTAATTTAATTTTTTGTTGATTAACTTAAATTAACATAATGTTAAATTTTTAATTAACTATGCAATTTTGTGGATTTTCCGATTTAATTCTCGGAATCGATCTTTTTCTTCCCCACTATATTAGGTGGAATTAATTAACCTTAATAACTTTGAATAAGCTAAACTGATGAACGCATAGTGGACAAAACAAAGTAATATTTAATAGTAGTATTATTAACAATCTGTATTTAGTGTATGCTTAGCTAACTAGCTGATTCATTCAGATGTTCTGCTTTTAAAATTCAAATTATAAACAATACATTATTCTTCTTTCCCATAATTCCAATAATTTTATTGTTGGCGTGATACTCTTGATTTAATCCATGCGAATCTTAGCTTCATTGTATGGCTTAAATTGACATATTTCATTAGTGTATTTTCTTCTTTTCCGTATCAGGAGTTTCTTCTCAAAAAACAACTGTAATTTTCACAAGAGAACCCCTGGCTTCACGTGAAACCAAAAAACTGATCTACTTATAACGGACAATAATTGAATTGTGTTCTTAACTCAGTGAAAACAGAGAAAAATGAATCATTCAGTTTCAGAGGCTAAGAATTAATTGGCGTCCTAGTTCGAACCCAAGTATTCTCATCCAAACGGCATTGTCGATACTCAGTGAGCTACGGAGGCTCAATTTCGGTAGTGCTCCATATTTATGTTCAATGTTATAAACGTATTATTTATCAAGTAACTTCTTAAATTATAATTTGTTATATAACGAGTAATAAAAGAAAATATTTTTCTTCATACACCAATTTCTAGCATAGATAATATAGTTACCAGTGGCGTCGCGTGATCATTTCGGTTGGGTGTGCTGTCATGTTTTTTAGGAGGGGTGCGGGAAGCTTGGAGACAATAATTACATCGATAAATTTTTATAATTATTGATTTAATTAAATAATTACATTAATAAACGTCCTTTAGCTTTTTTATGTAATTATTTGCCAATTAAACTATAAATACATTCTTTTCATTTTGCATCGATTTTAATGATCTTTAATTCTTGGGAATAAAAAGGTATTCAGAATTAATAGTTTTTAGCACAATTTCATATATTAAAAAATTGACCGGCATATTTTCTTAAAAAATAACTGATTAATTAATTTTAATTAAATTATTTCAGTTTAAAAGCAAAAAAAATCATAAAACTAACAAGTAAAATAATATTAAATTACATAAACTTACCTTTTAAAAATGTATTTTTTGTTTAAATTTGTTTCACTATAAATTTTCAATTCACACTTCACTCTGTAACTTACTAGAGAGAGAGGGCAAACTAACCGGTCACTGTTTTCACAGAAAAAGATGAACCAAAAACAGGAACACGTGTTTTATTACTGCAATGAAACGCGTGTTCTATGCCTACCCCGCAACAGGCCAACCCATAATAAAATTTTAAGACAGACAAAGCCTTCCCAGGGTCGAGGATGTAAGATTACATATCTCAATCAACTTTACGATTATAATTTGTGGAATTTTTTTATCGATCCCGAGGAAAGTGCCTCCCCCCCCTTGTGGACGCCCATGACCGTGGGATTGCATTTTATCGATGTATGCAAGTTTTAAGAGGACATACCGCATCAGCACTCATCTTAATTGGTCCAATGCAATTAATTCCAATTCCAGGATAACTCTGAACAATCTGTTTTATGATTGATTAGAAATGAAGGAGAATACTATATTTGGTTGGTATATTTGAAATACTCAAAGATGAAAATATGGGCACCATCATTTATACAACATGTGAGAATAGGAAGGATTAAGTGTGAGTAGAAACACTTTCACTAATGGTAAACGAATAATTAATAATTATCATTTGTGATATGTGTGTCCTATAAGTGCTGGGTAGAGCGAATAGCACGATCCTATAAATTCTAAACATGGATAAGTGAATTTATGATGGCATAATTAAAAAAAAAAACTTATGAGAGAGACAGAAAGTATTGCAGGAATAAATATGGTTTGATGGAGCAGCAAATCATGTCGTAAAATTTGTTGCACATGTTATGTGTATTTCTCTGGTTTGTGTATATTTCGCTCCGTTTTCCAAGAATTTTATTTTGTTTACTGAGACTCAATATACATAATATCAGATCATTATCGGAATTATCCAGACTTTCGGAATCCTAAATTCATTAGGTTTTTTTTTTTCTAGTATCAGCGTTTCTTCTGTCTTATCAATCTCACATATGCTGGTGTTTTGTTGTAGATCAACAACGTCTTATAATTCACAGAATATTCATTTGTATTCAGGAATAGATATTTTTTACTGTCCATTGTTTGGACAGTAAAAAATGACTAGAATAAAAGTTTCCGAAGACTAGAATAAAAATGTCTTTCTACCGTTAAAAAACTTTTCAACCTCAACAAATGCTATACTGCACAAGTAAGAGAAACATTCAGGTTTTTTCTCTTAACATTCACTTTCAAATTTTCAGTTCCAGAAAACATGTGTAACAGCTGTTTGTAATAAAGCCATCGGATACAGTAATCTCTCAACTCATGACAACATTCAATTGGATTGGTTGACACACCAACCAATCGCAGCCGCTAGGTGTTGAGTGAGCTCAAAATTTAAGCTCACCTATCACGCCTTCTCAGCGGTTTAAAACTAATACAACACTAAGAATTTGACATGCTGCGCAGTCTTTACATCTTTTCAAATGGCTCAAAGGTGTATGCATTTTGAAAGCACACTCGGGCTATTAATGCGAATGTGACGCAATGTCCACGCGGCGAAAAGCGCCTTCTTCAAGAAGCACTAATGCTTTATTATCCTCGTGAAGAGGACAATGAAGCATTAGTACAGTATAGTGTGTTCAATTTTAGGAATCGCTCGCGAAGTCTGCAAATAATTGGGTGAGTCTTCAACAAGAATAAATGCAAAAATATAATATCGGTGATACTGATATTTCGTGGATGAGCACCGCACACCTAGCACACCCGGAATATTCGCCCATGATAGTTGCATGTAGCATACATGTATACCAGTTAACAGATAGCGGGGAATGTGAAAATCTTGCTTCACCGCTAAAGCCATTAATGTCAATTGTAAATTGTCAGTTGCAAAAAAATGATAATTAATGAATACAGATGTAATGGTATTGATTTAATCCATGCGAATCTTAGCTTCATTGTCTGACATAAATTGACTTATTTCATTAGTGCATTTTCTTTTATTTTTAAGCACATAAAATATGAGCCTCGCTCTGTACTAATATAAGAAATTTCTTACGCTTTATCATAGTACCATCTAAGTTTACTTTCCCTTTATGAATATTTCGATAAAGATAGTGTCTTAACAGAAAATGGCTTTTAAATAAGCTTTTTTTTCCCAGTAGATTCGATAAATTCCTTGGTTTTGAAATGAATAGTTTTAATGCTGATTTAAACTTTTTATTCTATTAAAATTAAATTATTTCATTTATATGGTACTTTGATAAAGCGTAGGAAATTTGTTATATTAGTCAGTACAGTGCGAGGCTCATATTTTATGTGCTTCTGTCCGAACAACTATATTCCAGAGGATAATATGACAAAATATATTGTGCCATTATGTTTTTACGATTATTACAACAAAATAATGAGACACTAGCATTATTGATAAAAATCAAAGCTGAAATATCTAAAATACCTCCCACAGAAACATTGGATAAGGAAGACCATTAGTATAACAGATCAATAACTATATTATATCTAGTTATTAATAGACCTATGAGTATCAGAAGACAGCGATAGAATTAGGAGCAGGTGAACTGGTCAACATCTAGCCCTGACACCTTTAGGAAATTTCCATATTTAAATGCTAGATGTAGAGCTATGAACGTTAAGAAACAAAATAAATGCGTAAAGTCAGAGATTTCGTACTTTATGAGTGCCATCGCCTGTCATTTGATTTTATTTATGCTGTCACATACTTAACATTAGTGTTCTAAAGTGGAATAAAATACTTCAGTTATATATATATATATATATATATATATATTTAAGTTATATATAATTATTATAAAATAATTATAAAAATAATTATTATACTAAATAATAAGATATAATATAGTTATTGATCTGTTATACTAATGGTCTTCCTTATCCAATGCTTCTGTGAGAGGTATTTTAGATATTTCAGCTTTGATTTTTATCAATAATGCTAGTGTCTCATTATTTTGTTGTAATAATCGTAAAAACATAATGGCGCAATATATTTTGTCATATTATCCTCTGGAATATAGTTGTTCGGACAGAAGCACATAAAATATGCGCCTCGCACTGTACTGACTAATATAACAAATTTCTTGCTCTTTATCATAGTACCATATAAGTTTACTTTCCTTTTCCGTCTACGCATGCGTACAAAAAAAAAAAAAAAAAAAACCTTTTTTTCCATTGTCTTCCCCATTGATGTATTCTAACACGAATGCAATCGTTTCTGGTTTTGCATGCTCGTATATTAGAAAAGGTTAATTGTAGTAGTGGCGTGATAACTTGATTGAGGATTTTATTGAAAGTTCATATTTATCATATAATAAAGAATACAATATTTATTTCATGAAGAAACAGTAGCCAGAGATGTAGAAGAACTATTTAGTATTGGTGGAAATTACATCCAGAAAAATTAATGTATTATCTATAAATGCGGATTTTTTTTATTTCTTTTAATGAAGACAAATTGTAACACAGATCGTGTTCCATCGTGTCCCTGAGCCCTAACTAGTACACATTATATATGAAACCATGTGATCGATTTTGGGGTTTCATGGTTAAAAACCAGAGTTTAAAAAGTTCCATTCATTTGCTTGCGTTAAAGATTGAGAAACTCAGAAAGGGACCAAAAAAAGACTCAGAAATACATCCTTTCTACGAACAGAATCAAATCATAAAAAGCTCTTTCTTTGGACGATCTACTTCTATGAAGCAAACGCCAGGGATGCAAAAGTACTGTTCTTTTATTAATTATTATTATTTTTAAATATGAACTTTTAGATAATCCGAAACGCCGCTTTGAAGACCAAATAGAACTTTTTTTCAAGCTACTTTATGCCTCCAGTAAGTGGAGCGATTCTCTTATACTAAGCGATGAAATTCGTCTACAACCTACCTAATGATTACCTATGCGCAAGACATGATTCGAAACCTCAGCTTGTTGGATGAAGAGCTGACACGTTAATCCCACGGCCAAACAGCCTAACCGTGTTAAATGGTATATCAATAAACAATCAAAAATATTCTACATACTCGTAGTTAATTATTCTGGTGTATGCCCTGCATCTGGAGATCAACATGTCCTCTAAGCTAAGGTATCCACTGTGCACCTGTTACAATGCGTTCGAAGGGATTATTATTATTATTATTATTATTATTATTATTATTATTATTATTATTATTATTATTATTATTATTATTTATTAGATACTCTCGTGAGTCAAGGACTCATCAAAGGATTCTACACATCATACACACCAGCTGTTACACCTTCACAATGACACTACCTGAAGTCAATACTTCTAAAGGCAAGTCATTCCATTCACGCACCTCTCTACTAGAGAAATTAAGGGGCCAAGATCTGCTAACATTAGTTCAGATAACGTCAACGACTTGTGAAAAAGCTACCTTATTCATATATGTCATTGTAGTTTCAGTATTATAATTATTTTCTGAGTTTTATTTACAGCTTTTGTTCTATATATGCCACTGAGACTTCATCATCCCTAGCATGATGAGTTTCCTCTAGCGTAATGCAAGTAACACAATACGCCATTGGATGTCAAAGCGCATAACTTGACATTGAATTGGGAACCTTATTTTTTTAATCGTTGCAGACATCTATATATGTTGCCTGCAATTCTTTCCTAATCTAATATGTATACATTTTCAAAATATTCACTACCACTCCAGAGATTGTTAGTGAATTATATACTTTTAGCTTATGTGAGTTAGTGAAACCGCTGAGAATGTTATATATCAATGTAGATAATGTAGGAATATACGAATAACTTCTTCCCTAATCATTGCTCATATTCTATTCAAATCTGCGCTACGCTGCTAATGATTTGCAAAACTTTATATTCAGTTACTGCCTTAAAAATGATATATTTGAGATGAGTCATTATTTCGTAGCCATTTTAGTCATTTTTTATTGGACAGTTTCTTATTCTCTCTTTCTCTCTTGTTGTTCAGCATTTTTGTAGGAAAACTGATCATACGTCCTTATGTATGTGAAAGGTACGCCAGTTTATAATGCGAAGGATCTCTCAAATGGCTAACACGTCGCGTGTAATCTGTTTTTCAGCGAAATAATGAAAAAAGGGCGAGACCTTTCCTACTATTTCATCTCTTAAGTGGTACGATACAATTCATTTCCTCGAATATACACCCCGGAAGCTTAATAACACGACACTTACTTCCAATATCGATTGTAGGAACACTTTTGTCATGCTAAGTCAAGTTTCAAGAACGTATCCCCGCCTCTCATACAAATGCTTGACATGTGAGTAAAGCGTTGCACCCACACATGACAATCTTATTATATTAATTCAAACCAGCAAAACGTTCAATTCAAGGCAAAAATAAGCACTAATAATATAGAAAACCTTTGTGTATGAGGTGAATCCTATGGTTCTAAGAATGTTTGTAGTTGGTTTTTCAGCATGCATACATACATGCAATTCATTCTGAATACGCACTTAAGTTCTTGGATGGGAATGGATGGACATACGGAAGACAGTACCGTCTTAATAGTATTGTAAATCCCCTAGGTAAAGCAATGCATTAACGCCCCTACCCACCAACCTACGGGAATAAAAATGTAAACGGCAATAAAATTAAGCCTGTAGATTTATTGGTATTTTTAACAAAATGAATGTTTAATCATAAAAAAACATGCTGTAAAGCGAGGATTAATCAACACAATCTTTTGTGAAATTTCTTTACAGAGAATTGATTTATAATTGACTTTAAGTCGATGATCTTTAGAATGTCATTTTCCATGCACATGAGTGAAAGCCAATACTGCCCTATTGTGCTGCGAAGGTGATTCTTTGTAAGTTTCAATCTTGAAACTGAACATTCCCCTGTACTGTTGGTCACCATCATACAGTGTTCGGACAATCATCGCGAAGACAATTTATCGGGGGACAATTTATCGCCGGGACAATTCATCGCGGGGATAATTTATCGCTGAGACAATTCATCGACGAAACAATTCATCGAGGGGAAAATTCATCGCAGGGAAAATTCATCGTGAGGAAACTTCATCACCGAAAAATTCATCGCGCGAACTATTGAATTCCGAAAATATTCATTGAAAATGTTAATGATTGGCTGGTTGCTTCAGAACCATATGCATTGGAAAGGAGTGTCCTGGGTTCGAATCCTGTTGCTGACATAAGGAGCTTAGGATCTTTCTCAGACTTAGCCAAGTTAGCCAGTTTTGGGCGAAGACTGCAGGGTTTTACTCCCCAGTTTATGTGGGGCTTTTTCCTCCCCCAAGCAGGCAAACTGACCTTGAGAACGTAACGCTTCTACAGACATAGGATACAATGGTAGGCATAGCGCCAACCACCTTATCCTCATATAACGGTTGCGGTTATAAGGAATGGAATCTCTCCGCACGTAGAGGTAAAAGAAGGATAGATCTATGTATTATTTATTTAGATTTTCATAATATTTTTTATTCTTATACAGTGAAAGTAATATTTTATTGATTGGTGAGTTTCCTAATTTCTGTTTCATCTTAAAATGGTATAAATATTCTTTCTTACTTTGATATTGCAGATTCTGTTGATGGAATATTAATATTTATGAAATTATAACCGCAACCGTTATACGAGGATAAGATTGTTGGGCCTATACCACCCACCCACCCACCGTATCCTATGTCTGTAGAAGCATTATGTTCTCAGGGCTGGTTTGAGTGCTTGCGGGAGGAATAACCCCACATAAACTCGGGAGAAAACACTATAATCCTCGCCCAAAACTGGCTAACTTGGCTATGTCTGAGAAAGATCCTAAGCTCCTCATGTTAGCGACGGGATTCAAACCCAGGACCCTCCTTTCCGAGGCATATGGTTGTGAAGCAACCAGCCACTGGGATAACCGCGCGTATTAATACATAGATAATAGCAAAATTATATTTTTATATATAATTTTATTTTGCGAAATTTATCTTGCACTGCATTTACTTTTTATACATCGGTATCGATGCAATTCATTTAAATTTTCTAGCGAATAACATTTTCAGCGAATTTTTTTAACGATCAATATTTCGCGCGATGAATTTTTTATATGATGAATTTTCTCTGCGATAAATTTTTCCCGCGATGAATTGTCCCCGCGATAAATTGCCCACGCGATAAATTCTCCCCGCGATGAGTTGTCCCCGCGATGAATTGTGCCCGCGATAAATTGTCCTGCGATTAATTTTCCGCGATGAATATTCCGTGAACCTTGTTTTTAATTGACTGAAGAAGCTTCTGCAAGTTTTTTCATGTCATGTCAGTGTTCAGAGAGTCCAGAACAGGGAGGAATGCTTCCATCTTGAACTTTTCACTTTTGTATAAAAGTATCTTTTCTTCTGATTCATCATACCCAGTAAGACGCACACTTCGCTTTCGTTCCCGTTCACATCGCTATAATCTTAATCTGGACATCTAGTCCTGACCTTCAGTTCATATTCACTAACTTTCTCTCTAATTTCCTGAAGATACGTTTTCATAGACTCAAGAAGATTCATGGCAACAAGTATATCCATTTCTTTTGACTGCAGGAACGCACTTGTTTTGTTCACTCTTTCGAGAATGCCGTTCCAAACAAATGTCAGAAATATCGTTTCCACGTTCTCCATTTTCTTGCTCAATCCTTTGTCTGTCGTCTTGCGTTCAGTTCCTGGTTAGTATCAGCTGACACAGAATCCAGTGTATGTTTAATTTTCTCAAACCCTCCATGCGGATCATGGACAGTACCAAAATGTGACGACCATCCGACCATCTCGTGTAAGATAGACGCTGGACCACTACATGATCTTTTCTTAATGATGATGCCAGAACATGCCATCGATATATCGAAGCCAAAAAAAAAAAGGAATACAAAACAATGTAGAAGAATTTTACAAGCTATGAACAACACTCTGACGCTTTTACTCCCACCAAGTTCATGCTGTGTCCAACACAGGAGGACATCGACGGCGAACTCATTCAGTTGACGGATCCCTGCTTGCAATCCAGTATAGCGTCCAAACATATTCGAGTCATTGTCATACGACTGACCACAGCAGTTTGATAGTGGAATTTTGTTCTCATTCAGGAAATCCAAAGAGTGTCTGCTAGATTCTTTGCTCCATGAGAAAAGATGGGGATGAACTTGATGAAACGCTCCATAGGCTCACATCCTCGAATGTACCAGACGGTAAATGTCAGTTGATCAATGTGTGAGATGTCTGGAGTGGAATCCACACTTGTTGAATAATAACTTTAACTCTTTCATTTCTTCCAGAATTGCACAAAGAACATATTGTCCCATTAATTGAATTCCTCACAAATGATGCCGATAGATACGATGGATTCCGCTTTCCATACAGTTTAAGATGCTCTTCCAAAAAAGGGTCATATTCACTCAACAGCTCTAGAATACCTAAAAAGTTTCCATTTTTTATCAACCCAATAGTTTGATTCTCTCCACGAAATGCCAAACCTGTGGAGGCAAGAACGGGAATGACAGAAGCCACACGTGTCAACACTTTATGCTTGTACTCCTGCTGTGAGCGATGATGTTTGATTAATAAAGAATCTATAAATCCGAAAGTAGGCTATATTAGCCATAAAAATAATAATCTATACATCCGATTTCTTTATGCCGAATCAAAGATGTCGTCATGCACTTGCGATGTTCTTCTCCATTTCCATAGCATATTCTACAATAAGATTACTGTGTTTCCATTCATTGAATGCTGATATAGCAAAGGGAGATTCTTTCTTGGACAATAGCCGACATGCAAAGCAGTACAAACGACCTTGGGATGGTGAATGGAGTAGCCATTCGCGTTTTACACACTTCGCCATTCCGCACCTCACGTTTGAACAATTTCTTTGATAAATATCTTGTTTGAGTTCTCTCCTCGGCCTCGTCGTTCACTCTGTGCGACTTTGAAATGTTTCATTCATGATTCTGACATGATGTCGGCCCACCATGAATCCAGGAACAGGTAATGGAACAGGTAAATATATCTGGGTCTGGATGATTTGATGCAGGAGTGGATGTAGATAGTGATGCTGTATTTGGAGGAGCAACACTAGTAGCAGACATTGCACCTGGATTGAACCAAGATGTTAATTTTGGAAGTTTGTTCATTTTCTCCTTCTCCTCTTTTGTGCTCCACTCATAAAAGTACGCTTATTTCTGCTCAAAGGGTTATCCACCTGAAAAAAACTTTTTAAAAAAACATTTTATTTATAGTATATTATAGTATGAAAAGTACTTAGCTATTGACTTATTGTGCGCAAGCTCCAGTTCTCTTTCTTAGTGTTCCAGCGAGAGTTCGAATAATTTATACACTCTGTTATACATCTTGGATTGAACAAGATGTTAACTTTGGAAGTTTGCTCATTTTCACCTTCTCCTCTGTAGCATTTTTCCTCTTTTGTGCTCCACCCATAAAAGTACGCTATATTTCTGCTCAAAGGGTTATCCACCTGAAAAAAATTTTTTAAAAAACATTTTATTTATAGTATGAAAAGTACTTAGCTATTGTGCGCAATTGACTTATTGTGCGCAATCTCCAGTTCTCTTTCTTAGTGTTTCAGCGAGAGGTCGAATAATTTATACACTCTGTCAAGAGATTTCTCATGAACAATATGGCAGCATGAGTCCCCTGGGCAACTTCCCAGTGTGAAAGACAGTCCTGAAGTTGCATGCCTTATTAGCCGAATGGTTAGGATATCCACTCTCAAACTAGCAAGCTGCAGGTTTGAATCTTGCCGTCAATTTTTATGATTAATTTTAGATGGAAATTAATTTTATCGCCCGGTAATAATCGTGTGACAAAGGTAACTAACAAGATATTATATAAATTTAAAACCATTCCTTTTCACTGATCTGTTTAACTATATTATTTATCGATATTTTCTGTCCGAGCTGATAATAGCGGTTTTGTTACTCAATTCTTAAAGGGGATATTCACCATTAGCTACTTGTAAGCACGCTCATATATCTTCTCGTTTAAAGTAGTCATTTAGATGAAATCGATATCTTCAAATTCAATGTATTCACTAATATTAGAAAGATATCTAAAAATACCTCTCGTTTATCGAATAAAATATCAAGCAAACTGTTGCATTCAAATGTGATGGATGAATGGAAAAGATGAATACGAAAATTGTGCTGTACATCTAAAATAGTTATAATTAACTCTTCAAACAGGCATATCTATCGTTTATATTCCTTGTCTTCCACAACAAAGCAGAAACCATTAGCCACAGAGAAAACTAATGGATTTATCGAAAAGATGATAAAGTAATGAATTTAAAGGGATGCATTAGGAGCTTTCGTATCTTCTCTGCCGGGAAATCTCAATTACGTGAAGTAATTCCACATCAAACCTTGCTATTTACGTTAATTAAAATACATAAGTGCTTTTGATTGATGAAATTTCAAAGGAATTGAGTATAAAGATGTGAATATATAACGTAATTTTAAATATACAGTACTGTATAACCATAAATCTTTATAAATAAATCCTTATGAAAGTCTTCATTAGTAATAAAAAAAATATCCTATCCTAAACACAACAGGTGCTCCGAAGAATATTTAATAGAATTATTCAATAATACAATAGGTGGATGAACTCTTAGATAAATAACAAAATGAAAATGCAAGTTTGCTCCTTTTGCATAACTTTTTTTCTTGGATATTTTATTTTTCATTATTTATTTTTGTTTTCATAAGAAAACTAGATGTTTTTCCTAAATATATATCAAATATTTAATGCTTTGAATGTCGCATTGCATTACAGCAAGCAAACTACATTCAACAGAATACAAAATACTAGTAATGTTAGGACATTTGTAGTGTGGATAGGAGGATCAACTTTTCTGGTATTACATTTCAGGAAAACATTGTCATCTCACTATCATAAAATTTCATTTCTTGTTTACGGATTCATTTTGAAGTATATCGTTATAATTTATTTAATCTGCAAATTTATAATATTATTATTTCTTTTTATTATTATTTCGAATTCTAATATATATTCACTTTGAATTGAACTAGCTGGCTCTAGAAATGTATTCATTAAATAAAAAGATTAGTTTGTGGGACGAAAGGTTTTTAGGAACTTTTATTGGGCCTCTCCATTTCTTACTTTCAATTGGGCATAGGCAGTAGAAATAAGATATTTCTTTCTCGCTCACATAAAACGCTAGTTGTAAGACTGACTATCGATTTTAAATAATTCTGATATTTCTCATATTTATTCGAATTCTCTGTGAATAGTTTCACTCACTCACTGTCTCTCTCTCTCTCTCTCTCTTTCTCTAGAAAATAACATGAAAAATGCAGTGAATAGCAGTGCGAAAATGGTGAGGAGAGAGAGAGAGAGAGAGAGAGAGAGACCATTCGAATTGCAAAGCGAGTATAATATAGAGTTTTAGATTGTTAGCTTTTTTTCTGTTGCTTAAAGTTTAATTTCCCAGTTGCTGTGGTGCCTAAACATGGTACTTTTATTGAAACACTATTAGTTCGACAGAATAACAAAAAAAAAAAAAAAGACAGAAGAATGTATTTAGATATGACACGTTTCACGTTGCATGTAACTGTTGATGTCTACGGTGTCCTTTGAGTTTGGTTCTGATTGTGGAATGAAAGGTAATATTTATCGACCGAAGGTGCGTTTAGCCAGTCTCATATGGCTATGGCAAAGTTTTTATATTTTAAGTAAGGCATAATATTATTTCCAGGGACCAAAATTAATTGAAATACATTTTAATTAACATATTTAAATGTATTAATGATTTTAAAGCTAAGATTTCTCTAATGGTGTAACGAACACTGAAATTAAATCAAGCAAACAACTACGCTGAAAAGCAAAAGAGATCTACTTCTGTATTTTTTGAAGAGGTTAATATAAAATTAATCAATAAACTTTATAAATGCCTATTTCCTAATAACAAATAAATTAAACTAAAATAAAATTAATCTCTTATATCGTACAAATGCGAGAAATAGTCAACCAAAGACAAAATATCATTGTGGTGTCTATCATGCGTATAAAAATTTCCTCGCCAAGCTCCTCTGAGTTACTATGGATGAACCGGTTTTATCTGCTGAGATATGGGATGTGGAGGACATATGGTTACATTATTTTAAGAAAACGTGGAGTGTGTTTGGATTATATGACTATAGAGTAACTATTGACAGCCTTCTTAAAAGGCAGCATATCATACTTCTTCACAGTTACTTTAAATTTATGATTTTTCATACTGTTCAAGAAATCTTGTGAAAACTTTCCGTACTAGACAAACCTGATCAAGAAGTATTCCATATATCGGTTTCACGCACATTTTGGAAACTTATCTATAAGACAAACATTATATTTCATTAAGAGAAATAAAACTGAGAGAGAGAGAGAGAGAGAGAGAGAGAGAGAGAGAGAGAGAGAGAGAGGCTTTTTTACTTTGCATTTCCAGAATAGTATTCTTGCCTTAATCTGAGTGTTTGTTAACGGTTTCTTGGACATTGTGTTAGTTCTGATGTTAGCTAGATTAAGATTTGCTATAAAATCTTATCTTTAATAAATTAAAAATATTTAACACAAACTTAATTAAACTTTTATTCTATTAACTTAATGGCAGAATGCCTGTTTTTCATTCCGTGAACGCGTAAGCACAACCAAAGACGAGCAATTTGCAAACATTATACATTTGCCTCTAAGACAGCTGATTTGTCTAAATGAAACAAAAATCTCGGGCTACTAATTAAATTTTTGTTTCAGTTTGATTTAAATGCATCAAAAGACTCGTTAATATTGGTTGAAAACCAACAGACAAACAGGGCTATCAGGCTGGTGTACATTATATCAACTAATTGTGTGTACGATTGGTTTTGGGGACGGGGGGGATAGTCAATAACTAGCGTGTTTAGGAGCGTTTTGCAGGCAACCTATTCACTCAATTTCATTTGAAAAGTAAGTATAAAGAATCCTAACATCCTATATTTGATGCACCGATGTATTTACGACTAGACCACAATCGCGTCGTTCCTCACTGACTGCTCAAAAATATCAAAATATAGGAAATACTGTTCGTCATAACATTTGTGTCAGGTTAATACCACAGTGTTATTAAATATTCAGTGAAATGCCCTTTTTCAACTTCAAATCTCGAAAGAAGTAATCCGTAAATAACACAACAAAAACACATGTTCTTCCATCCGGGCAACCCAAATTTTTGAAGACGTTAGAATGTTCAAAAAACATCTTCAATCAGATGGTCATATCTGCTCAAAGAACAGTAGTTGTGACCTGAACTGTGGCTCAATGCAGTGGCGCTATCATCTCTTTGTCTCTACTTTGCAGTCTCCCTTCGCATTATGACAGCAATTTTCTGAGCAGGCTTTATAAATTCTGTAGTACGTGCTCAGTATTTATTATCCACCAAAACTTTCATATCCCTTATCGTGTCCACTGCGGAAGCGATACACCAACAATAAAATACATCTCATCCAGCCAAAGTGCTGACTTGACATTTAACACATTGTAAATTATATCATTATTTATTTTCCAGCGTCAACCTATTCAAATCCTGTTGAAAGAACATCACACCAGTTATCTCTAATGGCTTTCCCAATTTAGAATCATCAGCAAACAAGTGAAAGTCTCCTTTTAAACCTTGAGCTCTATGATTAATATGTAAATTAAATAACAGTAGCCTGAAAACAAAAGAGAACCTTCCTGTACACGCATGTCGTTTATTTATTTAATTATTTTATTTTATTTTATTTATTTATATTTTTGGAGACATTGCTCCCCCCCCCCCCCAAAAAAAAAAACTTGCTGGCTTATAGCAGCCAACCATTTTTATACCCATGCTATCAGCTGCGCAAAATTTAGAAAAAAAGTCACTGTATAAGGATTGCTGCTGTCTAATACAATGGCCATTCCATTATTAAGCATAACGCTGTTACTGAAACCAGACCTCTACTTAACAAACCATCTACCCATTGAAAAGAT
Organism: Typopeltis vanoorti; assembly: GCF_054136105.1. Classification (NCBI taxonomy): domain Eukaryota; kingdom Metazoa; phylum Arthropoda; class Arachnida; order Uropygi; family Thelyphonidae; genus Typopeltis; species Typopeltis vanoorti. The sequence continues at coordinate 82,668,958 of NC_143556.1, read as the reverse complement.
TCCTGTTCACATCCATCCAATGCTTAATTCTATGTTGAAGTGCTCTTTCCAACTCTTTCACCATCACTCTTGATGTACAAGGTGGTCTGTGCTCGAAGACAACTGACTTGGATGGTTTTTTTTATATACAATGTCACTATTTTCCACTTTTGGAAGTGATTTCTGTTACGAGATCTTGTTGAGCAACCAAGTCAAGGACACAGCCTTCTTTTCTCATTTCTTTAATACACTTGATGATATCCCATCCAGTTACTCACCTTGTTAGTATCAAGATTCTTTGAAATTCCAAGTAGTTCACTTTCACGAACAGCCAAATTCTGTTGTTCGTGTTCAATAATATTTGGTGATACTCCCCAACATGAAATACAATGACAAATGTGCGGTGTACATTTCCATGATATCCGTTACAGATTTCGCTAGTGGGCCATTGCTAGCAAACTAAAGTCAATCTTTCACACTTATCCTTTCTTCTCTAAGCGACTTAACTGTAGATTTCCCTAAAATTTTGCTGATTTGCTAACTCAATTAATCTATTTTGCTGACTCAGTTAATCTATTTTGCTGACTCAGTTAATCTATTTTCATACGCTAAATTCACCTTTTTAACTCATCACAGTCTTAGCTTGGTTTGCTCCTCATGTAGCTGCTGAATAATCTGTTCGTTGCATACCCTTCATATCCCCTCAACTCCTGCATGTGTTCTGATTCCTCCATTTCACCTGTCGTTATTCTTTCAAATTAAAGAATTAGGGAATACAATTTTCGACATTGCCATCAGTAGCTGATCCCGAGCCAATTCCTACTCTCCTCTGATTTTCTTCGGCATTAAATGATAAAAATACGGAAAGTTATCAATCCCTTTCCAGAGTTCAACATTCCTGCTCTACAGATTCACATTTCTCTTTTTTGCAGCGAAACTTGCAACTGCCTAGCAACCTCCAAGGTGTCATCTCGACTTCATTAACGGTAGATAAGATGTTATTATTAAGAACGAGGTGTTATTATTCCCCCTAATTCTAGAAATCGCATAAAGTTTAACAGTAAATTGGTATTAAGTTTGCAGACACCTCTTATATATTTTTTAATTTCGTATACATAACATAATGATTACGTTTCTCTTATCTTACCTATGGAATATTTCTTAATCATCATTTTGCTTTTCTGGCATTTTGCCTGGAAATTCAGTGCGCAACTAAACTGAGGAATGCTGTATAGAATAACATAGCGAAAAGCAATAATACATATCTTTCTTGATCTTTTATTTTTGTTATATTTATTCCTTTCCACTATGTAGAAATCGAAGAAACAGCCGTTTTTTTTAATTAGTTGAATGAGGAGCATCTCCAGCTACACTATTTAAAGTTATCTGATTATCTTTTTGTTTTAACCATAATCATGATTTCCTTATGTAATTTCATTCACTCTATGCTTTCTAGAATACACTAGCCGAGTTGATTTTATTCCCGAGTAGGTAAAGAGGAGAAGGAGAAGTAAGCTTTGTTCCGCTTGAGGAAGCATTATGACTTAGCAATAACGTGTCACATGCAAGAACAGTTTTACACAACAGGTTACGTGACTTTTACAATACCATGTTTGCGATGAATAAGTTATCATTTGCTTTTCGCTTCATGGGAGAATTAGAGATCTCATAAATAATGACTTAGTACACGGGCTTTACGATTAAAGAAAAGCGTGGGGAAATGAATAGAAAATAAATTGGGAACAATTCTATGCTTGCCTACCAAATTTATCCAATAAATAATAAGAAAACGAAATAAATTTTCACTATTAAGTTTAGGTGTTTCTATTGTCGCTGTTTTCAAGAGCATGCCGCCATCTTAGCTTTGGATTTCCTTTACTTTCTTTGCCCATCTGTTATTCTGCATTATTTCCACATGATGTTTCTGTTCTTCATTTTGTTTCTTGATCATATATTGGCTGCATTTTACATTTTCTATGATTTGTTAATTTTCAAATTTGTTTAATATAGTCGCGCCTTAAACTTTTTAAGGCTTTTATCTCAATATTTCCATTAATTTGTCACATTTTTGTCTCAGTGGTGTGGTGCAGTACTTGTATTGTGGTGGTATGATAGAATCGTATTGTAAAATCTTATTTCTTGTTTCTTTACCAATATTTTTATTCTTCCAGATAAGGCTTCTGAGATATTCAAATATTCTACTAGCTTTCAGTGAGTGTTCTTGTTCTTCATTTTCTAAATAATATCATTATCAGTACAAATACTTCATCAGCATATAAAATTGGTCTTTATTTTTCATTTCCCACCTTCCTTTTCGGATTAGGCTTCAATGGCCATCCTCTCATGGTAAAATAACTTACCATCTTTGAACCCTAATTATTGTTTGTGATACGGTGGTTTAATACTATTTGCATTGTCTGTGAAACTGTAAATTACGTCCGTTATTCCAGTCTCCTTGCATTAAGAAAAACTCCAGTCATCATAAGGGAAACCCTGCTAATGACGTAAGAGAACGCACCTTTACAACAACAACAAAAACTGATAAATGTGCTTTTACGTACTAGACTGCATTCGAACCATTTTTTTTCCAATCGAAGGTCATTTGATACCGAGTGAGCTACGGAGGTTCAGTTTTTCATTTTAAATTTGTATTTCATACTTTTCCATTTTCTTTATTTATTATTTCATCCATCATTAAGTTTAAATAAGATGGGACTTAATGATTCCGACCGACTTGGAATTTTTAATTAGTTCTGAAACATGTTTTATTTTCCACCCTTTTATTGGCAGTTTCTTTTAACAATATCTTTTAAGAGTGTTCTATTAGATGTTTTATTAAAGTCAATAAAATACAAGAAAAGAGATTTTTTGTATTCTAACAATTTCTCTATTTTTTAAAAAAAATATTTGATCTATTTCTGATTTATGTTTTTAACCTCCTAAATCATCGTGAATCATATTTTAATAGTTCTTAACGAATTTCTATTTTTTTAGTTATTTTTATTATTTTTTTCTTTCGTAAATCATTATTTTCCGTGCATAGATAATCTTCAATTATTCAGTTCAATAACATCAGTTTTATGTTTTGAGTTTGGATTATCTTGCAGATACTTTAGATATCATGAAATCATGTTCTGATTGTTTGGAGCTATATTTTTAATAACTACGTGGCAAACCAGGCCAGCAACTATAATTTTCCTGATTTCACTAATAATAATAATAATGATAATAATAATAATCGTATGATGATACACGGCCGTGAGTCCCCTTTATGGGGAGGTACGGCACCATCTCAGTCCTCCCCAAATTTTATTCGGGCTCCGGAACCGGCATAGCTGACGAATCAGACCTATGGCTGGGTCAGTATTCCGGGCTGTATCCCTGTGTGGGTGTTCACGGGCCAGTTTTCCTGCTTGCGGGATGAACCCCCTCCCCCAGATAAACTGGTGGAAAAAACCCTGCTGTCCACGCCCAAGACCGGCTAACTAGGCTATGGCTGAGGAAGATCCTTAAACTCCTCGCGTCGTCGACGGGAATCGAACCTAGGACACCCTTTCCCCATGCATATGGTTGCGAAGCGCATAGTCACTAGACTAACCGCGGGGACCTGATTTCACTATTTACTATATGCGGCACTTTGCATTTTTCATAAAGTGATGTGTTTATCTTGTAGATATCTGTGAAATCTGGGTTTATTCCCTTACTTTCTTTTTGACATCTTTTTTATAGCAGTGCTATCTTTGATTACATTTTCTAATAATTGTTTTTTCTCGTAGTACTTCTTTTTCTGCTTTATCTACAAAATCTATAAAAGATAAGAATGAGCCTTCGTCCAATTGTCCATTATCTTAAATCTGGTATGAGCCATGAAGAGAATTATACTTAATATTTGATCTTCGTGATACAGACCGGATATACGATCATTCAAAAGTTGTCTCTTTTTTTATACCGTTGTTTGATTTTGTCTTTTATTGTTACCTTGATTATCTGACAAGATTTTATGCTTTATGTATCTTCTATATTCTTTCTGGAGTAATTATATTCTTTATTTTGTTGCTCTCTGCTTGTGTTTTGTTTAAATTTGTTTTCTAGTTTTATCTTTCCAAGAATTCATAAGAATTGACCATAAGGAAGTGATCATGAGAATTCACTTATGGTCACTTCTCATGTCTGACTATGCTCTAAAATCCATAATTTTTCTGATATAATTTCTCTATTTAGTTAATCATCTAATCAATTACAAATTTCTGAAGTCTTGAATTCTCCCATGTTATGTTGTATTTTATTAATAAAGAATGTATCATTTATTCTTAGTTCATCATTCCTACCAAACTATAGCAAATCTATTCCAGTTTCGTTAATTCTTTCCTCATTCAATCTCTGACATATAGCTGGAATAAGCTTGATGCCAATTCTCGCCTCAATTCTCCAGTTATTTTTACATATTTTTTCTTATTTGTTTCGTCTATTACATTTTGGATTTCAGAAAATTCTTCCATTTCTAATTTTTGTTTCTCTTCTTCTGGACTATATGTACTAATCATATTTAATATTTATTCCCTTTCTTTAGTTTTACACGTACTATTCTTATTGATGGTCTTGTATTTGTTTTCTTACATCCTGATGTATTATTTATTATTTCGTACTCCTTGCATTTTTTTTAATCTCTGATACTACACAAACTTTAATATTGTGATTTTCAAATTCTTGAATTAATTCTTCTTTTCCTGTTAATGATATTACATCCCGAGTGTCAATTCTCAATATTAACTCTTGTAGTGTAATTTTCCTTATTATATTACTGGTTAGTTTGGTTATAGCTGTACAGTCTTTGTTTTTATTTATTTCTTTTATTATTATTATTTTAATCAGTTACGTTTAACATTCTACACACACACACACACACACACACACACACACACACACACACACACACACACACACACACACACACACACACACACACACACACACACACACACACACACACACACACACACACACACACACACACACACACACACACACACGTGTGGAATTCGTGTGTGTGTGTGTGTGTTCGAAATTCGAATAGAGTATTAACAAATAACTTTTAATTAAATCCATAAAAATTTTGAATGGTTTCTTAACTTATTTAAAATAATCACTGGACTAGAAAATAATACGGATTTTTTATTTATTATATTACTGTTTCCAAGAGATTGTATTTTTCTTTATATCCATTCAAATGAAATTATATTCAAATAATTCCAATTCACATTATAAATTTTTTCCATTTTGATCATTCCATACTAATGCATGTCTTAATTCATATTCATATAGCAGTCATTCATATTATGCTGCTAACGGTGTATGTTCTTTTGGCCGATTTGTATGTCTTGTGAGGCAATCAGAGATATCTGTGGTTGCCTCACAATACCGATAACACTCCTTCAGCTTAGGAACTATTATAAAGATTCTTCATTTGCCAGACGAAATTTAAATCCATAATTTTCATACTAATGGGCATTGTCATTATCTACTGAACTCTGTATTCTCTTTATTTTCTTATAAATGAATTATAAATTCATATGCTTTCCCTTTCTCAGAAGCGAAAGGGAAAGCATATGAATATACGGTTATGAACAGTTTTAGATTTTTGATATCGGACCATACTGCTGAAAATGTTTCCTACAGTCTATTTAGACAGACTGATTATCAAAATGTTTTTACTTAGAAGCAAACAAATTATTATGCATACCAAATAATCAAATCTATTAACATGCGTAATAGATGTGACTACTTGTGTAGCTTTATATCCAAAAATTAGTTAGGATGAATACATCAAACATTTGGGCTTTTGCATGGTTGTAAAAATATAGCTTTATATTTTTATAAACACCATTAAATCATTATATAAATCAAATTATAATATGGTTCGTAAATGCACTGAAGAAATCAGACATCTTTCTTTACATATATACTCAAAGAAAAGTATCTTCCCCTTAGCCTCTCTGTTCTTGTTAAATTTCCTTGCTTACATTTATTTTATAGTGGCTTAAGTAATTCATATTTAGTAAAAATAGTGAAATCTTAGTAAAAATCCATGCTAGTCTGTACTAAAAGTGTGGCTATAATATTTCCATTATTTCAACAGTAAAACAAACAAACAGGTCGAAATAACTTATGAAATATGTCATTTTATTAGACATATTACCGTGAAATATCTTTCACAGTAATATGTATAGCATTCGATTAACATGGTTACGTGTAAGACACTGAACTGATAGCCTATTTCAGTAATTTTGTGATAGTAAAATTACTGAAACCAAAGCAAACTGTATTACAAGAGACACCTTCTAATAAAAAATATTATTATTATTATTATTATTATTATTATTATTATTATTATTATTATTATTATTATTAAGCTGAGGTAATTGTGTATTAAGGCAAAAAAGTTACGTTTGGTGAAGGGAGTGTTATTCTATGAGACCAACATTCATTAATTGTGGATTAAGAAACTCTAATCGCCAAGACCTGTAAATTTTCTTTATTGTTGTTGATAACATTCTTCGTGAACCTATCTTCACTGAATCAGTTTTCAAGCTGCTAATTATAATAATGTTAGTTGACTGTAACATGGAAACCTGCTTTAACATAACCAAAGTTACAAACTCACTCCCTAGTAGATCTAAGATGTTCCACAGCGGCGAATCAAGCATCATTTCAGCTACTGCTTTGAGAAGGAAATGGAGCAAGATCCTTTCATTTACCTAAGAAACTGTTCAGAGTGTATCAGGCAGAAATTTAGCGGATATTAAATATTAATGTTTGTGATATTATTTCTTATCTTAAATTTCGCTTCTTTCTGACCATGTTTTGTCTCTCACAATGTCTCACATATGGCGAAGGATCACAGAAAACGAAAAATCGCTAAATAATGGTAATATGTTTAACGATGTTAGGTGTGTTCATAAATCTGAAATCAATTTGCGATTAGAGCGTCGTCACACCTACACGTTCTGTTTCCAAATAAAGTGACCATGCTGAAGAAACAAAAATGGTAAATTTTATTATTTTTTTTAAATTTCTATTGTATTTTTCCTAAGAAAATCTATGATAAGAAACGGTGCGATCGACTGTCTGTCCGTTAGAACAGAAGCTGTATTCTTAGCAGGTTTTAATGTTGTTGTTTGCAGTAAAAAGAATTTAATTTTTTTTCGTGTCAAAGGATTTATCATGCCTGCCATAAATCCATGGCTACGATCCAACATGTCTCATTTGAAGAACGGGCTAGCCAATTAGGTAAACGGAACAACGGATGAGGTTAAGAACACCGTTGAAAATAGTTGGCAAAACACTCTTGTCGGTGATAAAGAAATCATAAAAAAATATTTTATTTGACGTGGAAAAGAGACCTGATAAATTTCTTTTTCAGAAGAATAAGTTATGTTTTAAACATTGAAGGAACCCTGCTGAGAACATAATAATCAACCTATCCTAAATTAAAAATAAATAAAAATAAAATGTTTTTAATTACTATACCCATCCATAAGGGAAAATAGAAATGCTAATATATCACTTCATTTGAATGCCAAAATAAACTTATTTGGGTAAGAAAAAAATTGCGTAATGATTATTTAAGTAATAATCAAATATACATGTACCACGAAGAAATTCTAGAACGTAAACGGATTCAAATTAACATGACATTTTTTACAACATTTAACAACGTTAAAGTTGTTAAATAATGAACAACGACTTGATCTTTCTTTCGAAGAGTTAATATTTTAGTTTACAAAGTTAAAAAAAAAACTTTGCAAAACTCTCCAAACTGTTGACCCATTTATTTTAAGAATTTTAATTATGATTTCTTTAATTATATCACCATCGAATACTTTTTTATGTTAAATTAACTTCAATTCCCTCCTTAAATATGTTATGTTCACTAGCATCTCATGGCTATCTAACTTTTGAAATCATTTATCCTAGAAATCGAATCCATACTATGATACCGCTGTTAATGCTGTTTTTCTATTCAACGATGTTTGTGAATTGTGCGTATTCGGTGGCCAATCTGTTTATCTTCAGGAAGGTTAAACCGAGTTTTGGTGAGGCAAAACCTTCCCTCTTCAAACTGATATTTTATTTTAAATTGATAATTAATTTAATTTAAAAAGTCAAAATTATCAGTTCTGTAAATTATAATTTTATTAGGATGTGTTATAGTATTATTGTACTTTCATCAGAAATAAAAATCATGTAAGATAACTCATTAATTTTATGAATTATACAAATTCATAATGTATATTCCATACACGTAACTTCAACCAGATGTATTCAAGGTTATTTTATGTATATCAGGAGAAAACTGGAGAAAGGAAACCATGTCACATCCAGAATCTAACTTAATGCCAGTATAATATTATAAAGTATCCCAGCGAAATATAATATATTTTCATATTATATTATAATATTGTATATATTATATTTTTATTTAGAATCTTTTAAACGTTATTTTTCTTACATTATTAAAAAACTTATATTTTATTATTTTTTTAATATTTTATTAAATTTAAAAAAATTTGTTCGTCTTCTATAATTATTTTCCCCCTTTCCGAGTATTTATTTAGTTAAATAAATCTCATGACTGAATATATATTTTCTTTAATTAAATTATTGATTAGCCTGCCAATAGCAAATAATAAGAAAAGTCCAAAACTACCATTAATAATTATTACATGGTAGAAATAGGTTTATATACCAATTTTATGTTTGAATAATATCCTGTTTTATATATTAAACGAACAGACAATCAGTATGGTCCCTTTTGTTAATGTACTTACAATGATTTGATTAAATAAATTGGAAAAAAAAATTATTTAACCTAATAAATGTATTAAGAGAACTCTAATTTTGGAATGATGAACGAATAACCATTTGATGCTTTCTGAAATCGGAGATATCTCAGGGAAAATTACTTTCTTCTCTTCTGTGGGTGGGTTAGATTAAAATTTGATTCAAACGAAATGGAAAATTACTTTTCTTTCATGTGACCTGCAACAGTATGTAATACATTTTCATTATTTCATAAGATACGTTTTAGTAGATTAAAATATCATACTGATTGAATTGTTTCGTTTTTCTCTTGCTTTCTAACGCAAAATACACGTAGATAAACAACAGCAATTTAAGTAGAACTTGACCTTTCATCACACAGAGAACACAACGTGAGTTGCAAGTATATGCAAAAAGTCAAAGTTTTTATTTTAAAGTTTGAGAGCTGCTTTTCATTTTTAGTGCTTTCAGTTGCTGTATTGTTATTTATTCTGGAATCAATCAAATAAGATTATGCTTACAAACAAAGAAACCGTTTCGTTATTTGAGCAATTTTAAACTTTGTCAGCTTTTTTAATTTCTATCGCTTCCGCAAAAATACCCAAACAACAACAACATCTGTTAATATTTATTAAAAAAACAGCAATCATAAAGAATTTTCAAAGAAAGATAAGTTATCGGTCTCATAAGAAGGTTACAGGGTGCATTCTGCTGAAAAAAGAGGCGGACTGCCAAAGAAAATGTTATCCTATATATCTATCTATCTACCTCTTCCTTCCATCTGATTCAAGCGGTTGATCTTCTCCTAATGAGGAGTCACGGCGAAATGATGCAGCCGGCACACCACTCCTCTGCTGCATCCCTATTGGAGGTATTTATGACTGTAGTCGTGTGTGTGTGTGTTCACGGGGACGGTTTGCCTGTTTGGGGGATGAAAAACCCCCAGCTAAACTGGGGGAAAACCCTACTGCCCCGCGCCCAAGACCGGCTAACTTGGCTATAGCTGAGGAAAATCCTTCAGCTCCTCACGTCTCCGACGAGAATTGAACCCAGGACACTCCTTCCCCATATGGTTGGGAAGCCAATAGCCACGAGGCTAACCGCGCGGAATATATATATATATATATTTTATAAAGAATTGAATGACTAGAACCGAGATTTAAGTAAAAAGGTTTTAATATAAAAACACGACTAGTTTCGGCTTGTAACAGCCTTCAATAGGTGACATTATAAAAGAAAAAACACTAAAACACTGAAGCTTAAATAAACTATGAACATCATAGAGAGTCTCTATACATAATTGATTTTAATATAAAATCACGACTAGTTTCGGCTTGTAACAGCCTTCATCAGGAAGGAACTATGAACATCATAGAGAGTCTCTATACATAATTGAGATTATGTATAGAGACTCTCTATGATGTTCATAGTTTATTTAAGCTTCAGTGTTTTAGTGTTTTTTCTTTTATAATGTCACCTGATGAAGGCTGTTACAAGCCGAAACTAGTCATGTTTTTATATTAAAACCTCTTTACTTAAATCTCGGTTCTAGTCATTCATTTCTTTATAAAAATATGTATATTAACCGAGTTAATGATCATTTTTTCATATATATATATATATATATATATATATATATATATATATATATATTCGTTCCCCGCTTAATAAGTGCAGATACATTGCTCATTTAGTTGCAATAAGGTATGTTATAAGTTCTTCTCTACAGAAAGTGTCTCCTGTGATTTAAAAGTATACTTCTGCTGGGTTCTAAAGACTTGAGACTAAATGAGACTTGAAAGTCAATCGAGTAAAACCTAGCTATGACTTGCGTAGACTTATTGTTCATTAATAAAAAAAATCGTATAAACGCTAGCTCGTCCTACAATGTGTAGATTGATATTTTCACATTCTATGGAATTTATGAAGTGTAAATTTAGTACCTTTCATCGCAAATACAGATATAAGTATGACTTAAGATTCAATTTCTGAATGATGACGCATCAACATCTTCTAATGAACTGTGCTTTATATAGTTCCTTTGTCTCTCTCTCTCTCTCTCTCTCTGCTAGTGCTCTGTATTTTGTACTGTTCATTCGAAAATCATTTGCTGATTTGCGTCTTTATATCTTAATGACGCAAAGCATTCGCAAAAGAGCTTTTAATTTCTGATATCTGACGAAAATGGGCAGTAGTGTATTTTGTACAAAATTTATAAACTATTTAAGAGAATTTTACAATGTATATTCTGCATTTCGAATCGGCATTCTGATGAACTGTAACATGGGATTTTGATCTTGCTATGTATGATATAGTAAATTCCGTCTTTTGTAGTAATTCAATTCTAAATCTGAAAGATAACATTCAAAACTTGAAGAATAGTTTTTTAGTCGTGATAATGATAAATAAATGGAAACTTGAACGCAACTGCTTACTTGCTTATATTTTTATATTTTTTAATAGTGGAAGTGCAAAGCCAGTGATCAAAGACCTTTTAGCAAATACAACCCTACTTTTGGATACCTTACTTTCCGAAAGCAATTACGACCGTCAAATTCGGCCAGGATTTGGAGGTAAGTTAGCACATGTTATTGCACGACAATGTGGTTAATTTTTAACCATAAGTTAGCTTTTAAAAACTTGGATTTTATTTTCAAAATTCTGGTTTGTACATCACTTCAACCGTTATTATTTATGATGATCATATCTGACCTAGCAGTTGTCCAAAACGAAAATTAATGTTTAGGAACTAAACAAACCTAAGCAATTAATCGTTGAGTACCCACCACTATACTTCATTTTAATAATATCATTATTAATTTTTATAAAAGATAGATTTCTTAAATTAAATTTTATAGTTAACTTTTAAGAAACTTTTGAAAATGGCTATAATTAAAAATTAATTTTTTAAGGTTATTTTAAAACTTACTTCAGATTTTTGACTAATTATTCATATATCTTGAAGTGATCGAGTTCACTTCAGTAGTATCACCATAAACCTTGTTTTGAGGACTGTCATAATTATAAATATGCATAAATATTGCACAGACTATTGAAATGAGGCCGAATACCGGACTCAAGCCGAGAGACATCAAAGTCTCATTTTTCATTTATCTGAATGTATGATGTTCATAAGCACTATATACAAAACTAAATTCTTTCTTACTCGAAATCTGATATACACATAGAAATGAAATCTGATACGCTTATTGATACCAAGAATACACTTATTTCTAAGCCAATTTACGTAGTAATAGTAATTTGAAACTTTAGTTAAGGCTAAACAAATTCATCTTTTTTTCGCGGTTTTAGCTTATTATCGAACACAAAGAAACATAAAATTTATACTAAATTATTTTTGGAATTTACAGTTTGCGCTTAAATAAAGTTCATATACATTTAATCTTGTTTACGTCAAAAGCACTTTACGAAATTGTGAATTTCGTAAAGTGCTTTTGACGTAAACTTTTTCCCAAAAACTGGTTCGGTACCAGTCTTTGGGAAAAAGTACCGGTTCTCAGAAAATATAAAACTTAAATATAGGATGCGAGTTGTAAAACGGTAAAAAAAATCATTGAACGAAATAAATATTTAATGTTTATATATTCAAGTTTAATAACATGCGCACATAGAAAATACACAGTTTTGAGTCAACCACCTAACCAATATCAGAAATTGCAAATCTATTTATTTAATTCAACAAGGTGCTTACATGTATGTACGTATGTATATATGATCGGTTGCCAAAATTTATACTGAAAAAAAAAAAAACAGTTCTGACTGTGTAAAGTTTGCGTAAAGAGTGTTGTTTAGAAGAAAATTACTATCTTATAATCTGTCCTATGCATGAGTTTTGGAGACTTGGAGACTTCTTGAAAGAAGATTTGGTGTATACTTTGTGATCTATAGTATTTTGGTTTTCCTCACAGTCACCTCTCATGTTCTCCCCGAAGGTTTCGCTCTGCGTATAATGATAATATTTATAATAATGCATCGATTGTCTTTGAAGAGATAATATGTGCTGATGGATTTGACGAGTTGATTTATTCAATTTTAGCTTTAACTACATTCGTATACTCCTAGATATACGTTCGAAGACTCGGAAGAAACTAAATAATTCTAACTTCTCAAAAGGAACTGATATTTCCACTAGTTATAGGATCAAAATAATTCTGCCGACAGGTAAAATGTCAAATAACGCAGTTACTCTTCATGCCAATTTCAATATTTCAGTCGTTAACTAGTTTGCATTTGCAAAGAAAATTTGCATCAGGCAAGCTGCAAATCTCTAGTATCGTTAATATCCTTTTTCAAAAAATCATATTCGTAACTATACCCGAGTATTTTATAAATTTAGACTGAGATTATTCAAATAAACCAGGAGTTTTAGTGAATAAGGCAAATGATAAATGATATCGAAATATTTCGAAAACATTCAATAAAAGTGGTGACAACTATAACATTGTCTCTTCTGAATGTGACTGTTGTGTCTGGATAAAAATAGAAATTGCACGCAATGAAGTTTGAACAATATTACTCGCTACTATACGGCCATCGAGCAACGTGTGACGATTCTTTGTCGAGTTATGCGTAGCCTGGAGAAACTATTTTTATCTCAGTTGGGAGGATAATTCTTATAAAAACAATGTCTTTAACTTTGACGTGGTACCAATTTTAGTGCATCCAGCTATGTGTGTGTGCGTGTGCGCGCGCGCGCGAAAATATCATGAAACTCACTATCAATAAGTGAATGTTTAGTAATATCAATAATGTCAATTAAATTTAATAAACGAAACTGTGTGTTATGTCTCTTGTAGCTCAAAGTTACGTGGCTAACCAATATCTCGATCTTTAGCTATATCTTTAGACTTTCTCTCTCTCTCGCTCTCTCTCTCTCCTTCTTCCTTTGTGTCAGAATCTATGCGATATCTGATAACTTTTGCTCGACTCTTGCTCTATTCGTACAATAATTCTCAGATGTCGCCCCTTTCCATATGCTAGTTTTCAGTGGCTTACCAGGACGGAAATGTAGCTAGCTTTATGCGTACTCTAGGGTCTCCATCTTATCCTCCAGATGTTACTAAATGCTTTCAGAAAAATCCCCCTTTCCTCTTCCCTAGGATGTTCAGCTCTGTCTGTCATTGTCTCATTCTCCTCTCTCCTTTATCTGCTCTTGTATGTCGACTGATCTTCCGCCGAAATATAGTATCATGGGTTTTCCCCTAATAGAGTGGTTACTGGCTAAGGGTGATTACAACCCCTCCCCTGATATGTTACTTAAGGGTACATGACATGATAACAAACGCTTTAGACACACCGCTTTGGACACATCAGTTAGCGACAGCTTGTATTTATGTAGCATGACATCGTAAACCGTCTCCCATAAAATTCTTTTGTTACCAAATTCCATGAAATCTAGGGATAGTTCCTCTGTGTTTTTCTTATAATGATGGACATTTATCGCTGAAACTGGATTATTTTGCTTTGATTTGTTGATAGTATTTAATATAGATATCAGACCAGTTTGTATTATCAGTGATTTGGAAATGATTCCACTATCAGTGAAATAAGATGTTTTTTCTTTTTTTATTCCACTTTTATTTTTTTTTAGACCTACATAACTTTTTTTATTTAGATGAAAGCAAGAGAGTTTATTGAACTCTCTCTCTCTCTCTCTCTCTCTCTCTCTCTCTCTCTCTCTCTCTCTCTCTCTCTCTCTGTTCATGTTACAATTAAAGATTTAATACCAAGAGCTTAAATAGAATAAAGCAATAGTATGATTCGTTCAGTATCCTCCAATATGATTTTATTCATGTGGTTACTAGTACCATTATATTCAATGGAAATATGATGTATATGACACCAAATTTATTAATTATGCTCTACTGTATCTAAGAAAAATCTCTTTATAAACATACTTGTGTAATGATTTTTACAAATGTTACTAATGTAAATGAATAAATATCCAATGATCTTTCTTCTTCTGCTGTTATCTCGTTTAAAAATATGGTAAAATTGTATAGTTCCATCCATCATGAATGAAAGATATTTGGTGTTACTTCTGCCCAATATACGAGGGTGGTCTGAAAAGTTGCCTGCCTCGACCATAGATGGCAACACTATCGGCAAGATTGTTTTGTTCTAAGTTGGTACATTTGTCATAAGCATCCATGCAAGTCATTCTATGAAGTAGTTTGTTTTATACAGCTCTTTGAAGCAAAAGTGTTGTCTGTAACACTTGAAATGGATAAAATTGAGTATCGCGCGGTTATAAAATTCTTTGTAAAAGAAGGTTTAACGCCAAAAGAAAGTCATTCGAAGTTCACAAACGTTTATGGGCACTCCTGTGCCTCGTTTTCGACAATTAAAAATAGGCTGCCGAGTTTAATCGTTGCCGTACCAGCCTTCAAGATGATCCACGTGAAGGACGTCCAAATAGTGTAACAACACCAGAAATCATTGATCAAGTGCACGATATGGTATTGGACGACCGGCAAGTCGAAGTGTGTGAAATTTCTGAGACTATAGGAATTTCAAAAGAACGTGTCGGATATATTTTGCATGAAGAATTGCAAATGAAAAAGCTTTACGCAAGATGGGTGCCATGTTTGCTCACAGCATATCTAAATACGCATTTGCATGAAAATCTCTGAACAGTGCTTGAAGAGTTTTAACAAACATAAAACTGATTTTGTGCGTCGATGTATTACTATGCATGAGACGTGGTTTCACCATTGCACACCAGAATCCAAACCGAAGTGAAATCAGTGGACAGAAGTTGGTTGTTCATCGCCAAGGAAGACAAAGTCAGTTCCATCAGCAGACAAGGTCATGGCATCGGTGTTTTGGGATGCTAAAGACATTTTGTTTATTAATTATCTTGAAATGGGTAAAACAATAA
Source organism: Typopeltis vanoorti (assembly GCF_054136105.1). Classification (NCBI taxonomy): domain Eukaryota; kingdom Metazoa; phylum Arthropoda; class Arachnida; order Uropygi; family Thelyphonidae; genus Typopeltis; species Typopeltis vanoorti. The sequence goes on along the minus strand of NC_143556.1, from coordinate 82,653,258 downwards.
CCGGGGAATATTATTCCGATCTTTTAACCAGACTAGACGAAAACATTCGCGATAAAAGACCCGGTATGCAGAAGGTAAAAAATTATCTTTCATCAGGACAATGCACCCTGCCCACAAAGGTGTTTGGGCAATGGGAAAATTAATGGATCTGCACTATGAATTGTTGGACCATCCACCCTGTTCCCCAGATTAGGCTCCCTGTGACTTCTGTCTGTTTCCAAAACTAAAATTCTTTCACACTGGTCAACGTTTTTCTATGAATTGCAGCTGTAGAGGGGTATTTTGTAGATCTTACTGAGATCCAGTATAGGGACGGGATAATGGCGCTGGAGCATCGCTTGAATAAGTGTATTAGTCTTAAGGGAGATTACGTTGAAAAATAAAATAATTTTGAAATTATAAATTAGTTTTTTCATTGTTAGGCCGAGAACATTTCAGACCACCCTCGTATATTGCTAGCATTAAAAAATTAACTTCGCCATTATGTATAAAAGCAGAATTATTGTCATTACGTTTGTAATTAAATTAGTGGTGGAGATTTAAAAATAAAATAAAATAAGGAACATGGATAGGGTGGATTGTCATTTGTGTGATATAATAATCTAAAGACACTTGTCACCCAGGGGAAAGATAATTTTGCACTATTTCACCTATACTTAATAAGACTGAATTAAATTCTCCTGACCTCTTAACTCAGGGAATTTCTGCCTATTAGTCACCGCTCCAGAGCTTTTATATAATTCAATATTTCATAAAATAAAAATTATTTAAATTAAATTATAAAATGTTTATTTTATAAAATAAACATTTTTTATATAAAATTAAATTATTTGAATAGGACTTTATTCACACCTGATTCAGTTATATTTCCGATGTAGAATAATGGATCTATTTGGTGACACTGAGCTGTTTTTAACAATCACAAGTCGCGAGAGAAAAAGGCTGCATGGTTGCTGCGTCTACCATACTGTCAGAACCACCGTTTTTGTCATCGTTCTTTGTTAAAACTGAATGATGCACTATTTTAAATCTTCTCTCGCAAAAATAGCTGTCAGACTACACGTTCAGTTGGCTGCTCTGACATGCAGGTGGCAGTATCCAGTTATATCTATCTGGTCAGCTAGCTTTTCAGGTAATGAATCGTACTGTGTACGCACCAAACATGCTTTCAATTCAATTGGAGTTTGTTCACTTCTGTTATGTCGTGACTCCAAATGCAATGGATTAAAAATGAGGCACAGAATTTTTGCGTGTAAAGTTTATTTAATTTTCTGTGTTATTCTATCAGAGACGTGATATTAATACCATACGTTAGCTATAGAACGTACATTAACCTTGTAAAAATAAAACATATATTCTCAAGTATAATCCTTTGCACATAATATTTCTAAGGATCGAAGAAGAGGAAATAAACGAATTAAAATTATCCCCAAATAATGTTAAATAGTTTATAAAGTTTTCTATCTTAAATACTGTATACAAGCAAATAACACACACTGAGCTAGATACTACAAAATGTACTTTTTGAACTCAATTAATTGAAGCAAGAGAGACCAGATTCTTTCTAATAAGATGTCTTAATTCTCTCTCTCTCTCTCTCTCTCTCTCTCTGTGTGTGTGTGTGTGTTTTGGTTATGCAGCTTAAATTTATATTCCTCTTTTAATTCAAATGTAATCAAAATGCATCCAGTATCTGTTAATGTATATTGACCGAGAGATGAATACTAAATAGGGAAAAAAAATAGGCGTGCTTATGTAATGTATTCAATCTTAATGATATACTGTATGGCTTAAATGAAGTAGCAATTTGAAATTATAAAAGAAAACCCTAATCATTACCGGCGTATATTATTATCAACAGACCTCCATGGAATCAGGAGACTCGTTGTGGGGGGTTTAATAATTTGTTTTTACCGGCGTATATGCATTTACTGACTTTCAGTAATAAAACCACATTATTTAAGAATCGTTCGTAAGGACCTACGTGTTGAAATTCATTCTTAGAAAGGACGTTATTACAGTCTGTAAGATAGGGTACAACTTATGTCTACCTTGCAAACGTCTCAAGGTTCATTTGTAGTTTAACACTTGGCAGAGAAAAGTAAGAAGGGGTCCAAGTACACCTAGAGAAGCAAGTAATACACTAACAAACAAAGAAACAGCGAGATCTAAAAAGAGATCTAGAGCAGAAGTAGGGATAAATATTTAGCTATCTGCTCAAGCATCAGTACGTAATCATGTTGACACTCTTCCAAATGCCTTCATAAATGTTTGCTTTTTTTAATGGGCTTTAATGGTCTATGAAAATAAATCTCATTATAGCAATTAATCTTTTCTTAGGTAAATTTAGGATATTTTATTATTTACCTGTTACTTATCTGTTAATTATGGTAGTTACTTATCTGTGCAACAGGTTATATTCAATAATATGACAAAATCTGTTGCACTGATAAGAAGTCCGTGTAACTTTTGCGTTCTGGCTACTCCTTGTTAATTATTATTATTTTTTTAACAAAATGAAGTTTAGCTTAGAAGACGGAGATGCGATGGTATTTCTAAGACTTCCTTTGAGACCATCTTTCATATGCTTTAGCTGTTATACACTAATTGTGGGATGCCTTCCATTACTGTGTAGTTAATATGTTGCGACATACAGTATGGATTTAGAGAAAAAAAAGTGCTTGCTTGGATTAAAAAGCTCATGCTTTTACACAGAATTTTACTCATATTTAGCATTTACAAGAGTTCACGTTTTATGAATATATTTTTCTGACACTTGTTTATTGTAATTATCTTGTGTGAGATACAAAATATCACGAAACAAATTGCATTCCCTGAAACATGATTCTTAACATTGATACAAGGCTTTTATTCTTTGAAGTCACTGTCTTGGCACCGATGCTGTCCGTAGCAATTCATTTTCAGTTGTTCATGTCAAAACACTTGGTGACGTCAGAATACGTTAAAAAGATTCTCAGTACTGAGTAACCGGGTTTCTGAATTAAAAAGAAAAGCTATCCTTCCTAATATCTCAATATTGTCTAGACAAGATGGAAACCCCCTGTCGAGATTCAAACTTTTGTATACTCATCAAAATAAACAGCTACAGATTTGCAGATTTTTCTCCCTTCTTTCAACTGCACGCGATTTTCCAGTTATGTTAATCGACACATCTTTTAATATTGGGTCGAAAAACAGCATTTTCTATCATAATAATTGTACGACGACTAAATGAATTGCATGCTATTCAAAACTGTTAATTTTTTCTAAAATGATTCATAAATAGTGTTCCCAATTAAATGAAGATTTAGTTCTAATTATTCATGCTTTTAGCATATCAGAAAAAACATCAGCTGTTGACGAGGTTATCTCCATTGCTTACATAGCGTATTGTAACTTCTCTCAGGCTTCAGAAAGAAAACTGACTAGATCAATTCTAATCATTCATTACAGCACCTTTTCTTGATCATGTTCCAACCGATTCTATATTTTTTATTTATTTATTTTTTATTGTATTTTTTATTCTCCTTAAATTTTGAATTTCATAACTGACTAATATAATAAGGGATAATAAAGAAAACATATACACTTCACTAAATTACGTTCATATTTTGTGTATTTTATCTTCGATTTTTTATGTGAATTTTATTTGCGTTAGTGCATTAGTTTGCTTGTTCTGTTGTTTCACACACACACACACACACACACACACACACACACACACACACACACACACACACACACACACACACACACACACACACACACACACACACACACACACTGAGACAGACGAGCAGGGAGTCAACTGCATGTACTACCGGCAATGGACGACTCACCACACTCACTGAACATGCCCGTAGGGTGTCATGAAGGATAACATGTAAAAACCGTCGGTTTTTACATTTGTCGACCGACTCGTTGAATGCGAAGTTCCTGGCATCGATTGGAATACGAATCTGAACAAAACCATTCAGAACCAAGGTTCACAAAACGGGTTTCCAAGGTAGGGCAGCAATATGCAAGCACCACATTACCCGAACAACATGCAGCGTCGTCTTCAATGGTGCATGTAGAGAGTGGGAAGTGGAAGCGGAAAAGCTGTGTTAAGGAGCGACGAATCACGCTACGCCCTCCACCGAGCTGATGGGCGGGTGTGAGTGTGGCAGATATCCGTTAATCGTCTCTCGCTATAGTGCGTAACACGAACTATGAAATTCGACAGTGATGGTGTTGCTAGTATTGTCCGGGTTATCCTCATTTGAACCCGGACCTCTGTTTGTGGGGCCATGAACATTGGACTATGAGGGATATCTGAACATTCTTGACAATGCACTGGTTCTTATGTAGAAATGCCTCTTTGTGGCATTTCTACTTAATGAATCGTTGCTTCTTTCTACAAGACAATGCACCGTGTCATAAAGCCGCTGCTGGGAGAACGTCTCCAGACTTGACTGACTCCCCAACAAAGTCCCGACCTCAATCCTCCTGAACATCTGCCTGATGAACTAGAGCGTCGGGTTTGGTTAAGAGACGTCCGCCCCACAATATTACGGGATCTCATTAAATACATACAGGAAGGTTCAAATTTTCCATTGATCGCTAGCGTACGCTTTTGGAAAGTATTCCCGTTGGTTTGCTGCAGTCATCGCAGCTAAAGTAGTTTCTACATCTTAATTAAGGTCAGCACCGTAGCTGTTTGTGCCTCACACTATGGTGTCCTTTGACACTTCTTTCTAAGCAGTGTAGGTTGGCCATCCTCTCATGGATGGACTCTCGAAAAACAAAACAAAAACAAACAGAACAAAATTAGATCTTCCATTTTCCACTGCCTAATGGATAATCGTATGGAACCCGTCAACTAATATTTATTCTGATTCGATACATAGATATTTTGTTGATTAGCGTTTCATATGCTGAAATACTTGCATGGATTTTCTAATGATATCTTAACCAGATGGCTTAACAGTATACATTTTTTAACTTCTGAGAAAATAATTTCTCACACCACAAAAGGGATGAAATATTTTTTTATACGAGTACCCATTCACAATTTTTTCCATTTTAGAACTTCGAATCACAGAATTTCTTCTAAGCGTTGTGGTTATATCTGTTCTATGTAGTAACTTATAACTTACCTATTTTCTTTACAACCACTCATCCAAATGATATAACAAAAACAGGCTTTGCCAAAATATATATTCGTTGCCAATTTCTGAATGCCATGTCAGTCAATAATTTAAAAAAAATACAAGGTGTGTTGGTAAATTGTAGTTTATTTTTGAAAAAAAAAATGTTTTATGTTACACTATTCTATTTGCTATATTAATTTACATAATAAACCAGTATACTGAGTTAAACTGAGTATATATTTTGCATAATCAGGCGCATTTAAAAATTTTTTAGAAATGTTAGTATGGCATTGCTGATAAAATCTTTAAGTAATGGCATTTCAAATCTTTGCGTAAGGAGTGATATTCTTCAATGGCTTCGAAACAGTAATGTGTAAGTTTCCATCACAAAGATGCACGTTACTTTTTAGAACAAGGTGTCGTGGATATTTAATCCTTCATACACCCATGAAATTTAGTATACAATAGATTTAACCAGTCTTCACGGGACTGACATAAAAATAGTAACTGGATAACTTTACAAATCTAATTCACAATATAACTGGGTCCTCCTATGGACGCTACACCATATAAAGGGGTGGTGGGAAGGGTAATGTGGAAGGCATTTGCAGATAAAACTAATATCACTGATGTCACCACTTAATAGTGCAGATAATAAACAGGCCTGTTGAGTGGTGCGAGTGTGTAATAAGAACAATGAATCACACAAAGGTGTTAATCGACTGAGCATGCGTGGATGCGACAAATGCCTGAAGAACTTATGTCAGCATCACATCTGTGAAACGTGGTGACAAATATTTAATGGTCTTGAGCTGTTCTTTATTACAGAGACTTAAAGAATGAATCCAGACGTATATTATATTGTAACAGGTTTAGGAAACAGTCTCTTTCAACAAGGTAGCGCACCACATCATACTGCAGATTCTGTTGCCTGAGCAATGGTACCTGTGTCAACCCAACCGAACTCCTTTGAACAGAACAGGATGGTCGGGCGCAATCCAGACGTGCTTTAAACAACAATAGCAGGCTAGTGGCAAGATGAACGAAGAACGGTCCTTCTTCACACACACACACACACACACACACACACACACACACACACACACACACACACACACACACACACACACACACACACGCTCGCGGCGTGTGGGTGTGGGTGTGTGGGTGTGGTGTTTGTTATTTTCAAAGAAAAAAAAAGTAGGCTGAAGAGACTGTCCTTGATCTACGGACTGGGACACATACAGTAACAGTAATAGTAATAGAGAAAATGTCTGCAATTAAGGAGCTCACTTGATTTCTCTCTCATCTAGTCGGTTAATGCTATTTAGGTGAGTCTTTTCTGATGGAACAGACGTAAAAATCCCCTCGTTGGCAGTATTTTAGCTAAAATCATTTTACAAAAGTATATTATCTCCGCTCAACTGTAAATTTTGTCCTCTTGCAAGAATATCTAAAATTGGTCGTCTGTGAGCAAGAGGAAATCGATGGTTCCAACTTTGTCTCATGATAAATCATTAATGTGACGATTAAATGTGGGAATATAATTCCGAATTTAATACTTTTCTATTTAAAATGTGTTTAGATATGTTTAGTTTGTAATTAATTACAGGTGATTAGGATTTGTCCTAAAGTGTCGAAATAAATTGCTGAATGTTTGGTAAAGTGAATAAAATATTAAAGTGGAAATAGCCAATAAATTTCCTTGCTTATGCTGAGGTCCAAACGTTCTTTATGTCAAGTAGAAGCCGATAAAATAATTTCTGCATACACTAAAAAGAAAAAGTGCGCATAAAAATTCGAATTTTTCTTTTTATTTAGTTTATTAAGAATTTTTTTTCAGTTTTTTTTCTTCCTTTCCTGTCACAAGTTACAAGGAGAAGTGGAGGAATTGTTAACAGAAGACGATACTTATTGGGAATAGAATGTGAGAGTATTTTTAGAGTATTGAGCAAAATAATAGGGGGGAAGCGGGTACCGCTGATGATAGAAGATGAACTGCAACCAAAAAGAAAGGAATTCAGCAGAAGTCAATGAAATAAATGCCTTTAAGGCTATCCGATGATGGATAAACAGAACAAAAAACTATAGTTCCTGCCATAGGCAGGGCAAAGGAACTTATTTTCCAATGCAAAGTGTGCAATTCGAAAATGCACAAACTTGATCCTCGAAAAGGTTTATCTATATAGTATACGCAAGAATTCGGCAAATTTGCCCAAAATACTCAATACACTGTCCTCATCGTTAGTTGCTTAAATCATCATTCCAACCCAATTCTCCGAAAACTTCCAAAACTGTTTTAAGCTCATATAATATCACATTTCTATTAAAAATCTAACTGAAGGATGTCTTGAGGCGCTATTGTAATGTCTCTCTGTTTACCAGACTCAGTTTTAAATGAGTCTCATGGCTCGCCACGTAATTATATAACCATTTCGTTGTTTTATTTACTATTTTCAGTATTTTTATGTTAAAAATGTCTCCCGCCGTTATTCATAAATTTTGGTCATGAAAAACCATTATATTACGGAAGTGTCACGTTCACGTGTGCACACAGCCAGAGAAAACGTATGGTAATAACGTTTTTAACGCTTGCTGGTACACCAAAAATAACTTCGAAAACTTCCAAATCTGCGGCAAGACACATTATTACATGGTAGAATTTTTCAACGTACTTCTGCAAAATAAGAGCATGCTTGTTATTAATAATTAGATTTATTTATAGCAACTTTATATCGTTTTTAAGTTTATTTTTGGGTAGTACAAAAAAAGCTTTCTATCTTCGTTTAGAGCTTGTTAACCAATAGTTTCCTAGTACTCATGGGTTGGTAGATGGTTGAGAAGTAAGCTGAAACTAGACTTGAAACGTCTGAATATTGCGAATTTAACCCTCGGGAGCTCGCAGTGGTAAATATTGCAGCATAGGTCGCGGTATATTCTGAGATACATTCATTACTATGTCCTAAAATGCAATAAACATAAAGACAAAACACTGCAAATATGATACATAATGGTACAGATTAAGTGGATATTGAATCCAACATTATTTCATAGCGAATATAGAAACTACAAGAGTTTCGTGCCGATATATAGAACTATAAACGTTTCGACGAATGCACGCATAAGCAACCTTATGGGCAACTTAGTAAAGGTGGAGTAATCTCCAGATCACTTTCCTTAGAATTTTCCATAATGTAAAGCACATCTCCTAGAGGACTTGTATGATAAATAAGCCTTTGGCTGTCTATTTCAGTAACATGATGGTTTATTTATTTTCAGTTACAATCTAGAAATTATTGAATAAAGAATGAAAAAAAAAAAAAGAACGAGTAAACCATACTATACTGACATCGGAGGTCGCGGTATATCTCTCAGATACAATTTACTGTCAAATATCACAAACCTTTACATAACGTGTTAAACCAAACTGACAAAAACAGTGCGGAATATTACTCGTAACATATTATGAATGCAGTTAAGAATATTTATATTAAACTAAACATTTTGCATGTATCTGTCAGATCAGCTGCGAGCTCCCGAGGTTAATGTAGGTTTAATCTCGAAAAAGAGAATTTCATGTGTAATGCTCAGCAGTTTTACCGTAAATATAAGAATAGTTTTAGTAATCAGCGATTTCAATCCAAGAATTAGAAAAGAACAATTTGTTATATCTCTTCGATCCTTATAGTCCTTATAAGGACTGGCTTAAAGGGGCGAAGCAAGAATGCTTTTCATATTCCCCGTTATCTGTGGAGGACAGTGTAGGGATAAGGTGTTATTGAGCAATTAAAGCTCTGATCATGGCAGGAGGGTAATAGCAATCTTTCTGAAGACGTAATAATGTATACTTCAGATTTTAATAATAAAAAAGTGTATTTATAAATCATAAAATATAATTATAAAAAAGCAAAATATAAAATATTTAAATCTTAATTAAAATATAATTTATACTCTCCTCACTTTTTAGATTTTAATTTAAAATTTTATGAGATCATTCAAGACCATTCTTAGACTATTGAAGGAGATGTGTGTGAGACAATTTTTAGTTCGAAAAATATGCTCAATAGAGATAGGTGGCTGTTTTATTGCCTTAATAATTTAACACAATAGTTAATGTTGAACAAACATTAAAGCCAATTATTATTTATTCTGAGCAGTTCAAGTAAAGCTTCCCTGTAAGTGATGATAAAGGCTAAGCAGTTTCTTCTGCTGAGACTTTATTAAAGTATAAAATAATAAGAAAGTAAAAATTCAATGGTGTTCTGAAGCATAAAAAAACAAGTCAGGTTTGGTGGTTCACTATAGAGCATCTAGCATCGTTAAGATTAATTTAGTATACAGTTTTACTGTAAAATAGTGCAAAAACATGGGATAATTGATGGTCATTTATATTGTTAATGTACTTTTTATGCATCTTTACACATTAAATATAGGTTAATTACAATATTCAACAGTTATGAATATAACAGGATAACCATAACAAATTTTATTCTAAATATTTAAAGAACTTGCTTAATATATAAGGGTGTTTAATGTACTCGCCATGGAAGCGACGTCATATGCCCTTTTATCTCTTCTAGGTAGGCAGAATTTTTTTATTGCTATTCTGTCATCAGTGTCGCATAGGATGGATTAAAAAAAACAGCTAAAGTATGCTAAAGAAGTATTAATATTAATAATTCCCCTAATTTTCGTAGCACGTTAGGACCAACATGAAATATTAGCCCTCTTGGGTTTTGAACTAGAAAAGTTTATGGACGCAAACCTAATTGAATTACTCTTCTGCATCACAACAAAAAAATGTGAATAAAATAAAAAAAAGAGCTTCGTTGTTGAAAAATATTTATTTTCCTAACATAGTTTTAAAGAATAACAATAACATGAACTCTACAAGAACCGTATAAAATTTAAAATTATCAAAAAGCTTACTAAAAGCCTCTTGATAATTCCGTTACTGAAATTGCGTTACTGATATACGCTAGTCCCCCCCCCCCCTAATCTGCGAGTTCGCGGATAAGGGGGGGGGGAACTACGGTATTTTCTAACCACTTTGTTGTAAAATTCCAGAAATAAACAATTTATTAATTACATTGGCAAAGTGTATATTAGATCCATCATTATTTCAAAGAGGAATGTTTGTAGAAACTGTGAAAGTTTCGTAAGTTGACCTGAGAGCTTACGAAAATGCAATCCTCGGCATCCCCGAGTTGCCTTAGGTACTTAAGTAAAGCAGGTAGTGAAAGCTAAGGCAACTCGGGAATTCCGAGGATTGTATTTTCGTAAGCTCTCAGGTCAACTTACGAAAATTTCACAGTTTCTGCAAACATTCTGCTTTGAAATAATGTTGGATATAATATCCACTTTGCCGATGTAAGTTTACATTGCCGAAATGAAACCGTATAGCTCTTTTTTTTAGTAATACACAGTAATAGGTAGTCCGACACTAGGCTCGTTGCAAAGGTGGAGAAAACTACACGCCCATTACAGTCTTTCGGAAATGTGCAATATCAGAAATTGCGCGTCGTTGTGAGTAGTTCTCGGTTGTTAGATCTGCTGTCGTGGTTTCGCAGAGCCTGTGTTCAAGTAACCCTTATTTTACTTAATAATGGCCCCCAAAGCGTAACAGTAATGATGCTGGCAATTCGGATATGCCAAAGAGAAGCCATAAAGTGCTTCCTTTTAAGTGAAAAAGGTGAAAGTTCTCGACTTCATAAAATAATAAATAAATAATAATATAAAACGTATTGCTGAGGTTTGCTAAGATTCCATTCACATTCAGATATCTTTTATTATAGTATAGATTTATAATTGTTCTATTTTATTATTAGTTATTGTTGTTAATCTCCTGTTATGCCAGATTTATAAATTCAACTTTATCAAGCCATGTTTGTATAGGAAAAAACATAGTATATACAGGATTCGGTACTATCCCCGGTTTCAGGTATCCGAAGGGGTTGTAACGTATCCCCCAGCGGATAAGGGAATACTATTGTATAGCTATATTTTTTAACTTTGCACTGAAATACTACAGTACTGCTGACATAAAGTTCGCTTGTACCATGATTGGTAATCTAATGTCCACACTCTGAGGGAAGTCTCCTTGTGAATCGCATGGCATTCGAAATCAGCATTTTCCAAGTCACTTTCGTTAACGAAAAAAAAAAAAAAAAGAATTCAGACAAAAGTAAGTCAAGTAAACAAGTGAAATAACTCCTTTAAAAAAAATAAATGAAGTAAAAAGCAAGTAATTGCAATTTTTTAATAATAAATAACAAAAGAAATGTTAAGGGACTTTTTTTATGGCTATGAAGCTAATTCCATATATGCTTTTACTCAATGATCTGCCAGTTAATGTTTATTTTTATTACTGACACCGTATTTACTCGAATATAACTCACACGTTTTTCCTCAAAATTAAAGTTAAAAATCGTGATTCGAGATATATATGCCGGGATTTTCGGTAACTAAAGTTTTTCAGGACAAAAGTAAATTGACGTTTATAATTAAATCCTCAGTATTCATTATAATTTAAATTGCTTACATAGAGCCTCCGCACTCAGTCAGTATAGACGAAACTGTTTCAGAAAAACCTGTTCGATTCCCGTCCAAGACGTGAGAAACCTTTATCTGGTCTCTTATAACTAAATCCAACTGTGAGTTGATCTTGTACGAAAATAGGGGGTTTTTCTCACGGAAACTAGGATGTTTCGCCCCTCATTACAGGCAAACGGGCTCCGTCAACACACACGAATTTACAGTCCTAAAATACATATACTTAATCCCTCATTAAAATGGGCTCAACCCATTTAGGAAAAATGTGGGGAAAAGGTGGGGGGCTTGCTCGCATTATTTATAAGAGGAATGCATTTAAATTTTATTTATCAACGTTAATTACGCGAGTGGCCGCTCACCTTCATCAAGCGATATATTTGAATCTTTAGCTACAATGCTTCTAGAATTAAATTCGAACAGTTTCATTAGTGCTTATCCTTTTATCATTTCTGAATCAGAAGATCACCATAATTAAAATAAATAAAAAATTAAAAAAAACTGAAAATGGGTATGACTTACTAAGTATCTCCTATTCGTTACCGCTACTTCCTATCTCGAGAGCAGTTTCTTCGTATGCATACAAGTTATCCAAACAGCGTCAACTTCCTCCCCATCTAGGGCATTAGAGATGCCGGTTTAAAAAAAACAAAAAAACTCAGAAATTATTTCTGGCGAAATCATGTCCCAAGCTCTCAGAATCCAGTTGTACAACAGTTCTAATGATAGTCTCTTAATCTTCCCTGCCGGATTCAGGTTGTAGCCGACGGCTGCTATCCATTCCGTGTAGAATTTCATACGTAGTCCTTGAATGGTTTGTTGAGGATACACCCAAGGAGTGTAGACAAGGTGTAAGACCACCAGGAATAATGACCACATCGGTCTTCACATCGGAAGGCTTTTTTACTATTTCTGCCATAACAACATTCACTATCTATTTTTTAAAGTTTTAACCTTTTTTCGTATGTGAGGCATATGAGAAAACTTTTTACTTTCTTTTATCGTGTAAAATCAGGGATGTGAGATATACGCGAGGGCGAGTTATATTCGAGTAAATACGGTATGGTTCAAATATTTCGCCACATTAACGTTTTATAACATCGTGTTTACATAGTATATTTACCTATTAAACTTTACGTATTAAATTAAATAAAAGTCAATTAAATTTAAAGTAAAAGTTGCCTAGATAGCCTTGCGATAATCGTTTCATAAGCTAGGCAATTATATAGACTTGAATCGAATTAGAGATAATTTCTCTAATTCACTTCTTTATTAGGTTTCCGAGTTAGTCGATCATTGATAGAGACAAGAACTGAATTTTCTCACATAATACTCTGGTTTTCAACCACGTAACTCAGAAACATTTACATAGAATTCACACTATTTTGGACCAAACTAAGAGTTGGGTTAAGAATATGAGATGGGCACAACGGTCTACAGTGCTCTGTAAAGCATACAAATAGCTGGTAACTGTGAACTATCTGGTAAGTAATTATCGATGATGGTTAAGAGTTTAGACTGAGAATGGCAATGATTTTCAAAACTAATTTAGAACTAATGATATTCACTTGTTTCCCGTAGGAGATTAAAAGGCTTTAGGATTTTTTTTTTTTAAATATTTAGATTTTAATCATGACATTATCTGTTTATTTAAATTTACAATCTAGACGTGTGACTGCTCCTTCACCATATAATAATAATAATAATAATAATAATAATAATAATAATAATAATAATAATAATAATAATAATAATCGGCAATATTGTAACATTTCTTTTGCATACAGATGAATACAGCGAATAATTTAAATATTTATTTTATTTTTATCTCTCATAATTTTATTTAAGCAGAGAAATCTGAGACTTGAAAAATTAAGAAATAAATCAAGTAACAATAATTGACCATTAATCAATAATAATAATAATAAAAATATTATTTAAATTAATAGGATATTAATAAGAAAACGAATAAGAAACTCAAAGATTGGAGTCAGAGAGTTTCATGCCGAATATAGTATAATAAACTATAAAAGAATCGGCGATTACTAGCGTGAGCTAATGCAAGTAGTCCTAGTACGTAGTACAATCTCGGGCAACTCGCAGCAAAGGTGGTAAAGTTCTGATCGCTATTCTTGGTATTTTCCATAATGTAAAAACACATTTCCTAGGAAATGTATGCTGTCATTACGTTATGGTGGGAGGTCACTACCCAGACCGGTTTCAGCGTTTATTGAGGCTTTATCAGTGAGTAGCTAGACCAAATTAATACCAAAGGGTATAGCGAAAAGAACTTATATACTCTGCTATACGAGTTGTCAAACAGCTGCACCCATTAAGTTACTTAAATATAAAGAGCCCAACAGGCTTCATTTCGGCGATATAAACATTATTTAAATTAAGGGGATATTAAATCCCACATCGAGTAATAATCAAAATGTTACGGAAATGGAAATAATGAAAATCGTTGCTTTTTACTGATTACTGATTTTAAAACGTTCTGTTATGATTATACAAAATTATAGGACTTGGGTGGGGGCTAGACATTTTCGCCTTGCCGATGAATATCTCTTGAGCAGAATAAATATATAATAAAGTCAACTTCAAGTAGCTTGACATTTTTTACAAGTTACATGAGATAACGCTGCCGTGATACAACGGCCGCGTTGCCTAACCTATTGGACCATCCCTTTGAACAAAAGCTTTAAATTATAAAATCATATTAATGTATGTGTTATGGTACAATATATAATTAATAAATAATATATAAATATTAGCAACAATTAATGACAGCTAATGTAACAAGGGAAGGTATGATTACGATATTTTATTTTCCACTTTTCTGTATATTTTGGTCTGTGTTCGACTTGTTATAAATAATATCCTAAGGTGAATATTGCCACTAGTCGTTAAATATACGGAATTATGTTCAATAGCAATCAGCCAAATTCCAAACGCTAAATCTAGTTAATGAAGGAAAATACATAAAAATTACAATTATTAATATTATATTTTTAATGTTTGTGCATCCACAAAAAACGACTTTTCTTTTGCACCTACTATTTTAGTAGCTCGTTTACAGAAAACGCTACAAATCACATCATTCCTCTTATTACTTGAAATCCTATGAAAAATCTCGCACAGTGTGGTTAAATACAATTAAGGGAACTTTCTCTAGTACCTCTGCATGTCTAATATTTTAATCAATTTCTCTGGAATTTAGAATATAATTGTTTGTTTCCCATACACGATCAAAGATGCAAAAGATGTATCCGAATGGATAAATAAAGTATAATGATCTTGAACTGTTTCTCCTAATCTGGACATCCCCCACGATCATAGTAGTTCGTAAGATGAGGAAAATAATATGCGAAGACCAGCAATGGTAAATTTACGATAATAATTTAACTTTATGGTGTATTAGGGAGAAAGTTTTGCCTCCTTAGTAAATAAAAACATGGTTTTTTAATTCTTAAATAAACTAGTTATTTCTATATACGTAAAGATCTACTTCTTTAACGAAAGTGGTCGTCACGACAGAATCGTTTGCTCCAACTCGTTGTATAATTCAATTCATTGTAGAAGTCGTATAATTCTCACGTAAATGACAATTCAGGTCTGTGTTTATGGTTAAGAGCTAATTCAGCAAATTTAACCAATTGGCGGGGGAGTCAGCATTGTATGAACCCTTTATTGCTTATAAATAGATTTATCATTTAAAAGGGGATAAAACCGATCTGTTTATCTTTCCTCGTTCATTAATATTGGCAGCCATAAAATGTCATTTTATTATAAACACCAAGATCTGAAAAGCTGTAATTTATAGAAAACATCTTGCTTATCTGAAAAGCGCTATAGTTATACAGGGTGCTAAACAGATATCGAAGATAACCCTTTTACTAGAACAAACTTCGAGTTAACATTGACGATTCACGCAAGGTATGAAGAGAATGTCTCCAGCATCCACCCCAACCGATGAACAGCATATGTTAAGATATTCATTACGATAACAAGCAGTGCACGCTTTGCGATTTAAATTATGTTTGTCTTTCGTGACAGTTAGACTAAAAGATATGAGGCAAGGAATCAAATAGAGGATATCCGGTGACAATATTAAACATTCCTTTTAACGACATTAATGAAGCGAGCGGAAACGAATCGAGGTATGGGTTTCACATTTTCAAAATCAATACCCGGTGTAACTAGATTATTTTTTAACTAATTAATATCGCAAACAATGTTCTGACTCTTGGTTGGATAGCTTGCAATTAGGAATTTTTATCATTTTTGCATGTCACTAATTTTTAATTACTCTTTGGATTCGTATTTTTTTCTTATCGTTTCTTTTTTCATTTTCATGAACTCTGAAACATATAAAAGAAACCCACAAAGTGTAAGTAAAAGTAATATTCTTCTTTTCGTGATACGACAAAGAAAATAATATGTAGGCAAAATGTTCTTAAATTTTTTTTTTTTTTTTTTTTGCTTATAAAAGTTTTTAACAATGCTGTGTAACTAATGAAAATATTGAGGTCGATATTCTTGAAATTTACAAATGTGCTTTCTCATTACCTTGGATGATCATTGTCCTTTTCTTGATTGCCATTGATGGATAAATTGAGAACCCAAAAATAAATTTAGAAAATATGCTATTTTCTAAATATAGTAACAGAAAAAATAACACAGCCTTTCTGTTACTTTTTCCTAGTTCAAAAATTCTGAATTTTTGATGGAATTTATTGAGAGTAATAAAGTAAATATCAGCGATTTTTTGAAGTTGGTTTCCGTGAGGGATGCTTTTCAGTTTTGAAAATTAAGAACTTGCAAAAAAAAAAAAATAATAAATAAATAAAAATAAAATAAATAAATAATAATAATAATAAGTAAGGCGATTAGGGAACATCAGGGATGTTGTGCTTCGCTAATAATGTCATAAACACTCAAGTCGCATGGCGAATTTTCATAGTGCAACTCCAGCACCTGAAACGCTTGTGCTGATTGTATCTCGTGGTATGTTCGTGAAGAAGAAATTACTGAGACATCATACTTCCTTCCGGTCAAAGAAAACGATTAGCATTGTCCTCATTTCGCCGGATCCTGAGAATGTCGTTTTATATTTCCTGCTTTTCCGGAGCTATCTTACAAGCCTGTAAGTAGAACTTAATGAACATACGTTGATCTTGAGCACATCCGTTTATCATTATGGAGGATCAGAATATATACTTGAAATTTAGATTAGATCACACAAGACTGATTCAATTGCCACTTTGTTTTCCGTTAATTAGTGTCAGAAGACACTGCTAAATATCGTATAATCTTTCTCCCGTAATATAATATACACCCCCCCCCAAAAAAAACTTTATATTTCTTGCTGTATTAAATGTGTTCTTAACAAAAAAAAAAATCAACATCCAAAACCAAAGCGTGAGACTGACAAACTCAGTGCTAATGGATAAATGGATAAGCAGGAGGTGGAGATATATAGACCACCATCGCTGTAGTAGTTGTAATTCGGAAAAAATTATATGCTTATTGCGAAATTTTGGGTTGATCCTTCCTGATCAGGGATTAAGTATATACAAGTATACATATATATTTTATGACTACAAATTCAAGTTTGTTCACAGGTACGGTTTGCCTGTTCTGGGGATAGGAGAAACAGCAACATCAATAAGAATGTCTACTTTCACAGAAAGTGTCGAGTCTCATTAATATTATTTTATTGTTGTTGTTATGACTTCTCTCCACACGCAAAATGATTCTCTGTTTCAGATATGTTTCACTCTTATTCCAACAATAACAAATAGATGTTCCTTTCAGCACCATTATCAACTTATGCAAACTATGTGCACTTCAGTATTATATCCAGATAAAATAATTGTACTGGTTATTGTATGATAGCTTTCACCTTTATTATTAAAATTATTCAATGCTTTCAGAAACTTATGAAATGTATTAGAATTAATATGAAATTAAATATTGAGGAAATCGTCTTAATTGTGTAAAATGCAGCGGATTTTATCAAACCACATATTGTAGATGGCGTGGCGTATTTGTGCCAATTATTTTCTCTGCTCGCTCCCCCATATTATAATATTTGGAAGAGTTCGAAAAAACTAACATTTTTTCACATATAATTAAAAGTTGAACTCGGCTATGCATACTCAATAAAAATTTATTTTCCGAATTATGTATAAAAATTTGTAGTAATTGAAAATATGAAATGTATATTTTAATAAACTAATGAATTGTTTGAAATAAAAATGATTTTTAAAAGTGATGCAATCCAGTTAAAGCTGTTTCTTATAAGTATTTTTGAAATAATTGAATTAGGAAATTATAACATGAAGCTTAAATACCTTCCATATAACATAACTGAGAAACTGGTTGAAATTTAGAAGTGGTTATTTTACCGCTTTTATTTTGAATAATTACACAGGCCTGCAAACCTCGATTCATGAAAAGTTATCTGGAAACTATTAACTGTTTCTGATTTGTTTTTGACCGCTGATTTCAAATATTTCTTCCATTTTTCTTTATCAGGTAAGGATTTTTCACACTTAAAACGCTTAAGTAAAATAACAGTATTTAAAATTTCCCGTAAACATTTTTGGAATGAAAGTATTGGAAAAAATGTTTTAATTAAAGATTAAACTTTAGTACATATGTTATATTTCGTTGTGGTGTCTTTTTCTTTTTCCGTCAAAGCTTATTTTTGAACCTTTTCGGTGAAATTCTTTTCCCGGGTCGTCTCTGTGCAACATTCAGCAATATAGTCCTCCATCATGTTGACATTCCAACTTCCCTGATACCTTCTTTCTATCTCATTGATGTCTTGATGGACTCGCTCTCCTTGCTCTTTGCTGACAGTTCTCAGATTCTCAGGAAAGTAGTCTAAATGAGAGTTGAGAAAGTGCACTTTTAAGCTGATGGAGCATCCCAAATCCTCCAATTTCTGTAACATGTCTTCCACAATCATTTCATAGTTGGGGTCCTGATGATTTCACAAACATTTGGTCACCACCTCTTTCAAAAGCTTTCCACGCTTCCTTTTCAACAGTTGCCATTTTCTTTTCAAAGTTTATCCTTCACAATTTTCCTGATGTCCGGACCAATAAAAATACCTTCTTTCAATTTTGATGCAGATAATCCCAAAAGTTTTGCACAGATGGATTTAAAACACTCTCCAAAGTTTCGTGTAACACTTTTTTACTTCCAGGTTCTAGTGTGATTCTTTCTGGCTATTCCTTCTTAATCCAATGTTGTTCTCTATCTCGGCTGTCCCACTCACACAAAAAGCACGGTTATTTGGTATGTCCTCCTTGTTGTCCCAAAATCATAGATGTGACTTTAAGATCACCGCAAACTGTCCATCCATGATCGTTGTACTTAAGTTTACTGAGAATGAAGGCTAAATTTTCGTATCGTTTTTTCAAATGCACGGAATGTGCTACTAGTACTGAAGCATACTTACAAAGCACACAGCTTTGAAGCGTCTTTTTTGAGGAATTGATAAACCACCTCCAGTCGATGACTTCATATTTTACATTGAATTTGCTTATCAGTCCGGGAATATCGCTACAGTAAACTAAGTCACCTTCCTTCTGAAAAGTAAGGAAGAAAATATTTCTTTCTCTATATCTAAACCTTTTATCTGCATTCCTCCCTCCCTCTCCTACCTTAAGAATGAGAAGTTTCGTGAAAATTTCTTTATTTACCATAAAAAGACACTTCAAAAAGCACTTATACAAATAATTAGCTGTAAATAAAGGAGAAGGAAATGAAATACTAATGCGCTGAATTTAAATCCAAATACTACTAATAAAAACGATACAATTAGAATTTGGATAAACTTGGTTGGTGATGGAATTTTTTTACTATTTTTTTCTGAATTAAGCACCTAAAATTCTATAAGAAACAATTATTACTTCTCACAACTTTTCCATCGCAGGCCTGTGTTATTGGTGTTGTTGTTGTTGTTGCTGCTGTCGTGATAATGATCGACTTTTTAGAGGGGGGATAGAATAATAATAAACAATTAAACAATCTCAACAATTAAAGCAATGATGTCAATCAAACACCAGTTCCATGCATCTACTCTCCTACTTTATCAGTCAATCGTTGTACTAATTATTATTATTATTATTTCTTATGGCAGTTGAATCACCATACGGGGAGGTACGGCACTATCTCATCCCCCCCCTATTTTTATCCGGCTCGAGACCGGCACAGCTGACAATTCAAACTTATGGCTTGAGGGATCGTCCTAGGTTTTCCTGACTGTATCCGTGTGTGTGTGTGTGTGTATGTTCACCGGGCCGGTTTGCCTGTTTGCAGGATGAAAAACCCCAGCTAAACTAGGGAGAAAAATCCTGCTGTCCACGCCCAAGACCGACTAACTTGGCTGGCTAAGGAAGATCCCTAAGTTCCTCACGTCGTTGACGGGAATCGAACCTAGGAAACTCCTTCCCCAGGCATATGGTTGCGAAGCGCACAGCCACTAGACTAACCGCACGGACAGTTGTACTAATGATGTCTTATGATATATAAGGCGAGATATTTACAGAATAATAAGTTATTTACTGTGGCATACGCGTTTTTCTGTAGTTACTTTATCAGTAGTTAGCTCAAGTTTCTCACATATGAAATATCACTTATTATGATTAAAAATACAAAACAAAACAGGAAGTTAGGAGATCAATTGACATGGTTGAAATCTGCTGCATTTTATTTTCTAACTCATTTACAAGATTGACCTTCATTTTGGTCCAGTTATTAGGGGAGCTTAAACAACGTAACAAAAAATAAAGACATATATATTCCTAATTTGGTCCAAAATCTGTAGAGGTGCTTTGGGAGAAGTCCATCCCTTTCCCTTTATCTAATTAAACTGAATTTTTGAGAAAAATTAACTCATGTTAGAAAGCGGTACATTCTAAATTTAGTCTAAATTCGTCGGATTATATGTCCAATAGAGGAAGATTCCACTTACCCAATTTTCTTTTAGTGGGATTAGGTTCTATTCTGATTTAATCTGATTAGTCTGATTAGGCTAATAAGTAACTCTGTCGAACAAAAAATGACGATTCGAAATCATTTATGACCAAGTTATAGCAGATCGAAATTTGGTTCTAATCATCATCTTTAAGAAGTCCAATTGATAGCAACTAACTATAATCCTTAAGTCAATAGTAATGATATTGTTTCGAAACTTTTCTTAGCGAAATATGGTGTAATATACCTTTTCTAAGTAGGACATGGATATTTTCTCCATTTCCCCATTTGGATTAATAACGAAGTGCAAAATATTAAATAAATAATACTCATAATCTTAAGAACTACAAGTTAAGAAAGAAATTTTATCTAGATAACACTGAGTCAATTTGTTATTTTCGTGCTCTTAGATATATGATGTACATTTGGTTGCTCGGGTTGAAATATAATTTTTTCATAGAGATGTCGTTATCATTCCATTTTAGATAATCACAACCCTTCTTTTTTTATTTTTAAGCTATTAAAAATTACACGTGAATATGAAATCCCTGTTTGATACCACTGAATTCCAGTAGCCTATAGGCATTCTAAGCCAAAAATAGTATGTGATGATCTTACTTTCATGAGGTGGGAAAAAAAAACTGAGAGGATAGAAAACCAGTTCCAAGGAGGCAACAGCTGAGAGTAAGAGTCGACACAAAATGAAACATCAGTTTTCAGTTTTATCTTTTTTTCGAAGAAAGGACTCCATGATGATGTTATTAGTAGTTGAACAAAACAACACAAGTTTCTGTGTAAACTACAGTTAAGTATGCAATAAAACGATCTTTGTAATTCTAAGACAGATGCTCTTATTGATCTGAGATGTCAGAGTTATTGTGAAAAGTATATAGACATATCCACTTTATTATATTGCATTCGTTTATCATACGAACTTCATATGTTAGCGGAATGGTTGGCCGAATGGATAGTATAACCACTCTCCAAGCTGCGGGTTGAAATCCTTCGCAGGCATAGGTGTCTTTAGGTATCGGTGAATTTTCTCATTCTGTGGGCGACCACCACCCAGCGTATTAAAAGCTGGAAATCAGATAACAGTTTCAGAGTAGTTACTGTTCAATACTAACTGGGCTACATACATCTAAATGAAATCTAAGGAACTGGACAGTAGTGTATACATTAGTAGATTCCTAAAGAAAGGAAAAACATCAATTCAGAAGAATTAATACTTTACTAGCCCTGTATGTGTCTAGTTTCTGTTTCTTCCTGTCACTTGAAACATGCTCGCGGGTTGGAATCGCATATCTGTGACAGGAGATGGACATGAACGTAGAATGCCTGAAAATTGTAGAGGGCACTTTATTACTAAAAGACAGACAACGTTCTTAGACGATGCAAACAGAACAGCTCAGAGGGAGAGAGAAAAAGAGAGAGAAATAATAAATAAAATTAATATAAACATCCTGAACGAAAATCAACATCACAAGTTAGCATAGCATGAAATCTTTTGTTTCTTGGAATACGAAAATGAACAATTTCTCTGAATACCAAGAATAAAAAGACTCTCTCTCTCTCTCTCTCTCTCTCTCTCTCTCTCTCTCTCTCTCTCTCTCTCTCTCTCTCTCTCTCTTTCTCTATCTCTTTAAATAATAATTGTCGAATTCTATCATTTCTTATCTTTAAGTGTACCATATTGATAACAGTTTCGACTTGAGTATAAATAACAAACTTAAATAATTATTGCAATTATATATGATGAATAATGGAGGACAGTGAAGGATACAAATTGATGAAAGAGAAAAGTATGGCATTTTATCGCACAGGAGTTTTTTTTTTTTTTTTAAGACTTCCGGGTTTTCCTAAAATTGAAATAAAATCTTCCATCTCAGCGCAATCCATGCGGATTATTTTCTCTTCTGAACTCTTCTTCGTAATACAAAGAAATAAGAAGGATTTTCTATTCTTCCTAGAACAAAGCACTTTTCCATTCTCCCCGGAGTTTGCTCTTGCTCACAACCTTCAAATCCAGTTCTGCAAAATCAAGCGGGAACAGCAGAATTTCTTGAACCTTACAGATTACGTACATATCTTTCGTATACTCCTTCTTGTGATTCTACTGGATACACCTCACCTTGGATTTCCACAAGAAAATTTGATTTGTAGACTTAATGTTCAGAAATACCAAATTCTTCAATATTTTCCTTCCTTCTTCCAGTGATATTTTGCTTCACCTGTCACATCTAACAGCACAGAAATTTTCACTCCATAAAATTAAAGCGACTCTTACAAAACCACTTTCTGTATATATGTTCCCCCCCCCCTTCATTTTTACACCAATGCTACTATATTAACGTTTTCTGCAATCAGCGCTTTATTTTTGAACTTCATTGATGTAGTTTTCCATTAAAAATTTATTTATGTTTATTTTTTATTATCGTAAATAAATGAGAACGCACCTTGCAGTCCTCTCTGTATGATTTTGAAAACAAATATTTGAAATAGATTTTGGCTTTTCAATGATTATCTGTGTTTTCAAAAAAACATCTATGTGACGTCATATTTTTTTAAAAAAAATATTATACTATTATCCTACGTTCGTAAGTGAATTAAGTCGAACATCACTTATGTAATATTTTATAATGCTGAAGATAGTAGTGAAGGTGAGAATGGCCGAAGAGAATGAAATATACAAAACATAGAAAAGGTAAATGGCAAGACAAACTTTTGTTGTTTTTTTTAAGGAAATATTCGAAATTATAGCTTACGTATCCAGTGATATTTACACATCGTCAACATGTTCTGGTTTATCTTTTCTCTTATTCTGAAAACAGTGTTTTATTTATGAATTCGGTTCTTAGAAGAGATGGGCCGTTTCCATAAAAAATGAAATAAAATAAAAATAAAAAGATAATTCAAGTTGTGGATTCGTGTTTCATTCAGATAACACCTGTTTGTGTTCCGAATTTTCTCTTGATACTCGGTGTGGTATTTCGGTGAGTTGCTCTTTCATGCAGTACAAAAAACTGCGTAGTATGAGATGAACATGATGTAAAAGAAAACCTTTTATCGGTTTCCTTGATCTTACCCGTAAATGACAGCTTAGTGTTAATGCACTTTACACAGTACAACATTAAAATGGGATTTCTTCTCTCTCTCTCTCTCTCTAAATAATAATTGTCGAATTCTATCATTTCTTATCTTTAAGGATACCATATAGATAAAGAATGGTGAGTATTTATAAATAATAAATAAACAGATAACTTGTTTAAAATAGATTGATATGAAAACCAAGGAATGGTATTACCCAGTGTTATTTCAAAATTTTAAAAGCAAATGTTAGATTATAAGGAACGTTATTTGTTACATACATATAACGGAGAGGTTATGAATTATTAGATTAGCACGGTTTCTTCTACATTAGCAATTGTGTATTTATTTTTAAAGTCAGAAAATAGATCTTCAATAGTACTGAAGATCTGTTTTCTGACTTTTAGTACGCATTAGTAAGAATCGAAATGGTACTATGTACAGCTACTGCTAGGCCAAAATGCTTATCCATTTTATCCGAAATTTCAACTTTAATTTCATTTACCCAGCAGCAATCTATAACCACAATATATTTCCGCTCTTGATCCTTTCACTTCTTATGTTAAATAAAACATCCCGTCACCATGATGTCTCACCGCTAACAAAACCTATTATTTACTTAGATTCCTACTAAGGCTTTCTGCTGCATGCGTTGCTACTCAACTTCGTCTTTATATTTTAATAATTAATAAAATGTGTGATTAGACAAGCTGCTCTGAACCTGTAGTTGCTAATATAAAATTCATTGAACTGACTTACAAATGATGTCTGAATAAATTCAATTGTTATGAGTAAATATCGATAACAGTATATGAATTGAATTTATGGAAAATTATAAAAAGTAAATATCATGACAGTCGCTTCTCATAGATTTCTGCTTACTTAAGTAGACAACATAACGATTTGTGTAGTATAAAAATACATTAAGAAAGAAATATTTAAGATTAAATTAGAGGCGAAGAGTACAGATGAAGTTCCTTTAGACTTATCAACAACAGTCTACAGAAAATAATTGGGGAAATCAGAATAATATATCAGTGAGATCAACAGACAACATAGACATTAGTCAACATGCTCTGAAAGCAGATTATTACTAGTCTGTTTTGCTCTGAAATCTGTTCTCTAAAAAAACAAACAATGCGCACGCCATAATTGTACAATTAATTTCTGTACCCCAATTTCCTTGTGAGCAAGTTACCCATGAGATCATAGAAACGCAAACAGCAAATGAATAAAAAAACAACAGAGGAAACAGTGAAGAAACAATTTTCATCGGTTTTAGCACTCTAAAATATGCAGTTTCAGGAATAAATATGCATGAAAGGCAGCAAGAAACGTTTCAAGAACATATTTATATAATATCTTAATTTATTAAGAATACATTACAGGGCTGTTTATTCTTACTGCTATGTCACAATATCACATCTTGTACTTCTTCTTCTTATTATTATTATTATTTTGAATTCTAACTCTGAAACTGAATGTAACCATATCGCGCTTTAAAACTGCTCTATTATGAAAACAAATAACACTAGAAACTGCAGTTTCTTTGATGACCTAATATATAATAGCGATTTATTAGAGAACAGTGGTCTTGTGACTGACATCACTCAAAAGTTATCTTCAAAGATGCCACTAATGATGAAGTACATAAAGCATTCTCCCATCAAAGGGAATGCATCATTAAACATTATGACGTCCCTATATCATTTACTGATCAGCCGCTGAAGTGCTTGAATACGTTCACATATTCATGCACACGTGAACGCAGGCGAGAGATACATGCATGCGTGCATCACACAAAATAAACCAATGGCTTTTTTTGTTTGTTTGTTTTTATTTTTTTTCTCACTGTTTTTAAAATTATCATGCACACATCTTATTGCAAATGTGATTTTCTTTACAGCAGATTCGGAAACTAGAGGTTGAAGTTACAAAAATATTTGTTTGCGTAATGAGTGTTTTTTTTCCTTAATAATATATTTTTAAACTCACTTCTGCTTTACGAAAAGTAATATTTCAGATATATGTAGAAAAAAATATAAATAGCAAAAACACGTCGTTCCATCGCTCCTTTGTTTACATAAAACCTGAAGTTTTTTTTTAACGTCCATATTTAATAAGCGAGAATATTCACTCTCAAAAAATCTTGTTAACGCTGGATGAAATGTAAATAAGCAAAGTAAACAAACAAAACAAGCTATTAGATATTCAACACCTCATCCATCATTTTTTTATCGGAACCTAAAGTAATAATATAGATTTTGCGAAGTCTTACACAGGCGAAGAAAGGGGAGGCATTGGTATCAGCACTGAAGCCTAAAAAGTAGCTGAGGCAACTAGATCGATAAATTGTCGTGCAATTGCCTTGAGCAACACATAACCGAGTTAACAAACAGTTCCAAGTACAGTATTTATGCTTATTTGAATAAATCCGATATGATTAATAGATAATAAATACTGTAAGATATTAATAATATAAAACAATACCATTTTAGACTAAAATTTTGAATAAAATTAATCTAAAATTAAACAAAGGAAACTTATTAAAAAGTTTACAATATATTTTTTTAATATTCATATAAACTACTCCAAACACCTTAATTAAAAATAAATTTTATAGTATATAAAAGGAGGAACAACTTGCAATAACAATCTATATATGAATACCAATAACATATAACATATTCTTATACGAATATTCGAAAATATTATTATTATTATTACATAACACCTCCAGGGAGTCCAAAGACTCATCGAGGGAGGGTACCTATTCTACAACCGTCCGTCTCCACCACTTCACCAGCCGCAACTACCTTCATCATCTACACCAGCGCCATCTACCTTCATCATCTACACCAACGCCATCTACTGCCATCACCACCACTAATATTTTCACAAACAAACAGCCATGTCCACGGCGAGATTCGAACCCGAAGCCTTTTTGGCTGGAGAGAGGATACGCTAACCACTCGGCCAACCATTTCAAATATCGATCTGAAAACGGTTTTTGGGACAGTAGACTAACAAGAATGAATATCCAAAGCGGGATGTTGAGTTACTCGAGAGAAATAATAAGAATTTCTCAAACATTTCTTTTAAAGAAAGCGAGTATTCCAATTTTAGTTTTGAGCCAAGTAAATGTACTTCCGCACTCTTACTTAAAAAAAAAAAAAAAAAAAAAAAATTGAAATTTAAAACAGTATCTAAGAGATAACTCTTTGAATAGGGGATTCTGTTGTCAATGCAATCCCGGGGTGAGCTAAATTAGGGATTTAAGGGAATTTAATGCAGCCAGCTTGCCATTCCTCTAGTATCCTTCTATGGATAAGTATTTTATGTCTGCAGTTGCGTGCGTTCAGGAAGCTGAATTTGCCTCTTTTTTTTTTTTTTCTTTTTGAGAGGAATAATGTTAATCCTGGCGGATATTGTATATTAGCCCGCGAAGGCAGGTTTAATATATCGATATTGTTAGGAGTGCGCGAAAGGATAATGTCAAGAAAGTCTAAATTTCCATCATTTTCTTTTTCCATGATGAATTTAATGCCAAGATGTAGACTTTTGATTTTTTGTACGAATGGAGATGAACAGTTGCAAGATGTTGCCAGATGAATATCATGTCATGCACGTAGCATACAGCAAAATGAGAGATGCTACTGCCATGGGTGATAACAAGGAACTCTACAGATGTTCCAAATTAGGGTTTCTCAACCTGTGGTACGGGTACCCCTTAGGACTACGTGGTAAAAGTTTTGGGAATACGCCGTGAGAGCTCAAAAGTCGCTAGATCTAGTAACAAAGTCGCTTAGTTGGCAACACTGATTAATTTCTGAGAACTGAGTGACGAAACGCGGCTGTTTTAAAAAATAAATATAGGAACAGGCTAGATGTTGAAGATAACTTGCGACTCTACCTTAGCAAGATAACCAACCATTGATGAACTGTGCAAGCGTTAACAAGCGCAACCATATCACTGATTACCCAATAAAACGTCTATCATTTTATAAAATTTGTTAAATTGTTTATGTCACTCATTGTGTTTATCGATATATGTAATTTATGAATACAAAATTTAATGTGTGTGTGTGTGTGTGTGTGTGTGTGTGTGTGTGTGTGTGTGTGTGTGTGTGTGTGTGTGTGTGTGTGTGTGTGTTTTATTTTCTTCCCATTGTTTTTCTATAACTATAGTTTTATCTATCTATACGGTTGCGGGGACCTCCCCTTCGATTTGCTTGTTTAATTTGTTTATATATTTGCGGGAAAAACTGCCATGCCAACATTTGAAGCGCTTCAGACTTTTAAAATTGTCTTTGTCTTTAGACAAAGACATTTGTAAATAAACACTAAATGGAAACTCTCTTCATAATATCTGCTGTTTGTAGTAATCATTTTATTTTATTCTGATAAATCTGAATTTATCAGATAAATCAATATAAACGAAACTTTGCTATATAATAGTTGAGGTAGTCAGTGCAGTTTAGTTTACGAATGGCCTTAAATGAACATCTGCCTTATGTATTTTTGGTAGACCAGAGAAACAAGAAGTTTTGCCACAGCAAGTTCTCAATTTTTTATGATATCTTTGTTATAATATATTTTTGTTATAATCAGTGGTATCAGTGAATGGAGCTAATTATTAGATTCCTTTTTTAATTATTATACAGAATATCAGAATTCCTTATTCTCTTCTGTACTACCTCAACCATCATTTTGGGTAGATCCTGGAAAATTTTAACAGCTTATATCTTCATAATAGATTCACCAAGGAAACCGAAAACGATGGAAAAGTAGTTTTGCTTGACAGTGTTATATCCTGCTCTCGTTATACGTTCCTAACAATCATTATAAATGCATAGTTAAAAATAATATGCGTTCAACCCTTTCACGCCCTCTGTGAGGATGTGTTTATGTGCGTGTACGAGTTATAAGCTTTCAAATAAAATCCCTAGAAGTAAATTTGGTAACAAACATGCAGTCAAATCGAATTCCTAAAGAGTGCGCTGTAAGAAAATATCAATATGAAAAATCAGATATTATGTATGATAAATGTGAGCAACAATGTCGCTGCTAATTAAAGATTACAATGAAAAATCGAATTCAAAAACCTAGCTGAAAATACTGACCTACATCAAGAAAGTAGTATACTGACCTACATCAAGAAAGTATTATAGTTTTGTGAAAATTTGAATGGATAATAAAAACTAATTTAGCATAACCAGTAACTCTGGCACAATTTTGAATAATGCGACTACTGTTTCAGAAAGGAGTAATGATGATTTTGCAATTGTTTATACTGAATCAAGTCAGCTAGCAAAAGAATAAATACTACGTACTACAGGAATTGGAAGTTATTGATATATGGCATTGGCAGTTGATAATTTCGGAGAGAGTGAATAGAAGTAGGACTAAATTAATCCGCTTTGCATTTTCAGTCTATCGTTTATAAAGGAACAGTAACTTATGATTCGAAATTTAGTAAGATTATTCCATTTCATGAAGAGTGGTTCGCATAAATTGGAGAGTTTAGACCAGTGACTCATCTTGGTATTATAGACGAAGTAATGGAAAAATCAATTTAGGATTCTAATCTAGGATATTCCTGAACAGGAATTAATTTGTTTACTTTTTATAATGAAGTCATGAGGGAAGTAGACCGCAGCGAAATTATATCTTATGTGATTTACTTGGATTTTATAAAAGTTTTAGATAGTGTTCCACGTAATACCTACTTATCAAAATCTGCCAAATTGGTATTAATAATTGCCTAGTAGGATGAACAGGAGGTTGTTCAATAGGGTAGAGACAAGAAGAAGTTGAGCTCACTAGAAAGTCTTCAGTGCTTTTGTTGCTTAATTTATGAATATCATAAACGATTTGGGTTAAAGTATTAAAATTATACTATTTTTATGTTGTTGTGAAAATCGACAGAATAGTCAATTGATCAGACGATCTATGTGCAGAAAAATCTTAAAAGATTGGAGCAGCGGACAGACAAAATGGTGTTTAAAACTTAAACGCTATTTTAAATTAAAAAAGCTTTTGAAAATTAATATTTGAAAAAATTTTATAAAATAAATTTGAAAAAAAAAATTATAA
This sequence comes from Typopeltis vanoorti, assembly GCF_054136105.1. Classification (NCBI taxonomy): domain Eukaryota; kingdom Metazoa; phylum Arthropoda; class Arachnida; order Uropygi; family Thelyphonidae; genus Typopeltis; species Typopeltis vanoorti. The sequence goes on along the minus strand of NC_143556.1, from coordinate 82,623,403 downwards.
AAATATAAAATCATTACGGGAAGGGGGACGAGAGAGAGAGAGAGAGAGAGAGATGATAATGAAAGATTATGCACAATCAACTATATAACACTACGAATGGTAAAATTCATGATACACGTATAGAGTTGGAAATGGTCGTAGTGAATGTCAGTGTATGGTTCATTCTTCTTTGTAGGTTTTTTTTTCTTAGTTTTTAAATTTTTTATTATTATAGCATTTATTTGGTTGGTCTGCGACTTTACTTTTTTAGAAGTATTTTTTCCGGTTAAATGCTTTAAATGAATATAAAACTGACCATAAACTCAGTTTATAGTAATCACACACTCATCAAGGGATGTATACATTTGGATATTCGTGGGATCTTTGCCTTAACCAGCCAAGATGAACTTATATTACTTGTTAGAATGCTAATGCTAATATAATAATAATAATAATCGTTAGAAAAATCATGAAAAAATTATACTATATTATAACAATATTTAATAAAATAATAATATAATTCATTTAGAAAAAAAATATTAGTTTATTATTGAGAAATATATAATATATTTTTTTTGAAAAAGCGAAATAACTATTGTTTATGAAGAAGAGATTTTTAATCTTGCTTTCTAATGAATTTATGCTGAGCAGAAAGAAATGGTGATGATCTAGTACGCTTGCGCACTGCATCGCAGGATTTGTTTTCGATTGCCTTATATCCCATGTCTTTTTTTTTATATTAAATTCTCTTTAATGGCTATCCCTCTGCAGAATTCTGAACTGACAGATGATTTATTAATTCCATTTCTTTACCTGAGCGACAACGTAATACGGTATTAATGAAAAATCACCATCATTGCTGTCACAGGAAGCTCGTACACACTCTTATAAATGCATTCATTTAAATGTAGACGTCTTGAATGTAATAGAATCTACCTACTAATCTCGGATGACTGCAGAAACCATCCAAGCAATTAACACACCACTCGTAAGATGGCAGTTGTAAGACGACGTTGCATCACATGCCTTCAGACATCTATAGGCTCGGGGGGTACCCATGATAGTTAGATACACAGGAGTTAGTGAGCTGCGTCGTGATCTAATGTTGCTGTGACTGTTTCGGAATAATCCTACAACGGTCGACGAATGCTTGCTGACTCGAAATATGCGATCATCAGTTCCGTCTCACTGAATACATGTGGGAGGGAATGACAGCGCTTGAGACAGATGTTATAAATGAACTTAACCATTGGGAATTATTTGGCGCAGATGAAAAGAGCTGATTGGAACATTCAGTTGTATTTGGAAAGCAGAAATAGAATGAATGTAAACAAACTGAAAATTTGAGAACGCAGTACTTGGTTCCCAGTGGAACACGTGCTGCTTTGCTAAATATTAAAATTTTGTAGTCTTCAAAGTCAGTGAGCGACTTTTTTTTTTTTTTTTCTTTTGATCGTTGATACTTTTGAAATGTAAGCAAATCAGGTCTGTAAGATAACCAAAGTTGTGTGAGTTGAAATCAATAAAGTTCGGTTGAGAAGGAAATATTTAAAAATTTTTAAAAGTTAAAAGAGATATTCTAAAATGATGTAAATAATTGTAGAGAACTGCTGCTAGTAAGGTGAAGAAACGAAGCCATTAAAGCTATTTTTTTTTTTTTTTGGCTCTTGGCAAAAAATGAAGGGAGGGGCGGAAGACATGAAGAAAGTGAAATTAGGACTAACAAATTTGGGGGAGGGAGGGAAGGGGGATAGATTTTAATTATAGAAAGTAAAAAAAAAAAAATTAATTAAGGAAAAAAGAAGAAATAAGAAAGATGGTTTATAATGAGAAAATACGACAAAGAATTTATTTTATTTATTTATTTGTATGGAGTTTCCTCCCTTTTTCTCCCCAGTCCCTATTGGGGCGAGTTGAGCCCCCTCATGGGGGGGTTAAGTATTTATGACTGTAGATCCGTGTGTGTTCACTGGGCCGGTTTGCCTGCTTGCAGGATGTAAAACGCCAGATAAACTGGCGGAAAAAACCCTACTGCCCAGGCCCAATACCGGCTAACTTGGCTATGGCAGATCCTCAAATTCCTCACGTCTTCGACGGGAATCGAACCTGGGACACTCCTTCCCCAGTCATATGGTTGCGAAGCGCACACCACTAAGTTAACCGCGCTGACATGACAAAGAATAAGATTACGCAACTCAAAGGAACCTTATAACCTTGTAATCTCTCCACATTTGGAAGGTATATGTGGATATTTAAATTTCTTGCGTTTGTTTTCGTATACATTACAGGATTCTGCAAATCAACTGTTTCATCGTTTTTTCTGATCGCCCATATAATTTCATATATGTTTGTAATAAGTGCTCATTCAACTGATAGGTCTCAGCCAGAAATGAAAGACCTTCCTTACATAAAAACTAAGGTTTAACATCTTGCAAAACAGTTATTTGAGAGCAAGAATTTATCAGACATAATTTTGTTGGTCTCCAGAGCCTTAGTTGGCTTCACTTTATTTCCAACCAATTAATATCCAGTCAAATACCAAGAAAAAGATGATTGTCTACTTTGACGTAAATGAGTGATTTCCATTACAA